>NC_091547.1:0-685000 GCF_030788295.1 Drosophila virilis | reverse complement strand
AGATATATAGATTTATTTGATCCTTCCTCCTGGTTGTTTGAATTAATCTCAAGGGGAGTATCTCCAGCTGTGAATCTTTACAGTACGAACTTTGAGACCTTCTGCATTTAAGACTTGATAGTTCCAGCTTTAAAGCTATGTAAGATATAGATTGAACCCTTTCTTCTAATGGACATGGCCATTTATTCGTATATATTCTCAAGTTTATACGAACGCACGAATGAGCACCTGGCAAACAACCAGTATACCCAATCTTCACTTTGTGAACGAGCATAATAAGACTCCCCTAACGCAGCAGACAGCCAATTAAAAGTGCCAGCCAAGTTAAGAGTTGCGTCGAGTTGAAATCGAGTCCGAGTCCGAATGCGAATGCGAGCTCAGGTCCGCAAGTTCTTTTAATGATAGCTTTAAATGGCTTTTGCGCAATCAGATTACTTGCAGTTTTGCCCGTTGAATTCCAGCTAACTAAATTGCTCCAGGCAATAGCAGAAAATACAACAACAGCAAAAAATGGAATAAAAACACGCACTCGACTCGTTCCCAGCACTCTATCTGCCTTCTGCCTCCAACTCCGCCAGGCTGTTTGCATTCTAAGCCAAAGTGAAATTCAATAGAACTGACAAATGCCATTTGCGAGCGGTGCTTGTGCTCCATGAAGCCCATCTAGAATCGCATCCCATTCTGTCTTGCCAGTTGCTGTGCATGTTTCTATACCACGTAACTGTGCCTACTCAAAGGGTATATATGGCTAGCTCAAAAGTCTTACAGTTTCAATTACCAAGCTCTTTTTATAGCAACAGCTCGAGAAGTTCTTAAAAACCAAGAAAAGTTCTACTCAACCCTTTAAATCCAATTTCGGTGTAATATACCCCTTTCATCGGCCAGGATCGAGCTTTATCTGGCCGAGACATCACTCTGATATACTGACTGACTCTCAGCTTCATTAAACTCGCGACTCAATCACTATTAATTAAGTGTTGCCACCTATTTTATAGGCTATCCTTTTGGTATATCACACCCGTGCACTACTTCTTCCCTGGCAGTTAAAGCTAGGCCAGGCTGCCCACACACCTGATCGCACTTCGCACGTTCCCCGGGTGCCAGAGACTGGAGTTGGAAGTTCTCTTTTATGCAAATGCTTTTGTGTTACTTGGGGCATTCCAGGCTATTTGGTTATTTCTGTGCATGCACAAGAGCCTGTTGCCTTGGTATTTGTGTGCACATGTGAGCATGTCCTTGTGCACAAAATTTTTATTTTCACTTTTTGTTTTCGCCACGTTTTAAGACTCAACACTCCCCTTACCAGTTGCCGAAGTCTGTGTCGTTGTTTGTGGCTGTCGCATCCATTGAAATGAAAAGTTTTGTACGTCCGGAAAATGCTTTCTGCTGCTGCTGCTGCTGCTGATGAGTTTTCTTTATCGCATTGACGCCAACATCTGCTGCTGGGCAGCGAAACCGAGAGGGACGCATACAAAAAATACAACCGCAATTCAATGTTTAGACAAAAGATCGCAAATGGCTTCGTTTCTACACATAACCCACATAAAAGTTGACTCATCTACAATGTGTTATATATACCTATACATATGCAAATGTGTGTGTCAATTATTGTAATGCAACTGTCAGATACATATTTTTTGTGCATATATGCATGAGTATATGTGTGTATTATATTTTTACAACACATTTTACATGCATTTTTATGATATGGCACATTTTGATCCAAGATTTTGTCATCTCTTTAACACTCTGTTGTCACGAACTTCAAAAATGTGAATTGGTTTCGTTACGGTTCGATTATATAACAAAAATCATTTTTTTAATTGTATCTACAGTTGCCCGATGAAACAGCATAAAAGGCAAATAGAGATAAAAAGAGAGAGAGAGAGAGTGGTGAAGAGAAATAAACTCAATCACAATAGCAGCTAGTTTATTAAGGTCAATGTTAATGCCAGACAAGATACATTTGACAGCTACTTTTAACAAATACAATCATGTTATTTGACACTTTGGTGTATTTATCATGAGACTGTTAAGTGTTTAAAGGGGATTTTCACCTAAAAAAACGATCTGAGATCTGAGAAGAGAGAAGAGAGTTCTATAGGATGGAGTTTTAAAAAAATTCCAGCAAAAAAAGTTGGGAAACGGTGGACGAAGTTCTTGGAAAAACAATCAACAATAAAGCAGTCAAGCGTCACGTGGAAATATTGTGTGCCTTAGAGGTCTGACTGTTGAACTAGCAAGTGTCAGGTCGCTGGTTCAAATCCAGAAGTAATTAGCCATAAATATACGTGTGTTGCGAGCTTTAAAAGCTTTGCATAACTCTGAACTGAGCTGGAATTATACAAACAATTTCTTTACCACTTGCATCATCAGCATTAATTAATTAAACCAGGCAAAGCCGCTTAATTTCTTGTAGTACTTGTGCTGTTGATAGTTAAAAATATCATTTCATATAACTTAAGAATTTTATAGTTCATTCGAGTGCCATAAATTAATCAATATTTTTTAAGGCAAATGGAACTCTCAACAATTCAGCTTAATTTTCAGATAAATCCAACTAGATAATGGCACACACAAATCGCGGTAACACTTCACATAAATATTAAAAACTGAAAGAAAAAAATAAAATAAGAAAAAACTTCAAGCAATTTCCGCAATTTTAGATTCGGAAGCGCAATTAAAGTTGAATTTAAAATGCTCGCTAAATGCATAAATAAAATAAATTTGTCGCTAAGAAAGAAAAAAAAAACTGAGTGAAAAAAAGCAAGTGGTGCATAGTATAAAATTGTTGCATAAATTACAAAACATTTGCAATAATTTAAAACAACAAAAAAGTGGTTAATAATTGACAAAAAAGGAAGATAATTTAAATAAATTGTGCACGTTTCAGATTAAACTAATTGCATAATAATTTAATTACACGCCGGAAAAAAACAAAAACGCAGTTAAAAATTACGCTATGAAATACATCTGAATATTAAAAATAGAATAAAACACGTTCCACAAAGCTGATACAGTAGCTAAAGCCCAGTAAATTACTCAATCCAGGTGCAGCTGGGTTGTGGCAGAGGTGTGTGAGGGGGCGGGGAGAGAGGCAACACCCACGCACGTGCCTCCTTCTGTGCCCGAACTGCATTGATATGAAATTTGTTGTTATAGCCTCGCTTTAGCAGTTTCCTTAATAAAACCTACAATTTTACGACTAGCTTTTAACTTGATTTTATGTGTGCATTTACATATAAATATATTTCGCTAACGACAATTTCCTTTTGTATTTTAATTGTGATTGCAGTTGGTACTTCCGCAAAATCAAACGCATTGAGGCTGAGAAAAAATTGCTACTGCCGGAGAACGAGCACGGCGCATTTTTAATACGCGATTCCGAGAGCCGTCACAATGACTACTCGCTATCAGGTGGGTGGGCTATAAATGGCATGCGTAATGCCATTCTACTCTTTGAATTACAATGCATATACTATAACGAAAAATATATATATATATATATACATACATATGTATGTCTAATTTGCAGTTCGCGATGGCGATACAGTTAAACATTACCGCATCAGACAATTGGATGAGGGCGGCTTCTTCATTGCCAGACGCACAACATTCAGGTTAGTTTACAAATACGCTTTTAATCCCCCCTCCGCTAATTTACTCTCGTCTATATTTAACTTTAAACAGAACGCTACAAGAGCTTGTCGAGCACTATTCCAAGGATTCGGATGGCCTGTGCGTCAATCTCTGCAAACCGTGTGTACAGGTAAGCCATAAGTATTCCGTATTATGCCGTATATTCATGGTATTAGCTTTTGTTTATTCGTACATGCATTTTAACATGCACATAACATTCATCTAAGATTACGTTTTGCTAACATTAACATGACATTTTACATTTAACATTTTCATTATGATTTCTCATTATTTACATAAAAACTTAACGGAAACGATTTTAAAATATTTTTTTTTGTTGTATTTTTTCCTTTAATTAATATACTAACGATATTATGAAAAAAATACTAACAAATAAAAGACAAATACATTTACGGGTATTTTTGAGGTAGGATTTTGTACTTAAACATAAACGTTAATGTGTGTGTGCGTATGCGTGTGTGTTTCTTTGCCACAGCCAAAAAAAAAAACACCATCACGCCAAAATTTATACCAAAAAAAACCCATTCATTTTATTTAATTCATGAATAGCCAAAGTACAAAGTGCAATTAAATGCAAAAGAAAAAATCCCAAAACAAATTATTCAAAATTAATGCCAGTTAATTTTGGGATCATAATTTCAATCAATTTAAGATATTTATATGGATATAACAATTTTTAAGTCAGTTATAAAAGTCTGCACTAAAACCAGTTGAGACTTATAAGCTGGCAATTGTAAATAAACACCCTTACGCTTGCAGCTGCGCAATCCTTGCCTAAAAACTTTGTCTAATTTGTTGTAGGCATTTTCAAGCTTACGCCAGACTCTACTTATAAATATAATTAACTTTAGTATAATTTATATACTTTGTGTATATTATCTTGCTTCATCGAGTGTACATATATGAGCTTTGTATTTGGTGCAACTGCCAAATCGCGTGTCTAATTTATGCAGAAAACAAAACAAAAATGCAAAAAAAAAAAACACAAAACTCTGCGAAGGGCATGCAAACAATTTCAAGTAATGCACTTTCAAATTTACAACGCCCCGTGAGTCAGCGTGTTCGGCTTAAACAATGCAAACATTTGATTAAATGCACTTTGACTTTGGCTAAAGGCCAACACACAATTATAACAATAACAGCAGCCAAATTACAACATAAATTGCTCTTTTAGCAACTCCTTCGCTCTTCAATACGACTAAAAATCATATTTTGTATATAATGCCTAAATATATGCCACATTTACAACCGATTCTCAATTGGCACCTTCATTGAAACGAGCCCAAAAGCACACACCATATCTAAACAATTAGCTCCTACAAATATATAGCATTTATTTATGTTTGTAAAACTAATGAATTTGTACTCTATCGCAGATTGAAAAACCTGTCACCGAGGGCCTATCGCATCGAACACGCGATCAATGGGAAATCGACAGAACTTCGTTAAAATTCGTACGCAAACTGGGCTCCGGACAGTTTGGAGACGTCTGGGAGGGACTATGGAATAATACAACGCCCGTGGCTATCAAAACCCTCAAGTCGGGTAAGTCAAATGAGATTCTTGATCGAAATATACCCAAAAATTCAAATGGGAAACTTTCCTATCCGATTTTCATACCGGAATTAAATATTGAAATAGTGACCTTCGAATTTGAATCAAAATCTTCATATTTTCTTAAATACCTAATTTTTTTCTTCTCTAATTAAAAATGTATATATCTTATTTTGTCTTGATCCAAATATGATCCAAATATGCTATAAAATTTAAATGGGAAATCGCTTTTTATCGATTTCTTGAAAATGGAGCAAATTATCGATTATCGGGAACTAGAAGGATCTACGATAGACAGATAGATAGACAGACAGAGGGACATGGCTAGGTTGACTTAGTTATTAATGCTGATCAAGAATATATATCATTTATAGGGTCGCAGATGCTTCCTTCTGCCTGTTACATACATTTGCAAAAAACCATTTCCATTGGATACAGTGTATAAAAGAACATTTTTTTGAACTTGTTCTTAGCTTCCTTCTGCTAGCACCTTAATGTGAAAACTGCTTTTAAAGAACATTTTATCTAGCTTATAACATTTCTCAAATTCCGACTTGCAGGCACAATGGATCCCAAGGACTTCTTGGCCGAGGCTCAAATAATGAAGAAACTACGCCACACCAAGCTCATACAGCTATATGCGGTCTGCACCGTCGAAGAGCCCATCTATATTATAACAGAGCTCATGAAGCATGGTTCCCTATTGGAATATCTGCAAGGTATGTCGGGATATGGGTCACAAAATTGACTAACACAGCATTTGATTCATGAACGCCTCTCGACAAACGCTTTATCAATCCATCGTGTCATTAAATAGTTCTGATGTATGTGTTTTTAATATCTTTTAGCAATTGCAGGCAAATGTCGTAGCATCAAAATGCAAACGCTGATCGATATGGCTGCCCAAATAGCCGCTGGCATGGCCTATTTGGAATCGCAGAACTATATACACAGAGATTTGGCGGCGCGTAATGTTCTCGTTGGCGATGGGAATATCGTAAAGATTGCCGATTTCGGTTTGGCACGGTAACTACAACGAATTCAAAATTAAATTTCAATTGTAATTTGAATCTAATCAAATTTTATTTGCCATCATCAAGACTAATCAAGGAGGATGAATACGAGGCACGCGTGGGCGCACGCTTCCCCATTAAATGGACAGCGCCAGAGGCGGCCAATTATAGTAAATTCTCAATTAAATCGGATGTGTGGAGCTTTGGCATTTTACTCACCGAACTGGTCACCTACGGACGCATACCCTATCCAGGTGGATAAAATATAATCAATTTATATTTTCAATACTTAAATTCGTCTATTCCCTCCCCTTTTGTTAGGCATGACCAATGCCGAAGTATTAACCCAGGTGGAGCACGGCTATCGTATGCCCATGCCGCCCAATTGTGAACAGCGTCTGTACGAGATTATGCTGGAGTGCTGGCACAAGGATCCGATGCGCAGACCCACATTCGAAACCTTGCAATGGAAGCTCGAGGACTTCTATACATCCGATCAGAGTGACTATAAGGAGGCGCAGGCCTACTGATAAATGCTTTATGCGCCCGCTGCCAAACATTGGCAAACTGGCTGCAACAGAGTGGCGCCCGGCGCTGCAGCCAGCCAAGCGGAGCAGACCAACAACAGCAACAACAACAAGAAGAAGAACGAAACATAAAGCAAACGTGCGCCGTAAAACAGCAACCCAAAACGGACAATTCTTATTTAATTACTTATTTCAGTTTTGCACACATTTTCTATGGCATCATAAAGAAACAAAGGAAAGGCAAATATGTAATCCCACGCTCCACCAAGAGCTGAGTGTACGTCTAGATATCAATATATATATATATATATTGAGATATCTATATATATATACAAACATATATAAATATATAGGAATTACATGTTATTAGCGTTTAAGGCAGGAGGATTTTAGTGTTTAGGGCAGGCGGATTGCAGTGTGCTAAGAATGAAAGTATATATATATATAAATAGATATATATACATATTTATATATATATATATAAAAAATTATATGTATGTGTATTAATATTTGTATTTTTGATTTCAAAACACTTCTTTTGTTTCATAAAACGCATGTACATTTATATAGCTGTGTATGTAACATATATCGTCATGATTTATTCAATCGAGCGCTATTCTAGAACGCTGATTTATATAAAGTGCATATATCTATATAACAGATGTATTACTAATCATATGGCGCACGCATACATATACATATAGTTCACATATATATATATATATATATATACGAAACGCATAAAGTCACAGTTTTTTATAGGATCTTTATATGCATATTTGTTCTTTTTAGTTATTTAGCCATTATAAACGATATTTAAATACTTATATATTTATGCTTTTAGTTAAAAACATTACGTGTCTTACCTTACAAACACACACATATACACACATACACACACATACACACACACACACACACACACACGCACACACACTCAACATAATCAACGACATATATGCTTTATCTTTATCGTATAATCGTAAAAAGCAAAACAAAAAACAAAAATGAAAAAAGAAAGTAAATGTAAAACGATTAAAAGTAATTAATAATGCAATGCAATAAAGTAAACTCCATATTATTAATGTTATACATTTTAATTGTAATTTTTAACCATTAAATTAAACGCATTCAAACACGAATTCATGTACATTTAGTGAACAAAAACATCAAAATAAAAATTTATTATCTTAATTTATATAAACAAGAAAAAACAACCAAAATAGTCATTGCTAAGGTTTCAATTTTGATTTTTCAGTTTTTGTAGCTCATGTTTTTATATTGGTGAGTATTATTTTGATTATTGATAACACACTTTTGTTTTTATTTGTCTTTTGACTGAAGTGCAATAACCTGCTTATACTTACAATAAATTTCGAGCCCAACTAAGTTAAATACCTATACTACGTATATATCTTAAACAAGAAAGCATGAATTGAAGGCTGATTTTATAATGCTAACCCTAGTACTTATGTTTTCTTATCTAGTATGTATTCAAATGATTTGCCACTATGCGTTTTGCTTCTACCTACAATGCACAAAGTATATAAACATTAACAAAAGCAACTGTAATCAAAAAACAAATAAGTAGAAAACTTTTTCAAACTGTACTCAAATCGAATTATTCAACAAACCGATTTTTTTTTTTTTTAAACAATTTATGCAGAACTGTCACAACTTAATTGTAACTAGAAAACTGTCTTTAAAAAAATATATATGTGTTTAAACAATATACATGTATAACGATTGCAATATAATAAGTTTGATCAAATCATATGCGTATATGTAACAACTTTTGAACTATAAATTGTGAAATATATACGCAAGAAATTGACAATTTCGATGATATAATAAAGCGAGCATATATAAACATAGACGCATATATATATGGCTGTCTATATATATGCATATATATATATATATATATAATTAAGTTTTACACGTTAGGTTACTATAAAAAAATATATTTCAATTTATTATTTTCACTTAACGGCTACTTTTGTTGAGTACATTCAGATTTGCTTCCCGAATATGAACTGATTTATCTAACTGTTGCGGTCGCTTAGCAAACTTCGCTTTGAGAGAGTTTGAGTCAAAATTGAGTGAAGTTTGAGCTGCGTCAGCAATTATGCGTGGGATAGTACTCTGATGGGAACATTGACAGTGGCGTGATATTTAGGGTGAATTGTTTATGTCTACCAAAGGGGGACAGTTTGATCTTGACCAATGTCGATGTTATCACCAGGCTCTTTGTTTACAATATTAGAAATGTTTATAATTGTGCTTATGCTTATGTGCTAAGATATGTTAAAGGGTGGGTGCGACTATGGATATGTCACTCCCCCAACCATTAGAAAAGTGCCTGTCCTCAGGTGTTTAAGTTTGGATATAGTGTAACATTTTCTTCTTTTACAATTGGTATATCTCCTATTATTGTAGGTGTTTCTTCTACTTTGGGTTTTTTATATTTTATAATTAATTTCTTAGGTATGCTTTTGAACTTATATGTCAAATACAGTGTTAAACTTATTAATATGATTACAAATATGGTTATTGTAATTATCTGGAATACATTGTTAAATTTTGTATGTGCATTTATAATTTGTTTCGTTTGTACAAACGAAAGTGGTTCTAATTTTATAACATCATTGCTTACGTAAATGCTTTGAGTATAATCTAACATATTGTTTGAAATTGAAATTTCATTAATTTGCAATGAACAATTAAAGATTTTTATTATATTGTTTCCTTCTATTGTTATTTCGTTATTTATACAATTATGGTTTAATATAGTTTTTGGTAAATTCCAAGTTAAAATTATATTTGGTTCTATGTAGTTGATTTGAAAATTTTGCAAAATTTTAGTATAACTACATTCTGATGTTATTTGGTTTAAAATTCCTGTTAAACATTCATTATTAATTAATTTTTTTGTTTCTCTGCTATAAACTTTTTTATCTTGGGTAAAATATTTTTCATGAGCTATTTCTGTCAAAATATTATTATTTTCATCCGGGTATGGAATTATTTCGAATACCGGGCTTTTTATTATTTCTCGAGGAATATGGGATATTATCAGTATTTCGTTTGTATCTGATTTAAACCAAGTGGAAGTTTTTGTATTCAACAATTTCTCAGAATTAACATGCAACAAATAGTCATGTTTTAGTAATTTTGGGTTAAAAATTCCTAATCTTGTGAGCTGCATTCCCATCTCAATGTCTTCTATATATTCTGTAAAGTGTTGTAAGTTAAATATAAGGATATCTAATTTCTTTCCTTTTTGTTTCTCTTGATCTAGTTCGTTCATGATTTCTATTCCTTTGTTTATAGCTTCTATTATGTAATTTAATTCGTTAACCTGAACGCTGTTTTCTGCTAAGTTGCTTATTTTTTGTTCAATTTCTGCTTTGTCTTCTTGATCTAATGTTCCAAATAAGTATTTATATGCTGTTCCTACTATGTTAACTAAACCTCTTTTGCTGCGTTTGGCTATTTTTAAGCCGTTTATTTCTCTGTTTAATTTTTCTACTAGGTATTCGATTTGTATAAGGTTATTGAATTCTTTACTTTGTTCAATTAAATTGTTAAAAGTTTCTTCGGTTTTTGTTGAGGTTATTTATTAGTTTTTCTTTATTAGCTTGAGTGTCATACTCTGGTGTACCTGCATATATGAATATGTCCGCTGGTGTTCTGTTAGTCGTTTTGTGCTTTGTTTTATGATTGTACGTGTAGAGTATAGTTTCAAATTTTGTAAGTTTATTTTCGACGTCTGAGTCGCTGTTAATGATTCTTAGTTTTTCGTTAACTGTCTTATGAAATCGTTCTACGTCGGATATACCGTTTTTACTAGTGGTTATATTAATATTTACTGCTTCTGATTTTAGCCATAATTGTAAAGCTGTGCACATAAAAGCTGAGTCTTTGTCTGCCTTTATTTCGATGGGTTTACCCATTTGGTTGAACACTTGTAATATAGCTCGTTTGGTTTCTAGCCAGTCTCTACTTTTTATTTCTATTAATGATGCAAATTTTGAATAGATATCAATGCAAGATAAAAATTGTTTATCTCCTACTATGTAAAAATCCATTACATATTTTTCTCGGATATTAGCGATTTCCGGAGTTATTTCGAAAGTTAATTTTGTATCTCTGTGTTCTGTTTTTGCGATGTTGCAAATCTCACATTCATTTATTAGATTTTGAATTAGATTTTGATAATCTGGGAAATAGTGGGTTTCTTTGAACCAATTGATAGTTTTTTCAATTCCTGGATGTAATAATTCTTTGTGCTTTTTTAATATTAATTCTTTGAATTCTGCGTATGTTTGAAGGTCTATTAATTTTGTACTAGTTTTCATTGCCTTTGTTGAATTATTCGGACTTATTATTTCTAAGTAGGCTTCTTGAAAAATTGGAAAATCTGCTTCGTTGTGGAAGTATAGCACACTTTTCTTTGTGCATAAGTATTCTTTTATTAATTCTTTGGCATGCGTATTAGTCATGTCTTTGTACGTAATTTTTATGTTGGTTTTGTGAAAGTAATTCGTAACTTTTGTTTCGTTCTCGGTTCCTTTTTCAAATTCTATTTGTCGATTATAATAATTAAGTGGTCTTTCTGTGATTTGTAAATGGTTACTGTTGTCTTCTTGAGCACTATGTATTGTTGCTCTTGTGCTAATTGTATCTTCGCCTAAGAAGTTTTCGTTTAATTGAATTCTGGACAGAGCATCTGCCACATAATTTTCTTTTCCTGGGACGTATTTAATTTGGAAATCAAACTCATTTAGCTTGATCTTCCACCTTTGTAATTTCATGTTAGGTTCTTTCATATTATTTAACCAGACGAGTGGTCTGTGATCACTAAGGATTTGAAATTGTCGACCAAAGAGATAGGACCTAAAGTATTTAGTGGCCCAAACGATTGCTAATAATTCTTTTTCAATCGTTGAATAATTTAACTCATGCTCGTTGAGAGTTCTACTTGCATAGCATATAGGCTTATGCTCTTGCGAAAGGACGGCCCCTATTGCCATATTACTCGCGTCTGTAGTTAATGAAAATGGTTTTTCGAAGTTAGGGTATATTAAAATTGGGTCGGATGTTATGAGTACTTTTAGCTTTTCAAACGCTAGCTCGTAGTCTCTGTCTTTTATATTGATTTTTGCTCCCTTTTTTAATTTAAGTGTTAATGGTTTTACTATATTAGCGAAATTTGGTATAAATTTCCTATAGAAACCACATAATCCTAGAAATGATTTAATTTCTTTTGGGGTTTTTGGAATTGGGAATTTGACAATTGCTTGTATCTTGTTGGGATTTGGTTTTATACCCTCAGTTGTGATGATGTGACCGAGAAATTCAGTTTCTTTTCTCATAAACTCGCATTTATCCAACTGTAGTTTTAAGTTAGCTTCTCTAAGCTTCTTAAATACCTTTTGTAGCGACAAAATGTGTTCCTCCAATGAAGTGGAAAAAATAATAATGTCGTCTAAGTAGACCAGACAATCTTTAAAAATTAAATCTTCTAAGAGATTGTTCATACAACGTTGGAACGTTGCAGGTGCATTCTTAAGACCAAATGGCATGCGAGTGTACTCGTAATGGCCATGTTTAGTCGAAAATGCGGTCTTGGGTATTGAACCAGGATCCATTTGGATTTGGTGGAAGCCTTTGGCTAGATCAATGGTTGTGAAATATTGACATTTTCCAAGTTTGTCTAATATTTCATCCATGATCGGGATAGGGTATTTATCATTAATAGTTAGTTCATTGAGATTGCGGTAATCTATGACTAACCGGAATTTTTGCTTTCCAGATGCATCGTTTTTCTTTGGAACGATTATTACTGGTGAGCAGTAAGGGGATTTGGATTTACGTATGATATTTTGTTTTATCATATCGCTTATTTGTTTATTTACTTCCTCATCGTATATTTGAGGATATTTGTATGGACGCTTGTAAATTGGGTCCTCATGTTTCGTTAGAATTTTGTGTTTAATTGTACTAGTGAAAGTCAAATTGTCACCTTCATGGTACTGGATATCACGAAATTCATGTAAAACTTTTTTTATTTTTTCTTTTTCTTCTGAGTTTAGGTGCTCTAGCCTAAACTCATTGTTTTCTATTAATTCATTATTAATAGCGAAGTTAAATGGTCTGTCCTCTGTTGAGGGTGGATCAAGGCACTCTTGTGCGGTCATGTCCTCTTCGACCTCTTCGTCATTATATCTAAAACAAAAGTTAAATTCTCCTAAGGTTACGGATCCTTGTGCATAGTCTATTTTTGCTTGACATGCCTCAAGGTATTCTCTCCCAATCAGAACATCATAATGCTCTGAGAAGTCGTGAATATAGAATTTTTGTTTGCTCGGACAAATTTTGCTTGCTCCTAATCGTATACTTTGTTTTAATTCAATAACACCATTTATGGTGTGAACCTTTAATGTTTCGTTGTAAACTGGAAAATTTAAGCGGTTTGTTTTCATTAGATTTATGGTTGAACCTGTGTCGATGACACATTTTAGAACTTCGTCATTCATAATCAATTTTATGAATGGATTTCTTCTGTTTGTTCCGAGGCTTGCTGATGAAAATTTTCGGATGTATCCATTTTCATCTGCCCACTGTTACTATCTCTTTGACGTTTAGTCGGAGGGTTTGGTGCATTCAAGCGTGAATGGGACTGATTTTGGTAGTTTAAGGGATTTTGGTATCTACCTTGACTTAATTTCTGTTGGAACTCGTGGTGAGCTTTCTGATTGTCTTCGGACTTATTATGCTGTTTATTTTGTGCGTGATAACTCTGATTCGTGTTGGAATAGCCACTTGAAATGGTGGTTGGGTTAGCATTTTGCTGATAATTTCCCATGTTCCTACGATTGTTATTTGGATTTCCCTGAACATTATTATTTTTAGGTTTTTCAGTAACGCTATTTTCATATAATCCCTCTCTTTGAGCTACTTGCTTTAGTTTTTGTGTCGACGTAATGTCGTGTCTGGCTAACATCATGAAAAGCCTATCTGGTAATTTTTTTGTAATAACATCTTTGATTGTGTTATTCATAGCATTTGTATAAAGGGTTGTATTGCTAGGTATATTTTCTAGTGCTAACTTATTTAAAATAACAAAAGATTTATTCTCGAGCTCCTCGATGAACTTACGGACGTTTCCTTGGTAATTCGTGTTGTATAAGCGTCGAAGGAGTTCTTCAAATGGTGTCTGCACTTTGTATTCTTCAATCAATGCGTTTCTCAGCTCCTGCCAAGTGTTGGCTGCTGTCCTTTGTGATATTCTCTGAGCATCTCCTGTGACTTGCAATTCGATGGCTCCGTATAAGATGCTATGTTGTCTAACATCTCGGGTTGGATACAGGTGTAGGATGTAATCTATCCTTTTAATGAAGGCGTTTAGTTGATCCGTTGATCCGTCAAAGCTTGGCACCTGTCTAAGTTGTGAAAGGGCCTGGTTGAGGTGTTGTTCTGATAATTCCATTGTCATCTTGGTGTAATACACTTTTTTTTGAATAGTTTTGAGTTTGTAGGTTTGAACTTTATTGTTCTTTGATTTTGCACTTTTATTTTAAGTTAAAGTTTGTGATGGATTATTGTGTAAATGTTTTTTTTTTTTTTTGTGTGTGTGTCTTAAAAAGACTCAGTAATAACGTATTGCAGGGATCAAACGATATGCAAAGCCAGTCGTTATTAACTGTAGTAGCTTTATTGCCCAAAGGGTCAATATTATTAAGCTACTAATGACCCGAAGGTTCTTGTGCGGATACGTATTCGAGAAAATTTTTATTACACTCCGACAACACTTTCGGTCGCGATTGTGCGTTAGATCTGGGAATTAATTATCCTTTAGCGATCTTTAATTTTTCCCGACGTATCCTACCGGCTGCGCCAATTAAGTTTTACACGTTAGGTTACTATAAAAAAATATATTTCAATTTATTATTTTCACTTAACGGCTACTTTTGTTGAGTACATTCAGATTTGCTTCCCGAATATGAACTGATTTATCTAACTGTTGCGGTCGCTTAGCAAACTTCGCTTTGAGAGAGTTTGAGTCAAAATTGAGTGAAGTTTGAGCTGCGTCAGCAATTATGCGTGGGATAGTACTCTGATGGGAACATTGACAGTGGCGTGATATTTAGGGTGAATTGTTTATGTCTACCAAAGGGGGACAGTTTGATCTTGACCAATGTCGATGTTATCACCAGGCTCTTTGTTTACAATATTAGAAATGTTTATAATTGTGCTTATGCTTATGTGCTAAGATATGTTAAAGGGTGGGTGCGACTATGGATATGTCACTATATATATATACAATTTTTTTTAAAGGCCACCGCTTTTGATCTTCCACATATGGGCGTGTGTGAGGTCCCGAACTGGTCAATAATAGTTGATTGAATTTTTGGTCAATGCGAGTTTCTGAACTAAAACAAAACAAAACAAAAAAACACATTGAAAGCCCTGCCTAAAATGTCGTCTGGCAAACCGCACCGCACCACGCCCCGCTCCGTCGCGCTACCCTGACATTGTGGTCAAGCAGGCAAACAAATACACTCACTAGAACTGGCACACACAAAACAATTGCCAATTGATGACGATTCCGTTTTCCAATGTTTGCCGCTGAGTCAGTCGAGCAGCACGCCGCCGACAATCGCTTACTTTTGTCTTGTCGATTAATTCGGGCATAAACTCGGCACATTTGCTGCTAAAAAAGAGGAACACATGATTCTACAATTGTACAGACAGACATGTGCAGGTACATATATGTTTAGCTAGACTGTAATTGTTGCCTTTTAAGGTAAACGGCTGTGTCGACCACAGCTGTTTATTTTTTGTTTTTATTTTTTGTGCTGCCAATCAATCAGGGGTGGGTGGGGGATCGGCTGGGCGGTTCGTCACGCTGATAAGCCGCGGCGAATCATGCCCCGCATATGCAGCAACAGCAGCTACAAAGAATAAGAACAATAATATGTGTAGTTAAGTATATCATTTGTTAATCCAAACACTTCCTGCGAACTGAGCTTTTGTTTATTTTTGGGTTGAAATCGAACATCTTTGGGGCATTAGTAAGCCGCCGCCTTATCGACAGACGCCCGCGCGCTGACAAATCTCATTTGCATTAACTTATGTCTTAGTCATATACAAAATGCCCGCTTAATATGTAATAATACACAAAACAATATGAAAAGTCGTTTAGCCATATTCAGTTCTTCAACGCTTTTTATTGATGTTTCTTATTTTCGCAGCGGTTACAAATGCTTTTTAGTTTAATTTTCTTTTTGTTTGTTTTTATTTTTATTTATTTATTTTTTTTTTGGGTATTTTTGAGTATGTGTAATACATAATAATATATGTAGGGATGCTTGAGAATGTTTAATGTTTAATGCCGAATATGAATAATACATACATATATGCATATATATATTTTTATAATAATACCAATGTGCGTATGAACTCGTGAATTTCGATAGAACACAAAAATATGCTAATTTCTTATGTGTAATATGTGTGTGTGACTATGTGTGTATGTGTGTGGGTGTGGGTGGACGTGTGTATGTGTGCGGTTATATGGTATGAGTTCGTATAAAATTGTTATAAAAAAATGTAGTTTCTCTTTGTTTTTGCTGTTCCTGTTTCTGGTGCTGGTGCATATGTCCTGTCTGTGTGCGTCTGTCTGCCGCCCGGCAATTCTCTCCTTTGTTCTCTAACCTATCCCTTATATGAAAGAGGAAATCAAATGCAATGTTTTTTGTGTGTGTATGAGGCGCAGCGTACACAGACAGGACCACGCCCAACGTCAGCCACAGTGTGTTTGTTTTTGATGTTGCTGTTGTTGTTGTTCTTTATGCTGCTTAGAAGCATTTGCGGTGAACAATGGATGGGCCGGACTCGTCGTACTCCTGCTTGGAAATCCACATCTGCTGGAATGTAGATAGGGAGGCCAAAATAGAGCCACCGATCCAGACGGAATATTTACGCTCTGGTGGCGCCACAATCTTAATCTTCATGGTGGACGGAGCCAGAGCCGTAATCTCCTTCTGCATGCGATCGGCAATGCCTGGATACATGGTGGTGCCACCGGACAAGACAGTGTTGGCATACAGATCCTTGCGGATATCAACATCACACTTCATGATCGAATTGTAGGTAGTCTCGTGAATACCGCATGCCTCCATGCCCAGGAACGAGGGCTGGAAAAGTGACTCGGGACAACGGAAACGCTCGTTGCCAATGGTGATGACCTGTCCGTCAGGCAGCTCATAGGATTTCTCCAACGATGAGCTAGAGGCGGCGGTGGCCATCTCCTGCTCAAAGTCTAGAGCGACATAGCACAGCTTCTCCTTGATGTCGCGCACAATTTCACGCTCAGCGGTGGTGGTGAACGAGTAGCCACGCTCGGTTAGGATCTTCATCAGATAGTCGGTCAAATCGCGACCGGCCAAATCCAGACGCAAAATGGCGTGTGGCAGGGCATAGCCCTCATAGATGGGCACGGTGTGGGTGACACCGTCGCCAGAATCCAAAACGATGCCAGTGGTACGACCGGAGGCGTACAAGGACAACACAGCCTGAATGGCCACATACATGGCTGGAGTATTGAAGGTCTCGAACATAATCTGAGTCATCTTCTCGCGATTGGCCTTGGGATTTAGTGGAGCCTCGGTCAGCAGCACGGGATGCTCCTCGGGAGCCACGCGCAGCTCATTGTAGAATGTGTGATGCCAGATCTTCTCCATGTCATCCCAATTGGTCACGATGCCGTGCTCAATGGGGTATTTAAGAGTCAAGATGCCACGCTTGGACTGCGCCTCATCACCCACATACGAGTCCTTCTGACCCATGCCGACCATCACGCCCTGATGGCGCGGACGGCCGACAATTGATGGAAAAACGGCGCGTGGTGCGTCATCACCGGCAAAGCCGGCTTTGCACATGCCGGAACCGTTATCGACAACCAAAGCGGCAACCTCTTCGTCACACATTTTGCTATTTGGATTGGTTTTGGCTTCTGCAATTGAAGAAAAAGACGAACCAAATATGTACACTCGTATCGGCAAACGGCCTACGACTGCCGTCGCAGCCCAGACTTGAGCTGAGACTCGAGTCGGACACGCACAAAGAAAGACTGAATTTATTACCTTTTAAGGAAATATAAGAGACGAATGAAGTTTTTTTGTTTCAGATTCTCTGAATTTACCGCTGCGCAAACTTTGCACAATGACTGACGCTTCACAATTGAAACGACGCCTACTTTTTTCAAAAGTGGTTGAAATTTGCCGAGCGCACGGCGCTGCCACTCTTTTTAAAAATACTGAAAAAATACCTAAATCAGAAAATGCCTAAATAACGATGTGTATATCGATAAGCAATAAGACACAGCAGCTGCTCAAGCCGCTAAGTGCTTGTTCTTGGCGTTTCTTGTTTGTCATTGGTTCAAATGTGCAATAAATTTGGTTGTTTAGAAAGTAAATTAAGTTAATACGCAGGCGCTTACGATATATTTACATAACCATCGCACATCTCTAGTCTAGCCAGCCAGCCAACCACCATAAGACCACCCACCCGACGATAGCGCCATTGCGACTCATTTGATAGCCGCGCATTTATCAGTCATGGTCGACATTAACTTGGAGTGCGTAAAGTTGATTGAGCCACAGCCAACAACAACCACAGAGCAGCAGCAACAGAAATATCTAGAGGCAGCGCGCATACTGCTTGTCCTGCTCGAGAATGTGCTGAGTCAGCCAAATAACCTCAAGTTTCGCACCATAAACCTGGAGAACAAAGCGATCAAGGAAAAGCTGCTCTCGCTGAAGGGCAGCGAGCGACTGCTCGATGCAATCGGGTTTAAACGCTCGCCAAGCTCCAATGTGTACACTCTGCCCAGCGAAGTGCCGCTGCTGCAGATACAAAAGTACAGAGACGTATTAAATGAGCGGCGCGAGGCCTGGCTAAACGGCTCATTGCCAAAAAGTGAGTAAAATTAATTATGTTACTTCAAAATTAAGCTTAACTTATCATGTCTAGGTCCAATTAAATCCCATGCAACATCACGAGCAGAAATGGCCACCACATGTACCACGCCCCTATATATACAGCCTTCAGTGCCCTACAGACAACGCATTGCCTTTCCACGCATGCTGGTTAGTCTACGAAGCTGACATAAGTGCATTCAGTAATTAGAATTTGCATTTTAAGCGCACGCCCAATCGATTTCTGCAATCCCTGGAGCTCTACAGCGATGCGGTCATGCAGTATGAGGATGAGGCGTTGCTGGCCAGCGGACGCAGTCTCATCCCCGTCGATGAGCTAACAATGAACGCCAGCAGCAAGCTACTTGCCATGCAGGAACTGATTGCATCTGGTCAGTGCCAGGAGAAGGAGCCTTGTATACGCGATCTGCTGCTAGTTGAGCTAGTCGATTGGTTCAAAACGCAGTTCTTCGAGTGGGTCAATAATATACCTTGCCAAGTGTGCGGTAGTGAAGACGGTAAACTGCGTCGCACACAAACCGAGGGTGATGTGCGCGTCGAGGTCACCGTTTGCTGTGGCCAGGAGACCAAATTCCATCGCTACAATGACATTACGCAGCTATTGGTAACCCGAAAGGGGCGCTGCGGCGAGTTTGCCAATTGCTTTACATTCCTGTGCCGGTGTCTGGACTATGATGCACGCCTAGTGCACTCCCATTTCGATCATGTATGGACCGAGGTGTTTTCGGAGACGCAAATGCGCTGGCTGCACGTGGATCCATCGGAAAATGTAGTCAACTCACCGCTCATGTATCAGCATGGCTGGAAGCGCAAAATTGATTATATATTTGCCTATTCGCGGGACGATGCACAGGACGTGACCTGGCGCTATACCAACAATCATCGACAAATATTGCAGCTGCGCAGGCTGTGCTCCGAGAAGGAGCTAATCGAAACGCTGAATGTGATTAGGGCCAAGCGCCAACAATACTCTAGCGCCGAACGCAAAAAATTCCTCAGCCAACGCTACATGTGCGAGGTCCTTGCAATGACCGTGGAACGGTATGCATTAAAATTCAATAATTGCCCTTGTTGTTGTAGTTAAATCTGCTCTTTACGTATTCTATTTAAACTGCGCAGCAAGCCAACTGAGAGCGAGCTGAAGGGTAGAAGCTCGGGCAGCTTGTCGTGGCGACAGTCGCGTGGCGAGCACACATTCACCAACGTAAGTCAGCAGCTGTTGTCGTTAATTGTCTTTGCCTATTTAAACACACGATCTGTGTCATTATTTAATTGCAGATATTCGTATTTACGCCAAATGAACGCGAGCTGGAGCGACGTCAGCTCAATCTACGCTACTGTTGCGCAAGCGATACGTACGAGCGATATATCAAAGGTTTGTTAGCAATTTCTTATCAAATCTACTGATGACCCATTGCTTTCTTTTTATAGATGGCGACCGTTTAGACATACTCGAAACCTACAAGACCTGGCAAAGTGCGCAATTCTCATCGAATAACATATTTCGCAAAGTAGAGCAGGATTGGAAAATGGCCTATTTGGCGCGCCTAGGTAGGCTCTTGATATAACAAGCTATCCCAATTGTATAGCTTAAAACAAATATATGTTTACAGAGGACACGGACAGCGCTGAAATAATTTGGAAATTTAATTTGAGCAAATCAAATCTTAAAGTTAAATCATATAAACTCATATTCGAAACGAAAACCTTTGGCGAGGGCAAAATTAATGTGAGCATGGAAACCAGTGATGGCAATAATTGCATCGAAAACGCCAGTGAATTCCAGATTGTGGCCAAGTTGAGTGGCGTGAATTGGCAGCATACGCAACTCTTCAGACAGAGCCTTAACTCAAGGGAATATCCGTTTGAGTTGCAACTAGTATTGCATTAACGCGAACAATTACCAATTAATTTGTAAATATACCCGACCTACCTCAAGCTTTCCCATTGTAGATGATGTTATTAAAAGGATTTTTAAAAGACAAATGTGGAAGTTATTAGAATAAATTAAGTCCGACTTAAGAATGTTATGTATTTTTGAAATCATCTAATATAAGTCCTAATTTGCCCAAGATATACTGATGAAAGTTTTACAAAAAAAAACCCCGATGGCTCCTAGATAACACATATATCCTTGGTTTATAGTCCTGGTGAAAAATATAAATATATGTATGTATGCTTTTCCTTTAGACAGCTGTTACTTAACAGACCTCTGTAAACAGCTGTGGCTACCGGGGGCGTCGGATTTTGTCGAAAATTCGGCTAAGGGTCCAGGCGAACAGAAATGACCAGCAAGTAGACGAACTAAAATTTTTGTCTTTCAAAAATTTCATACCCAAACGGGGCGCCCGGAGGAGCGGCTGGGTGAGTAGATTTCAACGCAAATTTGACGTGAAGGGCCTTGGTTATATTTTGGCCTGGCAGTGTTGCCAGTAGCAGAGAGCCTTGGGATCGGTTTCATTTTTTTGCTTTTCTTAATCCTGACGGGGCAGTCTTTGTCGGTCGACGCGTGATCACCACCGCAATTGACGCACAGGAAATTTTCACTCGTGCAAAGCAGAGAACCAGTCATATGAGAGCCAGCGCATTTGCCACGGATTGGGTCCCGAAGGCAATAATTTTTGGAATGACCGAAGATGTGGCATCTCAGGCATTGTAGAACTTCTTTTTTGCGAGGAGCACGCTCCACTGAGACTCTGTATCTGCCGAGTTGTGTAATTTTCAAAGCATTAGACACATTGGGTCCTTGTTTTAGATTGACAAAAAATTGATTTTGCCTAGTCTTGTAGTTGATCGTCGCTTCATCGTCTGTCTCGTTGACCTGAACGTTACGCCAATCTGCCTTTCATGGGCAATATATATTGAGAGTTTCGTAACCCTGGTCAGTAAAAGCTTGCGCAATTTGTGGTTTGGGGACGTTGGCATTAACGCCCTTGACGACAACCCTGTAAGGCTTTTCCTCCCTAAGTTGATCGTGCCAGAATTGACAGTTAAGTTTTGTCAAATGTCTTACAGCTGCTCGGAAAGCGTCAGAGTTTGCGGTGTATATCCGTGATACGCCGAACTTAAAGGTGCGAATGCTATAGTTGTTGGCACCCACGCACGAGTCTAGTGCTTGTTCCATGCCTGAGGGATTGTTGACTTGTGGTACACATATTGCTGGAGGCTTTGAGAGCGTTTTTGAGGATTGTTTGTTTCCGTTGCCAACAGCACGAGCTTCATCTTCGTCGTCAGAATCGCTTTCTGACAATCCTTGCTCCATCATGTTGTCCGCTTCTTCGTCCAGAGCTGCAAAACGGTTTTTACTCAGTGCTGCTGCAGTCGAGGTGGATGCCGTGTCTTTGGCTACTTCCTTGTGCAGCTCAGCGGGCTTCGGCTTAGCTTTCTGTATAGATTTAGAAGTGTTTATAATTCCTTTATGTTTTTTACTAGCAGGCAGGCCGCGGTCTTGAAACGAGCACTTCGTCTTACGAGTTGCTGCTGACAAGATTTCACCCAATGTGTTGTCAAGTGACGTAGTCGAGGAAATGTTAGGCCCCACAGTTGCCGCTACAGTATACGTAGATGTAGATGTCAAACTTGCTTGCGACATAGAGATAGTGCAGGTAACGCTGGTATCAAAGCTTGTTGTTACTGTCGGCCCAGTTATCACCCGATTTGACAATAAGCTGTTGTTTTCTGCAGACATGGATGCTACGCTACCGAGGATTTGAGAGCGTAGAGTTTCAGGGCTGACCCTTGCTGCTTTTCTCATCTCCTCTAGGTAGCGACTGATTCCATGAGTTATTGTCCATACCGTCAATTGTTATTATTTAGAGTCAAATAATGCAATTGTCGTCCACTTTTCCAGATCAAAAGATGAGAATTAACGGAACCAACCTCTCGCTTGCGCAGCGCGCAGGGCGAGGGGCAAACTAAGCACCGTTTAAGTCTGGCTTATCTTAGGTAAAGTACCGCAATAAGCTGCCGCCACCGCAAGCAGTGGCCAAAAATAGTGCAAGAAGAGCACAAAGAGATAAGAGGTAAAGAGATTGTGTTGATCACTTGCGAAACTAACTTGTCAAGCGCGCACGTCCGAATGCAACGAGCTGAGATCTGAGACTGGTCATATCTTGGCCAAATAAAGCCCGATTACGGTCAAAGAGCGATGGGCTACTCGGGGAGGTTCACAGAAAACGCCAAGAGCAACGGCGAAGTTATGTCGCGTTGAAACGTCATATCTCCATGATTTTTTTAGATCGGCGGAGCTATGTCGCTTCAAAACGACATAACTCCGCCGCTGATCATGGCGAGATTATGTCGTTCTGCATTTTTATACCCTGAACCCATTAAAAATGGGTATAAGGGTATATTGTATTTGTGCGAAATCCAAATGTATGTAACAGGCAGAAGGAAGCATCTCCGACCCCATAAAGTATATATATTCTTGATCAGCATCAATAGCCAAGTCAATCTAGCCATGTCCGTCTGTCTGTCCGTCCGTCCGTCCGTCCGTATGTATGAACGCAAGGATCTCAGAACCTATAAGAGCTAGAGACTTAAAATTATAGATTTAAATGCTCCTAGTTCCCGCGCAGATCGAGTTTGTTTCCGATAATCGATAACTTACTCCGTTTCCAAGCAATCGATAAACATCGATATCGATATCCTGTTTTTTGGGCAATTTTGGTAAATAATAGCTAGTCACCAAACTTGACATATAGCTTCTAAAATAGAATATATATATGCATTTGATGTTGGAAGAAGAAGGTTCAGGGTATACCCTAGAACCTCTTACTTGTTTTTTATGTGAACAGCTCGAAAGTAAGCAATGCTTTGCGTTACTATTATGTCACACAACCACACGAATTTTTTGGAAAAACTTTAAATGGTCATATCTCGGCCAAATAAAGCCCGATTACTGTCAAAAAGGGATGGGCTACTCGGGGAGGTCCATAGAAACCGCCAAGATCAACGGCGACGTTATGTCGCTTTGAAACGTCATATATCCATGATTTTTTTAGATCGGCGGAGCTATTTCGTTTCAAAACGACATAACTACCCCGGAAACTTTAAATGCTATATCTCGGCCAAATAAAGCCCGATAGGGGCCAAAAAGGGAGGGGCTACTCGGGCAGGTCCGTAGAATCCGCCAAGATCGACGGCGAAGTTATGTCGCTTTGAAACGTCATATCTCCATGATTTTTTTAGATCGGCGGAGCTATGTCGCTTCAAAACGACTTAACTACCCCGAAAACTTTAAATGGCTATATCTCGGCCAAATAAAGCCCGATAGGGGTCAAAAGGGGATGGACTACTCGGGGAGGTCCATAGAAACCGCCAAGATCGACGGCGAAGTTATGTCGCTTTGAAACGTCATATCTCCATGATTTTTTTAGATCGGCGGTGTTATGTCGCTTTAAAACGACATAACTACCCCGAAAACTTTAAATGGCTATATCTCGGCCAAATAAAGCCCGATAGGGGTCAAAAAGGGATGGGCTACTCGGGGAGGTCCATAGAAACCGCCAAGATCGACGGCGAAGTTATGTCGCTTTGAAACTTTAAAAACTTTAAATGGCTATACTTTGGCCAAAAAAAGCCCTATAGGGGCCAAAAAGGGAGGGGCTACTCGGGGAGGTCCGTAGAATCCGCCAAGATCGACGGCGAAGTTATGTCGCTTTGAAACGTCATATCTCCATGATTTTTTTAGATCGGCGGAGTTATGTCGCTTTAAAACGACATAACTACCCCGAAAACTTTAAATGGCTATATCTTGGCCAAATAAAGTCCGACATTGGCCAAAAAGGGAGGGGCTACTCGGGGAGGTCCGTAGAATCCGCCAAGATCGACGGCGAAGTTATGTCGCTTTGAAACGTCATATCTCTATGATTTTATTAGATCGGCGGAGTTATGTCGCTTTAAAACGACATAACTACCCCGAAAACTTTAAATGGCTATATCTCGGACAAAAAAAGCCCGATAGGGGCCAAAAAGGGAGGGGCTACTCGGGGAGGTCCGTAGAATCCGCCAAGATCGACGGCGAAGTTATGTCGCTTTGAAACGTCATATCTGCATGATTTTTTTAGAAGCTATGTCGCTTCAAAACGACATAACTCCGCAGCAGATCATGGCGAGATTATGTCGTTCTGCATTTTTTTTTTTATGTGAACAGCTCGAAAGTAAGCAATGCTTTGCGTTACTATTATGTCACACAACCACACGAATTTTTTGGAAAATCTTTAAATGGTCATATCTCGGCCAAATAAAGCCCGATTACGGTCAAAAAGGGAGGGGCTACTCGGGGAGGTCCATAGAAACCGCCAAGATCAACGGCGACGTTATATCGCTTTGAAACGTCTTATCTCCATGATTTTTTTAGATCGGCCGAGCTATGTCGCTTCAAAACGACATAACTACCCCCGAAACTTTAAATGGCTATATCTCGGCCAAATAAAGCCCGATAGGGGCCAAAAAGGGAGGGGCTACTCGGGGAGGTCCATAGAAACCGCCAAGATCAACGGCGACGTTATGTCGCTTTGAAACGTCATATCTCCATAATTTTTTTAGATCGGCGGAGCTATGTCGCTTCAAAACGACATAACTACCCCGGAAACTTTAAATGACTATATCTCGGCCAAATAAAGCCCGATAGGGGTCAAAAAGGGATGGGCTACTCGGGGAGGTCCATAGAAATCGCCAAGATCGACGGCGAAGTTATGTCGCTTTGAAACGTCATATCTCCATGATTTTTTTAGATCGGCGGAGCTATGTCGCTTTAAAACGACATAACTACCCCGAAAACTTTAAATGGCTATATCTCGGCCAAATAAAGCCCGATAGGGGCCAAAAAGGGAGGGGCCACTCGGGGAGGTCCGTAGAATCCGCCAAGATCGACGGCGAAGTTATGTCGCTTTGAAACGTCATATCTCCATGATTATTTTAGATCGGCGGAGCTATGTCGCTTTAAAACGACATAACTACCCCGAAAACTTTAAATGGCTATATCTCGGCCAAATAAAGCCCGATAGGGGCCAAAAAGGGAGGCGATACTCGGGGAGGTCCGTAGAATCCGCCAAGATCGACGGCGAAGTTATGTCGCTTTGAAACGTCATATCTCCATGATTTTTTTAGATCGGCGGAGCTATGTCGCTTCAAAATGACATAACTCCGCCGCTGATCATGGCGAGATTATGTCGTTCTGCATTTTTTTTTATGTGAACAGCTCGAAAGTAAGCAATGCTTTGCGTTACTATAATTTCACACAACCACCCGAATTTTTTGGAAAAACTTTAAATGGTCATATCTCGGTCAAATAAAGCCCGATTACGGTCAAAAAGGGATGGGCTACTCGGGGAGGTCCATAGAAACCGCCAAGATCAACGGCGACGTTATGTCGCTTTGAAACGTCTTATCTCCATGATTTTTTTAGATCGGCGGAGCTATGTCGCTTCAAAACGACATAATTACCCCGGAAACTTTAAATGGCTATATCTCGGCCAAATCAAGCCCGATAGGCGCCAAGAAGGGAGGGGCTACTCGGGGGTTCCGTAGAATCCGCCAAGATCGACGGCGAAGTTATGTCGCTTTGAAACGTCATATCTCCATGATTATTTTAGATCGGCGGAGCTATGTCGCTTTAAAACGACATAACTTCCCCGAAAACTTAAAATGGCTATATCTCGGCCAAATAAAGCCCGATAGGGGTCAAAAAGGGACGGGCTACTCGGGGAGGTCCATAGAAACCGCCAAGATCAACAGTGACGTTATGTTGCTTTGAAACGTCATATCTCCATGATTTTTTTAGATCGGCGGAGCTATGTCGCTCCAAAACGACATAACTACCCCGAAAACTTTAAATGGCTATATCTCGGCCAAATAAAGCCCGACAGTGGCCAAAAAGGGAGGGGCTACTCGGGGAGGTCCGTAGAATCCGCCAAGATCGACGGCGAAGTTATGTCGCTTTGAAACGTCATATCTCCATGATTTTTTTTAGATCGGCGGAGTTATGTCGCTTTAAAACGACATAACTACCCCGAAAACTTTAAATGGCTATATTTTGGCCAAAAAATGCCCGATAAGGGCCAAAAAGGGAGGGGCTACTCGGGGAGGTCCGTAGAATCCGCCAAGATCGACGGCGAAGTTATGTCGCTTTGAAACGTCATATCTCCATGATTTTATTAGATCGGCGGAGTTATGTCGCTTTAAAACGACATAACTACCCCGAAAACTTTAAATGGCTATATCTCGGCCAAATAAAGCCCGACAGTGGCCAAAAAGGGAGGGGCTACTCGGGGAGGTCCGTAGAATCCGCCAAGATCGACGGCGAAGTTATGTCGCTTTGAAACGTCATATCTCCATGATTTTTTTAGATCGGCGGAGTTATGTCGCTTTAAAACGACATAACTACCCCAAAAACTTTAAATGGCTATATCTCGGCCAAATAAAGCCCGATAGGGGCCAAAAAGGGAGGGGCTACTCGGGGAGGTCCGTAGAATCCGCCAAGATCGACGGCGAAGTTATGTCGCTTTGAAACGTGATATCTCCATGAATTTTTTAGATCGGCGGAGTTATGTCGCTTTAAAACGACATAACTACCCCGAAAACTTTAAATGGCTATATCTATGTCGCTTTGAAACGTCTTATCTCCATGATTTTTATAGATCGGCGGAGCTATGTCGCTTCAAAACGACATAACTACCCCGAAAACTTTAAATGGCTATATCTCGGCCAAATAAAGCCCGATAGGGGCCAAAAAGGGAGGGGCTACTCGGGGAGGTCCGTAGAATCCGCCAAGATCAACGGCGAAGTTATGTCGCTTTGAAACGTCATATCACCATGATTTTTTTAGATCGGCGGAGCTATATCGCTTCAAAACGACATAACTACCCCGAAAACTTTAAATGGCTATATCTCGGCCAAATAAAGCCCGATAGGGGCCAAAAAGGGAGGGGCTACTCGGGGGCTCCGTAGAATCCGCCAAGATCGACGGCGAAGTGATGTCGCTTTGAAACGACATAACTACCCCGAAAACTTTAAATGGCTATATCTCGGCCAAATACAGCCCGTTAGGGGCCAAAAAGGGAGGGGCTACTCGGGGAGGTCCGTAGAATCCGCCAAGATCGACGGCGAAGTTATGTCGCTTTGAAACGTGATATCTCCATGAATTTTTTAGATCGGCGACGTTATGTCGCTTTAAAACGACATAACTACCCCGAAAACTTTAAATGGCTATATCTATGTCGCTTTGAAACGTCTTATCTCCATGATTTTTTTAGATCGGCGGAGCTATGTCGCTTCAAAACGACATAACTACCCCGAAAACTTTAAATGGCTATATCTCGGCCAAATAAAGCCCGACAGTGGCCAAAAAGGGAGGGGCTTCTCGGGGAGGTCCGTAGAATCCGCCAAGATCGACGGCGAAGTTATGTCGCTTTGAAATGTCATATCTCCATGATTTTTTTAGATCGGCGGAGTTATGTCGCTTTAAAACGATATAACTACCCCGAAAACTTTAAATGGCTATATCTCGGACAAATAAAGCCCGATAGGGGCCAAAAAGGGAGGGGCTACTCGGGGAGGTCCGTAGAATCCGCCAAGATCGACGGCGAAGTTATGTCGCTTTAAAACGTCATATCTCCATGATTTTTTTAGATCGGCGGAGCTATGTCGCTTCAAAACGACATAACTCCGCCGCTGATCATGGCGAGATTATGTCGTTCTGGATTTTATTTTTATGTGAACAGCTCGAAAGTAAGCAATGCTTTGCGTTACTATTATGTCACACAACCACACGAATTTTTTGGAAAAACTTTAAATGGTCATATCTCGGCCAAATAAAGCCCGATTACGGTCAAAAAGGGATGGGCTACTCGGGGAGGTCCATAGAAACCGCCAAGATCAACGGCGACGTTATATCGCTTTGAAACGTCTTATCTCCATGATTTTTTTAGATCGGTCGAGCTATGTCGCTTTAAAACGACATAACTACCCCCAAAACTTTAAATGGTTATATCTCGGCCAAATAAAGCCCGATAGGGGCCAAAAAGGGAGGGGCTACTCGGGGAGGTCCATAGAATCCGCCAAGATCAACGGCGACGTTATGTCGCTTTGAAACGTCATATCTCCATGATTTTTTTAGATCGGCGGAGCTATGTCGCTTCAAAACGACATAACTACCCCGGAAACTTTAAATGACTATATCTCGGCCAAAAAAAGCCCGATAGGGGTCAAAAAGGGATGGGCTACTCGGGGAGGTCCATAGAAATCGCCAAGATCGACGGCGAAGTTATGTCGCTTTGAAACGTCATATCTCCATGATTTTTTTAGATCGGCGGAGCTATGTCGCTTTAAAACGACATAACTACCCCGAAAACTTTAAATGGCTATATCTCGGCCAAATAAAGCCCGATAGGGGCCAAAAAGGGAGGGGCCACTCGGGGAGGTCCGTAGAATCCGCCAAGATCGACGGCGAAGTTATGTCGCTTTGAAACGTCATATCTCCATGATTATTTTAGATCGGCGGAGCTATGTCGCTTTAAAACGACATAACTACCCCGAAAACTTTAAATGGCTATATCTCGGCCAAATAAAGCCCGATAGGGGCCAAAAAGGGAGGGGATACTCGGGGAGGTCCGTAGAATCCGCCAAGATCGACGGCGAAGTTATGTCGCTTTGAAACGTCATATCTCCATGATTTTTTTAGATCGGCGGAGCTATGTCGCTTTAAAACGACATAACTACCCCGAAAACTTTAAATGGCTATATCTCGGCCAAATAAAGCCCGATAGGGGCCAAAAAGGGAGGGGCTACTCGGGGAGGTCCATAGAATCCGCCAAGATCAACGGCGACGTTATGTCGCTTTGAAACGTCATATCTCCATGATTTTTTTAGATCGGCGGAGCTATGTCGCTTTAAAACGACATAACTACCCCGAAAACTTTAAATGGCTATATCTCGGCCAAATAAAGCCCGATAGGGGCCAAAAAGGGATGGGCTACTCGGGGAGGTCCATAGAAATCGCCAAGATCGACGGCGAAGTTATGTCGCTTTGAAACGTCATATCTCCATGATTTTTTTAGATCGGCGGAGCTATGTCGCTTTAAAACGACATAACTACCCCGAAAACTTTAAATGGCTATATCTCGGCCAAATAAAGCCCGATAGGAGCCAAAAAGGGAGGGGCTACTCGGGGAGGTCCGTAGAATCCCCCACGATCGACGGCGAAGTTATGTCGCTTTGAAACGTCATATCTCCATGATTATTTTAGATCGGCGGAGCTATGTCGCTTTAAAACGACATAACTACCCCGAAAACTTTAAATGGCTATATCTCGGCCAAATAAAGCCCGATAGGGGCCAAAAAGGGAGGGGATACTCGGGGAGGTCCGTAGAATCCGCCAAGATCGACGGCGAAGTTATGTCGCTTTGAAACGTCATATCTCCATGATTATTTTAGATCGGCGGAGCTATGTCGCTTTAAAACGACATAACTACCCCGAAAACTTTAAATGGCTATATCTCGGCCAAATAAAGCCCGATAGGGGCCAAAAAGGGAGGGGATACTCGGGGAGGTCCGTAGAATCCGCCAAGATCGACGGCGAAGTTATGTCGCTTTGAAACGTCATATCTCCATGATTATTTTAGATCGGCGGAGCTATGTCGCTTTAAAACGACATAACTACCCCGAAAACTTTAAATGGCTATATCTCGGCCAAATAAAGCCCGATAGGGGCCAAAAAGGGAGGGGATACTCGGGGAGGTCCGTAGAATCCGCCAAGATCGACGGCGAAGTTATGTCGCTTTGAAACGTCATATCTCCATGATTTTTTATAGATCGGTGGAGTTATATCGCTTCAAAACAACATAACTACCCCGAAAACTTTAAATCGCTATATCTCGGCCAAATAAAGCCCGATAGGGGCCAAAAACGGAGGGGCTACTCGGGGAGGTCCATAGAAACCGCCAAGATCAACGGCGACGTTATGTCGCTTTGAAACGTCTTATCTCCATGATTTTTTTAGATCGGCAGAGCTATGTCGCTTCAAAACGACATAACTACCCCGGAAACTTTAAATAGCTATATCTCGGCCAAATCAAGCCCGATAGGGGCCAAGAAGGGAGGGGCTACTCGGGGGTTGCGTAGAATCCGCCAAGATCGACGGCGAAGTTATGTCGCTTTGAAACGTCATATCTCCATGATTATTTTAGATCGGCGGAGCTATGTCGCTTTAAAACGACATAACTACCCCGAAAACTTTAAAAGCTTATATCTCGGCCAAATAAAGCCCGATAGGGGCCAAAAAGGGAGGGGCTACTTGGGGAGGTCCATAGAAACCGCCAAGATCAAGGGCGACGTTATGTCGCTTTGAAACGTCATATCTCCATAATTTTTTTAGATCGGCGGAGCAATGTCGCTTCATAACGATATAACTACCCCGAAAACTTTAAATGGCTTTATCTCGGCCAAATAAAGCCCGATAGGGGCCAAAAAGGGAGGGGCTACTCGGGGAGGTCCGTAGAAACCGCCAAGATCGACGGCGAAGTTATGTCGCTTTGAAACGTCATAACTCCATGATTTTTTTAGATCGGCGGAGTTGTGTCGCTTTAAAACGACATAACTTCCCCGAAAACTTAAAATGGCTATATCTCGGCCAAATAAAGCCCGATAGGCGTCAAAAAGGGAGGGGCTACTCGGGGAGGTCCATAGAAACCGCCAAGATCAACAGTGACGTTATGTTGCTTTGAAACGTCATATCTCCATGATTTTTTTAGATCGGCGGAGCTATGTCGCTCCAAAACGACATAACTACTCCGAAAACTTTAAATGGCTATATCTCGGCCAAATAAAGCCCGATAGGGGCCAAAAAGGGAGGGGCTACTCGGGGAGGTCCGTAGAATCCGCCACGATCGACGGCGAAGTTATGTCGCTTTGAAACGTCATATCTCCATGATTATTTTAGATCGGCGGAGCTATGTCGCTTTAAAACGACATAACTACCCCGAAAACTTTAAATGGCTATATCTCGGCCAAATAAAGCCCGATAGGGGCCAAAAAGGGAGGGGCTACTCGGGGAGGTCCGTAGAATCCGCCAAGATCGACGGCGAAGTTATGTCGCTTTGAAACGTCATATCTCCATGATTTTTTTAGATCGGCGAAGCTATGTCGTTTCAAAACGACATAACTCCGCCGCTGATCATGGCGAGATTATGTCGTTCTGCATTTTTTTTATGTGAACAGCTCGAAAGTAAGCAATGCTTTGCGTTACTATTATGTCACACAACCACACGAATTTTTTGGAAAAACTTTAAATTGTCATATCTCGGCCAAATAAAGCCCGATTACGGTCAAAAAAGGATGGGCTACTCGGGGAGGTCCATAGAAACCGCCAAGATCAACGGCGACGTTATGTCGCTTTGAAACGTCATATCTCCATGATTTTTTTAGATCGGCGGAGCTATGTCGCTTCAAAACGACATAACTACCCCGAAAACTTTAAATGGCTATATCTCGGCCAAATAAAGCCCGATTACGGTCAAAAAGGGATGGGCTACTCGGGGAGGTCCATAGAAACCGCCAAGATCAACGGCGACGTTATGTCGCTTTGAAACGTCATATCTCCATGATTTTTTTAGATCGGCGGAGTTTTGTCGCTTCAAAACGACATAACTACCACGGAAACTTTAAATGGCTATATCTCGGCCAAATAAAGCCCGATAGGAGCCAAAAAGGGATGGGCTACTCGGGGAGGTCCGCAGAATCCGCCACGATCGACGGCGAAGTTATGTCGCTTTGAAACGTCATATCTCCATGATTATTTTAGATCGGCGGAGCTATGTCGCTTTAAAACGACATAGCTACCCCGAAAACTTTAAATGGCTATATCTCGGCCAAATAAAGCCCGATAGGGGCCAAAAAGGGAGGGGCTACTCGGGGAGGTCCGTAGAATCCGCCACGATCGACGGCGAAGTTATGTCGCTTTGAAACGTCATATCTCCATGATTATTTTAGATCGGCGGAGCTATGTCGCTTCAAAACGACATAACTCCGCCGCTGATCATGGCGAGATTATGTCGTTCTGCATTTTTTTTTATGTGAACAGCTCGAAAGTAAGCAATGCTTTGCGTTACTATTATGTCACACAACCACACGAATTTTTTGGAAAAACTTTAAATTGTCATATCTCGGCCAAATAAAGCCCGATTACGGTCAAAAAAGGATGGGCTACTCGGGGAGGTCCATAGAAACCGCCAAGATCAACGGCGACGTTATGTCGCTTTGAAACGTCATATCTCCATGATTTTTTTAGATCGGCGGAGCTATGTCGCTTCAAAACGACATAACTACCCCGAAAACTTTAAATGGCTATATCTCGGCCAAATAAAGCCCGATAGTGGCCAAAAAGGGATGGGCTACTCGGGGAGGTCCATAGAAACCGCCAATATCGACGGCGAAGTTATGTCGCTTTGAAACATCATATCTCCATGATTTTTTTAGATCGGCGGAGCTATGTCGCTTCAAAACGACATAACTCCGCCGCTGATCATGGCGAGATTATGTCGTTCTGCATTTTTTTTTATGTGAACAGCTCGAAAGTAAGCAATGCTTTGCGTTACTATTATGTCACACAACCACACGAATTTTTTGGAAAAACTTTAAATGGTCATATCTCGGCCAAATAAAGCCCGATAGGGGCCAAAAAGGGAGTGGCTACTCGGAGGGGTCCGTAGAATCCGCCAAGATCGACGGCGAAGTTATGTCGCTTTGAAACGTCATATCTCCATGATTTTTTTAGATCGGCGAAGCTATGTCGTTTCAAAACGACATAACTCCGCCGCTGATCATGGCGAGATTATGTCGTTCCGCATTTTTTTTTATGTGAACAGCTCGAAAGTGAGCAATGCTTCGCGTTACTATTATGTCACACAACCACACGAATTTTTTAGAAAAACTTTAAATGGTCATATCTCGGCCAAATATAGCCCGATTACAGTCAAAAAGGGATGGGCTACTCGGGGAGGTCCATAGAAACCGCCAAGATCAACGGCGACGTTATGTCGCTTTGAAACGTCATATCTCCATGATTTTTTTAGATCGGCGGAGCTATGTCGCTTCAAAACGACATAACTACCCCGAAAACTTTAAATGGCTATATCTCGGCCAAATAAAGCCCGATAGGGGCCAAAAAGGGCCGCCAAGATCAACGGCGACGTTATGTCGCTTTGAAACGTCATATCTCCATGATTTTTTTAGATCGGCGGAGCTATGTCGCTTCAAAACGACATAACTACCCCGAAAACTTTAAATGGCTATATCTCGGCCAAATAAAGCCCGATTACGGTCAAAAAGGGATGGGCTACTCGGGGAGGTCCATAGAAACCGCCAAGATCAACGGCGACAATATGTCGCTTTGAAACGTCATATCTCCATGATTTTTTTAGATCGGCGGAGTTTTGTCGCTTCAAAACGACATAACTACCACGGAAACTTTAAATGGCTATATCTCGGCCAAATAAAGCCCGATAGGAGCCAAAAAGGGATGGGCTACTCGGGGAGGTCCGCAGAATCCGCCACGATCGACGGCGAAGTTATGTCGCTTTGAAACGTCATATCTCCATGATTATTTTAGATCGGCGGAGCTATGTCGCTTTAAAACGACATAGCTACCCCGAAAACTTTAAATGGCTATATCTCGGCCAAATAAAGCCCGATAGGGGCCGAAAAGGGAGGGGCTACTCGGGGAGGTCCGTAGAATCCGCCACGATCGACGGCGAAGTTATGTCGCTTTGAAACGTCATATCTCCATGATTATTTTAGATCGGCGGAGCTATGTCGCTTCAAAACGACATAACTCCGCCGCTGATCATGGCGAGATTATGTCGTTCTGCATTTTTTTTTATGTGAACAGCTCGAAAGTAAGCAATGCTTTGCGTTACTATTATGTCACACAACCACTCGAATTTTTTGGAAAAACTTTAAATTGTCATATCTCGGCCAAATAAAGCCCGATTACGGTCAAAAAAGGATGGGCTACTCGGGGAGGTCCATAGAAACCGCCAAGATCAACGGCGACGTTATGTCGCTTTGAAACGTCATATCTCCATGATTTTTTTAGATCGGCGGAGCTATGTCGCTTCAAAACGACATAACTACCCCGAAAACTTTAAATGGCTATATCTCGGCCAAATAAAGCCCGATAGTGGCCAAAAAGGGATGGGCTACTCGGGGAGGTCCATAGAAACCGCCAATATCGACGGCGAAGTTATGTCGCTTTGAAACATCATATCTCCATGATTTTTTTAGATCGGCGGAGCTATGTCGCTTCAAAACGACATAACTCCGCCGCTGATCATGGCGAGATTATGTCGTTCTGCATTTTTTTTATGTGAACAGCTCGAAAGTAAGCAATGCTTTGCGTTACTATTATGTCACACAACCACACGAATTTTTTGGAAAAACTTTAAATGGTCATATCTCGGCCAAATAAAGCCCGATTACGGTCAAAAAGGGATGGGCTACTCGGGGAGGTACATAGAAACCGCCAAGATCAACGGCGACGTTATGTCGCTTTGAAACGTCATATCTCCATGATTTTTTTAGATCGGCGGAGTTTTGTCGCTTCAAAACGACATAACTACCACGGAAACTTTAAATGGCTATATCTCGGCCAAATAAAGCCCGATAGGAGCCAAAAAGGGATGGGCTACTCGGGGAGGTCCGCAGAATCCGCCACGATCGACGGCGAAGTTATGTCGCTTTGAAACGTCATATCTCCATGATTATTTTAGATCGGCGGAGCTATGTCGCTTTAAAACGACATGACTACCCCGAAAACTTTAAATGGCTATATCTCGGCCAAATAAAGCCCGATAGGGGCCAAAAAGGGAGGGGCTACTCGGGGAGGTCCGTAGAATCCGCCAAGATCGACGGCGAAGTTATGTCGCTTTGAAACGTCATATCTCCATGATTTTTTTAGATCGGCGGAGCTATGTCGCTTCAAAACGACATAACTCCGCCGCTGATCATGGCGAGATTATGTCGTTCTGCATTTTTTTTTATGTGAACAGCTCGAAAGTAAGCAATGCTTTGCGTTACTATTATGTCACACAACCACACGAATTTTTTGGAAAAACTTTAAATGGTCATATCTCGGCCAAATAAAGCCCGATTATGGTCAAAAAGGGATGGGCTACTCGGGGAGGTCCATAGTAACCGCTAAGATCAACGGAGACGTTATGTCGCTTTGAAACGTCATATCTCCATGATTTTTTTAGATCGGCGGAGTTTAGTCGCTTCAAAACGACATAACTACCACGGAAACTTTAAATGGCTATATCTCGGCCAAATAAAGCCCGATAGGGGCCAAAAAGGGAGGGGCTACTCGGAGGGGTCCGCAGAATCCGCCACGATCGACGGCGAAGTTATGTCGCTTTGAAACGTCATATCTCCATGATTATTTTAGATCGGCGGAGCTATGTCGCTTTAAGACGGCATAACTACCCCGAAAACTTTAAATGGCTATATCTCGGCCAAATAAAGCCCGATAGGGGCCAAAAAGGGAGGGGCTACTCGGGGAGGTCCGCAGAATCCGCCACGATCGACGGCGAAGTTATGTCGCCTTGAAACGTCATATCTCCATGATTATTTTAGATCGGCGGAGCTATGTCGCTTTAAAACGACATAACTACCCCGAAAACTTTAAATGGCTATATCTCGGCCAAATAAAGCCCGATAGGGGCCAAAAAGGGATGGGCTACTCGGGGAGGTCCATAGAAACCGCCAAGATCAACGGCGACGTTATGTCGCTTTGAAACGTCATATCTCCATGATTTTTTTAGATCGGCGGAGTTTTGTCGCTTCAAAACGACATAACTACCACGAAAACTTTAAATGGCTATATCTCGGCTAAATAAAGCCCGATTACGGTCAAAAAGGGATGGGCTACTCGGGGAGGTCCATAGAAACCGCCAAGATACGCGGCGACGTTATGTCGCTTTGAAACGTCATATCTCCATGATTTTTTTTAGATCGGCGGAGTTATGTAGCTTCAAAATGACATAACTACCACGGAAACTTTAAATGGCTATATCTCGGCTAAATAAAGCCCGATTACGGTCAAAAAGGGATGGGCTACTCGGGGAGGTCCATAGAAACCGCCAAGATACGCGGCGACGTTATGTCGCTTTGAAACGTCATATCTCCATGATTTTTTTAGATCGGCGGAGCTATGTCGCTTCAAAACGACATAACTACCCCGAAAACTTTAAATGGCTATATCTCGGCCAAATAAAGCCCGATAGGGGCCAAAAAGGGAGGGGCTACTCGGGGAGGTCCGTAGAATCCCCCACGATCGACGGCGAAGTTATGTCGCTTTGAAACGTCATATCTCCATGATTATTTTAGATCGGCGGAGCTATGTCGCTTTAAAACGACATAACTACCCCGAAAACTTTAAATGGCTATATCTCGGCCAAATAAAGCCCGATAGGGGCCAAAAAGGGATGGGCTACTCGGGGAGGTCCATAGAAATCGCCAAGATCGACGGCGAAGTTATGTCGCTTTGAAACGTCATATCTCCATGATTTTTTTAGATCGGCGGAGCTATGTCGCTTTAAAACGACATAACTACCCCGAAAACTTTAAATGGCTATATCTCGGCCAAATAAAGCCCGATAGGGGCCAAAAAGGGAGGGGCTACCCGGTGAGGTCCGTAGAATCCGCCCGATCGACGGCGAAGTTATGTCGCTTTGAAACGTCATATCTCCATGATTATTTTAGATCGGCGGAGCTATGTCGCTTTAAAACGACATAACTACCCCGAAAACTTTAAATGGCTATATCTCGGCCAAATAAAGCCCGATAGGGGCCAAAAAGGGAGGGGCTACTCGGGGAGGTCCGCAGAATCCGCCACGATCGACGGCGAAGTTATGTCGCCTTGAAACGTCATATCTCCATGATTATTTTAGATCGGCGGAGCTATGTCGCTTTAAAACGACATAACTACCCCGAAAACTTTAAATGGCTATATCTCGGCCAAATAAAGCCCGATAGGGGCCAAAAAGGGATGGGCTACTCGGGGAGGTCCATAGAAACCGCCAAGATCAACGGCGACGTTATGTCGCTTTGAAACGTCATATCTCCATGATTTTTTTAGATCGGCGGAGTTTTGTCGCTTCAAAACGACATAACTACCACGAAAACTTTAAATGGCTATATCTCGGCTAAATAAAGCCCGATTACGGTCAAAAAGGGATGGGCTACTCGGGGAGGTCCATAGAAACCGCCAAGATACGCGGCGACGTTATGTCGCTTTGAAACGTCATATCTCCATGATTTTTTTTAGATCGGCGGAGTTATGTCGCTTCAAAATGACATAACTACCACGGAAACTTTAAATGGCTATATCTCGGCCAAATAAAGCCCGATAGGGGCCAAAAAGGGATGGGCTACTCGGGGAGGTCCATAGAAACCGCCAAGATCGACGGCGAAGTTATGTCGCTTTGAAACGTCATATCTCCATGATTTTTTTAGATCGGCGGAGCTATGACGCTTCAAAACGACATAACTACCCCGAAAACTTTAAATGGCTATATCTCGGCCAAATAAAGCCCGATAGGGGCCAAAAAGGGAGGGGCTACTCGGGGAGGTCCGTAGAATCCGCCACGATCGACGGCGAAGTTATGTCGCTTTGAAACGTCATATCTCCATGATTATTTTAGATCGGCGGAGCTATGTCGCTTTAAAACGACATAACTACCCCGAAAACTTTAAATGGCTATATCTCGGCCAAATAAAGCCCGATAGGGGCCAAAAAGGGATGGGCTACTCGGGGAGGTCCATAGAAATCGCCAAGATCGACGGCGAAGTTATGTCGCTTTGAAACGTCATATCTCCATGATTTTTTTAGATCGGCGGAACTATGTCGCTTTAAAACGACATAACTACCCCGAAAACTTTAAATGGCTATATCTCGGCCAAATAAAGCCCGATAGGGGCCAAAAAGGGAGGGGCTACCCGGGGAGGTCCGTAGAATCCGCCAAGATCGACGGCGAAGCTATGTCGCTTTAAAACGTCATATCTCCATGATTTTTTTAGATCGGCGGAGTTATGTCGCTTTAAAACGACATAACTACCCCGAAAACTTTAAATGGCTATATCTCGGCCAAATAAAGCCCGATAGGGGCCAAAAAAGGAGGGGCTACTCGGGGAGGTCCGTAGAATCCGCCAATATCGACGGCGAAGTTATGTCGCTTTGAAACGTCATATCTCCATGATTTTTTTAGATCGGCGGAGCTATGTCGCTTCAAAACGACATAACTCCGCCGCTGATCATGGCGAGATTATGTCGTTCTGCATTTTTTTTTATGTGAACAGCTCGAAAGTAAGCAATGCTTTGCGTTACTTTTATGTCACACAACCACACGAATTTTTTGGAAAAACTTTAAATGGTCATATCTCGGCCAAATAAAGCCCGATTACGGTCAAAAAGGGATGGGCTACTCGGGGAGGTCCATAGAAACCGCCAAGATCAACGGCGAAGTTATGTCGCTTTGAAATGTCATATCTCCATGATTTTTGTAGATCGGCGGAGCTATGTCGCTTCAAAACGACATAACTACCCCGAAAACTTTAAATGGCTATATCTCGGCCAAATAAAGCCCGATAGGGGCCAAAAAGGGAGGGGCTACTCGGGGAGGTCCGTAGAATCCGCCAAGATCGACGGCGAAGTTATGTCGCTTTGAAACGTCATATTTCTATGATTTTTTTAGATCGGCGGAGCTATGTCGCTTCAAAACGACATAACTACCCCGAAAACTTTAAATGGCTATATCTCGGCCAAATAAAGCCCGATAGGGGCCAAAAAGGGAGGGGCTACTCGGGGAGGTCCGTAGAATCCGCCAAGATCGACGGCGAAGTTATGTCGCTTTGAAACGTCATATTTCTATGATTTTTTTAGATCGGCGGAGCTATGTCGCTTCAAAACGACATAACTACCCCGAAAACTTTAAATGGCTATATCTCGGCCAAATAAAGCCCGATAGGGAACAAAAAGGGATGGGCTACTCGGGGAGGTCCATAGAAACCGCTAAGATCGACGGCGACGTTATGTCGCTTTAAAACGTCATATCTCTATGATTTTTTTAGATCGGCGGAGCTATGTCGCTTCAAAACGACATAACTACCCCGAAAACTTTAAATGGCTATATCTCGGCCAAATAAAGCCCGATAGGGGCCAAAAAGGGATGGGCTACTCGGGGAGGTCCATAGAAACCGCCAAGATCAACGGCGACGTTATGTCGCTTTGAAACGTCATATCTCCATGATTTTTTTAGATCGGCGGAGTTATGTCGCTTTAAAACGACATAACTACCCCGAAAACTTTAAATGGGTATATCTCGGCCAAATAAAGCCCGATAGGGGCCAAAAAGGGATGGGCTGCTCGGGGAGGTCCGTTGAATCCGCCAAGATCGACGGCGAAGTTATATCGCTTTGAAACGTCATATCTCCATGATTTTTTTAGATCGGCGGAGTTATGTCGCTTTAAAACGACATAGCTACCCCGAAAAGTTTAAATTTAAACGACATAACTACCCCGGAAACTTTAAATGGCTATATCTCGGTCAAATAAAGCCCGATAGGAGCCAAAAAGGGATGGGCTACTCGGGGAGGTCCATAGAAAATGCCAAGATCGACGGCGAAGTTATGTCGCTTTGAAACGTCATATCTCCATGATTTTTTTAGATCGGCGGAGCTATGTCGCTTCAAAACGACATAACTACCCCGAAAACTTTAAATGGCTATATCTCGGCCAAATAAAGCCCGACAGTGGCCAAAAAGGGAGGGGCTACTCGGGGAGGGGCATACCCGGAGAGGTCCGTAGAAACCGCCAAGATCGACGGCGAAGTTATGTCGCTTTGAAATGTCATATCTCCATGATTTTTTTAGATCGGCCGAGCTATGTCGCTTCAAAACGACATAACTACCACGGAAACTTTAAATGGCTATATCTCGGCCAACAAAAAGGGATTGGGGCCAAAAAAGGAGGGGCTACTCGGGGAGGTCCGTAGAATCCGCCAATATCGACGGCGAAGTTATGTCGCTTTGAAACGTCATATCTCCATGATTTTTTTAGATCGGCGGAGCTATGTCGCTTCAAAACGACATAACTCCGCCGCTGATCACGGCGAGATTATGTCGTTCTGCATTTTTTTTTATGTGAACAGCTCGAAAGTAAGCAATGCTTTGCGTTACTTTTATGTCACACAACCACACGAATTTTTTGGAAAAACTTTAAATGGTCATATCTCGGCCAAATAAAGCCCGATTGGGGCCAAAAAGGGATGGGCTACTCGGGGAGGTCCGTAGAATCCGCCAAGATCGACGGCGAGGTTATGTCGCTTTAAAACGTCATATCTCCATGATTTTTTTAGATCGGCGGAGTTATGTCGCTTTAAAACGACATAACTACCCCGAAAACTTTAAATGGCTATATCTCGGCCAAATAAAGCCCGATAGGGGCCAAAAAGGGAGGGGCTCCTCGGGGAGGTCCGTTGAATTCGCCAAGATCGACGGCGAAGTTATATCGCTTTGAAACGTCATATCTCCATGATTTTTTTAGATCGGCGGAGTTATGTCGCTTTAAAACGACATAGCTACCCCGAATAGTTTAAATTTAAACGACATAACTACCCCGGAAACTTTAAATGGCTATATCTCGGCCAAATAAAGCCCGATAGGAGCCAAAAAGGGATGGGCTACTCGGGGAGGGGCTACTCGGGGAGGTCCGTAGAATCCGCCAAGATCGACGGCGAAGTTATGTCGCTTTGAAACGTCATATCTCCATGATTTTTTTAGATCGGCGGAGCTATGTCGCTTCAAAACGACATAACTCCGCCGCTGATCATGGCGAGATTATGTCGTTCTGCATTTTTTTTTATGTGAACAGCTCGAAAGTAAGCAATGCTTTGCGTTACTTTTATGTCACACAACCACACGAATTTTTTGGAAAAACTTTAAATGGTCATATCTCGGCCAAATAAAGCCCGATAGGGGCCAAAAAGGGAGGGGCTACTCGGGGAGGTCCGTAGAATCCGCCAAGATCGAGGGCGAAGTTATGTCACTTTGAAACGTCATATCTCCATGATTTTTTTAGATCGGCGGAGCTATGTCGCTTCAAAAGGACATAACTACCCCGAAAACTTTAAATGGCTATATCTCGGCCAAATAAAGGCCGATAGGGGCCAAAAAGGGATGGGCTTCTCGGGGAGGTCCATAGAAATCGCCAAGATCGACGGCGAAGTTATGTCGCTTTGAAACGTCATATCTCCATGATTTTTTTAGATCGGCGGAGTTATGTCGCTTTAAAACGACATAACTACCCCGAAAACTTTAAATGGCTATATCTCGGCCAAATAAAGCCCGATAGGGGCCAAAAAGGGAGGGGCTACTCGGGGAGGTCCGTAGAATCCGTCAAGATCGACAGCGAAGCTATGTCGCTTTGAAACGTCACATCTCCATGATTTTTTTAGATCGGCGGAGCTATGTCGCTTCAAAACGACATAACTCCGCCGCTGATCATGGCGAGATTATGTAGTTCTGCATTTTTTTTATGTGAACATCTCGAAAGTAAGCAATGCTTTACGTTACTATTATGTCACACAACCACACGAATTTTTTGGAAAAACTTTAAATGGTCATATCTCGGCCAAATAAAGCCCGATTACGGTCAAAAAGGGATGGGCTACTCGGGGAGGTCCATAGAAATCGCCAAGATCAACGGCGAAGTTATGTCGCTTTGAAATGTCATATCTCCATGATTTTTTTTGGTCGGCGGAGCTATGTCGCTTCAAAACGACATAACTACCACGGATACTTTAAATGGCTATATCTCGGCCAAATAAAGCCCGATAGGGGACAAAAAGGGATGGGCTACTCGGGGAGGTCCATAGAAACCGCCAAGATCGACGGCGAAGTTATGTCGCTTTGAAACGTCATATCTCCATGATTTTTTTAGATCGGCGGAGCTATGTCGCTTCAAAACGACATAACTACCCCGAAAACTTTAAATGGCTATATCTCGGCCAAATATAGCCCGATAGGGGCCAAAAAGGGAGGGGCTACTCGGGGAGGTACGTAGAATCCGCCAAGATCGACGGCGAAGTTATGTCGCTTTGAAACGTCATATCTCCATGATTATTTTAGATCGGCGGAGTTATGTCGCTTTAAAACAACATAACTACCCCGAAAACTTTAAATGGCTATATCTCGGCCAAATAAAGCCCGATAGGGGCCAAAAAGGGAGGGGCTACTCGGGGAGGTCCGTAGAATCCGCCAAGATCGACGGCGAAGTTATGTCGCTTTAAAACGTCATATCTCCATGATTTTTTTAGATCGGCAGAGTTATGTCGCTTTAAAACGACATAACTACCCCGAAAACTTTAAATGGCTATATCTCGGCCAAATAAAGCCCGATAGGGGCCAAAAAGGGAGGGGCTACTCGGCGAGGTCCGTAGAATCCGCCAAGATCGACGGCGAAGTTATGTCGCTTTGAAACGTCATATCTCCATGATTTTTTTAGATCGGCGGAGCTATTTCGCTTCAAAACGACATAACTCCGCCGCTGATCATGGCGGATTCTACGGACCTCCCCGAGTAGCCCCTCCCTTTTTGGCCCCTATCGGGTTTTATTGGGCCGAGATATAGCCATTTAATGTTTTCGGGGTAGTTATGTCGTTTTAAAGCGACATAACTCCGCCGATCTAAAAAAATCATGGAGATATGACGTTTCAAAGCGACATAACTTCGCCGTCGATCTTGGCGGTTTCTATGGACCTCCCCGAGTAGCCCCTCCCTTTTTGGCCCCTCCCTTTTTGGACCCTATCGGGCTTTATATGGCCGAGATATAGCCATTTAAAGTTTTCGGGGTAGTTATGACGTTTCAAAGCGACATAACTTCGCCGTCGATCTTGGCGGTTTCTATGGACCTCCCCGAGTAGCCCACCCCTTTTTGACCCCTTACGGGCTTTATTTGGCCGAGATATAGCCATTTAAAGTTTTCGGGGTAGTAATGTCGTTTTAAAGCGACATAGCTCCGCCGATCTAAAAAAATCATGGAGGTATGACGTTTCAAAGCGACATAACTTCGCCGTCGATCTTGGCGGATTCTACGGACCTCCCCGAGTAGCCCATCCCTTTTTGGCCCCTATCGGGTTTTATTTGGCCGAGATATATCCATTTAAAGTTTTCGGGGTAATTATGTCGTTTTAAAGCGACATAACTCCGCCGATCTAAAAAAGTCATGGAGATATGACGTTTCAAAGCGACATAACATCGCCGTCGATCTTGGCGGTTTCTATGGACCTCCCCGAGTAGCCTATCCCTTTTTAACCCCTATCGGGTTTTATTTGACCGAGATATAGCCATTTAAAGTTTTCGGGGTAGTTATGTCGTTTTAAAGCGACATAACTCCGCCGATCGAAAAAAAAAAATCATGGAGATATGACGTTTCAAAGCGACATAACTTCGCCGTCGATCTTGGCGGATTCTACGGACCTCCCCGAGTAGCCCCTCCCTTTTTGGCCCCTATCGGGCTTTATTTGGACGAGATATAGCGACATAACTCCGCCGATCTAAAAAAATCATGGAGATATGACGTTTCAAAGCGACATAACTTCGTCGTTGATATTGGCGGTTTCTATGGACCTCCACGAGTAGCCCATCCCTCTTTGACCGTAATCGGGCTTTATTTGGCCGAGATATGACCATTTAAAGTTTTGCCAAAAAATTCGTGTGGCTGTGTGACATAGAAGTAACGCAAAGCATTGCTTACTTTCGAGCTGTTCACATAAAAAAAAGTGCAGAACGACATAATCTCGCCATGATCAGCGGCGGAGTTATGTCGTTTTGAAGCGACAAAGCTCCGCCGATCTAAAAAAATCATGGAGATATGACGTTTCAAAGCCACATAACTTCGCCGTCGATCTTGGCGGATTCTACGGACCTCCCCGAGTAGCCCCTCCCTTTTTGGCCCCTATCGGGTTTTATTTAGCCGAGATATAGCCATTTGAAGTTTTCGGGATAGTTATGTCGTTTTGAAGCGACATAGCTCCGCCGATCTAAAAAAATCATGGAGATATGACGTTTCAAAGCGACATAACTTCGCCGTCGATCTTGGCGGTTTCTATGGACCTCCCCGAGTAGCCCCTCCCTTTTTGGCCCCTCCCTTTTTGGACCCTATCGGGCTTTATTTGACCGAGATATAGCCATTTAAAGTTTTCGGGGTAGTTATGTCGTTATGAAGCGACATAGCTCCGCCGATCTAAAAAAATCATGGAGATATGACGTTTCAAAGCGGCATAACATCGCCGTCGATCTTGGCGGTTTCTATGGACCTCCCCGAGAAGCCTATCCCTTTTTAACCCCTATCGGGTTTTATTTGGCCGAGATATAGCCATTTAAAGTTTTCGGGGTAGTTATGTCGTTTTAAAGCGACATAACTCCGCCGATCGAAAAAAAAATCATGGAGATATGACGTTTCAAAGCGACATAACTTCGCCGTCGATCTTGTCGGTTTCTATGGACCTCCCCGAGTAGCCCACCCATTTTTGACCCCTTACGGGCTTTATTTGGCCGAGATATAGCCATTTAAAGTTTTCTGGGTAGTTATATCGTTATGAAGCGACATAGCTCCGCCGATCTAAAAAAATCATGGAGATATGACGTTTCAAAGCGACATAACTTCGTCGTTGATATTGGCGGTTTCTATGTACCTCCACGAGTAGCCCATCCTTCTTTGACCGTAATCGGGCTTTATTTGGCCGAGATATGACCATTTAAAGTTTTGCCAAAAAATTCATGTGGTTGTGTGACATAGAAGTAACGCAAAGCATTGCTTACTTTCGAGCTGTTCACATAAAAAAAAATGCAGAACGACATAATCTCGCCATGATCAGCGGCGGAGTTATGTCGTTTTGAAGCGACATAGCTCCGCCGATCTAAAAAAATCATGGAGATATGACGTTTCAAAGCGACATAACTTCGCCGTCGATCTTGGCGGATTCTACGGACCTCCCCGAGTAGCCCCTCCCTTTTTGGCCCCTATCGGGCTTTATTTGGCCGAGATATAGCCATTTAAAGTTTTCGGGGTAGTAATGTCGTTTTAAAGCGACATAGCTCCGCCGATCTAAAAAAATCATGGAGGTATGACGTTTCAAAGCGACATAACTTCGCCGTCGATCTTGGCGGATTCTACGGACCTCCCCGAGTAGCCCATCCCTTTTTGGCCCCTATCGGGTTTTATTTGGCCGAGATATAGCCATTTAAAGTTTTCGGGGTAATTATGTCGTTTTAAAGCGACATAACTCTCCCTTTTTGGCCCCTCCCTTTTTGGACCCTATCGGGCTTTATTTGGCCGAGATATAGCCATTTAAAGTTTTCGGGGTAGTTATGTCGTTATGAAGCGACATAGCTCCGCCGATCTAAAAAAATCATGGAGATATGACGTTTCAAAGCGACATAACATCGCCGTCGATCTTGGCGGTTTCTATGGACCTCCCCGAGTAGCCTATCTCTTTTTAACCCCTATCGGGTTTTATTTGGCCGAGATATAGCCATTTAAAGTTTTCGGGGTAGTTATATCGTTATGAAGCGACATAGCTCCGCCGATCTAAAAAAATCATGGAGATATGACGTTTCAAAGCGACATAACTTCGTCGTTGATATTGGCGGTTTCTATGGACCTCCACGAGTAGCCCAGCCCTCTTTGACCGTAATCGGGCTTTATTTGGCCGAGATATGACCATTTAACGTTTTTCCAAAAAATTCTTGTGGTTGTCTGACATAATAGTAATGCAAAGCATTGCTTACTTTCGAGCTGTTCACATAAAAAAAAAAATGCAGAACGACATAATCTCGCCGATCTAAAAAAATCATGGAGATATGACGTTTCAAAGTGACGTAACTTCGCCGTCGATCTTGGCGGATTCTACGGACCTCCTCGAGTAGCCCCTCCCTTTTTGGCCCCTCCCTTTTTGGACCCTATCGGGCTTTATTTGGCCGAGATATAGCCATTTAAAGTTTTCGGGGTAGTAATGTCGTTTTAAAGCGACATAACTCCGCCGATCTAAAATAATCATGGAGATATGACGTTTCAAAGCGACATATCTTCGCCGTCGATCTTGGCGGATTCTACGGACCTCCCCGAGTAGCCCCTCCCTTTTTGGCCCCTATCGGGTTTTATTTGGCCGAGATATAGCCATTTAAAGTTTTCGGGATAGTTATGTCGTTTTGAAGCGACATAGCTCCGCCGATCTAAAAAATCATGGAGATATGACGTTTCAAAGCGACATAACTTCGGCGTCGATCTCGGCGGATTCTATGGACCTCCCCGAGTAGCCCATCCCTTTTTGGCCCCTATCGGGCTTTATTTGGCCGAGATATAGCCATTTAAAGTTTTCGGGGTAGTTATGTCGTTTTAAAGCGACATAACTCCGCCGATCCAAACAAATCATGGAGATATGACGTTTCAAAGCGACATAACTTCGCCGTCGATCTTGGCGGATTCTACGGACCTCCCCGAGTAGCCCATCCCCTTTTGGCCCTTATCGGGTTTTATTTGGCCGGGATATAGCCATTTAAAGTTTTCGGGGTAGTTATGTCGTTTTGAAGCGACATAGCTCCGCCGATTTAAAAAAAGCATGGAGATATGACGTTTCAAAGCGACATAACTTCGCCGTCGATCTTGGCGGATTTTACGGAGCTCCCCGAGTAGCCCCACACTTTTTGGGCCCCTATCGGGCTTTATTTGGCCGAGATATAGCCATTTAAAGTTTTCGGGTTAGTTACGTCGTTTTGAAGCAACATAGCTCCGCCGATCTAAAAAAATCATGGAGATATGACGTTTCAAAGCGACATAACTTCGCCGTTGATCTGGGCGGTTTCTATGGACCTCCCCGAGTAGCCCATCCCTTTTTGGCCCCTATCGGGTTTTATTTGGCCGAGATATAGCCATTTAAAGTTTTCGGGGTAGTTATGTCGTTTTAAAGCGACATAACTCCGCCGATCTAAACAAATCATGGAGATATGACGTTTTAAAGCGACATAACTTCGCCGTCGATCTTGGCGGATTCTACGGACCTCCCCGAGTAGCCCCTCCGTTTTTGGCCCCTATCGGGCTTTATTTGGCCGAGATATAGCGATTTAAAATTTTCGGGGTAGTTATGTTGTTTTGAAGCGACATAACTCCGCCGATCTAAAAAAATCATGGAGATATGACGTTTCAAAGCGACATAACTTCGCCGTCGATCTTGGTGGATTCTACGGACCTCCCCGAGTAGCCCCTCCCTTTTTGGCCCCTATCGGGCTTTATTTGGCCGAGATAGAACCATTTAACGTTTTTGGGGTAGTTGTGTCGTTTTAAAGCGGCATAACTCCGCCGACCTAATAATCATGGAGATATGACGTTTCAAAGCGACATAACTTCGCCGTCGATCTTGGCGGATTCTACGGACCTCCCCGAGTAGCCCCTCCGTTTTTGGCCCCTATCGGGCTTTATTTGGCCGAGATATAGCGATTTAAAGTTTTCGGGGTAGTTATGTTGTTTTGAAGCGATATAACTCCACCGATCTATAAAAAATCATGGAGATATGACGTTTCAAAGCGACATAACTTCGCCGTCGATCTTGGCGGTTTCTATGGACTTCCCCGAGTAGCCCATCCCTTTTTGACCCCTATCGGGCTTTATTTGGCCGAGATATAGCCATTTAAAGTTTTCGGGGTAGGTTTGTCGTTTTAAAGCGACATAACTCCGCCGACCTAAAAAAATCATGGAGATATGACGTTTCAAGGCGACATAACTTCGCCGTCGATCTTGGCGGTTTCTATGGACCTCCCCGAGTAGCCCATCCCTTTTTGACCCCTATCGGGCTTTATTTGGCAGAGATATAGCCATTTAAAGTTTTCGGGGTAGTTATGTCGTTATGAACGACATAGCTCCGCCGATCTAAAAAAATCATGGAGATATGACGTTTCAAAGCGACATAACGTCGCCGTTGAACTTGGCCGTTTCTATGGACCTCCCCGAGTAGCCCATCCCTTTTTGACCGTAATCGGGCTTTATTTGGCCGAGATATGACCAGTTAAAGTTTTTCCAAAAAATTCGTGTGGTTGTGTGACATAATAGTAACGCAAAGCATTGCTTACTTTCGAGCTGTTCACATAAAAAAAAATGCAGAACGTCATAATCTCGCCATGATCAGCGGCGGAGTTATGTCGTTTTGAAGCGACATAGCTCCGCCGATCTAAAAAAATCATGGAGATATGACGTTTCAAAACGACATAACTTCGCCGTTGATCTTGGCGGTTTCTATGGACCTCCCCGAGTAGCCCATCCCTCTTTGACCGTAATCGGGCTTTATTTGGCCGAGATATGACCATTTAAAGCTTTTCCAAAATATTCGTGTGGTTGTGTGACATAAAAGTAACGCAAAGCATTGCATACTTTCGAGCTGGTCACATAAAATAAAAATGCAGAACGACATAATCTCGCCATGATCAGCGGCGGAGTTTTGTCGTTTTGAAGCGACATAGCTCCGCCGATCTAAAAAAATCATGGAGATATGACGTTTCAAAGCGACATAACTTCGCCGTCGATCTTGGCGGATTCTATGGACCTACCCGAGTAGCCCCTCCCTTTTTGGCCCCTATCAGGCTTTATTTGGCCGAGATATAGCCATTTAAAGTTTTCGGGGTAGTTATGTCGTTTTGAAGCGACATAGCTCCGCCGATCTAAAAAAATCATGGAGATATGACGTTTCAAAACGACATAACTTCGCCGTTGATCTTGGCGGTTTCTATGGACCTCCCCGAGTAGCCCATCCCTTTTTGACCGTAATCGGGCTTTATTTGGCCGAGATATGACCATTTAAAGTTTTTCCAAAAAATTCGTGTGGTTGTGTGACATAGAAGTAACGCAAAGCATTGCTTACTTTCGAGCTGTTCACATAAAAAAAAATGCAGAACGTCATAATCTCGCCATGATCAGCGGCGGAGTTATGTCGTTTTGAAGCGACATAGCTCCGCCGACCTAAAAAAATCATGGAGATATGACGTTTCAAAACGACATAACTTCGCCGTTTATCTTGGCGGTTTCTATGGACCTCCCCGAGTAGCCCATCCCTTTTTGACCGTAATCGGGCTTTATTTGGCCGAGATATGACCATTTAAAGCTTTTCCAAAATATTCGTGTGGTTGTGTGACATAAAAGTAACGCAAAGTATTGCATACTTTCGAGCTGGTCACATAAAATAATAATGCAGAAGGACATAATCTCGCCATGATCAGCGGCGGAGTTATGTCGTTTTGAAGCGACATAGCTCCGCCGATCTAAAAAAATCATGGAGATATGACATTTCAAAGCGACATAACTTCGCCGTCGATCTTGGCGGATACTACGGACCTCCCCGAGTAGCCCATCGGTTTTTGGCCCCTATCGGGTTTTATTTGGCCGAGATATAGCCATATAAAGTTTTCGGGGTTGTTATGTGGTTTTAAAGCGACATAACTCCGCCGATCTAAAAAAATCATGGAGATATGACGTTTCAAAGCGACATAACTTCGCCGTCGATCTTGGCGGATACTACGGACCTACCCGAGTAGCCCCTCCCTTTTTGGCCCCTATCAGGCTTTATTTGGCCGAGATATAACCAATTAAAGTTTTCGGAGTAGTTATGTCGTTTTGAAGCGACATAGCTCCGCCGATCTAAAAAAATCATGGAGATATGACGTTTCAAAGCGACATAACTTCGCCGTCGATCTTGGCGGATACTACGGACCTCCCCGAGTAGCCCATCGGTTTTTGGCCCCTATCGGGTTTTATTTGGCCGAGATATAGCCATTTAAAGTTTTCGGGGTAGTTATGTCGTTTTGAAGCGACATAGCTCCGCCGATCTAAAAAAATCATGGAGATATGACGTTTCAAAACGACATAACTTCGCCGTTGATCTTGGCGGTTTCTATGGACCTCCCCGAGTAGCCCATCCCTTTTTGACCGTAATCGGGCTTTATTTGGCCGAGATATGACCATTTAAAGCTTTTCCAAAATATTCGTGTGGTTGTGTGACATAAAAGTAACGCAAAGCATTGCATACTTTCGAGCTGGTCACATAAAATAAAAATGCAGAACGACATAATCTCGCCATGATCAGCGGCGGAGTTTTGTCGTTTTGAAGCGACATAGCTCCGCCGATCTAAAAAAATCATGGAGATATGACGTTTCAAAGCGACATAACTTCGCCGTCGATCTTGGCGGATTCTACGGACCTCCCCGAGTAGCCCCTCCCTTTTTGGCCACTATCGAGCTTCATTTGGCCGAGATATAACCAATTAAAGTTTTCGGAGTAGTTATGTCGTTTTGAAGCGACATAGCTTCGCCGATCTAAAAAAATCATGGAGATATGACGTTTCAAAGCGACATAACTTCGCCGTTGATCTTGGCGGTTTCTATGGACCTCCCCGAGTAGCCCATCCCTTTTTGACCGTAATCGGGCTTTATTTGGCCGAGATATGACCATTTAAAGTTTTTCCAAAAAATGCGTGTGGTTGTGTGACATAGAAGTAACGTACAGCATTGCTTACTTTCGAGCTGTTCACAAAAAAAAAAATGCAGAACGTCATAATCTCGCCATGATCAGCGGCGGAGTTATGTCGTTTTGAAGCGACATAGCTCCGCCGATCTAAAAAAATCATGGAGATATGACGTTTCAAAGCGACATAACTTCGCCGTCGATCTTGGCGGATTCTACGGACCTCCCCGAGTAGCCACTCCCCGAGTAGCCCATCCCTTTTTGGCCCCTATCGGGCTTTATTTGGCCGAGATATAGCCATTTAAAGTTTTCGGGGTAGTTATGTCGTTTTAAAGCGACATAACTCCGCCGATCTAAAAAAATCATGGAGATATGACGTTTCAAAGCGACATAACTTCGCCGTCGATCTTGGCGGATTCTACGGACCTCCCCGAGTAGCCCCTCCGTTTTTGGCCACTATCGAGCTTCATTTGGCCGAGATATAACCAATTAAAGTTTTCGGAGTAGTTATGTCGTTTTGAAGCGACATAGCTCCGCCGATCTAAAAAAATCATGGAGATATGACGTTTCAAAGCGACATAACTTCGCCGTTGATCTTGGCGGTTTCTATGGACCTCCCCGAGTAGCCCATCCCTTTTTGACCGTAATCGGGCTTTATTTGGCCGAGATATGACCATTTAAAGTTTTTCCAAAAAATGCGTGTGGTTGTGTGACATAGAAGTAACGCAAAGCATTGCTTACTTTCGAGCTGTTCACATAAAAAAAAATGCAGAACGTCATAATCTCGCCATGATCAGCGGCGGAGTTATGTCGTTTTGAAGCGACATAGCTCCGCCGATCTAAAAAAATCATGGAGATATGACGTTTCAAAGCGACATAACTTCGCCGTCGATCTTGGCGGATTCTACGGACCTCCCCGAGTAGCCCCTCCCTTTTTGGCCCCTATCGGGCTTTATTTGGCCGAGATATAGCGATTTAAAGTTTTCGGGGTAGTTATGTTGTTTTGAAGCGATGTAACTCCGCCGATCTATAAAAAATCATGGAGATATGACGTTTCAAAGCGACATAACTTCGCCGTCGATCTTGGCGGTTTCTATGGACTTCCCCGAGTAGCCCGTCCCTTTTTGACCCCTATCGGGCTTTATTTGGCCGAGATATAGCCATTTAAAGTTTTCGGGGTAGGTTTGTCGTTTTAAAGCGACATAACTCCGCCGACCTAAAAAAATCATGGAGATATGACATTTCAAAGCGACATAACGTCGCCGTTGAACTTGGCCGTTTCTATGGACCTCCCCGAGTAGCCCATCCCTCTTTGACCGTAATCGGGCTTTATTTGGCCGAGATATGACCATTTAAAGTTTTTCCAAAAAATGCGTGTGGTTGTGTGACATAGAAGTAACGCAAAGCATTGCTTACTTTCGAGCTGTTCACATAAAAAAAAATGCAAAACGTCATAAACTCGCCATGATCAGCGGCGGAGTTATGTCGTTTTGAAGCGACATAGCTCCGCCGATCTATAAAAATCATGGAGATATGACGTTTCAAAACGACATTACTTCGCCGTTGATCTTGGCGGTTTCTATGGACCTCCCCGAGTAGCCCATCCCTTTTTGACCGTAATCGGGCTTTATTTGGCCGAGATATGACCATTTAAAGTTTTTCCAAAAAATGCGTGTGGTTGTGTGACATAGAAGTAACGCAAAGCATTGCTTACTTTCGAGCTGTTCACATAAAAAAAAATGCAGAACGTCATAATCTCGCCATGATCAGCGGCGGAGTTATGTCGTTTTGAAGCGACATAGTTCCGCCGATCTAAAAAAATCATGGAGATATGACGTTTCAAAGCGACATAACTTCGCCGTCGATCTTGGCGGATTCTACGGACCTCCCCGAGTAGCCCCTCCCTTTTTGGCCCCTATCGGGCTTTATTTGGCCGAGATATAGCGATTTAAAGTTTTCGGGGTAGTTATGTTGTTTTGAAGCGATATAACTCCGCCGATCTATAAAAAATCATGGAGATATGACGTTTCAAAGCGACATAACTTCGCCGTCGATCTTGGCGGTTTCTATGGACTTCCCCGAGTAGCCCGTCCCTTTTTGACCCCTATCGGGCTTTATTTGGCCGAGATATAGCCATTTAAAGTTTTCGGGGTAGGTTTGTCGTTTTAAAGCGACATAACTCCGCCGACCTAAAAAAATCATGGAGATATGACGTTTCAAAGCGACATAACGTCGCCGTTGAACTTGGCCGTTTCTATGGACCTCCCCGAGTAGCCCATCCCTCTTTGACCGTAATCGGGCTTTATTTGGCCGAGATATGACCATTTAAAGTTTTTCCAAAAAATGCGTGTGGTTGTGTGACATAGAAGTAACGCAAAGCATTGCTTACTTTCGAGCTGTTCACATAAAAAAAAATGCAGAACGTCATAATCTCGCCATGATCAGCGGCGGAGTTATGTCGTTTTGAAGCGACATAGCTCCGCCGACCTAAAAAAATCATGGAGATATGACGTTTCAAAACGACATAACTTCGCCGTTTATCTTGGCGGTTTCTATGGACCTGCCCGAGTAGCCCATCCCTCTTTGACCGTAATCGGGCTTTATTTGGCCGAGATATGACCATTTAAAGTTTTTCCAAAAAATGCGTGTGGTTGTGTGACATAGAAGTAACGCAAAGCATTGCTTACTTTCGAGCTGTTCACATAAAAAAAAATGCAGAACGTCATAATCTCGCCATGATCAGCGGCGGAGTTATGTCGTTTTGAAGCGACATAGCTCCGCCGATCTAAAAAACTCATGGAGATATGACGTTTCAAAGCGACATAACTTCGCCGTCGATCTTGGCGGATTCTACGGACCTCCCCGAGTAGCCCTCCCTTTTTGGCCCCTATCAGGCTTTATTTGGCCGAGATATAGCCATTTAAAGTTTTCGGGGTAGTTATGTCGTTTTGAAGCGACATAGCTTCGCCGATCTAAAAAAATCATGGAGATATGACGTTTCAAAGCGACATAACTTCGCCGTCGATCTTGGCGGATTCTACGGACCTCCCCGAGTAGCCCCTCCCTTTTTGGCCCCTATCGGGCTTTATTCGGCCGAGATATAGCCATTTAAAGTTTTCGGGGTAGTTATGTCGTTTTGAAGCGACATAGCTCCGCCGATCTAAGAAAATCTTGGAGATATGACGTTTTAAAGCGACATAACTTCGCCGTTTTTCCAAAAAATTCGTGTGGTTGTGTGACATAAAAGTAACGCAAAGCATTGCATACTTTCGAGCTATTCACATAAAAAAAAAAGGAGAACGACATAATCTCGCTATGATCAGCGGCGGAGTTATGTCGTTTTGAAGCGACATAGCTCCGCCGATCTAAAAAAATCATGGAGATATGACGTTTCAAAGCGACATAACTTCGCCGTTGATCTTGGCGGTTTCTATGGACCTCCCCGAGTAGCCCATCACTTTTTGACCGTAATCGGGCTTTATTTGGCCGAGATATGACCATTTAACGTTTTTCCAAAAAATTCGTCAGTCTGATCTACTTAACGATTAAAGAAAAAATTTAATTCAGTTAAACTAAATAATATAAAGGTTCATTATTTTCAAAGGTTTACAAAAATAATAAAAAAATGTTCACTCCTGTGCACTTAACAAGTAGGTCAAAAATAGCATATAGGTTCGTCCGATACATCTACTATATACAAATTAAACAACTATTCACTATTGACTAATTCGAACCACTGTCTCATGGCTTCGCTGAGCACCAGAGGCAACTGATTTAGGTCGCGTACTATCACATAATATGGAAAAGGAAAACTATCCAAATATGAATTGATTTTGACCGAACCATCAGCATTCACCTCCACGTGTTGTATGTCCAGTATCGAATTCTGCGAGCACAAAGGATGACAATTAGAAAAATATTATTGTTCTATATATAATCAGAAGCTGACCTTGTTTTCGGGATTATCGATGATAATGTATACAAGAAATATACGCTGCAGTCGTGCCAGCTTGATGGCATTCTTGACTTTCTGATTTCCCTCACTGAATATATTCCGTCCATCGCTCAATATAAGCAGCAGATTCTCAAACAGGCCATTGTCACCGCCCAGACCGCTCTCCTCGTTGTTCACGGTGCGTATAAAGTCCAGCAGGCCCGCAATTTTGGTTTTATCCTGGGCAAAATTAAGTGCGCTAACCAAACGCGGTCCGTCAAACTGTTCCGTATGATTGAGGATAATTTTCGGCGCTTCGCCGAAGGAAACAATGCTCAGGCGACCACTTTCCAGCAGCGTTAACGCCTGCGACACCAAGGAGATGGCCTCCAGTGTCAGCGTCTTGGAATTGTTATGATGCATCGACTTGGAATCGTCGATGGCTATGGTTATTTTATAATCACGCTGTGCCGGCTTTGTGCGACGTAGCCAGATCTTGTCCTTGCGGAATTGTGATGCTATATACGGAATAATCTTCTTCATATTGATGCGGCGACCCGTGCGATAGTCACCCTTAAGCCGTGAGCACTTTGTGGGTTCCAAGATGAGACGCAACTGTTCGCACAGTTCGCGTGCATTTTGTGTCATGCGATTCGATATGCTGGACCAGGTCTCATAATCCTCATGCTGTGACAGGATCTGTTCGTAATTCAAGAGATTAGTAATCGACTTTTAAGTCTCTGAATCCTACTTACGGCATTTGCGCTGGTCAATTGTTGCTGATACATTTGCCGTAACTCAATTTGCTCGGCTGTTCTCAGCTCCTGGGCCAGTGTGCTTTTGTCCAGCAGTAGCTCCGTGCTATAAATAGTTGACAATTGAATAATAATAACATAACTATCGGGTATTTATAGTCGTTCATTACTTGCTGTGCGCTGTGGTCTCAGCGCTGCGCGGCACTGTCATTGTGGGCACCACTTCGCCCTCGATTTCCATTTGCTCGGCCGTTTCCAGGCGTTCCTTTGCCTGTTCCGTTTTTGAGGGCTTGTCGGAGTTTTGATCCGTTCTCTCAGAGCTTAGCTGCTCCAATTGTGCATCCTCCTCCTCGGGCGCTGTAGTTGTTTCCTCATCTGCCATTAGCTCATCTGCGTTTTCGGCATCTTCATCCACTTTGGGCTCTTCGTCCTCTTGGTGTTTGATTTGCTTGGATTGCTCCTCTGTGGCATTGTCCAGGGTGGTTTTATCGCTATTCTTTGGCTCCTTGACATGCTGATATTCTTCCGCCTCGACATGCTCATCCGGTTGATCCTGTTTCTCGCCTTCATTTTGCTTGGATTCCTTCATTTGATTAATTGTCTTCAGCTGCTTCAATTTGTTTTGCTCAGCTTCGCCTGGATGACAAAACGGAATTGAAGTTTAGTCTAGAGGTTTGGAAAGTACTTGACGAGTAGCTACCTAGCGTGCGCTCCTCATTGGTGCGTCCTTGTTTGCGTTTTTCCTGTGTCTGTTTTTCATTCTTACGCTCTTCGTGGGAGACCGTTTCCTTGGTCTCGGCTATGCCCTGATGGCCGCCGTCGTTCGTCTGGAATATAAGAAAAGGAAGTCTTAGATTTATATTAAATTGAAGAATTGTAAGACTCACATCATTTTCGGCCTGTCCCACGCCATCTTTTTCTTCGCCTGTCTCCTGCTCATCCATCTTCTGGTCCTGCTTGATATTTTTATCCTGTTGCTCTTGCTGCAGCTGATCCGCTGAGCTGTTCTGTTCCGTGTCGGGCACAGACTGTACATTATCTTCCGTGCTGGACTTGTCCTTGGATTGTGTGTGCTGTTCGGGTTTCTCTTCGCGCGCTTCTGGCTCAGCGGGTGTTTCCTCTGGCTGTTCCTCTTCCTTATCCAAATCACCACGCGTTTGGGTTTCCAGTTCGGTATTTTCCTTCTCTTCCTCAGCCACCGCGTCCTGGTATTCTTCACCTGGCGCCTTATGGGTTTGCTCTTGTTCTGTACTCTCCTCTTCCGCGTCGGAGTCGCTGTCATGCGACATGGGCTGCTCCTCCTTGGCCTGCTCTTCCTCTGGCTCATCGGCTGCCTGCATGTTTTCCTTCATGGCGTCTATGTCGAAGGGATTCTCATCATTCGCCTCATCGGCTTCATTGTCCTGACCCTCGTCCACGTTGTTCATATCACCCAAATCCATTTCCTCAGGCTCGGGCGGCTCTTCCAGCTCATTGTGCATTGCATTCGTTTGTTCCTCATCGAGCTCTGGTTCCTTCATGTCATCAATATCCCTGGCCTGCTCCTTGCGCTTATCCTCGCCACTTGGCTCATTTGTCGCATCCAGGCCATCTTTCTCGTGCTCATCCTTGCCATCCTCCTTGGCAGCCTCGTTCTTAGTATCTAGATCGTTGTGCTCATCCTTTTCATCCTTGCTGCCCTTGCCCTGATCCTCTTCATTCAAATCGGGCTGCTCCTCTTCTTCGTGCTGTTTCTCCTGATCATCGCCCCAGATCTGGTCATCTAGCTTTTCGGCACCCTGCTCTGTTTCGCCCATTTCCTTGTTGAGCTCATCTTCATTTTCAGATTCGCCACTGTCATCCTCCTCGTTCTCTGGTTTCTCCACGTCCTGCATTTTAGCATCGAAGTCGTCGCTCATTTCGATGCCCTTTTCTTCTTTGCAGTCGGGCTCCTCTTTGTCGCCCTCATCCTTCCGATCCTCTGGCCGTTTGGCATCATCCAACTGATCCTCGGATTCGATTTTATCCGATGCATCGTTCTCGCCGGTTCCATCTTCCAGCCCGAAACCCTCACCGTTCTTTGAATCCTGCTTGGACTGACCCTCCTCATCCTGCATCAGATCTGGCGGCACACAGAAACCTTTGCTGCCAATCTCCACGAAAGCGGTTAGCATAATAGACAACATCTTGGCGGAGACCTTGTGCGTGCCCAGCTGCTGTAGCAGCATGTAGTCCGCCAGCAACTGATACTGCTGCAGCACGGGCACCAGGGCTACCGCCCGGCGCAGGCACAGCAACTTACCCTGGCTGGGCTGGGCGTGCTTGAGCAAGAGGAGCACATTGGACAGCTTGCTGAGGGTGCGCGGCATTCCCAAAAGTTGCCAGTCCGCATTTAGCTGACCAGTCAAATGCTTTTTTAGATGCTGCTCCTTGAGTGCCTCCTCCTGGTCATCATCCGCTGGCGCTGGCTGGTTTTTGTGCTCCTTGTAGATCTTCTGCAGCGCCAGCAGTACGCCATGTGCTATGTTCGAAATCTCCGCATCTACATTGCTTAGCTCAACGGGATCCGCCGTGGCATCGGCATCTGTGGGTTGGCTGTGCTCCAGCTGCTCGAGCAGCGCCAGCAGCGGCTGTGCCAGTGGCAGATGCTCAGCATGTCCAGCGTCTAGCTGATCCAGCGCCTGTTTAATGTGGTCCACAATCTTATGATAGCTGCGCTGATAGTGCAGCAGTTTGTTGCTGTCCAAAAACTCTGTGGGAGCACGCTCCAGCTCTAGGAGGAGTGCTTGGCTGCTGCGCAGAATTAGGCTGCACAGGTCTAGCAGCAGCTCGATCTGAGGCAGCGACTGGCTTTTGAGCAGCACGCTATGCTCGCCGAGCTGCTGAAGCGGCGCACAGTTGAGCAGCAGCTGCCACTGCTGGACCACATACTGGATCTGGCAGAGCTTATGCTTTAACTGCACACACTCATCTGCATTGCGTGCAAAACTCAGCTGCTCTACGGCTGCCTCCTTAGGCAGGACAATGTCCGCGGCTTGCTGCAGCTGCTGCAGTGCCTGGCGCAGCTGGTGCAGCTGTCTGGTCGCGCTGGACAGCTGCTCGCGCTGCTGCTGCACTTGGAGGAAGAGATCGACGGCAAACCCCTTGATGCGCTCTATATTGGGCGGTCCCAGCTCGGAGAGGGGCGTCAGCATGATGTTCTGCAGCAGCTTCAACTTGAACACGCTCTTCATGTAGTACATGTCCACCTGCTGGTTAAGCGGCCGCCAGCTGCCATGGAGCTGCGGCAGCATGGCCTTGATGCAATACGGCGGCAGCTGGAAGTTCTCGAATTCCGTGCGCAGCGACAGCTCCATAAGCCCGGATCTGTAGCTGAGGCCGAGCCGTGCGAGCATCTTGAAGAGATCGGTCAAAGCTTTGCGCTTCTGCTGCAATATTTGCTTGGCCTGTAGCTTCTGTTGTGGTCGCTCCTTGCTGCGATCCACGTTGAGATTGCGCAGATGCTCGCAACGCTGCAGCTGCGCATCCACCTGGTCGTCAAGCTCAGCCAGCAGCGTGCCGTAGCACGTCTGCTCGACCGTCTGGCGCACAATTTTGCGTGCAGTGCCAAAGTGTTTGCCCAGCTGTTGAAGCAGTGGTAGCTCATCAGTGGCCAGATCCTTTAGCTGGAACTTGGCGCGCAGCTGCTGCGGCGCCACAAAATGTTGGCTGTCCAGGAGATATTGATTTGCCATATTCCGTTTATCCATGCTGTAGTCCTTGACGGTGGCATCTTTGGGCTGGAACACCTCGCTGATCTTCTGCTCCAGCAGCAAGCGGTACTCCTTGAGAAACTTGTTCAGATTGCGATGCACGCTGGCCACATTGTTGCGCATGCTAAAGTAGCTCAGATCCTTGTTGTAGCTCTGGATCTTGACAAACTCGCGCAGCTTCTTCTCAATGGGTGCACGCCGTGCCCGGATCGTGTCCGCCACTTCCGGGGCAAACTGTGTAAAGTACAGCTGCAGATTGTGCAGCGCTGCGATGAGCGGCTGCAGCAGCGGCTGATGCCGCTTACCGGCACGCTCCACATGATGCAAATACATCTCGAAGCCATGCAGCAGCTGGAGGCGCACATGGAAGTCACCAAAGCAGGCGGCCTCCACGAACTGGCGCAGCGTGCGTATTAGGTCGGGCAGCTGCTCGGCCTCGGCCTCGGCCTCGGTCTGGAGCAGATTGTAGATGAAGAACCAGTAGCGATATGCCTGGAGCTCCACCAGCTGACCGGTTTGATTGAGGCAATTGCGCCAATGCTGCAGCTCCAGCTTGGTCCAGCGTTGCACAAACTCCGCCACCTCGATCTCCTCGGCGACCAGATTGTTATTCTTGTGCGCCACCTCGTTCCACAGGGCCAGCTTCTGGCGCAGCAGCTGGAAGCCCGTGTTAAAGCGCACCACGCTCGCATTGGCGGGCAGCCGCCGTATCCTCGCGATGACCAGCTTGATGTCCGCCAGGCCAGCATGCTCCGGATAGAGCTCCAGCTGGGCCAGCACCCGCTGCTCTATGCGCTCGAGCACCTTCAGGCAGCCACTGACCTCGGCTATATTGGAGTCCTTGTAGTAGTCATAGCCTTGGCTGCTGCTCGACTGCAGCTGCTCCAGTTCCAGATCCTTGAGCTGTCGCTGCTGCAGCGCGAGGGCAAAGCTTAAGGCATTGTACACGCTCTCGTCCAGCGTGACGCCCAGCGCCGTCTTGTAGTGCCCATGCAGCTGCACAAATACCTGCAGGCGCGTTTGGTACGGCTGGATTAGCTGCAGTTGGTGCTGTTGCGGCGTCCGCTGCTCCGGCTGCTCCTTGTAGTTGACAGTTGTGTGTGTGCTCATTACGTCTATGAAATTGCGTGCGAGGAATACGTAATCCTGTTCGTTGACAATTTGCGCCAACTTGGCCTTGGTGTGCGCCTTCTTGTCCAGCTTGAGCACCTGCTCCAGCGTTGGCTTGTCCACAAACTCGGCAAAGTCCTCGTCCAGATGTGTGGGAAAGTTCTGCTCAATCTCTTGCAGTTCGACAAGCTCCTCATCCTCGATGCCGCCCAAGGTTTTCGTCTTGTACAGACTCTCCTCCTCGGCGCGCTGCTCCTTGCGACGCTGTTCCTCCTGCTGCCAGGTCCGATTGCAAATGTTCAACGCATCATCGTAGGCCGCGAAAATGGTCTCATCAATGCTCGACGCGATGCCGATAAAGTTGCGCAGCTCGCTCAGCTTCGCCTTGAGCAAGCGGAAGTATTCGTGTTCGCTGTGCGGCAGCTTGGCCAGCAGTCCGTAGACATGGCTATTTCTGATAGCCAGCGGCCGCTGTGCTGGGAACTGCACCATCTGTGCGATGGTCCGCTCCAGCTTGAGCGCCTCCTTGGCGCTGCCCGCCAGCAGCAGCCGGCTAAAGAGCTGCTTCAGCTGCTCCAGGCCGAAGCGCATCTGATTCACGGCACACTTGATGGGCTGCACAAAATCTTGGTAGTAGGCCGCATAACGCGCCAGCGTATGATGCACGAAGCGCTGGGCATTGGCCAGCCACAGCTCCAGCTTGTTGAGCAGCTCCGCGCCGAGGCGCAGCTGCGTCTCACTGGCCGCCTGGGCGCCCGCAAAGTGCGCCCAACTCTCCCGAATATTTACAATCAGCTTGTGCAGCGCCAGGCAGTCGCCATTGGACTTTAAGAAGTGCACCAAATCCTGTACCAGGCCGGCGTACAGACACTGCGCCGGCCGCAGCGCCAGCTTCTGATTAAGATGTTGCTGTTGCTGCAGCGCCGCGTGCAGACGGTGCTGCAGCTGGTCATAGATTTGCTGGCCAAAGTGCTTATAGCTCATGATGATCCGCATGAAATTGTAGACAGCGCTCAGATGCTGCAGACACTCAATATCCTCGGCCACATAGAGGTTCTTGAGGCGATTCTTCTCCACGGGATCGATCAGAGGCGTATGTGTCAGCACGCACAGCTCCAGAACGCCGATAAGCGTGTTTCCCAGCGCCGTATTAAAGCAGCTGTCCAAATATGGCTGCTGTTCCGGCAGCAACAACTGCTGCAGCACCTCCTGCAGTTCCTGCTTGCATTTGTCAAAGCCTGCATCCGTTTGGGGTAACTGCTGCTGTACATGCTGCAAATATTCCAATTCCCTGAGCAGCTGTCTGGCGCTCGCTGCCACCAGCTGCAGATTGTTGTGCTCTGGACTGTGACGGCGAGTCAGCAGCTGCGCATTTTGCCAGAGCAATTGACGCGTCTGCTGCAGCGCCTGACGCCAAGGCTGCAGCTCACTGAGAGGCACCGCCAGGAGTTGTCCATTGGGCTGGCAGAGCAGCGCCAGTAGTGCATTGGTTAATGGTGCACCCTGATAGCTATAGCGGCACAAAAGCTCCGGCTCGCCTGGCAGCTGGGCACAGTCGAAGCGCGTGGCCAGATTCTCCAGCTGATAGCACTGCAGCGCCTGGCGATATTGGCGCTGATAGCTGCGCAGCGCCTTGTAGCTGCCACCCAATTGCTGCAGCAGCGCCTCAAGCTCTGCGGGGTTGTGCAGCTTCTCCAGCTCCAAGGACAGCTCATGCCAGGCTAGCATTATGTTGCCGTGCGTGGCACTATCCAGCGTGTTTAGGCACTGCCAGAGATGTCCGTTCAGCGTGAGTAGCTGCTCGCTGTAGAGCTGATTCACTTGCTCATTGTAATCTCTATGCAGAGTCCTGCTTAGCGCACGCTCCATGAAGTAGTCACGCAGCGCGGGCAACAGCAACTGATATGTCTTGAGCTGAGGCGCATTTAAATCAATTACATGCTCATCGTCTGCCTCTTCCTGGCCAGCTGCTAGCTGCTCTCTAACCTGCGCCAGATCCAGTTCCAGCGCTGCTGCGACCTCCCCCTGCTGCAGCTGATCCTTAAGCAGCGTCTGCAGACGCAGCAAGACCGCCTGCAAATCTCCATTGACTCTCGCAGCAACTGGCAGCTCGAACTGCTTCAGACTGCAGTTGGGCGTGTGTGTACGCAAAAAGGCGCGCCATTTGTGCGCCTCATCCGATTGCAGGGCCAGCCATTTGTGCAGCCACAATTTGCTATCCATGTTGCCATATTGTGGCACCACATTCAGCAGCTGCTGCAACTGCGCCGCTTTCTCATGCAGGGTTATCTGTAAAAGGAAATATATTTGTATAGCTAAATATATATATATTAAGTAGTTTGTTCTGACTGACCTGCTGCTCCAGATAATAAGGCTGAAATTGTGTAAATTGCTTGGCATACATCTTGCAGGAGACGTTTATGGGTCGCTTGGTCTGCTGCACATAGGAGCTTAACTGCGCCAGGCTCCCGCGCAGTTCATCATGGACATCGAGGAGGTCAGGCCATGCCTCCACTAAGGCAGAGATTAGATGCTTCTCCACCCACTTGAAGTGCAGCACGAGTTTGTGCATCAACGGAGCATGCAGCTCGTTATTTTGCAGCAATTGCTGCTGTGCCGTGTCCAGCAAACGATTAAACCAGCTCAGTTTGGTCAGAAACTGAGCGTATTGTGGCAGCTCGAACCTAGCAAGGCCCAGATTCTGCTGCAACGCCAGCTGTAGGCTGGACAGAAAGCCAGAGAGATGTGAGAGAAAATCATTGCTATACTTGTCCGTTATCTTCTGCTCCAGCAGGGCCTGTGAGTATTGCAGCGCATCCAGGTGCTTCAGTTGGGTAACAGCTCGCTTGGGTATCTTGACCAGCAGCAGCTGGGCCAACAAGGCAGCACTCAGTGCCAAGGCGGCTTCTGGCCCGGCATCGTTTGGCTCCAGCTGTGTGGCATAGTCACGCAGGCGTGGAAAGAGTTTCCTATGCCAGGGCAATTCGGTAAGACTGCTTCGGAATTGCTTGCCCTGCTGCAGCAAGCAGGCATGTAAGCAAGCTGAGAGCTCCAGCAATTCGGGTTGATCCCGGAGGCACTGCTGCATATAAAGATGCCGCATTTGTAGGTCATCGAAGGCGCACACCTCGTACAGCATGTGTACAAAAAAGCATCTCAGTTTTTGCAGCTTCAGCTGACTCAGGTCAACCGCATCCATGGCCTGAAATAGCGACACGAGGTGTGCCTTGGGCACCTCCTGCTGCTCATTGGGCGCCTGCAGCAGCAGCTTCAAGGCGGCCGCTTGCAGTTTTATAAGCGCCAGTTCATCCAATTCATTTGTGTGCAATATAATATCGCTGAGATAATCCAACTGCTGCACTGCATCCTCCTCGAAGGTGTCTGTCTGAGCCAGCACCACTTCGCGCAGCTTGTTCTGATAGTAAGACAGACCGTAGCCCATCAAATCCATGCTGGCCGCATACACATACACCTCCATGGCGGCCACATAAATGGCACGGCGCAGCTCGTAGCCAATGCGTTTGTAGGCGGCGCTCAGGAACGCAAACTGTGTCAGATGCGATATAGTATATGGGTTAAATTCGGTCAGCTGAACGATGCCGCGATGTATGGCCAGCATGCAGTCAATGGCGGCCAGCTGATGCACGCCCTGGCCATGGACAATGGCGCGCATATCGTCCATGCTATAGGCATCCTTGGACGGGCATAGCGACAGCTCTACGCAGCGATTGCGCATGGCGCGCGAGAGCTCGCCGTTCTTGGGATCCACGGTGAGAAAGGCGCGAAAATTAGGCGCTTTGCGTACCACCTCAGCGCTATCCTGGCCGCTGATGCCTTTCTCCGCAATCAACAGGCTACCATTGGGCTCGAACACGGGATTCAGACGATCCAGCACAGCCGATGAACACAGATTCACGTGCTCCAGCAATATGTATTGGCCGCACTTTAACGATGTAACAATACGCGAATCCACCCACTCGAAGGAGCCGCCCGTGTTGAGTGAATCAGCCGATTTGATGTAGGCCTGAAGCAGCGTTAGCTGCGATTTGTACTGCGGCAGCTGCTCGAAGAGCGAAACGCGACATTTCTGTGGCGTCTGCGCCAGCTTGGCAATGATCTGTTCCAAAGCAGCCACGCGCTGCTCAAACTGCTGCAGCTCCTCGGCAACGCTGTGCTGTGTTGTTGCTGAAAAAGAAAAGATAAACGTTTGTTAAGAAAGGAAATAGAAGAGAGAACTGGACATGCTCACCTGTGCTCACTTTAACCAGCTGATTGTACTTGCTCCACACGGCCCATAGTTGTTGGACAAAAGTGTGTTCCTTCTGCTGAAGGAAAGCCCTTTGAGACACGTTAAATATCAACACCTGCACATCTTTGTATATGTCCTCCAGATGACGATTGAGATCGACCTGAAAAGGAGAAGAGATTCATGAAAATGTGCAGAGAATTAGAATCGCAACTAATCCCACCTGTTGAAAACTGCCCGTAACGGAATCATCAATGTTGTCCGAGTTACAAACGCGATTCGAGAGCACGCAGAGCGCATCGATTAGCTTGGTTTTGCCACTGTCTGTGGCGCCGCACAGCAGCAGCGGCTTCTCCATGTGCACCGTTTCCACAATTTGCTTGAGCAGCTGTCGCTGGGTGCCCAGCAGCAGCGGCGCCTGCTCCTGGCTTTGAGCCGGAGCGCCCAGCGGCAATTGCGAGCGCTGGAGCACCACATCGTTGAGATAGACCTTCTCAGTGGTCCAGTAGAGCGCCACATCCTCGGCAATGACATTCAGCTGCTCCGCATTGCAGTTGAAAATGCTGCCGAAGGCATCGCGTATGTAGAGCTTGTCCTGGTCGCACCGCATGCGCTGATAGTAGACCAACTGCATGCGCTCGTAGAGCGTGAGCAGAAAGCCCTGGAAGGCCACCTGGAAACTAGTAGCTGGCCTCAGCATCAGGTAGCCCGTTTCCGGATTGTGCAGCAGATCACACCAGCGCAAGATATCGCGCAAATTAAACTCGTAGGGCCCGCCCTTGTAGCCAAACTCCATCCTGGCCACACCGCGATCGAGTAGCTCCGAAAAGCGCACTAGGCGGGCGGCCAAATCAAACTCGATTTCGTCAGCGGCGGCGGCCGATCCACTGTGCAGCTCAAACAGATTGCCCTTGGGCAGCTGTGCCGCCTGCAGCAGCTCAGCAAAGTATTGCTTTAGATGCTCAAAGTAGGCGGCATACTTGACATTTACTACATGCAGCAGATCCTCGGTGCTCAGCTTGCGCAAGTAGACCTTGTTGAATCTATTAAGGAAGGATTGCGGCAAGCCTTTGCGTCCGCCGCCCTGCTTCAATGGATTCTGGCAAGCAAAGATGCGAGTGGTGTTCGTCAGCTGGAAGCTCTTGTTCAGCTCCGGTATGTAGACCTCGCCACGATGGTCCAGCACCGCATTGAGACCCTCCAGCACAGATTGCGGCGCCAGGTTCAGTTCATCCAGCAATATCCAAGTGTTTGGCGCCTTGAGCGCGGCCAACAGAGGGCCATCGCGCCACACAAAGCTGCCCAGTTGGCTCTGAGCCTCGACACGGTCGAGAATATTGTCCTCGGCGGGCAGATCGGTGCCAAAGAGATCAGCCAGATCCGTGTGCTCGCACAGATTAATGCGCACTATGTGATAGCCAATAGCATGCGCTATGCTCTCCACAATGGAGGTCTTGCCCACGCCAGGTGGTCCCTCCAGCAGCACTGGCTTCTGTAGCGACAAGGCTGAGAGCAATCGAAACAAATTCTGCTTGGTGGTGGGCGCATCAAACAGGAAATCCGCATTGGGAGGCATTAAGCGCTCCGGATTAACCGCTATGAAAAACGGACGTATGCCAAAGCGCTGCTCATCCAGCTGCACCTGTTGGCCACGCTTCTGGGCCAACTCTGAGAGATCAAAGAGCTCGCCGAGAATGCTAGCTGCTTGCTGGATGGCATACTCTATGATCCTGGCCTTGAGCGTCTCGATCTGTGTCTGCGATTCTTGCGGCAGCATTTCCAGTGCATCGAGAAAAATGGTCTCCAAGCCAAAAATGGCCTGCTCCGCGAAGGTCAAGTGCGAATTGCTGACCATATAGTTGGCCCAGGCGAGTATGTCGCGCACGGAGAACTTGAACTTCTCATTGGAGTCGCGTATGAAGAGCACAATCTCCACCAGATATTTGGCTATTTTATGTGTGTCCTTTAAGCTGCTGGCGCCGCGCTGCATGCAGTTGTGTGCAATCTCTATGAGATCCGGTTTATTGTCCGAGGGCAAACACCATATCTCTGTGAAGCGATTGCGCAAAGCCGGGGATAGTTCCTTCTTGCCGAAATCTCCACCTGGATTCATGGTGGCCAGAAACTGAAAGCCCGACTTGGCTTGCACAACAAATTCGTCGCTGGAATCGGGCTTGTTCTCATCAGCTGCCACTTGCTCCTCCAACACGCCACCTTTTTCGGTCAGCAGCACGCTGCGTTCCGGCTCCAGTATGCAATTCAGTCGCTCCAGCACCGAATCCTCTGCTAGGGATATTTCATCGGCCATAAAATATGAGCCCTCCTGCATGGCATAGATGAGCGGTCCGTCCGCCCATTCGAATAGTTTTTGTGAGTGTTGCGCATTGTGCTGGCCGCGACAGGGTCGTAAACCGCCTAAGAAGTCGGCACCTTCCGTGTGCATATGACAATTGAGAATGCGTAGACGCACCTGAGCAATGCTCGCCAGCAGCTGACAGACTGTGGTCTTGCCACAGCCTGTGGGACCCACCAGCAGCACAGGCTCGTCGAACTGCAGAGCCTTGGCCGTGAGCACCGCCATGCGTGTCATGTTTCGGGTCCAGACAATATCACCGCGCTGCTTAAAGTTGCGTATGGCATCCAGTATGCTCCGGCTGACGGCGGAGGACTCGCGTTGGGTGTTAATATCGAAAAGCAGCTCCAGATCGATGCGTTTCTTGAAGTTGCCATACAAGGTTTGCTCGATTAGCTGCAGCTCCTCGCCGGTGCGCACCTTGGCGGAGAGCACCAGGTAACCCTCCTCAATCAGGTGTTGATTCCAATCGTATTTAGTATCCTGCTGCAGTGCCTTGTCCGCCAGCGTATACCGATTTCCCCAGCGGAAGAGATCGCGCAGCGTAAACACCTGCTTTGAAGTATTCCTGCGATGCTGCTGCAACTGCGTCATGCACTGGACCATCTTACGCGCATAGGAGGCGGGTATAAGGCAGCGTTGCTCCAAGATAATCTCTAGCTCCGCTCGTGGAATATCCGCAAAGTGCAGCTCAATGAATCGATTCTTAAAGGCGCGCGACAGCGTCTTTCGTCCGCCATAAAGACCCGGCGGATTCTGTGTGGCAAAGAGCATGAAATTTGGATGCGCTTTGACCAGCGTCTGCGTCTCGGCTATATACAGCTCACGATTGTCGTCCAGCACACGATTAAGCGCCTCCAGAATGTCCGTAGAGGCCAGGTTCAGTTCATCCAAAATTATCCAATAACCATGACGCATGGCCTGCACCAGGACGCCCTCGCGGAAGCTCAGCTTGCCGCTAAGATCGGCCGCATAGGTGCCAATGTATTCCTGCAGATCCGTGTGCTCGTGATTGTTGATGCGCAGACAGCGATTGCCGCTGCGCCGGGCGACATAGTCAATAAGACTCGTCTTGCCCGCGCTGGTGGGTCCCTGCAGCAAAATGGGCAGCTTGCCAATGGATATGATGCGGGCCAGATCCTGCAGATTCTTCTTAACGCTGTCAGTTAATATGTAATGCTCGCAGGACTGCGGCTCCAGACTGCCGCGCTGTATCCAATAGCCCTCGAATTGCAGATAATGCTCGCCCAGCTGAGGCAGCGACATATTTAGCACAGCCTTGGGATTTTGCAGCAGTGCATCGCGTATGAGCAGCAGCACCAGCTGATGCGATTCCGGATCCAATTGTGTGAGAAAGCTCAAACAGAAGCTTTCGTACAGATTACGCTCAATCGAGCCGCACAAATTCCGGGCGCATATGCGCAGACTGCGGCAGAGTGTGCGCAGCGAGTAGACGGGCCGGTTGCCGAGGCCATCATTAAGCTGCAGCTCGGAGAGACGGCGCAGAGATTTGTATAGTTTCACAATGCTGTGCACCGATTTGCGCTGTATGCCTGTATTGGCCAGGTAATCACCAACCAGCAAACCCAAGTCCGCATCAGTGGTCAGTTCATCGACAAAGAATTCGGTGAAGCGATTGCGTATGCCCACGGGCAAATCCTTCTTGCCAATATCCGTATTGGGATTCATGCATGCAAATATGCGAAAATCGGGATGTCGCTTCACGGGCATAAAATCGCCACGTTCCAGCAGCACCACCGAACCCTCCGGCTCCAATATGGTGGACAGACACTCCAGTGTCTCAGCCGAGGCCAAATTTATTTCATCCAGCAGCACCCAATCTCCATTGCTGATGCTATTGACCAGCGAGCCGGGTATGAAGGCAAACGATATATTTATGCTCTTGTCCAGCTGCATTTGCAGACGCTGCAGCTTCTCGTGCAGCGTTTGCCAGCGTGGCAGCAAAGGATTTGACCTGTGCTCCGGCTTGCTAAACAAGCTATTCGTCACACTCAAGATGGTGCGTATGATGACGCTGTGGCGTCCATTGTTAAAGTGGGTGGCGAAGATGCGCAGAAACTGCAGATTCTTATCGGAATTGAAGGTGTGCCGAAACAGATGCTCAAACTCATAGCGCAGCGGAGCGAGTACATAGTTCAGCTCGACGGGCTTAAAGCCGCCCACTAGATCCGAGACATCTGATTGATTATTCATATTGATGGCCACCAGTTTATGGTCTGTGCGCTCTGCGAGAAACTGCACCGACGACGTTTTGCCCACACCCGTTTCGCCCACCAGCAGCACCGGCTCCGAATGACTGACACAGACCGCAATACGTTCCATTATGCAGCTGGCCAGGCGCGTAAACGAGAAGGTGGCACGCTTCGGTGGTTGCTTAAAGATTGTCTTTGTGGATTGCATTGTTAGTTTTTGTCTCTTCGATCCGCTTTGGCTTTCAGTGTTTGGCTCCTCCTCTGCTTTTATAGTCGGCAGCGTTGCGCGCCCAATCTTAAGGCTTTCTTTGCCAAACTCCACATCGGGTTTGTATTCATTGGCAAAATGTTCACAGCGGGATCTGATGATGCCCAACTTTGCGCCAATGTTCGTAATCAACGTTGTCTTCTCCTTGCTCTGCGGCAGATACGAACAGAAAACATCGACGGCATTTTGGAAGACAAAGTACGCGCACTCGGCGCTGGTCACCGAGAACTGAGCATTTGCGCGTTGGCACAGCTTGATTAGATCCCGTGTGGATACCAGACGACCCGAATTGGGCATGCTGGAGAGTGTCACCTGTTCGAAGGGCAGCGCTACATAATTCTCCTTGGTATCTGCCTTGTCGCTGCTCTCCTGTTGGCGCAAATTATCGGCAGCCGTGTGATTGCCACTGGAGAAGGTTAAGAAGACATCGACAATACGATTGGCAACGGTCGCCAATTTGTCATAATTTGTGCTCACGACCTTGCATAGTTCGTTGCGGGACAGCGGCAATATGTTGATGGTATATAGATATTTCTCCAGCAGAGAGTACAAAGATTTCTGGCTAGAGTTGCTAGACGACTTGTTGGTGCTGTCATAGAGAATTTAGTATAATGGTTAAAAACTCCAAGCTGCAGGGTTGGCCAACTTACCGCACAGTAACAAACAGCTGAAAGCCAGGCTCAATCTTGACGCAATCCCTAAAGCCAGGCACGCTCAGATAGTTGCGCTCCAAGAGGCTGCTCAATATTGTATAGGTATCCTGCGTAGTAGCGTCTAGATCCTCCAATAGCAGCCAGTAGCCATGCATGACAGCCTGTTAATTAATATAATTTAATATAAACAGGACGACTTTGGGGTCAATTAAGACAAGATATATTATGCTTACCTGTGTCAGCACGCCGGGCAACCAAACAAACTCGCCGGGCACATCTGTGCAACGATATTGACCCAATAGCATTTTACTGTCGGTCTGATCACCCAGCTGTATGCGCAAGAAACCATTCCTCTGCGCCAGCCCATCTCCATCTTCCAGCACCATAAGCTCCTCCAGTGGAACCTCGGCAATTTTGCGCTTCTCCCCCGCATTCTTCAGCGGTTTTGGTTTCTTTTTCGGTTTGAGTAATTCATCCTCTTCTTGCGTTTGCCGCAGAGCTTGTTCACGTGTTTTAATCTCCTTTGGCTTGGGGCAAATGCGTCCAGTCTTGCGCGCCAGATACTCTATTAAAGTTGTTTTGCCGCAACCAACGGGACCGGAGAGGCAAATGGGTTTTGCAGCAGCCACGCCCAGTGCTATGCTACGCAGATTTACACTGGTCGAGTCCACTATGACAATGCGATCGTAACACCCATCGTTTTCTCTATAGAATTCCTGATTGTCCTGGTTGAAGATGGGCAGGAGCACACCTTCGATATTGGTTACGGTTTGGTTGGCCTGCGACAGCTTCAGTGTGAGCTGCTGCTCCGGCAGATCTGGTAAATAGGTACATTTGGTGTATGTCGGCAGCGTCTCCTGTTCCTCGAACCGCAGCCGCACTTGGACGGGTACAGACGAGTTCAGCGCATGCAACTGTGTTGTGGTCATATCTGTCAGCAGGGCCAAGATGTGATTGCAGTACAGCTGCGACAACCGACATTCAAGTTGTTTGTGCGTATAGTTTGCCAGAAACTGTGACCAGTCCCAGAGCTCCCGATAGTAGACTGCGTCACTTTTCAACAGGTGGTAGCAGCACTTCACGATCTCCAAATCCAATTCCTGATCTTTCGATTCCTTCGAACCATTTGTAATTGTCTTTTTGGTCTTTTTACTGGGTATCTGCATGCTTTCATTGCTCTGAGTCTCCTCGAATGGCGCTGGTTTATTACGAAAGTAGCTCTTAGCAAATCTGGGTGTGGCATAAAAGACTGTTATGCTGGTTTAGCTTATTGGGCAGCAACTCACCTTTTTGCGACAACTGAAATCTGCAACAACCTGGACAAAGCAATGCATTCCAATTTGTATTGTTGGGCCTGAGTGGCTGCATCACAGCGCAGCGAATTGGTCAGCAGGAGCAGCAGGTGCTCCTCAAAGCTCAAGGCTAGGGGCAGGGTGTACCCAGGCAGCGTAAGTTGCTGGCTTAGACTGTTAAGCAATCGGTCCACATCTTTCTCCACGTAGAGCTTTCATAAATTGAAATGATATTAAGGGATTTTCTTATTGCTTGAAATTTTGATCAACTCACTTTCTTCTTGAGAAACTTCTGCAAATTTAATATAAACACATCGTCCTGGGGCTCACTGGCGGTTAGCTGCAAGAGCTTTTGTACACCACGACGCAGCTTGTTAATATTCACGTCCATAACTACGTCTTGGCTTGCATTAACACTTTGTTTTAAAGCACAATATCTAAGCTGACTTATTAACAATGCGAAACTTTAAAACACGTGCAATGCAATGCCCGGTTGAAGTGTGACCGCAGCCGTCGAAAATACTAAATATACAATAATACAATAATAATTCAGCTGCCCGCGCAACAGTTTGTTTACATTTTCGTGGCGAATGTTAAGCGTAGAAGAAGAGCAAGGCATCTAACTGTTTTTCGCGCACCATTCAAAATAACGAACGACATAAAATTTTACATTAGAAAATTTCGCTTTAACAGTGCTAAAATGTATTCAAATTATAAAATTTTAAATCTTAATGCACGCTCATCAACGCCGCAAGATAAGGAATCGTTTCCCACCATTAAACAGCCACATCGTGCTGGCGAATATAGTTTATCACCTGAGGGGCATTACGAAGATTCGCCTGCTCGACTCTGTTTTCTAACCCAACTGGGACCAAACACATTTCCGTTTTCTTTAAACGCAAGCGGGGAGGCTATGAGCACGGAGCAATCCTTTTTAAAGCCAAGATACTTGGATAATATGTTCTGCTTCTTGCGTTGTTCAATGGAAACACTTATTAAACGCCACGAAAACGGACATCTGCAGGTGGACGCGGATATTGTGTGCAGCCGGGAAACATTACAGCTTATAATGTGCGCACCGTATGAATACAAGAATAATTGGACAATTGCCGTAAGCAAGTATCGCAACACCATATACATATGCCCAGTGCCCAATCCGGAAAGACCACAATCGTTCGTTGATCCCGAACATTTAAAGAAACTAATGATGGACCATTGGATGACAAAGCTGCGGCAGCGCTGTCTGGTAGCAATGGGTAACTATTTGAACCCGGCTGTTACGTAATGATACGCCCTATTTCTCAAATTTCAGATGACGACATTGTCCAACCTGGTTCTTATCAACAGAAGAAGCTGGATGGACAATACTATTGTGTGTTTAGTATGAATATATGTGGCTTAAATGTGCTATTCGATGCACCCATCTTGGCTGAGCATTGTCCAAATCCATTGTAAGTACACATACCCTTGTAAAACGGCCGCCCAATAATAAATGTGCCTGTTCTTCATAGCATTGGACTGCCCAAAACGTTTGTAGATTTAAGGATGCGCCTAGATACGATGAGCCGTACCGAATGGTCAGCCCATAATCGCAACGTGGTTCTCAAATGGTGGGTCGAATCCTTTCTAGTTGGCATTGAGAAGGTTTACATTGCTTACCACGATAAGGAAGGCTACGTGCAAAAGATTAAACACACAATGGTTCGCGAGCTGTGGCGGGAGTGCGTGAGTAGTCGAAATCATTTAAAGCTTTATCAATAAATTTATAACGAAGTACTTACAGGATAACGATTGGTCGCCAAATATATGTGGCAATTTTCTGCGACGTCTTCTAGGCTCAATTCAGTTGCTGTTGGCAAACGTGGACAGCGCCAGCACGGTTTACCTGTTGGAATACGATTCAAAGAATGGAAGTATTACCTACAAATACTGTAAGGAGCGTAATGAACATTCGTTTATACCCGACTGGTTTCGGATTCTGATGGAGGAACACATGGACCATCTGAATGCACAAGTTCAACATCAAATTTAAGTGTATTACAATATTTATGTGTACATACATAGTGTTAATAAGATGAAAGTAGTTATTACGTTTATTGACAGTATTAATTGAATTTCAAGAAATCATCACACTATTAAATAATTTAATACACATGTGTTTTTTGCGGTTGGCTGTTGGCTGAGAATGCATTCGATTTTACAAAAATATGGAAATGCTACTTGAGTTACACGCTAATTTAGATGTACGCAGACGGCGAGATGGCGTCTACAGCTCGGTCTTCTTGGGCTTGCCGCTGCGGTCGTAGCCCTTCAGTTCTGTGGTCGCCTCCTTGGCAATGTACTTGATAAAATCATCGATTTCGCGACCGCCATTGTAACTGACGGGCTTGTTCTTCGAATCCTTTGGCAGCCAGAAGAGCGTGGGGAAACCGCGCACATTGAACTCTGGCGGTACATCGTTGGCAGTGGCATCCATTTTGACAATGGCCACCTCTTCGTTCTGCAGCTTCTCAGCCAGCTCCTCGTATATGGGGGTCAGTTTTTTGCAGTGACCGCACCAGGGGGCATAGAACTCGACCAGCGTATCCTTGCCATTGTTAATAACCACCTCATCAAAGTTCTTGGCCACGGCAACCTTAACAGGCGCATCGTTGGATTCTGGAATCGGTTCACTCTTGATGTACGGCTCCAGCTCATTGTCCAGCAACTTCTCAACAAAGTCTTTCAGACTGTCCACGGAGAACTCCTCCTTCAACGCATACTTGAGATTCTTGGCGTCGCGAGCCAAAACGACGGGCTTGTCACCAACAAAATCGTAACCATACTCGTTCAATTCATGCTGGAAATCATCCTTGGAACTGATGGCAAAGTTTATCTGGCCGACAAACTCCTTGGCTACCTTAAGCACACGATTGCGCCAGTAATTGGTGCCCTTGGGGTTCTTCTGGTAATCAACGCTATAGTAAGCAGTGATCAGAGGATTCTGGAAATCGCGGGATGTGTCCTGGGTGCGATGACCAACCAAGCCATGGCTGCAAAAATGAACATTAGCTAACCGAGCAGTAAACGGAGTTAATTACTGTAACTTACAAGTTGTCCTTTATGAAAGTGCTCAGATCGGACTCGGAGCTGCCCTCAAACTTAATAGTGGAAGACTCGAATTTGTTGCTCAAGTGTGGGGCACGTATCAGCACAATCTTATCTCTGTATGGAAGATAAATTGTTTGCGATTAATTGGATTTCCTCTACTTAAACAACTAAAATACAATACTCTACGTTTTAGAACTTAGGAAACTATAAAATCTGGCTTGGAAATTGCAATATGATTCGAATTGCAATGTATGAAACAAGACATTACAAACTATTTATTAAACTTAAGAAATATATATAGTTATGAGTTATATATGCATGGATATCTCATATCCAACTACCCCATCTTGATTCTTGCGCATGCACTCGTCCCTCACTTACGCGCATGCACTCGTCCCTCACTTACGTTTCGCCTTGTTGCTTCAGCACGGCCTCGTTGTCGCTGTGTCCAAAGCGATATTTTTCGCGGTTCTTATCGGCAAACTTCAGGAAAGTCTTGGCCAATTGAGAGTCAATATCCTTAAAGTATCCAAAGATTGTGGTATCCTTGGTGTCCAGGAACTTAGCGAGCTCCTCAATGCTGCGCACCTGCTTGGAGGCGGGTCCCACCTGGGCGCGCATGTACTTGGCAATGCCATTGGCCTCGCGTGGCCCATTATAATCTTGCGACACCTCGTCCTGGCGGAAAATTTTCAGCGTGGGATATCCGCTGACCGAGAATTTATTACAAATTTCCTTGCCAGCTTCGGTACAATCAACCTGTTTCACAAAAATATGAGTTTGTAGTGGGCGCATTAACCGACTCTAATTTTCATTTAGTTTACCTTTGCCAATTTGATTGGGGGATCGTCATCCTTGACTAGCTCAGCCGCTTTGGCATATTCGGGCTTTAAGCGCTTGCAATGTCCGCACCTACAAAATGAATATATATGTTTTGAGACACTTTACATAGTTCTCCAAATAATTTAATTGTCGCTGTTTATCAACACACAAGTTCCCTAAAATTAATGAAAGCGCTCTTATCTCCTGGGAGACGAAGTTGAAATACATATAGAATATTTGCTTTATATTTGTTGCAAAGACTGTGCTTGCTTTACGGACTCAGCTTTATCGCCCGGCTCTTAATGCTGATGAGTATATCTTCATAGTTTTAGAAATGTCGCTTACTTACAGGCAATAATTAGAAAACTAGTTGCGCCTTTTATTAGCGTACATTTAATGTGTCTTATCGTACAACGAACAAGCGACTCAATTAATTAGCTTGTTCTGTGCTTATGCTCCAGCTGATAAGGTTCGCTTGAGATGTGGTTGGCCCGGCCGGCATTTAAAGCTGGAAGACTTGCTTTCTTCTTTGTCTACACAAATACCAAACCACAAACACACATGCATACATACATGTGTATACACAAATGTACATGCATAAGGCAGGCAAGTTTACAGCTTACTTTATCAGCCCGCACACACACAAAAAGCTTCTATTTGCACATACATATGTACATGTAGCAAGTTTCTACTAAAATGGCCGACTATGACATGTCAATCTCGATAGGTGCCCTTTCTTCGCACGGCAGCGCTGACGTGTACTTTTAATGCGATTAATTGCGACACAAGTGCACTTATATATTTACAATTATGATGCGACAAATGTAAACGACCACGCCCACAGCCCACTTACCAGGGTGCATAGAACATAACCAATGTCGTCTCATGCTGCTTCAAAGTGGATACGAAATTGTCGTCACCGAGTTCCAGCACATCATGTTCGGCGCCGGCAACACTTGCAATAAAACCGTATATAAGCACTGCAGCTACTAAGCGCAACATTTCGTTATTTTGTTTTTCACTTATTTAAAATCAGAAATATATATATTTCTATATATATGTATATTATGAATACTGTCTTTCAACCGCCTGCTATGAAAATGTACGTCCAGGCCGGTCAAATGCTTTACGAGAATTGGGTTCGCTTTGATGGGTTAAGCCACGTCATTGACATTTTATAACACTGTTGGGGGAGTGACTGCGCACTTTAACATAGACCACTCCACCATTTAACATGAATATTGCAATAGAACAAAATCGCATAAGACGGCCACACTGTACGCTATGCTCTCGATACTCGCGGTGCAACTCTGTAACGCCACGCTTGCAGAAACGAGGCTACAAGCTTCCTGTTACGACGAACGCTCGTTCACTTTGTTCAAGTCTGTCGCCGGAATAGCATAGACTTTGTGATTTCTCATTCAATTTATTCGAGAGTAAGTTCTGTTACCAAGTGAAAAGAAATTTAGGTGCATACCTGTTTAAATCAAATATGTGCAACGAACTAGCCTAGTGCAGCAAACAATTAGTTTATAAACAAATATGCAATTGGACTTTACAAATGTGCATATTTGTTAAAATGTGATGTGTATGTTTATCTGTGCACTCTAAAGTTAACCTATAAGGCGGCGCAAAGTGAAAGGTGGTGACGATGACCGATGCGCAAACACGTGGCAAACAGCACAAAGAAAATTTCACCATTGCTAAATTGTTTATAGTATTTGATTGTCCAAATGAGTCACTTCATTTTCTGCAATATGGTGTAATTGGTGCGGATGCCACGCCCACATGTGCGTGGTACATGTGGATGGTCCATTATTAGCTACGACTAATTAGAGCGCACACAAGTCAATTTGTATCGGAAAAAAATGCTCAAATAAAAATTTATTTAATCAGTTAAAAATGCAAGAAAGTTGCTCAATTATACCAGCAAACGTGGTTTTTTTTTGCATGCGCGAAATTTTCCGCCTTTCTCTATACGTATGGGCATAGAATTTCAAGATGGCGGCTCACAAAGCGATGGTGTGACTGAGTAAAAGTGCTTGCAATCACAAAAAGTCAATCGGTGCCTTCGCCGGCATTGCTTATGCATGCGAATATTGAATATATTGCGAAATCAGAAATGTCACCATACCAGCACATATGAATAATGTTATCTTGGCATACACTCTAGGCCAAGATGGCCGGCAGTCCGCAATGCACTTTAGTTCTTCGATCGCTGCTCCTCTGTCGCGCAGCCTAACCACTGCTTGATCGTCTGCCTTTGTTCGTACTGCCCGGTCGCCATTTTCTTTGCTTTCTCGCTCACTCACTTGCGCCACTGAGGCAGCCGGCAACAGCGTCATGCACACATATACATACACACAGCCACATGGCTAGATTAGAATTGCTGGAAATTTCTTTGCACATATATGTATATTGAATATGTATATGTGTATAGATGACATGTATACATATTAAATTTTATTTAAATTCTAGTTCTCGATTTAAAATGATGATATTTATTCAGTTCTGCTACTGAAGAATTTTGACGAAAGCAAAAATACCAAAATCACTGAAAAATCGAGTGTATAATACTAGTAACAAATTGGACCTTTTTTTGTATAATTCTTCTTTTTTTTTCTTTGCACGTTCCTTTTTGTTGCCAGTTTCGTTTGTGCCTTTGTTACACACACTTCCACCACCGCGACATGCGGCTAAACCTAACCTCAAAGCAGAGTGCGCTCGCGATGCCGAAGTGTGGAAAATGCGAACGCAAACACGTTTCGTTTTGAGGTTAGGTTGAATCGCTGGCATGCGAACTAGAGTCAAATTTTATGAGCGTTGGCAAAAATGAATTTTAGTCCATTTTAAGAATTTCTCTGTACTCAATTTACTAATTTTTGTTCCCATGTTAATTATTTTTTTGCTAACAAATTTTGTTACCCCTCTGTTTCTTCCCCCCGATTGCTGGTTCTACCTATGTGAACCCATTTTACACACACCCTCACAAATACACACCTGATGCACGCTATGAATCCCACAAACAAACGAACCCAACAGCTCGTATAAAGCAAGATGGGTAAGGAAAAGATTCACATCAACATTGTCGTGATTGGACACGTCGACTCTGGCAAGTCCACCACCACCGGTCACTTGATCTACAAGTGCGGTGGTATCGACAAGCGTACCATTGAGAAGTTCGAGAAGGAGGCTCAGGAAATGGGCAAGGGCTCGTTCAAGTACGCATGGGTTTTGGATAAATTGAAGGCCGAGCGTGAGCGTGGTATCACCATTGATATCGCCCTGTGGAAGTTCGAGACTGCTAAGTACTATGTGACTATCATTGATGCTCCTGGCCACAGAGATTTCATCAAGAACATGATCACTGGTACCTCCCAGGCTGATTGTGCTGTCTTGATTGTTGCTGCTGGTACTGGTGAATTCGAGGCCGGTATCTCCAAGAACGGTCAGACTCGCGAGCACGCCCTGCTTGCCTTCACCCTGGGTGTCAAGCAGCTGATTGTTGGCGTCAACAAGATGGATTCGTCTGAGCCACCATACAGCGAGGCCCGTTATGAGGAAATCAAGAAGGAGGTGTCTTCATACATCAAGAAGATCGGCTACAACCCGGCGGCCGTTGCCTTCGTGCCCATCTCCGGATGGCACGGCGACAACATGTTGGAACCATCGACCAACATGCCATGGTTTAAGGGATGGAAGGTGGAGCGCAAGGAGGGTAACGCCGATGGCAAGACCCTCATCGAAGCCCTCGATGCTATCCTGCCACCCTCCCGCCCAACTGAGAAGCCCCTGCGTCTGCCCCTGCAGGATGTCTACAAAATTGGCGGTATTGGAACAGTACCCGTCGGTCGTGTTGAGACTGGTGTCCTCAAGCCAGGCTGCGTTGTTGTCTTTGCCCCAGCTAACATCACCACTGAGGTCAAGTCCGTGGAGATGCACCACGAAGCCCTCACCGAGGCCGTTCCCGGAGACAATGTTGGTTTCAACGTTAAGAACGTCTCTGTCAAGGAGCTGCGCCGTGGCTACGTTGCCGGTGACTCAAAGGCCAGCCCCCCCAAGGGTGCTGCCGATTTCACCGCTCAGGTCATCGTGCTGAACCACCCTGGCCAGATTGCCAACGGCTACACTCCAGTGTTGGATTGCCACACCGCTCACATTGCTTGCAAGTTCGCTGAGATCAAGGAGAAGGTCGACCGTCGTTCCGGCAAGACCACCGAGGAGAACCCCAAGTTCATCAAGTCTGGTGATGCCGCCATCGTCAACTTGGTGCCCTCCAAGCCTCTGTGCGTTGAGTCGTTCCAGGAGTTCCCTCCTCTGGGTCGTTTCGCTGTACGTGACATGAGACAGACTGTCGCTGTCGGTGTCATCAAGGCTGTCAACTTCAAGGACGCTTCTGGTGGCAAGGTCACCAAGGCCGCCGAGAAGGCCACCAAGGGCAAGAAGTAGCAAGTTTCCATCGAGAACAACAATAACATCAACTACAATAACAACAGTAACGTGATGAAGCAGCCACAACTCAGCAGCAACAACAATAACAACAGCAACAGCAACAATGATAAGCACAACAGTAGTAGAACACATACACCTGTCCTGGGCAAGATGAATGATAAGATGATGTTCCAGCAAAAGCAAAAGTTTAATTTTTTCCATCGCAAAGAGTTTCGTCGGATACGAATGTTAAACGCCATCGCCGCCTAGACGATTGAGAGGAGGAGCAACAGCCGCAGAATACGAAAACTTTACACCCTCGATCTTAAGTTTACCTACATATATATATGATATTGTACTAAATTGATTTTATAATGATATCATATTTCATAGTTCGTATAATTTGTGTAGCAGTAGCGCAGGCGTATAGCATTTATATATTGTGTATTCGTTAAAATTAAAGTTTTGATTTTCCTATATCTTATCCTTTTTTTTTTGCGCAACTACTTTGTACACTAATTTTGAAACAAGAAGCAGAACACAATACTAGAAGCAAAAAGATAACTCTATTTACAACAAAAATAAACACATTTTGTATTTATTCTGTTTCCATATGATTTTGGGTTGCGAATTTTTCGTTTTTTCAGCTTAGTTCGATTTTATCATTTTGTCTGCCAAAAATTTGTAAAAGTACAAACTACACGACGAGAAGTACAAGGAACTGCAGAACTATACAACAGAACTTTACCTCATTTAAACGAAAATACCAGAGTCTTTGAAATAAATCATATAATTGCAAATTGGGACACTCGACTCGTTTTTTTAATTGAGTATATCTCGACGATGACATGAATGGAAAATTTGGCAACAATGTTCACCTCGTCAAAAGCCTTTGGAATAATCCATTAAATGGTTGAGCAAAGCCATTTTAAATTGCTGCTAGGCTGCTGGCACCTATTTATTAATTACTAGAGCAGGATCTTTATAGCATACCTTGAGATGCCGTCGTGGTTTCTCCTCCTGTTCTTGACAAGGATCCTCGTAACGTATTCCATAGGGTGTTACAATGGCGCACTTCATCAAGTATTTACCAAACTTTTGGATTTGCATTGCCGTTATGCTATCTAGCACCCAGAGGGGCGACAAATAGATGCGATCGTCCTCTGCGCGTCGCTTATCGCCCACAATAAACTTGGCTTTATATCGATTCTCAGTTAACTTGGCGCCACCCAGCAGCAAAAGCTCCTTAATATTATTGAATGTTATGGGTCGGCACAGGGATGATACGTAGAAGGTCTCCATGTAGCGAAATAGTTCGCAACGATAGGATAAGCCGAAGGCCTGACGTTCGGTGCGGCAAATCTGGCAGGGATTGGGTATGTAAATTAAAGCAATGTTAATTTTTGATTAATATATTTGGCCAACTCACTTCAACGGCTCGCGAAAATGAGGTCAGTTCATATTTCTCCTCGTTCACCCACTTGCCGACACGCATCGATTCGAGCACCCACTTGTAGCTGACAATCCAGACGCCGCGCATCAAACCACGCAATAGATTTAGCGTGCGACGCGGCTCCAGGCTAACCAGATGGGTGGTGCGCTTGGTGACCGTCGGATCCAGGCGCATTCCACGCAGTTTGCGTATAGCCTGAGATGGCGTGTCACAAAACAGAAGGTCAATTGGAAGATATTGGATAATTAATGGCAAAACCATTAATTGGCTACACAAATACAAACTTAACTTTGTATTTGGCTTATTTTTGTATTTTTTTTTTTTGTTTCTTAATAATCGATGTGTAATTTATTCGTGTGAAAGCTCAAGAAATTAATATTTTACGACTACTCCGGGTTATCCATGTTTTATCAATAATTACGAAATTCATGAGCTAGGGCATAATTATAACAAATGACACAACTGTGATTATAAACTAAAGAAATCGAATAAATCTCTCTCCTTATAATCACAATTGCACTACCTTTGCATAGGATAGGGACGAGACTACCAACTAGCGAGCACAAGAGTCAAGGACTAGCCCATCTATACAATGTAAAAAATTATATGCAATATAGAAATATCTCCAAAAGTCTGTCGTTTAATGCAGCGTTGCCGTATTACCAACCTTATGGATGACCTGCACCTGATCCCTGTGCATATTAGTGTGCACCATCGTAAAGACTGTGCGACGCTTTTTTGGTGATCGGACGCAATCGCCATGCGACTCAGATGCGCTATCTATTGTTGTCTCTGATCCACACGGTGTCATAAACTCCTCATTGCCGGGCTCACTTTTTTGCACAGTTGGATCAACCGCTGCCGTTGGCTTCAGCGCCGACAAAGTGCGTCGTCGCTTAACTGTGTCGGTTGAGGCGTTGCTAGTGCCGCCGATGCTTTGGCGTGATTTACCGCTCGAATATGATGATGATGGCAGAACGGCTATTTCTTCGTTTGGCGTATAAAGACGCCTCATTTTTGATTCAGTCAATTTTGGTTCCTTGTTTATTGCATCCAATACCACTGCCTGCAGTGGCGCCAGGGCACGGCTCTCGCCCAACTCGGCCTCATTGGCCAAGGCCAGCGAGCGTCTTTGCGACGTTGTATTTATCGTATTGATGCGCTCATGAATAAGCTCCATGTCCACATTGAACAGCGAGCGTCGACGATTGACGGAGCTGCCACCGCCGCTGCCTGGCAGCCGGGTTGAGCTGAACACCGGCACTGGCGTGTGCTCACTGAAGCTGTCCAGAGATGTTTGTGTGGTCACATTCTCCATGGATTGCACCAGGTAGGGATTTCTGTTCTCATCGTTTACTTCGCTTATCTCCATGTGGTCGGTCGTGTGCACCGTGCGGCGTTCAGTTGCTCTGCTAATGATAACAGCACGTGACATGCAGATCTCCATCGTTTGTTGCACATAATTGGTTTTGTTAAAAATCGTCGGCGTCTTGGTCTGAGCGACAGGTGTGCTCATGTCCATCGAGCTGGTAGTTGCGGACTCCACCAATGGCTCCTCGGCGATGGCTTGAAATGTGGGTTTCTTCAACAGCTTCGGTGTGCTGGGCTCCATAGTGGAGACGCTGCGGCGACGTGCAATGGACTGTTCCGATTGCACCGGCAGCTCAGGCATTGCTTCGGCAATCGGCGGTGCAGCTAGCTGCAAGGAGCTACGGCGACGTGGCATGCGTGGCTCGGTCTCTGCCACAACTGCTGCTGGCTCTAGCCCCTTTTCCATTTCAATGCTTGTTTTTTGGGACATGCTTAATAAGCTGCTGCGCCGCCGTGTCATACGCGGCTCCGAATGCACTTTACAAGCGTCAAGCTCTGCCGTTAGGGCCCCGCACGCTGAACTCCGGCGTCGACTTGCGCGCAACGGTGTCGATACCTGAGTTGGCTGCACTGTTAGGGAATTGCTCCTGCGCATATTGACACGTTTTTCATCGCCGAAGTCTAGGCTCTTCTGGGCCGTTGGCTTTTCAATGCTGACATCTCCAATGCGATCCAAATCAACTTCATTTGTTTTTTCCATTTGGGGGGCGATGTCGACTGCCTGGATTTGCGTTTTGAGAGGCGTGAAAGAGCCGTTAGTTATTCTGTGGTTAAAAAGAAAAAGGAAAAAACACACATTTTAGAATTTGGACAACCAATTGATCAAAAATTATTTCAGATGGAAATTGACAGTAAATGCGATTCAAATGTACCTATTCAGTAAGTTGGTAGCCGGCGATTCTGTGGGCTCGCCTTCGGCCAGGTGCTTGGTCTGGCTAAGTGGCTTAAAGAAACGTGTGATGTCATTCTGCAAGATTGGGATGAGAAAACTATATATCCGGCTTGGTTAACGGCAGAGAAATCAAGACTTACCTTTGGCGTGGTTGTTGATGTTAGTGCCGATCGCTTTTGAGTATCCTCCTTGTCCTTGGTGTTGGTGGGTGTACCTTGGCGCCTGCGCGACCGCTTATTGAGCTCGGAATCCGGTTGCATGCAACGCACGCGCTGCAATGGGGCATGAAATAAGCGTCAACGTCAACTGATAAGCCAATAGAGACCTTTGTTTTTGGTACTGCTGGTGCGACTACTGCTGCTGCTGCGTCTGCTGCTTTCGCAACTGCTTCTGTCAGTCACTTTTTAGCTAAAAACCACTGTTTTATTTGTTTATAATGTACGTGATATCTCAGCCGTCGCTGTCATTTGTTGATATTAGCGCGATATTATCTCTTGTGGGCGTTCTCTTTAGTCCGCATGTGATGAAAATTAGTTTTGACTGCTCTCTCAATGCAATTTTATATATAAGAAACATATTTAAAAACAGCATTTGAATGTTGCTGTCATTAAATAAAACAAACTTCAATGTTTTAGCTGATTTAAATGCGTTTTACGTTTTCATTTGAATTTAAACGCAAACAGGTGTGGCAACACTGCCCGTGGTATTGCAGCCCTGGGTCTGCTCACTGCGCTTGCGCCGTTCTGGCAGCGAGCAGAGCAAGAGCAACCACCGCCGTTGTATAAAAATTGCTACAGCACAGCCGACAGCCTCAGTCTGCGGCTCATTCAGTGTCGGTCGCGCTCAATTAGAAGTTGTCGCAAAACAGAAACAACGAATAAAATTTTTAACTAGCAGTATTACGCGATAGTACAACATTCCATATACTAAACACAATTCCACTTAAAGCACGCATCCGCGATAGATAAGCAACAAGTGTGACAGCCCCGATCCCTCAGCGTCCATAAGCCGAAATTCATTCAGCAGCAGCAGCTGAGAGCGAAGGGAAAAAGAGAGAGCCAAACAAATCGAAAATATTGTTTGTTTTGCCACAATTGTCAAACGGAACTAAAATAAAACTAAAACAGAACAAGCAACAACAAAACAGAATCAGTGCGAAGAACAACTAGGAACGTGGCACTTTGCAGCAAGTAAACAAACTTGCGCCCTGCCGCCCCCTCTGCCCGGAGTCTTCCGCGTCTGTTGCAGTAGCTTGGGAAATAATTAAAAAAAGAAACAATCAAAACTTGTTTTTGTTTCTTCACGAACAGATACCGCGATAACGAGTACACGAGTACATAAATTATAAGAACGCCAGCGACTTAGCCAAGAGCGAAACCTAAGCAGACAGACTCCCAAGATGATAGCTGGCTATGGACCTGTCACGCAAGCTCTGTTGGGCACGCTGCTCACTTGGGGCCTGACGGCCGCCGGTGCCGCGATGGTCATATTTGTGCGTGGCACTCAGCGACGTTCATTGGATGCGGCGCTGGGCTTTGCGGCGGGCGTCATGATCGCCGCCTCTTTCTGGTCGCTGCTTGGACCGGCCATCGAAATGGCCGAGAGCTCGCATCTGTATGGCGTCTACTCATTCCTGCCTGTGGCCGGCGGCTTTCTGCTCGGCTCAATCTTTGTGTACGGCTGTGACAAACTGATGTCGTATCTGGGGCTAAATAGCACCAACATGATGATACAGATGACGCAGAGCAAGGACAAGGCGGACATTGCCATTGACGAGCTGAAGCGCAACGGTGCCGCCGCCAGTGCACGACATGCATCTAAGAGCCTGGACAGTTTCTCGGATTGTCTGAGCGTGCAGCACAGTGGCGAGTCGCGTCGCCGCAAGAAGGGCAGCATCAACGAAGTGGAGCAGTGTACTTACACAGCGGAGGCGACACTCGAACAGCAGCGCGCGCAGGAGGCGTTGTCGCAATGGAAACGCATCATGCTGCTGGTGGTGGCCATTACCGTGCACAATATACCCGAAGGCCTGGCGGTCGGTGTCAGTTTCGGCGCCGTGGGCACCACAAACAGCTCCACATTCGAAAGTGCACGCAATCTGGCCATTGGCATTGGAATACAAAACTTTCCTGAGGGATTGGCCGTCAGCTTGCCGCTGCATGCAGCCGGATTTAGTGTGATGCGCGCGCTCTGGTATGGCCAGCTGTCGGGCATGGTGGAGCCCATCTTTGGTGTGCTCGGCGCAGTGGCTGTCACATTTGCCAATCTTATATTACCCTATGCGCTGTCCTTTGCTGCCGGTGCCATGATCTATATAGTGGCCGACGATATTCTGCCGGAGGCGCATGCCAGCGGCAATGGCACAATTGCCACATGGGGCACAGTCTCTGGTTTCTTAATAATGATGTGTCTCGAGGTGGCGCTCTCATGATCTGGCCACGCAACAACGAAGCAAACAACGCACTTGTTCCTAGCAGAATTCCACCAGGGCACAGACAGCAAAGGACTCGCAAATCATTTTAGTGTAAATTTAAATTATCGCACGTACTTATTAATGCGCATTTGTCTTGAATGTAAATAGTTTAATGGAACCGGGCTTTATGATATTCGTATTGTTCTTGTTCGATTCTTTTAAATGTACATATGTGTATGTATTTGTTACAATCTCAGAGAACGTTGCCTGCAGTGCGTTTAACGCCAGCCCAAAAAGCAGAAGAAAAAAGAAAAAACCCCAACCGTAACTAAGTATTTTTATATAAGCGACTTGGCGGTAAACAGACGTATGCATGTGCAATAGGTTTTAAGTTGTCAGCGTCTTTCTTCTTAAAAAAAAAAAAAAAAAAAAAAAAAAACAACAAAAACAAAACTGTCGTAATATTTATAAGTAATAAAACATAATGTCTTGTACGTATAGTACAATATATATTAAGAATTGCATTTGTTCTCAACCTGGATACTTTGCTATGATGCGCCTTCTATTACCAACTTCCTGGGCACTGATAAGCACGGCCGCCGCAAAAAACACGTTGTGTTACACGCAAATTGAATTAGATAACCCAACGCGTACAAACAAACAACAACGCCCAGGTAAAGTGCCTGACATTTGTTGTCTGTGATAAGAATCTGTCGAGCGAAAAATACGTGAACTTGCAGACGGCACTCAAAAGGGGCTCCACAAACATATCGTTTCCATTTTTAGGGATTTGTGCTGCCATTTTTGCAATAAACAACAATGCTCAAATCTAATCAAAAAGGGCAGACCGTAGACTTGCAAAATCTGACCAGTTGTCCGATACCCAAAAGCGTGAGAAGTCCGAATCTTAACTATTGAACTACAAACATGAGCGTACGAAAGAAGGTTGCTCAGCTGCTTACAGAGTATCTGCCAGCCTAGCATACTATTGCTTGCTGTTTGCTTTTGGACAAGAGATTTTATCTGAGTCATTGTCGTGGTTGAGCGTGGTACAGCGATTCGGTGGGTCTTATCAAGAATGTGGGGTGAACCAAACAACTAATCAATTTGTTTATTTTATACTATTTTTATGGCATCAATAAACCAATTAAATAGCCACTAGTTTTAAGTGGAGCTGATACACCCGAAACAATTAAAACATGGGTTATTTACAATGCCTGATGGCTTACGCTGGGTGGCAACAACAATCGGTGCTTGAGACATGACACAATAAAAATTGTTATTTACACATTTGCAGGCAGCTATCAATAATTTGCATTGATATAAATGCAGATGGAGGCTCGTCCAACCACACGTGTTACAAGTCATGGGCAAAACCAGATTTCTACTAACTATTATAAGCATAGCATAATATATATGTATATTGGAATACTTACCGACAGTTTACCGTAGAGCTCCGGGTATTCATACATGTGAATATTGCTAATGGGAAACTGTTGTGGATCGCACAGACGTCGTTGCACCTTGCAGGCCTCAATCCACAATATGGACACAATTGGTATGTTCCAGCTCTGAGCGCGCTTGTAGGTGGACAATAGGCCGTCCTTGAAGACCACATGTGTGGTATTGCTGCCAAATGAATTTGTATTTAAACATTAATATTGATTAGTTTTTTCAAAGAGTCAAACTAACCGCAACAGACGATCGTTCACTTGGGCGCCCAGCTTGGCAATGATGGTCTTTACGCCCTCGGAACGATTATCATTGCCAGTGCGCACTTCAACGTAGACAATGACGTCCTTTAAAATCTCCGAGAGCGTTAGCGGCGCTGGCGGGTTGCGTTCCTCGGCTGTAATTATGCTTATTTCAGCATGTGGCACATCAAAGTTGTTGTAGATGGCTCTGGTGGGACTTCTGCTTGCACAGGATACAAACACACAATCATTTCGGATAACGATTAGTTCAATTTCTTTGCTCACTTAAGGGCACGCATTGCGCGCATGCGCAGCGCGGCGCTGGGACTGTTGAGATCACGTTGTAAATGGTTAAGACTGGGATCCTGTTTAGGCGTCTTGGCAGGCGTGTGCTTGGGACTAGAGGCTGCTGGGCTATAGTCTGCAGCCCTGGGTTTGGGCGCCATTATCATGTGGGCAATTGCTGGTGTTGTCGCAATAGAAGTTACCGACGCACAGGCTTCGATTGTGACAGCCCTGTCTGAAGTACAAAGATCCGTTTGCTTATTTTTATCTGCATTGTGTTTCAGGATATTATAAATTTGTACATTGGACTGAGCTTTGGGTAAGATTTGAATAAACGCACTTTCACCCATTATTTGTGTTCTCCACATAATATAGTTCCAAGACTTGCTTAAATTTTAGCTGATACTGAAAATTTTGAGCACGCCAAAATTAAACAGGAATTTATTTATAAAAATAAGCTGAATTACAAAGCTAACCTGCTGACTCTGCCTGGGTTGCCTTTAAATGCCAATGGAACTCGTTCACTTTCATTTATTTTACCGTATTTAGTACGATTTGTCAAACATATATGTTTTTCGTTGAATATGGAGTAATATTGTTTTGCTTTTTGTGTGTAATATTAAATATTTGCTAACAATTGTTAAAATTTACAAATTTCACGCGGCCGCTTGGCGTTGGACAACCGAGATAACTAGGGTTGCAGAATGAGTATCGAGTTGAATGTATCGATCTTTTAATGTTAATTAACATATCAAGCTATGTTAAGCTAACAGAGTTAATGTTATCGATTATTCGCTTGCATTTGGCGGCCCGATTGTCTTTTCAAATAATATTCACAAGCAGCCAAACAAGTTATAAATAAATAACGATAAATAGAGCAATGATTGAGCATTATTTCTATATATAAATTATACATTTCTGTTGGATTTAAAACAGTTAAATAAACACAGTTCTGAAAACTTTTTTTTATGCATAAACGTTTATATAGTGTTCACATGTGTGTTATATTCGAACTTATTTACATATGAAAATGTATTTACAGGAAATAAAACAATAAAAGTTAATCGCCTAAAGTAGCAAGCAATTTGCCTATGACAACAAATCCTTATACTTTCTTTGCTATCAAAATGTGCGCATTTATTGCGTTTATATATTTCATATTTCTTGCTTATTCTTTTATTTTTGTGCACACACCTCGACTCTAGGACGTTCTCAGTCTTAAACGATTTAAAAACTATGGCAAAATTTTAATCAATTATTACAAATTGCATAATTATTAAATCTCATCTCTGGTGTCTAATCCATAACTGCGTTTTAATTAGTATAAGTGTTAATGCCTATTATTGGCAATACGTCCAAAATTATGCTCGACAAAGATGGCTGCATTTCGCGTAATTTATCATCACAAAACTGAGCGAAATGCACTCCACTGACCAAATTGAATAAACATTTGCTTTGACTAAATAATTATAATATAATGCTAGGCGATGAATAAATTAGGGCCAGCTCCAATTTCAGCTCATTCTGCAATTATAGAAAATTAGAGAGAGTTTTCTTGGGGTTAGGTATATTTTTGGGCACCTACCATGTGCGCTGATTAGACTGCGCGCATCCCAGAGCGATAGCTGCGACTGCGACAGCCGATGCTGCGGCGGATAAAGTTTGTAGGGGAAATACGAGTGATGGAACGTGGCAATGGGTATGGGCGTCGTTGTCTGTGGCGCCTGCTGCTGCTGCTGCGCGGCGAGCAGGAATTGATGATGCTGCGCCGATATCTTGCGCGAGATCTTCGGCTCCTTCTTGGGCTTGTTGGCGCACTGCTGTTTGCTGGACTTAATGAAATTGGGGATGCGTGCCAGTAGGCCGCAATAGTAGGGATCATCCTGCTTTTTGCGCTGCGGCGTATTCTTCTGACGCTTTTTTTCCGTATAAACAGGCGCCAAGGATGCAGCCACCTCGTAGTCCGGCTGAAAAAGAACGGAACACACAATGAATATCGTGCGAGAGCTACTTTTAAAATTCGACTCACCTTTGGCACATAGGGGCTTTCATTGAGAAAGGCCGCACTGAAGACGCTGCGTCTGCCCTTGCTCGAATTGCTCGAGTTTTGCGAATCATCGGAGGCAGCCGGCGTGGGATAGATTAAACCCACTTGACTCTCAATGGTGGAGTAGGGATCCTCGCTGCTCTGTGTGAGGGGCACACGCATGCCCAGCGCATCCAGAGATTTGGGCAGCGTTTGCAGGCGATTCTTCAGCATATCCATGGCAACCACATTGACAACCATTATCCACAGCGGCGAATTGATTAGATTATTGTTTGACTTAACCAGCGAGACGGCCGACAGGCACTGGCGCTCCAGACGGCTGCGTTCCGGATAGCTGCGCGCGAATTCACGGTTTATGTTCGTCTGGAACTTCTTCATGTCGAACAGCTTGGACGAGGTGCCAGCCGTTAGTGACATTTGCGGCATTTGCATAATATCGGCACCGATGACCGTCTCCTCATTGGCCAACGAGGTGTTGTTCACAAAGATGCTGCTCTTGCCGTAGCGCTTGATGAATATGTTGCCGGTGTCGTCCATTTTGATCTTGAAGCCATCACCGATTGACTTTTTGATCACTTTTGTCTCGGCATCACGCATGGGATTGTCAAAGCCGTTCAGGCCAATGCTGCAAGAGATTGTAAGGCCCAGTTAGTAAGGCGTTGGACGAGCTTTAGCCAAAGGTACTTACCGTACGCCATCGAAGCCATGCTTGGAGCCGTTAATGGTTATCACATTGGAGCGCGCATAGGCCTTGGCCACGCGTCGATTCTTCTCAAAGACAATGATCTTGGCCCAAATCTCATCATCGATTTGCTCCCACTTGGCCAGCACTTCGTTGATGTGATCCTGCAAGATAAATCCAAGCATTTTACAAATACCCTCCCTCGTATACAAATTGATTAAATGCTTACGCGGAAGAGCTTTTCGCGATCGTGCCAGACATCCTCCTCTTGCTCGTCTTGCCCGATGGCATCCAAATTGTCCAGGGAGCGCGATATAATCTTGCGGCGCGAAATCATTTTCGTGTAGGTGTTTATGCTCGCACTGAAAAGACCGAGTTCCCCAATTATTATTATTATTATTTTTTATTTATTTATAAGTATAATTACAGCAGCTGGCGGCTGGGCCTGCACAACAACAAGAACAATTAACTGCTCGTGCGAATGACTCTTTGAGCGCCATTTGAAATGATTAGATCTGGACCGGGCTATTAAATTGTTGGCGTGTAAAGGAATCAAATTATTCTATATATATATATATATATATATATATATATATATATACACGCATGGATTGTAAAAACTTTAATCCGGTATTAGATTATTAAGCAATCAGCCAATCAATCTGCGAGCCAATGAACTTGTCTGCTCAGTTTGTCGCCTAAGTCTTTTGATTTTGAAACTCTGCTTTTGAAATTGTATAGAAACATGATATTTGGTATGCCGAAATTAAACAATGTCACCGCGCGTAATTGTGTGTGTCTCTTCTTTTTTTTTTTTTTGTATTTTGCATTTTTCGTCAGCCAAACTTGCATTGCATTTCAATTGCCATTTTGGTTTTTCTTCAATTTTATTTTATTTAATTTTCGTTGTGTTGAAAACAGTTTCAAAGTCAAGCTGATTTGTTTATGCGCATTGTGAACGTCTTGTGACAAAATGCCAGCTACCACATTGGCATATCAGGTGTATTGGCGGTCATGCACGTGATTGGCATTCAATGCGATTAATCAATAAGTATATATATATATATATATGGTACATGGTACGCAATGTGTGTCACACGCCTTGAAAGTGAGTCTGAGAACCAAAGCAGCTGTTCACTTCCTAGCTTCATTCTATTAAGGGCGTGCTGCGTGCTGCAAGCCAAATGCTTGATTTTAATGGCTGGCGGGTTACACGGCATGTTTAATGGCAGCGGTCAAATCGGTCAATTCCATTGAAGTCAATGCCATTTGGCTTTCTATTTGCGTTGGCGTGGGCTTTAATTAGCAAACAGAATGCCCATAAAATTGATATATGTCACGCATAATACCAAAAAGCCACGGGCAGCCAATAATAAATTTCTAATTTCAACGGGTTTTTCTGTCGCCTAGAACTTTTTATACCCTCTCAGAGTGTCGACAAGTTTTGTCACGTAATGTGTAACGCATTAAAGAAGACGACTATAGGCCAAGTATATATAGTCCCGATTAGTGTGAACAGCTGGTCTGGCAGACTTGGCTTGAAAAAACTTGGTTTGGGTCTGCTTATATATCACATATCGAACCATTGTATCAGATTTTCAAGAGTATTTCAACTTCAACCTGCTGAAATTCTCTTTTGTTTAAATTTTTGCATATTTGCTGATATGTTTAACAACGCCAATGCTGACACGCCCACTTAACAAACAACATCTCAGCCCCGTGCTGCTGGAGACACAGCTAAAAAACCTTCTAAGCTTAATTAGGGTTTTCTGCATTGCAGAATTCTTAACTAAGTTCATATTCATTCATGAGTCAACGCCGGCTCTTAATGATGTTTTGGCCCTATGGTTATCATTCAGTGTTGAATCTCGAAGCACATTAAAAAAAAAAAATAACCCGTAACTTCAGATTCAACATATTTCTGTTTCATCTTCTATTTTAGAGTGCTGTGATTAAGTTCCAGCAGAATGCCAAAAGTCTTTGTTTTTTGTTGTTGTTGTGGTTTTTTCTCTCTGCTCAACTGTTTTTATTTTGTATATTATACAACGCATAACATTTCGTTCTTTTCACCGCTTTGTTGGCGTGTGGTTTGCTAATATATTGTGTATAAAAGTTTTTTGTACGCCGAACGTGCTGTTGATTTTTTAGCGATGATCACATGGCACACCAACACACACACATACAAACATGAAATTTAATTAGCTAGCTGGCCTTTTGGCCATCTCGCAGGCCACATTTATACATATAAATGTTAAGTGCATTGAAATCAACTCATTATTGTACACTCTTATTTATTTATATTAACGCGATTATATTCCTCATGCTGCGACAATATGCAAGAGTTAAGCAAATATTTGAATAATTTTCGTTTGTCTTTTGCGCGCTTTTTAATCAGTTGGGCAAATTGTCGAGCGGCCAGTTGAAAGTTAAGCTCGGTTTAAATCTACAAAATGAAATAATTAATGAAATTGACTAACAATATGCTGTTAAGAGTGCATTAAGTGTTAATTGAGACGCCATCGCTGGCGATTGATGTGCGTCACAGTTGCAGTCAAGTTCGTGTCTTAAGTCTTTCGTTTGCTAGCGCCGATTTTCCGCATGCCAGACATACAGTGTATATAGTCGTACGTGGCCTAGCCCCAAGGCACTTGTTTATTGCAATTAATTATGTAAGCTGTGGTCTCCATGCTGGCCAGGGCTCGTTGTCCGTTGCCAGTTTTATTTATAGCACAGACGCACTCTGAAACTGTTCTCGGCGTGCGTGAAACTACGTCTCGCGCTTCGCCAAGGCCGTTCGCTGCGGTTCCTGCGCAAAAGGAAGTCTTTGCTAAGCGGCTTAAGTGTATAAGAAGAAAAAACTTGCTGACTAGCCACACAGCCATTAATACCCTGCAGCCATTAAAAGGGGGGTATAAAGGCTTTGTGCAGATGTTGTAATAGGCAGATGGAAGCCTTTGCGATTTAAGAAATGCTGGTTACAGGATGTCTGCTAACCGTGCCTTGCCTCGTTTTGTATATTATTTTAATTGCTGTTTATGAATCATGCCGCAAATTGCGCAACTGCTGGTTGCTAGGCATGTGCCACACGGTGGCAAGCTTGCGCTCTGCGCGCCTTTCCAAACGTTTGACGCTGACTTGTCAACCTCAAGTGAACTAAAAGTGGGGCATACAGACGGGCGGACGAACGGACAGACGGACGGGTGGACCCACACCCAAATGCAATGCTAAATGTATGACAGCTGCCGCCTTTCGGTTTGTTTTATTTGTATGTGTTTATTCTCTTTATTTTTGCGCAAGTTCTTGGCGTGCGCTGCAACCTTGAAAGTGGATACCCAAACGACTTGAACTGTGAGCGCATTTATGCCTCATGCGTTGGCCAGCTGCTGGAGCAGGGTGTGTGTGTGTGTGTGTGTGGGGGGGGGGGGGGGGGTGCTTACATGTCCGGCTCCGGCTATAAACGAGTTTGGGCTTTTTATTAAATTGCTTTGTTCGCGTAAAAAAATTCTATGCATTGCGTTCACTTTTTTATATGTGTATTTTTTGGGGTTCTGCTTTTAATCTTTTATGTGACCCATCAATTTTATAAACAATGCTCGAATATATTGCCAACAAAAATAAAAAAAAAAACGAGCTAATTAGCCTATATAGTTGATTTAGTATAATATTAAATGTGTTTCGCGTACTTTGGGGATTTCTATTTAACTGTTATAATAATAATTATAGATGGATGCCGAGTCAGACAATCAATATTCATTAAATTATTTATTTTTTAATAATTACTGTCTATATATATATTTGGAGCTGTGGACTACCAAAAGATTGTCTTTGTTTATAGCTTGCATAATGGCTGGGCTTATTGTTTTTGTTTGCAGCGCAACTGCAACATGACAAAAAACAGCAGCAACAACAACAACAACTGTGGTTAACATTATTTTTATGAGTTGGCTTTTTTCCGCTGCCTTTTTGTTTCATGTGAGCAAATTACATCTGGCACTGGCTGCTGCATAAAAAGAGGCACGCAACATCATCAAAATGTGAGCTACCCGACATAGCACTAGGTGCTATACTTAACTTAGTTAGGTTATAGTCTCTTTTATAGGGGGGCGGGGGCCGCTCGGCACGTGCAGATGTCAAAATAATGTGGCAGAAGTAACAGCAGCAGCAGCCAGTTGCTAACTTTGCTTTATTTGCAGGCAAATGTATTCTGCTTATGTCATGTGCTTGGCGAGCAAATACAGTGTTGTTGTAGTGTGGCATAAGTTGTAGAGTAAAATCTATTGATAAGTGTGTAAAGTGGCTAAGGTTTGTGTTTTTTTATGTAATTAATAATAATTTTTGATTACATTTTACCCCTTTGTAAGCTCTATGTTAAATTGTTTAATTATTTTCATTTTAATAAAATGGCTTCAAAATCAATATTGGAAAATGCTTTTAAAGTATTTCAAACGAATTCTTTCAATGCCAAGTGATAATATAATTTATCATTTCAATAAAAGCAGCTTAAAGCTGATGCTAGTAAATGTTTAATATATTTTTCAATACACTATTTTAATGCCAAGCGTTTTTTCCTTCGTTATTAATTTTGTTGCACTCATTTCAAAGGTTTTTAGGTCAGTTCTAGTATGTGCAACAATTTGCTTTTATCTTTAGATTGTTTCAGCTTCTGTTGCACTGTACAATTCGGCGTATGCGCAACTTGTGCTCTGTCACTTGATGTGCATGTCGGTCATTACATCATCATCATCATCATCTGCAGCAGCAAAGGCAACTGTGGCAGCCGCAGCAGTGACAAGTGCCCCGTTGCCTGTCGGCAAATTCATGGTATTCAAGGCAATGGGGGGCGGTGTCGCAGGCAAAAAAGTTGCGGTTGAAAATCGGCCGCGCTGCATGGCACGAAATTATAAATTCCAATTTTCACTTGCATTTTCAGTTGAGACGCGGCGCGCCGGGCTTTCATAATATTTTCGCTAAGTTATTTGTCTATTGACTGTCTGGCCGTCCGTCCGCCTGCCTGTTGCAACGCTGTTGAGAATTCTCACAAAAATATTCATATTCGCATTTGGTATTCGTGCCAGGAAGGCGCGAAAGAGAAAAGACAAAAATTACACAGCGCTTTCGTGCTGCGGGCTTCAAATGCGACTTTGACTTCCGCTTTTGTTATTTTTTGATTATTTTTCTTATACGCTTATTTGTTATTGTTATTGAGTGATTATATACTTATATATATACATTTATATTTATATAGCCGCGATGGCATTGTTTGCGCCATAAAAAATTACTTGCACGATTCGTGTTTCGGCTATTCTTAGCCTGCTACAAGTGGCAAATCTATAAACAAAAATAAGAGATGAAATAACTGAGAATCATGCCAGAACAATGCATATTTCGGAGCGTGTATGTTTGTTCATGTTAATTAAATGTGTCTCGTTATGCTACAAGATTTTGACAGCAGCTCAGCACAATTAGTCACTCAGCCAATCAATTTGCCTATGTTAATTTTTTACTTGACATTTAAACGTAACTCATTGTAGTGTATATGATTCACGATCTGTGCACAGATTGATGCTACCTGCAGCACCCTCAGGTGATCAGTTACACCGTTACAAGCGCAATTACATCATAAACTGAACGCAGAAACAACTTTAAAAGTGCGTCCATCAAAGGCAACGCAGACGGCAATTCATTAAATTAATTAAACTACAATAACTATATAAATAGTCGCAACAACAATACGCATGTCTGAAGTCTTATTTCAAATACGGTTTTTCTTTTCTTTCTGGTTTTGTGCTTTACGCTTAATTGGAGTTCATTAATTTTGGCTTCGAATTGAAATTGAGCTGGGCGCACAATAAAATTCCTAATTAAATACGAAATGGCCCGCAAATTATTAAGCTATATCATTATAAACACATCGAGTAGTTGGTGTAATTGAATTGTTTGTAAAATTCTAGCAAGTAATCAATAAAAAGTTAGCCACAAATTCAGGGACAAACGACTTAATACCCGAACTGGTTTCGCTTGGCTTGAAAATAAATCGCAATCGAATGCCAGAGACTAGATTAAAATGTGATTCATTAGGGATTTGGTCAGACAATATATATAAATAAACAGACCTTAAGAACTGGGTCGCATGCAAATCAGCGTGAGAGAAACGTGGACCTTAACTAAATATTTCAATATATTATGCCAAATGCAGTATTTTTTTTTTGTGTTGCTATTTTATTTGCTAGCAAAAATCCCAATTTTGGTGTGTGTCACATGTTTGTGTGCGGAAAGAACCCAAAGTGTTTTGGCCAAGTCGGCTTTCTTTCATAATAAAGCCAAAGCGTAGGCCAAAGACCCCAGCTTGGATATTACGATAAATATCTGTCACAGGTAAAAAACGACACTATGATATCCAAAGCAAGCGTTACGCATCTGATTTGTGTGCCTGGCTCTTATTTGGGATATATTTCGCTTGCGTTCGGCTGCAGATTACATCTGGTTGCTGTCAAGGCAAACCGAAAAATACAGCTGACATTTTGCGTTAATAAAATGTGAAATTATATTAATGTAAATGCTAATCTGGGCGTAAATTAAGCACACACAGTTCATGTGAATGCCGAACGGGTTTACGTTTTTTTCTTTTTTTTTTTTTACCATTGAAGGTTGCCCGGCAACAACAATAAATGCTGCACAAAAATTGTTGTATCAGTGTGCACTGTATATTGTGGTTGTTATTATGTTTATTAAATGCGTTGGCTTAGTTTCTATTTCATGCTTAAGAACCTTTTGTGCCTGTGGCCTAAACAAAAGACTCAAGCAACGAACTTGATTTTGTAATTTACATGCCTACAATGCCTAACAGCAGTGGTTGTTGTTATTGTTGTTCTTGCTGCTTGTTGTTGCTTAGTTTTTATTTCACATTCACGGACAACAACAGCTTCATCTTGTTGTTGTTGTTGAGGTAATATGTGTTGGCCTTTGTCGTTTAGCACATCCACAACACATATGCACTATTAAAACCAAAGCCCAGACATTTATATTTATAAGCCACAGTCGAACGCTAATTAAACGCCAGAGCGCCAAACAGACAGCAACGTCTTTAACAATTTAAAAACAAAAAAAAATAAATAAAAAAAAATTATTGCACAATTTAGCTGCCAATCAAATGGACGCTGGACGTGCTGTGCTTTTAATTAGCAAAGAATGACAAATAACGTTTTATTTATTTATTTTTTTTTGCCAAAGTCAAATGCCAGGGTTGTTGTATTTAGCTGCAACTGCTTTTTATAAAAATCCAAATCAATTCAAGCACTTACCCGTGCACTGTGCAATGCGGCGTATGCGCAATGTGCGTTTATCCAAGCAAAGTTGAGGCGACGCGACGATTTTGGCCGGGCTGCTGATTCAGTACGCGTACTTGGCTAAAACGCCCACAATCATTCAAAGTGTATATCTATGCAAGCTATTTTTTTTATTGTTTAACTTCTTTAATGATTTATTTAAATCTATTGTGAGCTTTATTTATGTTGGTTTAGCACGCTGTCTTTTATATATTTTTTCTCTATTTGCACAACACTCTCCGTGACGACGCGACTCTGGCAACGGCTGCTGTGTCTCTGTTAGTGTTTTAGTATGTGTTCTTCGTTTAGCTGTTACCTCTAGCTCTTAAAGAAGCGCGCGCTAGAACCGTTCGCCCCAAGCTGCGTATTTCGACTGGCCAAGTAACGGTGCGGCCAGGCCACAAGACAGCGCCAAAACGCAGAGGCGGCCGAAAAGAAGCACAGAAGAAAACAAAAAAAAAAAAACCAAAAGCAACGAGCGCTTAAACACGAAAGCCACTAGACGAGCCGCAAGCTGAAGCGCCCGAGCCGAGCCGAACGCAGCCAAACGACGAGTCGCTGCGTCGACAAACTGCAGTCTTAGCTGCTGCCCAGACTTGACTTTCAGACGATTGGCAATACTGCCAGGCGTTGGTTGTGTGTGGCTACCAGCCTATAAGATAAAAAAGACATATGCCGAATGACGTACGCAATTCAGCATTTATGCTAATGTGCGGAGCATTAAGAACGTTGCCAAAACGCCCCAAATAAAAAACAACGACAACAAGCAGCATAACGTACCTACAATTTAACATAAATAATTCACAGCTTGTTCAATTGGCCCGCAATTTGTATAAATACGTTCGTTTTTTGCTGCTAGTTTTATTTTGGGCGTGTGAATTAGTTTTTGAATCATATTTTCGGCAACAGTTTGCGGATGTGCCGCTGTTTTCTGTTCTCTACTTTGAATTCTCTGTTTTTATTGCGAATGCTACTGCCGCGGGGTATTTCCCGGCTGTTTGGCTCTCTGGCCACAAAACCACTTCAAGCTGCTTTATTTGGCAGCCGATTTCTGTTTCAGTTTTCTGTTTTTTATTTTTTTAGATTAACTCAACGAGCGACATAATTCAGCTAAGTTTTCGTACGCTTATGGCAATTGTCTTATATGGCATGTGGCTAAATGCAATTTATTTGCTCAATTCGTAAGCCCAACTATGCAAAAAATGGTTTAGTTATGTTTGAATTGATTGCATGATTCATGTGGCCGCGGCGGGTGTGGTAATTGTTGCCATTGTTTTTGTTTTTAATGCCTCAGGCAAAATGCAAAAGTGTCGCAACAGCTCTTTAAAGTTCAAAAGCAAGACGCCTTTAAACAATTTAATGTCATCGGAGTGCATAAAAGGAAATTAATTAATATTTGAACAGCATTTTGAAAGCAGTCTCAATCAATTTAAATCAAACATAACAAAACAAGAATAAAAGAGCATATCAATTTACAATTCAATAGCAAGAAGTGTGCTTTTTTATAGATTTTTAAAGGTTTCGTATGAGGTAGCCCCTTTTTACACCCTGTAGCTAATAAACCTAGAAAGGGTTTTTATACCTGAATACTTAGCTCTAATATATTACCTAAGCTTTATGCTTATATTAATAATAATATAAATATAATAAAACAGTATAGATATAAATATTACAATTGACATTTTTTCCTATGCAGGCATTCAAGAAACGCTCACAGGGCATCTATTAGTCGGGCTGTCTAGACTAACTCATTTTTACTGCCTTTAATATATGCATTAAGAATCTAGTTTATTTTCTTCGTCACCAAAAAACTTCGTTTAGCATTTTAGCCGTTTTAGGTTTAATACATATAAGTATGTTAATTAAATTGAATACCAAAAATAGTATAAATTTAGCAACTTTAATGTTAATTTTCCAGCTTTTAGTTAGCATTTGCTTTTGCTAATTTCTTTAGTTTTTTCTCAAATATAAATATGTTTTCAACTATATTTTTGAAAATTGCCATTGAGAGTTCATCTTGTGTAGCAGTGCTAATACAAAAAGTGAGCAAATAACTTTGGAATTTTGTTACCTGTTGCTCGGAATAGAACTTTTCAATTGGTTCGAGCGACCGGCTGTCAAAATCAATGTTCATGGATATTCAATCACAGAGTATATATTATGAAACTATGTGGCAATAATTGCTCAAGAATAGCACGCACAGGCGGGCGTAGACGGGGAAGGGGGGGGGGGGGGGTGTTTGGTAACGGGTGGGCAGGGCGTTTTTTGAACTGGTCATGTTGTAATCCAATATAATTTCAACTGCTTTGTTATTATTATCGCTGGCTTTTTGTTAGACTTTTGCTTTTTGTTGTTGTTTTCAATTAAAATGGTAACAACAACAGTTTGCGTTTGGTGAATGGTTAACACTGAAATAAGTGTACAAAATTTGTACCGAAATGTGGCTCGTTTTGCATGGGTATTATGGCCATAAGTCGGGCCATGCTAAGTGGGGCCCAGTTGTTTTAATAATCATTACAAATTGCTTTGGCGTCGCACAACAACAACTTAAACAACAACAACAACAGCTTGAGACCAACGAACGACCTTGCTACACTAGCAACTCGATAAACGTACAGCAAAGAGACACAGAGAGAGAGAAACGGCCACAAATTTGCGACAGCCAAAACAAACTACGTAAAACTCCAAAAAAATAAATATTTCATAAAATTACAAGCCAAAAAAAAAAAAATACTTTGCTTCTGCTTGGGAAATGGGCGCAGAGTAAAACCAAATGCCAAGACATAAAAATACATTATACCCTTCTTATCCATTTTGAATGGGTTCAGGGTATAAAAAACGTTAACACGATGTGTCAGCTTGAGTGATAAGATAGTTCTCAAAATAGATAAGAACAACAAATTAGTTGGCATGCGTACAACGAAACCGTGATCCTCTTTAGCTGTTGAGTTGGTAAGGGTAAGGGATAAGTATGAAAGCTAAGCAAAGCTTTGCGAACTGTCTGGCAAAGCAAACCGATCGGCTCGGGGCTTGATAAGAAATACAAACAAACCCAAAACAAACTGAAAACTAATTAACAATCTTGTAGTCGACTGCGCAATACTCTGTATATATTCTAAAAACACTGTTGAAAATGAGAACATATTTTATATGCGCTTTTTGCTGTTCAAACTTTAAGGCAGTGTTTGACAAAGTGTAAAAAAGAACAAGTAAGAGGTTCTTGTTCGGAGCTCCCGACTAGGGGATACCCTTAACCCTCTTCTTCCAACATCAAATGCATATATATATTCTATTTTAGAAGCAACATATCATGTTTCGTGACTCTAGCTCTTTTAATATTTACCAAAATTGCCCAAAAACAGGATATCGTTATCGATTTGTATCGATAATTGTTAAGATAATTGACTCTAGCTCTAAAAAATAGGGTTTCTATGTTTCAATATTTGTTGCTTATATTTTTTTGTTAAAAACCTCTCATTTAACGCTCCCCAGTGAGCGTGGTCATACGATTAAAATGCCTTCTAAGGCAGAGATTAACACAAGTATATTCGAACTTTTTCGTTTCCAATTTCAAGACGCACTCTTGCACCTACCCAATATAGCCCGTTTGACTGTGTGAACAGAGTATATAACATTATTAAAACTAAAAGACAGATGCTGACTGCAATGCGTAACAAGAATTCATGACAAATTTGCGCTACTCGCGCATTAAAAACAATGTTTGTTGCATATGCAAATTAGAAGACCTTGCCAACTGGTCAACATGCTGCCTGTCTGTCAGTCGATATCTTGTAGTTACAAGCTGAAAACATTTGTAAATTCTAAACGTCGTGTCTGGCCTGTCAGGGAGAGAGGGAGGTGGGATAGCCAATGCATAATTCAATCGAAAACTGAACGCCAAGTGTGTGTGTTTTGGCAATGGCCACTGGGCAAAGCGGCGCTTAAACGACGATTTGTTTTTAATTATTTGCAGCATTAATAATAGTAAAAATAATAATAATCATGAATTGTTGCTGGTGGTTCTTTGGCGCGCGTGTTTTGGAGCTCTTTGTTGAATAGTTGCTGTACGACAACTACAACTACAAGCGATTTCCGCATGGCACTAGAACAGCTCCAACATTTTACGCTTTGCTCCTATATGAGCATTGTATTTGCTCGTCTTGTTTTTGTTTTTATTTTTTTCTTATTTGCGATTTTGAGTCTATAATTCGTGCGGCGCTGACACAGAAACAAGCAATTCTCAAGCAGCGTGGGCTGCCGCAGACAACGTTGCGTATGATTGATAAGCAAGTGTGATCTTGAGCGCATGTTGCGCATACGTCATGTGTGACATAAAGCATTCTTCTTATATTGACACGCCTGTCCCTTATTTTTCGTTCGTGGTTTCTTAACGCCTCGCCTCAATTGATCGATCAGTCTGGAGTCCTTCATCGCAACGGAAATGCTTTTTACACTGAATTGAAAATGAAAAGCAAAAAACAGCAACCACAAATGATTCAAGACGGCCCAGCAGCAATGACGTCACACAAATTATAACTAAAACAGTTGAGTTGAAATCAAAATGAACAAGCTAGTGTCAACGACACCATTAAAAATACACGACAAGAGTTACCAAAGTAAAGGTCATAGCTGCTGGATACGTTTTATCGTTGTTGTCACCGCAGTCCAAAGACCTTGATGCTGGTAATTTCACAATATTAACGCTCTTTGGCATGCAAGACGCATTGCATTGGACGGCTTCTGAGCCGAAATGGGTTTGTTAACGCTTCAAAAGTCAGGTATGTAAGTTCATGTTCGATTCCCAAGCCCAATTACCGTGATGATAAGAATTTAAGAGGGGTTTACCATGAAGTTAGCCTATAAAATGGCACAAATAAGAGAAAAACAGTGTTGTAAACTAACATTTAGTTCAATAATCTGTTATAATAATTGTTGTAAAGCAACAAAGTGTCATGTGTTCGTTTTAAAAATATGAGAATAAAAAAATGCTGGCCAACGTAACTTGGGGTTTAAGTTAAAAGACGCAATACCCCATTGTCATGAGCCTGTGAGACAAATTTACCCTAAAGTTGGACTTTAAATGGCACAAATAGCAAAAAAACAGTGTTGTAAAACAACTTTTGGCTTGATAGCCCATTAACTTATACTAATGTGTGTTGTAAAGCAACAAAATAGATGTTGGCTAATGATCATGGGTTTTTTGGTCTAAGACACAAAAACCTCATGCCATTAGACTTTGACACACATTTGCTCAAGCAGGTAAACCCGCTTCCTAACTTCTGTACAGGGTATTCGAACAGTAGCATTTGTGATTGGCATGAGTTGCTGGAATTGTTTTGGTGGGAAACAGATTTGGGGCGTAAGTTGAACTTAGTTGTGAGGCACTTTGCTCCAGTGCCTTAAGTTGTTCACAATTTCCGCGTATAGAAATCAACTTATTAGCTGGCCACTTAACCTTGACGCTTGGGAAATGTACAAGGTATATACCACACCAAATACCTTCGGTTTCTGGGTAGGTATCTGGGCGCGTGTAAAACCATCTTGTTATAATTTAAAACTTAATTTGCTTGGCACACTAGCTAAACGTGTTAAAACAAATGTTTTATGCACATAGCCAATGGCAATGACGTCGTACAATTTGAAAGTATTTTAATGGAGTCTTACGCTTATTGATGAAATTGTGTGTGGCATGACCGCAATGGTTAATTAATTAGCTTACAAGTGTTCTAACGAGTTTGGTGTTGGTTGGTGGAGAGCGCGGCCTTGTCCAAAAGTCGCCCGGGGATTAGGTTGCTGAGTCAGCAAATCGACTTTTCACATATCACAAAACTGAACGCGATAGCTATCGCGGCACAAGAGGTTACAACCGGGGCAACACAGCGCCGATGTTCGATGATATCAGCAACATGCACCAAAGCGCGCTGACAGCCAACATTCATTTCACACGCCGGAGTCGAGGCAGCACGCTGACTTGCAACATGGCTGCAACAAGCTGTAATTAAGTGCCAACGATGCTAACTCTATATGGTACAACAGCCAGAAGCTGCCACACATATGGCGCCCCATTAGAAAGAAGACAGCGATGACAGCGGCACATGCAACAAGTGGCACAGTTCCATAATCGTAGCTGGCAACTTGCACTTTTACCGGGCATTAGAACAGAAGCGGAGCATCGAGCACGAAAGACGATCCGCAAGCAGGAGCTGGGAGCTGGTCATGACAGCTCGAAGAGTAATTGCACACATAATTCATGCTCAAGGCCGCGGCGGCGTTGCAGTGGCCAAATGAATTTCAGTTTCAGCACCTCGCCGCACGGCTGGAACGGAGAGCACAACTTCAAAAGAACTTGTAGTTGCTGCTCTTTGTCTCGAAGATGAATGGTCGCAAGTTTGCTGCTGCTGTTTTTTATTTTATTTTGCTGCGATAGCAACTTATGGCGGCTTATTAATCAAGTGGAAAGCAAATTAGCACATATAGAGGGCCCTGAAACTGAGAACTGACAACAGACGGTCGCTGTAACTTTAATTATAATAAATGCCAGCCTTAACTATGTAATTAAGGCAAAAATTGAGAACCAGCTACTTGTGAGTCTGCGTGTGTGTGTGTGTTCGCAAAGAACTAGTTCGATGGGTTTCAATTCGATTCGATAAGATTCAATTTAAGTTTAGCAAACACATAATGAATTCGCTACTTGTGGATCTGTGTGTGCGTGTCTGTGTGCAGTTTCAGTGCTGTTAATTTTTCACAGCTAAACCTCATTTCAAGCAGGCTAATACGTAATTAAGGCAATTAAGTTGTCCCTCAATTCCATTGGAAGCCAACCGCCAAACACTTTAAATAAACTTATTAATGTTCTAAGATAAAGCTGGCAGATTGCATTAATTGCAGTTTCAACGCTCAACGGCGATTGCCATCGCGCGATATTGAAAGATAGCGGGGGCGGCAATCACATCGCATCATCTTATGGTCCAGCGGAGGCGGAGGGTCATATAGTGTATGATTTATATTCACAACTGCAGCAAAAATGTATCTACGCCATTAGAGCGCATCCCATAGCCAAGTGTGGGCGTTCGCACTTTAAGTTGGGGGACCAGCATCCAGCTGATTAATGTGTCCACTTGCGCGTGGCCCCCGTGGGCCCGAGGTCCAGACAGAAAGCGAAAACGATAAGGCACCTCAAGAATTGTGGCTACTGCACATAAATATTAAATTTATTACTGGTGTGGCAAATACACAAACAGCGCGTAAATCAATTATGCACAGCGAACCCGGCAAATGGCATAAAAATGTCATACAATTTGTGGCAATTACAAGTAGCAGGCGATAAATAAATATGCTTGTGCACTGGGAGAAATTTGTTAGGGTTAAACTAAAGACGAAAGTAAATATTGCCCGGAAATAATTCAATAAACGTAGTTAATATATTAAAAATATTAATAAATAAAAATATATATTATTAAAATATAAAATATGCAATATTATTTAATATAATAAATTAGACGTTAGTCGGTTGAAGGTTCAGATTAAAAAACATCAAATTATTACTGAACCAGATCAATTTGCGAGTTTTATTCATTCTAAAAAGAAAAACCTGCTGCTTGAAATATTGTAGTTGCTTGTAATTTCTTGCAGTGTATGTATTTATGCTTTATGTATATTATTGCCTGGCGTTAGGCTGTCCCAGTCGCGAAGTGACCAAGAAATTATGAGCAAGGACATTTTTAACCTGCCAGCAATATTTCACAGCCGCCCAGTCGCTATAAATAGTTATGTGAGTGATTATGGCGTGTTATCAACTCGGACTTTGCCATAGGTTTATTCCATTAAGATTGACTTATTTATAGACGCTTGATTTATGCAGCCTGCATTTACTGCACAGCGCTTCAGGTGCCGGGGCACTAAGTACCCGAACTGGCAAGATCACACGAGTCGCGGCTGGCTGCTAATATGTTCTAAGCCACCTATTGCTTCATCTGCATACTGGTCGAGCTAAATCTGATCTATAATATGCTTAAATACTATGTAAGTCGGGGTCTAAGCCCGCTGTGTGAGTATGCAAATAATGTTGTGTGGCCGAAAACAGCCAGGCCGGACTGGCCTTGATGGGATCTTATACAATACCATTTTTAAACATTTTTTTTATGAAAATCAGCGACAAAAGTTTTATGACATCCACGGCAGTGGCCAAATTTAAAAAATCTTAAAATTAGAATCTGTCTGCTTTTGTGACCAGTTTTTTAAGATTTTCGTGTTTTTTCTTGTTTTTTTGGTGTCTGCTTACGTCAAGAGTTGGGCTGTAGTATGATGCCAGCTAGTTATCTGGCATCGGGCAATGATATCAATCTTTATAGTTCATAGCTCGGAAACCGAAAGGTGTGTATTGTGGCACTCAGAGTCGGAGCTTGAGCTCCTGCTAACTCTTAGTTTCACATGAGCACAGCACTTAAAAATAAACAAAATGGGCAACTGGAACCCCCAGCTGTGGGCATTATTAATATATTTAAATGCCGTTCGGCTGACAGCGGTTTAGATGGCAACTGAAAATAAAAGTGATTTGTTTTCGATTTTTAAATACAGCTTAGTTTGTCTTTTTTCCAATAAAACTGATGGCACCAACATTAACTTGTTTTGACTGTTTGATGAACGCGCCGGTCTCAGCCTTTTAATTGTTATTAATTTGTTACTATTTAATGGCATAATTTAATATGCACATAATATGTAAAAAAACTTAGCACGTTTTGCAACAAGAATTCAAACTAGTTGCCTAAATTCATCAAGCATCAAACGTTATCTACATAAAATGATCGATGCGAGACTATTTTTTAGGCGTGGGCATATTGAACCGACTGTTTTGAAAAAAAAAAAAAAACAAAAAACAATTAGCGCGATTTCCTATTTGGTTAATATGCAGAAAATTAAAACGGGTGTGCGCTGGCTTTTAAATGTATATTTGAATGTATATTTTAAATGTTATATATATATATATATATATATATATATATATATATATATATATATACATATATTGCCATCCAAATTAAGCAAAAACACAACGGAAGATTAATGAAACTCGAGTACATATCTGTACCATCAGAGTCAGAGAGTCCAATGTTAATGGCTTGAACCCACCCAAGCAACAAACATTGTCTGTCTGCCTGTCTGACTGTGGCTTTTACTTCCGTTAGCGCATATTATTTATAATTTTTGAATTGTTTAATTGATTTGAAATTGTCGATTATTTTCTGCGCACACACAAAAAGACACACTTGGCGCGACATTAATTGCTCGTAGGCCTGCTCAAGTAGCATTAGTTGTCGATCCCTTCAAAATAACTGCAAAAATATTTTCATCTAACATTTTAAATGACCGTTGTTGAAAGCCAAAAAATGTGATAAATGGCAAGTCGGAATTTGGGTGTGCACGACTCGAAGATACCCTAAAGATAGCTGCCCGAAGAAAATGGCAATGATTAACCAAAAGGTGAAAGCTGTGTATACTCTACTAGAATGTGCGTACTAAGTTTTGTAAGGCTAGCGACCTATATCTCCAAGTCTATTGTTATCGATATATACATGTAAGAGTTATGATTGTGACTCGAACCTATATACTACTTGAACTTACAAATTAAGTTTAGTGTATATAGCTATTAAAGTCTTCGTATTATGTTTAGAAACGAATGTCTCTAAATCGATATTTATCGATATATATATGAAGGAGCATCTTTTATTGTAAAGGCACATGTTACTTATTCTGCTTCATTTAATAAAGTGTTTTAATTAAAAAACGTAGTATAGAATGGAAAACTTACCCATCAATTGTTATTAAACCTACATACATATGCACAACATATTATACCCCTTTTGCCAATTTTTTATGTTTGTCAAAAAACAAAGAACTTATCAGTAAAATTTTGTTGCTGGCTACAAATACTATATAATTATTATTATTGTTCTTGTGCCTGTGGCCTAGAGGCTACATTTATTAATTGAATTAACGTTAAACAATTATGCTGCATTTAAGTAAATTTGCATGCGCGATTAATCAATCATTATTATACAACTATAGAGAATTTCACTTTTCTCAAGAACGTGGAAGCGGTTTCACTTTTAGTAGTTTTTTTTTATATATTTTATGATTAAATTCTTTTTTTTTTTTTTTTGTTGTAGTTTAAGTAGTTTGGCAGACATGACATAATATCCATATGGACCTGTACCTAGCTTATATCCGGCTCAGGCCTGGACCTGGTACTGAGTCCGATTTGAAATGTTTTCTTTAAACACATATAAATTATCAGTCGCAACACAAAGGCACACGTAAAATTTAATTATTAAATTTTATGCTGAATGCTAAAAAGTGTTTAGTATTTCATTTAGTATCGCAAACCAGTTCCCTGTGAATGTGAGTGTGAATGTGAATATGAATATGAATAAAAAAAATAACCAAAGACAAAATTATAAAAGTTGAAAGCACATTATTTTTTTAGGGTGTGGATAGCCAAGCAATTGGTAACTGAAGCTGGCCAGCACTCGGGCTTATATATCATATGTATATATATATTTTGAGCCAAGAATTGAAGTTCAAGTTTTGTGACCTGTGGCCAAACACGCGCCGCACGCAACGAGTTCAATAAACCATATTTTTTCTTATCTATTCACAATATAATTATAAATTTAAATTATGCGCGCTGCAGCCCAAATTTGTTGTTGAGCCCAAAATGTCAATGCAACAATAAATATGTTTAAGAGCTAAGCGGCCTTTCATTAGTATGCAGAATGTATTTTAAATTTACCGTTACACATAGCTTGATCAAAAAAAAAAGTAATAATAATAATGTCCGACAAGTCAAACAAGTTAAACCAGATCGATCAGTAAATACTTTGCGGCTAGCCAAAAAAAAAACAACAAGAATGTTGCTCGACGCGGTTGAATCCCCTGGCAACTGATCAAGTGCAATACAAATTGATATATATATATAACACTGGGGCTTATATTTATGGTGCATATATAAGTATGAGTTGCTGCTGCTGTGGTTACCTCACAGGAATTTCCACAAGTGAAGCTGACGACCTTGTGACGTCACAAGTTTGGATATTGCTGCGATATAATATGAAAGCATCTTCTGCCCGTTCTTCTGCTCTTCTGAGTCATTTTCCACTCAGTTTTTATTATGACGCAAATTTTTCAGAATTACCAAGGCTGATTTAAATTTTTTTTTTTATAAATTTTTTATTTTGATTGAGAACGTGGCTTTTGGCGTGTGATTTGTGCGAATTGTGCCCACAGCAACAACAAGAAATGTCGTTTAGGTTGTTTATGTTGGCCCATTGCTGCCTAGCCTGGGCCTCGTTTACATAGTTGAGTTGGCGTCGAGCATGGCCAAAAGGCTTGTTAACCTGATGGCCAGCAAATGGGCAGCAGCTCTGTCGCTGCTGGCTGGTAAACAATGAAATGCTGAAAGTGAAACTGAAATCGAAACTCTTGTAGCCAAAATAGAGCAATAAGTTGCAGCCACAGATGCGTGGGCAACGATATCGAGCAGCTGCAGCAGCAGGAGCAGCTCCTTGGCCGCGAACAAAGTTATTAAAGCAGGCGTGACAGGCGTTGGCTCAAAGGCGCATTATTTTATTTTCAATTTAATGATGGGCCTTAGCCGGACCCCGTGCCTGATTGGGCTTCATTTGGGGCGCAACAAATTTGCTGCGGCAAACGAAAATGAAAACGCAGTCCAGTCTCTGGGCAGGTTCTGTGCCAGGCAGCATGGAGGCTGTTGTTGTCCGTCAGTTGTGACACTGTTTTAGTTGTCGTCTGCAATTGTTGCGGGTGTTGTTGTTGCTGTTGGTGCAGTTGTTGCTGTCAGTTGCGTGCCGCGGCGTTGGAGGCGTTGCCTGTTGCCGCTTGCAATCAACAGAAGTGATCGCGATTGCGCTCAACTCCAAAGCGAAAGAAAGAAACAAAAATCAGAGAAACAGCAACCGAAACACACACAAAACATATAACACCAACAACAGCAACAACAACTAACTAACAAGGTTGCAAACAAAGTTGAAGGTCGGCGACAGACAGCAGCCCAGCCTATAGAGGGTATATATATATATACACCTATACATAACTGCAGACATACATATAAATCTCTATATATTTATATATAGACATGTGTGTGATTGTCTTTATAGCGTACAATATCGATATCGGTCGCAGTCGTCGCATGTAATAAGTAACAAACGCCGCACGACATACGACATTTTTATGCAAAAGACATGGACTTAGCTTTTGCTCTGCTAAGAGAGGGCTTGGGAGGGGGTGGTATGGCATCTATAGAGTCCAGCGCCTTATCGCCATAATTGAAGTAGTTGCATTGTCTATAAATTCCTTTGGGCCAGGCTACGTGGGCAGGCGGCAAATGCTTTGACTTTGACTTGTTGTTGTCAATGCGTACGCAAAAATATGTAAATGTAATTAAAAACAGGGTGACGAGTGCTCTTGGCGTGTGTACACGACTTGCAGTTGCTCTGTAAGCAGCTGCAATAAAAAATATTATACATGTACATGTTATTTTTGGCAGCAGCAGAATTCTTCTGCGGTAGTAGGAGATGAAAGGAGAAGAGTTTAAGATATAATACAAATTTCTATACCAAGAGTCAAGGATATATCTCTCACTATTTATATATTGGAGGGCTTATGAAAAGATATATAGAAAGAAATATATTATTGATCTGAAGCAGGAAATTGATATATATCGATCTGCGAGAAAAAAGTCAAATTTATTCTGGAACTGTGTATGCGCGGAGAGGAATAATATGATCTTAATAAAAACACATAAAATCTTCGAGATATATGCCAAAATCGGATGAAGATAATCGATCTTTATCGATGTGCGAGACTTGGGGGGATTTCTTAATAATAGTATATAAAAGTATATATTACAATATAAAAGAAAATAATATATGTCTAGCATCAATAGGATAAGGACTATATAATTTAGACGGATCTGATCAAGAATATATATAACCTAAGGTATCGGATATTTAATATGCAATAAAATATAGTAAAAATAAAATATACCTAGCCACAATGGGATCAAGAATATATATTTATTTAAAGGGATCCGGTTCGCCATTTGCCTGTCCAATACACAAGCTCAACTCTATTATACCCTCATTTTAACCCAATTTCAACGGGTGCAGGCCAATAAAGGAGAGAGTCTGGCGACAACTGTATGTAGAAGTGCCGCACGTAATCCTCAGGAAGTGGTGCACAAATCACGCCGTGCCATTGACAACTACTAATGACCAGATGCCAGATGCACTCGGCTACAAATCGAAATGCAAGCAACTCCCAGTCTTGACATTCTAACTGGAAACAAATGCTGCTTCTTCCTGCTGTCACAGCTGAAGAAATCTCAAAGAATTGCGAATCGTCCATTGATTGTGATATTTACTTGCACTTAAGTGAAAACAAGGTTTGCATTGGGGCGCTTAATTAGCCGCCTTGACTGATGGCAATGAAATGGAAAACAATCAAAGCATATCAGTGGAAAGGGGGAGGGGGGAGGTGGGAGGTGGGAGGTCTAGGAGGCTGGCACTTTCAGTGCGGCAGCTCGTTAGAGTTAGTCGAGCGGCAAGGCTATCGTCTCGCATGCATCTCTAATTTATATGTCAATCAGGCAAACGTATGCAGCCAGCGAGCGCATAAACAACACATAATTGCATTTACTTTGGGCCAAGGATTAGCGCGTCTGATAAGAGTCGCTGAAGAGAGAGAGAGAAAAGGAGAAGCGAGCTGTGAGAAGCGGACAGTCTAAACCGACAAACAACATGCAGCTCAACTTCAACCTTCGAGTTTGAATAATAAATTGAATTCAGCTGCGGCCCTTTTTGGCCTGGACTTTAAAAACCTAGAGCCTACTGGCACTTCTAAGACACACACACACACGCGCGCATACACACACATTCGCATGTAGTTGGCCAGTTTTATAAGCTAGCAATTGGCATAAATATCACCTGGCTGCTCCCTTCGAGCGTGCTGCTGCTGCTGCCCTGTGCAACATCGCGCGAATGTTGGACCCTCTGGTAGCCTTGATAAGTTTCATACAAGTTATTCTAACATTTTTACTATTGCCCTAGCCCCTTGCTCCATGATTGAGTTAACTTCATTTGCCAACAACGACACGTGCGCTACCTGTGTGTGTGTGCATTGTTGCATCTGGCACGTTGTCCGTTGGGCTTTGTGTTTAGCTTGGGATTTATTTTATTGCCTCTTAGGCAAACATGTCAGTTATGTTTGCGAAAGTACATATCATCAGGCTGGACATGCGTGTAGGTTTTCACGGGCCAGCAGCGGCAGCAACAACAATAACAGCAACGACAATTGCAACAACAACTGGCAACAAGCAAGGGCACAGCCTGCAATAAGACTCAAATACATTTAGACGCCTGTTGCGGCACAAATTTATGGCAAATTTTTATACTAAAATCTTGAAAGTGTCGAAATTGCACAGCGAAAGAAAAAGAGAGAGCGAGAGAGAGAGAGAGAGAGAGAACGCGAGGCGTCAAAGGCGCACAACGAGGCGGCGGAGCGCAGCTCGCTGTGAGGTCAGCCCAATTGCAACTACTGCCCATGTCCATGTGCATGGCACTCGCCCAGTCTCGGCCAGTCTTTGCCTCTCCCACTTCCACTGCAAGTCCAAGTCTATGTCCATGTCTTCACCTCTGCCTGGGCCATGTACTCGATAATGTGCCTGTGGTTATTTAAGGCTTCATTGCAGGCGATGTACTTGCCATGCGTGTGTGTGTGTGGCGCACTCAAAGGCAAATGCAAAAAGTATCTCAGCAAAATCTACTCACAACAATCAATAAAAAGGGAGCTTAGCTAAAATGATTGTGCCAAATGAGTCACAAGGAGAACCCTTGGCGAAATTGTAATTGAGTGCAATCTAAAACTGATTCTTAATTTATTTTAATTTACAATTTTTAAATGTGTACAATCCTAACCAAACCAAAAAATTCTTTTACATTTGAATCCAGAAATATTCTAGAGGAGAAACAACTTATGAAGAGCTTTTTCCCATAACAATTGATTTAGTTTAAATATTATACTGCAAGTTTTGATCCATACAGGGAGATATTATGTTATTATTTTGTACAATTTGTACACGAGTTTTGATCAAAAATGTGATTTTTAGACTTATAAACAGTATTAAAGTGCACGCCAAATCATTAACAAGAAGTTATTTTCCGAGATAATCTGTTCTGAAAGGTTGAAGCTTGCGAAACTGCAATAAAATTTTGACAATTTTTTATTTCGGCTTGTGAGTTAGTTTATAAGCTACTTATAAACGCACAAAATAAATAAAATGTATTATAATATTTAACAAGTTATCATAATGAATTAGTCGCTGACAGTTTAGAAGACAAAGGTGGGGATTCTTAATAAAAGTGATTTGTCAAATACAAGAAATGCAACTAACCTTGAATTAAGGCACTTTTTGAAGGCTGAAGGCTAAATGAACATTGGCCTAAAAACGAGAATATGCAAATGGCCTTAACACCTTCAGCTGATTGCGCTGATGGATGGCGTTTGGTGTTCAAACTGTCAAAGCGCATGTCAAATATTTAACAGGGCGCCTGCTGCCTACCTGCCTGTCAGCTGGCTGTTGGCTGCTGCTGAGTGTTAAGAACTCCTCCACAGATTTCTTTTAGCATCTGACAGTCTCGTGATGTTTGACCCAGTTGGCCAGTTATCGATGGCTTCAATTCAGCAATGACAAAGCAAAGAGCAATGCAATAACTTGGCTTAAGTATTTTGACCAAGTTAACAGCTGGCAACAGGATTTGGAGCAGTCGAAAACGGGCCAATGCAGTTGGTATTGAACTTTGAAAGCAACTTGTTGCTGCCGTACAATATGCTAATTGCATAGCTGCGGCTGTTGTCGTCATACCCTAGGCTTGTAAATGGGGTATGATGGCTTTAAGGGGTAGAAAAAGGTATATAAGTATGTATAGATTCTTTTTTTATATTTTTGACGAGTTGAGTCGAGCTAGCCTAGTCTGTCTGTTTACACCCATCGATCTCGAGAACTACAAAAGCTAGAGGCTTGGTATTTGGTATGCAGACAAATTAATATGCCATAATTAAGCACTGAAAATTTAATAAAGATCAGACTTAAAGATTCCAAATTAACTAGGATAGTGTGGTACTAGGGGAAGAACAAGCGCATCCGCTGCTCAGCCTTACCAGGAAGTCTGTTCAAGGTAACTCCTCCTCGCTCGCTTCAGGGTATTTGCTAGTCGGAAGTGCATTCTTACTTGTTCTTGACCACTTTGTAGTCTGTTGGCTGTTACCTGTCAGTTATGAACTGGCCCGTATGGGCGTGTACGTGGGCGTGGGCATCTACTTGTTGTCATTTTGATTTTGAGCCGCGTTGACAGGTTGTTCGCTCCGGCCTGGCATTAATTACCGCCGCATTCTAATTTTTTTGTTCGCGCCGGTCACATGCGGATATTATATGCAGGGCCAATTCCGAAAGCAAACACGCGCCGGCGACAGCCTGTTCTTATCTGGTGTAATATGTTTATGTACGTGCCAGAAAGAATATGAAAGATTGCGCGATTCGTTTAACACGTGTTCTTGTACTGCGGGCAAATGCATGTCCTTAACTGGCAGTCAGCATCATGGATGTACCTGTTGCCTCCTGGCAGCGACAATTTAGAACCGCGAGAAAACTGTTGCCGCAACTTGAGTTGCAGCCAAAACCGCGACAAGCTAAACAATAATTGATTTATTTAAATGCGCAGGCATGGCATTATTTATGATGTGAAACGCGGCGCACAGGGCCCGGGCATCGATTTCCTAGACCAAGACCTGTGTGCCTCTGCCTAAGCCTGGCCCTGGCATTGACTGCAGCACCAAAGCTGACCCAACAAGAAGAATGAGCTGCTAAAAGGGGGGTCGGTGGGGGCAGCTATGCAATGCGCTGATTGGTTTTGAAATGGAAAAATTAGAACAAGTGCCACTTGACAGCAAACGCTGAAAAATCAACAATGAAAACATTGCGAGGCAACAGCATCCAGAGCCACAGCCGCAACTGCAGCCAGAGTTGGAGTTACACTAAAAAAAAAGGCCATAAATTCGCAGCCCATTACAACAAAATTCTACTTAATTTGAAAATTATTAGACTTGTACGTTGTTTTCTTAGATTTTTGCACTTGATTTAAAATCGTTCAATTTTAATAGATTTTTCGATTTAAGCTAAGATTTATTTAACTTATTTGTTTGCTTTAAACTTTTTAATCTTGATTTAAATTCGATATTTGTGCTTAAAAGATTTCCTTGATTTTTGAACTTTCTTAATAGTTTTTTTTTTTTGGTATAGTTTAAAGATAAGAATGCTTGAAACAAGATTTTCATGACGTTTAAACTTGCATGAAATAGATGTAAGATAAGTAAATAAATAGATAAATATTTTGTAAATCTGTCATTTCGTGTTCAAATGTTTAACTTAATGCATTTGATCTAAAATTAGTTGGGATTTAACTAAGATTTTAATGAATTGATTTAAGTGTGCTCGACATTAAAATCTCTTGCTTACTTACAGACTTTTGTGCTGCATTTAAAAGTATTGAACTGCAATATCTAGCTGAAAATTACATTATTTTGCACTTATTTTTTTAAGTTTAATTTTGTGCTGTGTAGCTGCACATGCTACATGCAAATGCTGCCACGTCAGCAATAAATTAAAGGCAATTTTAGCCAAATAAAATGTTAACGGTGTTTTTGGAGCCGAGCCAGAGCCAAAGCCAAAGCCAGATCCAGCTAGCAGCTACGTTGGCGGCGTTGGCGGCAACGTGCTTTTGCCCTTTTGGCAACATGAAGCCGAGCCGAGCCTGGCCTGCCCCGGCATGGCCTAGCCTGGCCTGGCTCGATGATGGACAATGTGTTGTAGTCTGTTGTCTGTTGTTGTTGTTATTGTTATTGTTGTTGTTGTTGTTGTTGCAAGCCTGGAGCAGGGCACGGTTCTGGCTGGGTCTATTTGAGTCTGTCTTTTGGTATTTGTCACGTTCATCCATTTTGAGAGTCCACGTACACGTTGCCGCATTGTTAATAACTTTATTCGTCGTTCGCGTCGTCGTCCTACTTGTTGTTTGGGCAGCCAGTTGACAATGACACTGCACCGTTATTTATGAGCTGTGTGCACCATGCTCAATTATTGACATTGAACTCCTGGCGCCCGCATCCCACACACACCACAGTGGACACGATTGCCGGCAATGTTTGCATTGCCTAATCAGCAATCAGGGCCCAAAATTGTACAATTGTGTCATGGGCTGGCAGCAATTAAGCCACATTTGCAGTTATGCAAATTCTAGCAAGGTCAACGGGAACACCAAAAATGGGCGCGGGGGGCTGCGAACCTGGCGAGGATTGGGTCCATCGAGGGGCTCGAACACAGTGCCCTTTGCTCAGTCTAATTTTTTTTCTGCTTGGGGGGAATGCGCTGCATCATGCGCGCCAATTATGAAATCGATTTATTGATTCGGCGCGACGACGGGGTGCCAGAGCCGGAGCCAGTCGCAGAGCCAGGGCCGGACGAATACCGTTTGACCCGTTTATTAGACCGATTGAACCAATGGCTCAGCAGGAAATAAGAACAAATTGTTCATGATCTAATTGTTCTTGATTGTTAGGGGGTATGTTGTGGCTGTGACAACGTGTGTAACAGGCGAAAGGAGGCAGCTCTGACTTAATACATATTATAAATAAATATTATATATTATTAAATTCGGTTGTCTGTCTAAATGAGTCAATATCTGAGGTATTTTGAAAAATCGATAAATATTAATTTCCAAAATCAATATACATCAATTCCCCAAACACCGATAAATGTCGATTCCTTAAAAAATCGATTGATGTGGACATCCAACCATTATTCGGCTAATCTCGGATCATCTTAAGGTCTAAAGCCAACTAATATGTTACAGAGGAGTATCTTAATAATTTGGCAAATTGATAAATACCGACCCTTAAATGTATTCGAAAATTCTATGCACACCAATTCTCCAAAATCTATAAAAATCGATACCTCAGCAAATTGATAAATTTGGCATATCTGGGATTTTATAAGGGCTTAAGCCAAAAAAACATAACTGATCAGGAATATTTTACTTTCCGATTACCTTGCCTGCTTTGACCAACATCGATATATGTAGTCATCCAGAGCATCTCCCAATCTGGCACTCTCAACTAGAACGCGCTTACTTCTCGCTTTTATTGTTGTCAATAATTTTTGAGTAATATAAATGATTTCATTGGGCAGGCGCTTGTTTCTTTACTTGACCTGCTTTTTGGCTTTTGTAAACAGTCAGCATAGTGGCGGGGAGAGGGCAACCCCTCCTCTGCACAACTCAGTTCTTGCTCAGCTCGAAATCCCAATTAGCGCTGTTCTAACCACAAATGTTTTGGCTTACTTCAGGGCTTCATTTGCATGCTCGTATTATGATGGCCCGCCAGTTCATTTAATTTATTTTTTTCCTGGGATTTTTTGTTTGGTTTGGTGAAGAACCACTGAATCATCAGCGAGTGGGTGAAAGTTCTGCATTTGCAATGCTTCGGATTGCAGTTAAAGCAGCCACAATGCAGGTGAAGTGGTGGCCAGGCTGTAAATTATAAGCAAACTGTGCTGCTGATATGAAAGAACCGACTTTGAAGGCAGAGCAAATATGACATATATTCCGCTTAAAAGTAAAAAGCAAAGTGCATATCGATATTTGGCTAGGAATTGCCGACTGCAAGGTCAATTGAGTCAACGTCAAGCGTCATGGCAGTGGCTGCTCAGAGGCACAAGCAGCTGCCAAATCAGCCGAATCATTGCTGACTAGTTGGAGCGCATACCTGACTAGGAGATTCCCTGACATCAAAAATATTCTAGCCGTCTTTTTTATCTATGCAGCGGTTGTGCTTATAGTTCCCCAGTTCCCAATCTGTGGACAATACAATATAGTCCGATCCTTGTGATGTTCTGGGATTTACTTTGGCTTTGAGTTTTTTTTTCCACTTTTGGGGAGGAATGGGAAAAGTACCCAAAGAGTAAAATGTTCTTAAACTAAATTTATTAGCCAAGAACCTATGCACAAAGCTCGGGCATTTGGCTCATATATCGTTTATCTTGTTATCTGTACAAACGACTATTTTTTAAAATCGATATTCATCGATAATCGGAAAGGTAAAACATATTCGTTATCTGTTTATAGTATAGATAGAGCAATGTTTAAAAGATAATTTTTGGAGATCGATATTTATCTAGAGAGGAACATAACTAAAATAGCTCGACGTTGCCTACTTTATGGTTTCGAGAGTGTTTCCAACAGACTGTAACATACATTTAGACAAAAACAATATGCCCTGTTTAAACATTTACCAAGGGGGTAGAGTACAAAAAGTGAAGCTGACGCATGGACGCGTCCTTGACGCAGTTGCGCAGAATTTGGCGGGGAAAACAATGGAAATTAAATCATTATTAATGGCCATAACAAAGGAGATACCAGAAACAAAAAAAAATTGCAACTAAAAAAGCAGCTTGCTGCTGCTGCCAAGTTGACGGCAAGTGTAACAAGCACAAAGGCAGCAACAACAACCACAACAATAACAACAACAACTTTAGCCATCAGAGCTAGCGGTAGCAACGCAATTGTTTTTTTTTTCTTGCACCCAACAATTATTATTATTATATTTTATGTTTTTGTGTACTATTATTTTGCGCATGACTAACCAAATGCAATTTCAGATGCCATTCTTTTTGTTTGGGTTTTCGATTTCAACGCTTTGAGGTCTGCAAACGAATGGCTGAGGTTCCTTTTGGGCTTTTGTTCCACTTGCTCGCGAGTGTGTGTTGCAATAAAAAACACATTAAAGCCTGGGGCCAACAAGATATAAAAACAAAAAAAAATCAACAACCAAAAATCGACAGTCAGTATAATCGTATAATCGTAAATTTGTAATCAGTTGCAAGAACATGTGTTGAACACAGTCGCCACGCCACAGTTTCCACCTCCAGTTCCAGTTACACTTGGCTGCCCGTTATTGAGCATTCTGGGCCTGGTCCAAATGGTTAATGGCGGTCATGTGCTAATTAAATCATTCCTTTTAAAAATAAGTTGACACACTTCTTGTTTACACGGATTACAGGCGCTTAACGGCTATTAGAAAGCGACAGCAACAATGAAAGCGAAAAAATGCCGAAACGGAGAGCCAGAGACATTTTCTGCAGGCCGAAGGGCATTATGAAGTTGTGCAGGTGTCAATAATTGCGCTCTCTCTCTCGCTCTTTTTCTTAATTGCTTACTCTCCTTCACTCGCTGAAACTCACTTTATCTCTTTCTCTTTTGCCTACTCTCCATAAGTAGATTTGTCTCAATGCCTCTCTTTCGGTTCTCATACCACACTCCCTTCTTTTCTTCTCACGCTTTATATATCTCTCTTACTAGATCTGTTAATTAATTTATATTGTCTGCTCTCCTTTCTTCTTCTCCCATTCATTTTCTCACTCCCACTCTGTCGATAACTCATTCTCATCTCTATCTTTCACACACAAAGCAATATCATGGACATTAAAAGTAGTAGGCATGGATTCATGAAAATCGCATAGAAGGGGGCATTTAAGCGGGTAAACAGGATGTTGTACCTTGAATAAGAACGCGCTGTTTGTATCCCCTGCTGAATGATGTTATATAAATATGTGCCCCATTTGCGAAGTGAGAGTTTGTAATACACATAATTCTTATACTTATAGATATTAATACAATAAATAGATAACAAATTTAAATAAATATTACAACTTTCCTAAACCAATTCCTAATTTATATACCGCCTAAAACTATGCAATCAAAGTGGCCAAGCGACCGCAGCGAACTGTTAATTTTGCAATGCAAACAATTAAAAATTAAGCAAAGCCAAGACAAAGTGAGCTGCAACGCAAAGCACAGCCAAAAGAGCATAACGAAGAGCGCAAAAGCTTTGGCTTAAGCTTGCGGCCGCGATCGCACGCTCTCTCTCGCTCTCGCTCCCTCTCTCTCTCATGTGCTCGCAGAGCTGACCGAACCACTCTCACTTTTCAAATTGCAGTTGCAGACAAAGATGGAGACGAAGTGTGAAGTGCGCGCTAGCTATGCTGTAAATGTATGTGTGCGTCAGCTTTAGTTCCCGTTGGCCACACCGCTTTTGCAGGTACGAGAGCGAGAGCGCTAGCAATTGCTGGTTTTACCTGTTTCAGCTGCTGAACACTTTAACATTATCGATTTGATATTAATTTTGCGCAATTCGCAAGGTAAAGGGAGCGCGGGGGCAGCACTACAAACTCGGCCAATGCTTGGTTAGAAATATTTGCCATAAAATTTGCTTAGCAACACGCATGCTAATTAAATGTGCCAACATCAACAATAACAACAACAACAACGGTAGCAGCAAAGACCTAGCATTTAATTGTGGCCTGTGGCTTAATTATACAGTTAGGCACGTATTTTAATACATACATATACTCACACGCATACCTTGAACTTCCATTAGCCAAGCGGGCATATGCAACGGTGACTATGAACCAGTTGTTGCACTCGCCCTGTTGACATGCCTCATGTTAAATGCAGGCATAATTTAAATACGCCGCTGCCAGCAGAGTTTTATTGTGACTTTACTCTGCATACGTTGAATAGTGTATAATGTTTTTGTGCAAGTGTATGTAATAGGCAGAAGGCAGTATATACATACATATGAACACATACATAAATATGTACATACATATATACATACACACATACATACATACATACATACATACGTGCATACATACATACATACATACATACATACATACATACATACATACATACATACATACATACATACATACATACATACATACATACATACATACATACATACATACATACATACATACATACATACATACATACATACATAAATACATACATACATACATACATACATACATACATACATACATACATACATACATACATACATACATACCAACACCAAAAAAAGGCTAAAGCCTGCGTAGCCCACTTGAATTTTTGAGAATCGAGTAGAAGGGTATTAAATATAATCTCGTTTTATTTACACGGAAAGCAAGCTGGCTCCGCGCTTGTGTACATTTATTTGAATACCTTAGCCATTTGTAGGACTATCCTCATATCCTTTTGGTCAAAAGTAACTTCTTATCCTGTAGATTCGACATATGCACTAAAATGGACGAAAGTCCTTCGAACAGGACTTTTGTGTTGCATTCGTAGATGATCGCAAAGTCCTTGAGTGCCGTTTGATAAAGTTTCTACTCGCGATATTAACGAAAGATGTCCTTCGAAAATCTGCAAGGACACGATCGACATGAAGCTATATTTTCAATAAGGACATTTCTCTTTTAGCCATGTTCAGGCCAAATCCCTAATGATTCTGACAATTCGAAACGGCAAGGTCAAACGCCATTCTAATCGTCCTTGTGATTTCTGAGACAATACGCTTGGATGAGCCTCGCATACGTGAATGGAAACCTTTTTGATTTTTGATATTCTTCAAGAATATGGCCGATTTAGCTATATTACTCAATTCACATCCCTCAAAGTTTCGCTGCAGAGCATCTCGTAGTCGGTCCGACGCCCGACTACAGCACATTTACTCGATGTTTTTCTAAGCTCGCCTTGGCTGACAGTTGCGTCGACATGCGGCTGACAGCGGAACATGGGAGCACTACCGTTAGCTGCCGTTGCGAGCTGTTGTGACACATGCGACACGCTGGCGAGTTCAATTGACAGACATCGATAATGCCCGATTGCGCAAATCTCTGCGCCGATCGGCCATCTGATTAGTCATATCTTATATGTGCATACATAACAAACATATTTATGTGCCCACGTCATATGCCGAATTAGCGCTATTCAAGTCAAAGATACAATTTTGACATTGGATCGCAATTAATCAAGTTGAGATGTGAACTGAAGCATTCCAGGCGAATTCCAAGGAAGCGCTCTCTTTGACAGGACACAACCAGAGCGGTATCTGTAAAGCCGCTGGATGGCTGGAGCATGTGCGGCGGCAATTCCAAGGCCGCAAAAGATTTATGAGTTAAGTGACACCCGCATTCACTTGGCTAACAGAAACGGGTTTCGGTTTCGAGCTCCGAGTTGCGGCAAGTTCTGCGCTGAGCAACAACTGGTTGTTTTGTAGTTTAGTTCGTATTGCCCCGCTTATCTGCATTAATTATCAATTAAAGTATGAAACTTGATTAATTTCAAAAAGTATGCATAAAAGCAAAAACTAAAAAATGCAGAGCCAAAAACTTGGCTAGAGCTGAAATCAAATAAATATCAATTCGCAGCTGGCGCGATTCGTCTTCATTAGTGGTCCCATGCGGGGGACAGCGGGCGGGCAGCGGATGGGCAGCGGGTGGTCAAGTATGTGCCATGCAGTAAAATAAATGGCAAAGTGTGCTGCAAGTCGCTCTAATTTGTTTATGTAGTGACAGTCGCTTGATTGTATGCGCCCATTAACAAAAGACTTAGGCAGCGAACTTGCGCCGAAATCTTAGTCTCGAGGGCCAGAGCCGCGGTTCGGCTCACACGTATCCATCAAGCGCGCTGAATGAACACATCAATGCCCATTTTAAGCCAACTCTCGACGACTGCCCAAATAAAACCTTGGCGCATAAATTAGTCACAGCAGCCACAGGCGGGCGGCACGAATAGGAAAACTGTAACAAAAACTAAATAAGAAGAAAAAACTGCCTTTTATATGATGGCCAACGCATTTCTGGCATTTTCACATGAAATCCGAAATAAAACAAAAAAAAAAAAAAAAAAAATAATCGGCAAAGACAACGCAATCTCACATAAATTAGACATCTGTTAAGATGACGACAACGACAAAGTGAGGCTGGACAGAGGCTGGTGTTGCCGCCTGTAATCATAGCTTAAATCAAGCGTGGCAAATTGGAGCAGACACAAGTGCGCGCTGGTAACCACCGAACCACCAGCAAACCGCCAGCAAACCACCAACCGCAACTAGCTGAAAATAAACGTGCTGCAAATCAACCAGAAATCAAACATTTGCGCTAGAAGCGAAAGCAAAAGTTGCCGCCAACTTTAAGACTGGACAGCAACTGGAACTGAAACTAAAACCGAAACAGAAAAATAAAAAACTGGACTTGTGCACGATAATTGCGCAAAACTGGCAAAAATAGCTAAACAAGGCGAGCTTAACACATATATTAGACTTCGACTATATAGTGCAGTCTGGCTCGAGGTTGAGCGCGTGTCGTGTTTTCTAGCGTGACACGGCCAGAACACGACGTGTGCGTGTTGAGTTAATGAATTTGACCAAAACATCGCAAAACACAATTCGACGAGGAACACGATGTTTTAATTGAAAGTAGGTAAACTCTAGTCGCGAGGGTTTGACTAGAAGATAGCCTGTAAACGACAAAGCAACATTCGATTTTATTCCGAGTTTTGTATCGAGCAGGATAAAGGCTTAAAAGAAAGTCAGCGGATAGCTTTAATAAAGTAAGTAACTGTAAGTATAGTTAAAATATCCTGGATAAATAAAGTCAGATCATCGAGTGATTCAGCTTTTTCAACTCGCCCATCGATTATTATTAAAAACAATCCATACGATACATTTAAAATATATAATTGCCATTACTGTATTCTAAATTAAGGCAAAAAACTTGACAAAAACATCACGGGGAAAGTTCACAAATTTAAAAAGAAATGGGTCGTTTTTGCGATCAAAAATCTTTGGATTCTTCTTCTGAAAATTAAATCCATCAAATGCCATTAAATAATACGGTATTCAAAATCTTGATCACACTTGATAAATATTACAAGAGGGGAGTTGAATTCGAAGTCGGAAAACTTTCATTGCAATCAGATCTTCTAACTTCCAAAAGTGCCTAACTCTTCCAAGATCTGTCCTCATATACTCAAGCTATGCACATTTTTTTTAAGTGGAATGCCCTGGAATGCGCGGTAGTCAGTCTGAACAAACAGTTTTATATATAATTGATATAGACGATAGTTAATGAAAAGCAGGAACCTGAAGCCAGCAGCTAGAAAAGTTATATATTTATCTACAAGATAAGCATAGGCCAGGTGTATTTAAATAAAATGTCCACAATTTGAGAGCGCTGTTGCCACCGCTCACTTCTGGAATGGGGAACTCGAACTGGAACTGGAACTGGCAGCCATTGCCATAAAGATTTGTGCCGCCTGCCCCAACAATGGACGCAAGATACGCGAAAAACAAAACTTAAAGTTGATTAAACAAAATTGTTTAACATTTGTGGACTGTCGGATGAACTGTGGTTCAAAGGCGACGCGGGTTAAATTTGATATGAATTGATTGGAGCCAAAAGCGGTGGCCGAATTGTTGCTTATGAGGCCAAAAGCCTTACCCAATGCGGGCTCTAAAGACGGCTAAGGTCGTCTATTTGCCAGTTTTCTTTTTATTCGAGCTATATATGTGTGTAAAGCAGGCTCTCATTTTCCAATTAACTGGTTGCAGCGGCTAATTTACAGCACGTTCAAGTGCTAAAACAGCTGCCCAAAATACCTGCTTAGGCTGGCAGAAAAAAAATCACAAAAAAATAAGTAAGTAAGTAATAATACTAGGCAGCGGCCGTTTCAATTTCAAATTAAATTTGTATTCAAATAGCAGACCAATGAGCCTCCGCTTTTTTTTTTATTTTGTTTTTTTCTTTTGGCTGTGAACCGCTATTCAACTGGGCAATGACAAGCAAATTAACCGCAACTGCTGCGACTGCTCAAATCTCCAGAGGTTGCACCACACAACGAAACTACCAGCTACAGATCTGGACAAAGAGCCAGCCACACAACAGTCGCCAACTTGAGCTGTCGCTTTGTCTGTTTGGCTTTAACTATGCACAGCTAGCTGCACAGCCCAACCCATATTCTGCTTAGACAGCAGCAGAAATTAACTAGAATGCTTACAGCATGAAAATGGAGCTAACCGGAGCATACCCTGTAATTGGCACACGTTGACGTATTTTATGCTATATAAACTTAAGCTATTGCTTTGATGTAATTTCGTATTCCCTCAATAACTTGTTTAATAGCTGGATTTGTTGCGGTTTTTTCCTGAACTTCATCGGTTTAAGCTATTTAATAGACACATTAGAAAGTTTATGCATCCAACTCTTAGAATTCTCGAGATATTCTAGCTTTACGTCAGCAACTAGAACTTGAGCAGAATTCTATTTTTTTTTTATTGATATGTGAGCAAAAATGTTGATAATATTTTCATATTCAGCAAGATATTCGAGCAGCGGTCCAACTTAATAGCCAGACTGACTCGACAATTTAAGCTTCAAAATAAGTTGTTGCCATTTCCTAGCTGTTACACACTTTTGCCCAACTCATATATCTCTTTTCTTAGGCAACTTTGAAGGTGTTTAGGGGCAACAAGAAAAATAAAAAACCGATGGTTATAATTTTCCACGCGTTAACCTTGAGCAAAACGAATTTCACTGTGGCTGCTCGACTTTTGATTTGAATTCTTCGTTGCTTCAATGGAGCATAGAAAATGCAGGCACAACTACACACACACGCACACACACGCGCACACATCTATCTAATTGCTTTGTACCTTAGCCCGAGCTGTAATTAGATTCCAGAGGGCCCACCTGTCGAGCCGTTGAGCTGTTGCCAATCTTCTAATATATTTAGAGCGGCTAACGATTGGGTTTCAATTGCTGCACAATATGTAATTAAAAGCCCATATTTTGGTCAATTACGGCCAGCCAAATTGGCAACACAAAGCAGCAGTAGAAGCTAACAAAAAACACGGCAAATTAATTGGCTTACATTTTGCGGCTGGCGCTGATTGAGCAAACGAGGTGCAGAGTCAATGGATATGGGCCTAGGAGCTGCTGCTGCTGCTGCGGCTGCTGCCATATGGCTGCAACTATTTGCAGCTGCTCGAATTGTTTATTGTTGTTTTTTTTTTTTTTTTTTGGCTTTATTTGTGGCGCGGGCGGCAAGCGCATTGTTCAACGATAATTTTCTATAACAATTTGTTGTAGCCGGCGCCGTTGTTGCTTTTAATTGCACTCCGGGCACATGGGTCAGCGCTGGGCTGCTGCTCGACTTTTATTTCTATTATTTTTTTTTGCCCATTTGTTGATTGTGTAATGGACCGCAGGCCTTTCACTTGCTTGCAACAGGCAAACGTAAAAAAAAGGCCAACTCATTTTTGGCTATTATTTTATTTGTGTGCGGCCGCAACGTTGAAATGGGTTCAGAAAAATGAAACGCCCACCCCCGAAAAAAGGGGGAAATAAAATGTGTACAGCACTTGACAAAAAGTTGTGCAATTAGTGCAGCGTGCACTATGCAACACCGCGGCAGCACAGGTGAAAGGCGGCGGTGCTCTACACAGCACATTTAATTTAACCAAGTTCCATAAGCCCGACAAATCCTGTCTAGCCAAAAAAAAAAAAAAAAACACAAGACAATGAACGGCCGAAACATGATAAAAATAAAGTCCAAAAATATATATATATCAGGCAGCAGCGCACGCGTGTAACATGAGATATATATATATAGAAAGATATATAAATATTTTTCTGGCTACAACTATTGAATATCGCTTAACAAGCGCAGCTGTCAGCAACCAGTTGGCGGCTTATAATGAATTGTTTTCGCGCACATTGTTTCAAATTACATGATATCATGTCGCGACGCATGGCTCAGAAGGCAGTAGGAACAACAACAGCAACACATTCAAATAACATGCACGCGACAAAACGCAGATCAGATAGCAAATTTTGGCGCTACACAAGAAAAGTGTCCCAAGCAGTATCTGCGCAAACGAAAGACTTAGGCGAAAAACTTGGTCAAGAATACTGCCGCAGTTACATGGAATGCCACTTAAGCAGCAGCCAAACAAGCCATTAGTAACAACTTCCTGCAAAAAGATGCAACACTTCGGGGCACAAGTGGCGGCAGCTTGTCAAAGGTCGCAAAGTCGCAGCGAAAGTGCGTCGAATGCAACTGTTGCTGCTGCTGGGCCTCGCCCTTTTTTTGCGTCTTGGCTGCAGCTGGCGAAACCCGTTTGCTTGGATTTCCTGTTGTGACATGCCACACAAAAACAAAGCAAAAAAAAGGGGGGAATGCATAAATCAGCTGCTAGAGCACATTAACTCGCAGCGCCCTGACCCATATCCAAGCCAAAAGGGTTGGCTTTTTTCCTTTTTTACTATGTCCCATTGCGCAATCGCCGATAGAGCTGAAAGTTGCTCCTAGCACAGCAGTTTGTCTACTTGGTGTTAGCCTTCGCATCAAATGTTAAAATAACGCACAATCATTTCATTAAATGATTTAATTAAGCTAAACAGTCAACCATTTGAATGCGTGTGTGTTGTCGAGTGCTTTTCGAGTGTGTGACATATTGGCATCAAGTTCAAGCCAGCCCTCGACGGAATCGAACAAAAGGCGACCAAGTGGCGCTGATCGAGCGGCATTGATTACCCGGCGCTGGCTTAGGCCCGGCACAAGAACTCGACTCACTTGACTTTTAGCGGCTTATAAAACTATGAATATGCGTATTATATGACGCCAAATCACATATCATTTCGCACAAAACACACACACACACGTTTCCGTTTTGTAATTGTGTATTTGGCAAATGCTGATTGCTCTGAGGAAGTGCGCGTTTGTGTCGTGAGTCTTTTGCTTGGACCAGACCAGAAGAATAATTTGCCAAAAAGTAAAGTAAATTAATAACAACAATATATATTTAAGCAACTATTTATGAGTGCCGCGTGGCATTGATCGGACACACACACACACAAATGTATATGTATATGCATATATTTATATATAAAAGTACACGCTGCGTTAGGTTTATGAATGAGCTGCAGCGTCTGCGGCTTTTGACGATAAGCGGCGTGTCGGGTCAATGTTACCCACATCTGCTGTGGACTTGAACTTTGTGTCTCTTTTTTTATTATTTTGGTTTTTCGTCTTGTGTTTTTTTGTTTTTGTTTATGTTTTCTTCTATTTGTTTTTACAAAGTGCAAACATGGAGTTAAGATGGGTAAAGCCAAGGCTCGAGTTAACGCTAATGACAGCCGCTGACAGCTTACTAAATAACAAAATTACAGCCCTACAAAATTTAATTCAAGTGTTTTGCATATTGCTTGTGTTACTATTATCATTACAAATTGTTATAAAAAAAGGGAATATAATACAAAAAGTAAAGCAGGCTAGCAGCAAGCAAATGACCGCAACGACCCTGTAATGCATATATACTGAGGATGAGCACCAACAGGGTGCCTCATATTTATATCTGATGAGCTTTATGAACCCGTCCAGTACGAGAACTGTAATAACTGGAACTTACAGACAGTCTGCAAGTTCCTTATAATATCACCATTTTAAATATAATATATTTCCCAAATTTTACCCATTAAACTCGAGAACTTTAAGAATAGAGCTTACAAGTTCTTTATAATATCAATATTTAAACAAGTAAGAGGTTCTAGTCGGGAGCTCCCGACTAGGGGATACCCTGAACCCTTTTCTTCCAACATCAAATGCATATATATTCTATTTTAGAAGCAACATATCATGTTTCGTGACTCTAGCTCTGATTATTTACCAAAATTGCATAAAAAACAGGATATCGATATCTGCGCAGGCACTAGGAGCACCTTCTAAAATTTCAAGTCTATAGCTCTTATATGTTTTGAGATCCTTGCGTTCATACATACGGACGGACGGACGGATAGACAGACGGACATGGCTAGATCGCCTCGCTTATTGATGCTGATCAAAAATATATATACTTTATGGGGTCGGAGATGCTTCTTTCTGCCTGTTACCCTTATACTCATTTTTATGGGTTCAGGGTATAAAAATGTATCTCATGGTTGAATAACAACTTACCTCTGAATGCCGGGAACTATAAGATCTGGAGCTTTCAATATATATTTACTGAGTCTATTAACCTGTCCCATGATTTCGCGAACTATAAGAAAATGCGCAGACAAAATATGTGTATAAGTTTTTGTGAAATAAATATTTAAAATATGTATATATAAAACTATTGTATAAATTAAAATATATTATACATAAGAATATTTTTATGCTTTGTGCTATCAATATTTATATTAAATGTACATAAAGTTTTAAAAACTAGAAATAGAGCTCAAAAATGATTTAATAATTCTTTATGTAAACGTTTTTTTAAATACGTTTCTCTGGTTTTCGTACCCCTGATCTCAGGAAGTATAAGAACAACAGCTCAAAAACTTGGTATGCGATTTATTTCTACTATAAATACATTAATATACATTAAGTTTTTATAATACATCCCCGATAAATGACCTAATAAAGAAATTAAAATTTTCATTTCTGGTACAGCTAGACAAAGTTTTGTTTATATGTTTAATTCACACTTGCTTGAAAAATATTCAAAAAAAAAAAAAAAAAAAAAAACATTAAAAGCTGCCTTGTCTTAGTTTTAAGCAAGTATAACCGCAGGCAATGTACAGAGCTTTTTTGCTTTGCTTACCTTTACCCAAATAATTTTGTGTTTCCTTCGCAAATTTTCAACGCTCGCCTAATTTTAATTACAAATACACGAGGCTGTGTGGAGCTTTGTTGTGGCACGGCAAGAGGTGCGCCATTTGAACTTGACTTTAATTGGCTTTCAATAAAAAACAATTATGTATTTCTCTCTATGCCTAATTAGACCGAAGCACAAGCCAAAGAGCTATTTTGTCTTTCACTTGACACAGACATAAAAAATCTTTCACTTTTCGTTTCATGATCGCGTCCAATCGATATTTTTTTTGGGTGGTATTATATAATGCCGCATGCCAATGTTATGGAATGAATGCCAAACATGGGATTTCATGAAGTTAACGCCCAGTTAAAGCTGAAGTGTAACAAGTGCAAATTGTAAGCTGCTGCTTCTCTCTTTGTTTTTTTTTTTTTTCCTGTTTGCCATGCGCTGCATGCTTAATACTTCATAATTTCCAGCTAAATGCAGGCCATTTCGTGGATTTATTTGTATGCTGAACAGAGACGTCGCCCACTAACACAGCGAGCAGGTATTTGCGGCGTTTATGATACCATCATGAGTGCGTTGCTCATAATTTGATAATAGCTTCCATTAAAACTAAACAAAAGTGCGCATAAAAACTTGGATAGCTGCTAGTCGCGATTGCTGCTGCTCTCTGCTGTTGTTTTTGTTGTTGCCCTAATTAGCACCCAACTAAATGTTTATAAAGTGGCGGCGCTTTGTTTGGTGTCAAAACATCACAAAAAACCGTACGGATTTGTACAAACAGTGCCATTGGCTAGGAGAATCATGCTCTGCTCCGTCTGGTTCGTGTATTAGGTAATGCTTTATGCCCGAAAAAATGAAGTCATTTAGTTGAGTGTGCTTGATATTTATTTAAACAAATTAAAAAGTGTGTGAAAAATGTTTGTGCGCGTGTGTATGCCTGTTTGTTATTGATACGCCACAACAATGGACAGCCAGGCAAGGCAAACAAAAGACTTAGGCAACGAACTTGGCGCAGCTCACAGCCAGTGTCAGCCAACGTATGTATTATAATTTAACTAGCTGCGATTTCAAGACATTCCCAGCATTGTTGAACTCGAGCTGCCTGCTGCTGCGTCAATCATGCCTGGCCAGAACTTTATTTGATTTTCAGTTTCAATTGGATATCTTTGCTTGCCCCAGCTGGCGACCAGCGGTTGGGTGCAGCATTGGGCAGCAAAAAACCACTGCCACAAGCGCTGGCAAAATGTTAACTAGTTAGAATGAAGCGTTTGTAAGAGCAAGACTGCCAGATACCCTGGGCATTGCACAGAGCAGAGATGTTTCCCCGAACATTCTATATAGCTATAAAGCACTTGAATCGACTTAGAATATATATTTAACATTTCCAATGAGCCAAGACTTTATTGCCCCTAAGAACATACCCAATATTATATACCCTGTCCATCATATACATACAGGGCTCAAAATTCATTAATCTCATGAAATGGTCCAGCAGCAGCAGCAGCAACTATGATCAGGTAAGGCAACTAGTTAGTGGCTGGCACTTTGGTCTGGCATTTTTAATTGACGCGCTGCCAGCATATATTTGCTTTGATTTTGTAATTATATTCTGTGCAGTTGAGCAGGTTTATGAGATAGAGCCAAACGCTGTGCAGCAGTTCTTTGAATTTTTATGCAAATGCGCTGCACTTGTTGAACATTGCACATAACATATAATTATTTGTATTATATATTTATATAAATATATGTATTATTTATTGCAACAAAGGCGCAATTGCTCAGCTTGTTTAATTGCTGTCACATAAATCTTGAAGCCGCAGCATTGATTGCTCTGATTTACGACTCTGTCTAGTGTTACCTTTGTCGCCTAAGTCTTCCATTTTGCCCACATGTTGTGGGCGTATTGTAAGAATCATTAAACTGAAAGCATTTTGACATTTAACGAGCCACATGCCGCGCTCAAGCGACCTTCAAAATGTCATTAGAATTAAGCAGCGCATCAAGATTTAATTTAAAAAAAAAATGCCGTTATGGGCATAAAATGTGTGTATTATAATGTATATTATATATTATCTTGTTACTGGTTACTGGCCGATTCGGTTGCTGCGCGCTTATCGGCAAAAGCTTTCAGTTAGCAACTTAATAAATACGCGTAGACGGCCAAAAAAAGCCTTAATTTGTAAAAAAGAAATGGCAAAGATCGTCGCATCTGTAGGTGATGTAATTATCACATAGAAAGCTTTGACTGGCAGTTGATTTATATTAAAAATATGCAAATCAACGCCGTCTGCTGAGAATTATGGCTTTTGGCTAACAGCCTTTTGACCCGTCCAAGACATGCATGCGCCATAACAGCTTAAGAGCGCCAAACGAAGAGAGCACAGCAGCAGCCACTCTTAAGCTTGGTTCAGCTGAGCAATGTTTGAAAAGCTTCAGTTTTGGCGCTCTGCAAGCTTCGACACGCTTAATGCTATTAAGCCAAGTTAAGACATGAGGCAAAAGTTTCAAACAAACAACAACAATAAAGAGCCAAAGCCCGAAACGAGAAACGGCCAACGTAACCGAACTTACGGTAAGGCCAGCCAGCCAGCCGGGCCCAGCTTGTAGCCAAGACCGTCTTGGCCGTCGTCAGTCGTGTCGCGAAAGTCGTCGAGTGCGTTTGCCAGTTGCTTTTGTTGCTGTCGGTGCGGCACACACACAAACACACACACACACATACACGTCGAGTAAGCTGGTGCCGTGTTACAGTGGCTAAAAGCAAAAACAAACAAACAAACAACAACAAAAAGAAGAAGCCAAGCTCATCAGCAGCAGCATCATCTTCTTCGTCATCGTCATTCGCATACAATAAAAAAAAAAAAAATTTTAGTGCGCGCAGTCGTTATGCAACTGAAGTGCGTTCCAAAACAAATATAAGTTACATTTATTAAGAAATTATTAATAAAAAAAATCGAAAGAAATGCAAAGCAAAGCAAAGAAAATCATTAGAAATTAGACACACAAAAAGTACGCTGAACGAAATTTAATAAGCTTTTCACAACGTTGAAAAATGTCAAGTTAAATTTTTAAGAAATTTTAACAAAAACCAGTTTTGTCAAAATTAATATAAAAAAAAACAAGTGAAACGCAAACAACAATTAAATTGTCAACAAGGCAGCAGGTGGCAGAGTGAAAAGCGCACAGTTATATTATAAAATAAATATAAATAATTAATAATAGAAAATAAATCATTGTTACAGCATTGAAAGTGCAACAAGAGCGGCTGCCAAGCGTCTGCAAACGTAATCATTGGGAAAATATCTACAGATTTTGCAACAATTTCAACATTTACAACAACAACTGCAGCAGAAAATAATTGAGCAAAAGGTGAGTAACATGTCAGACACGCATGTAGCATATGCAGAAAGCTGCATGCAACACGGCCCTCGCATGCGGGCCACACGGCGTATGCGTAACATTTAGCCCAAGGTATTTCCATGCAGTTATTCGCACGTTCCATAGCCATGCCCTGCCGTGCACTTCCTGTTACGCTCATTTTCTGCTTCTTCTTATTTTTTTATTATTACGTTTTATTCATGTAGCAAAGTTTTGGTTTCGTTTTCGTGTTTCAATATTAAAACGCGGCTCAAGGTTGTTGCTGCTCGACAAAGAAAACCTGTCCAAAAACTTTAACTAAATGTATATTTATGAGTTACCGCAACCAAACTGGATATGTTTTGTAGCTTTAATTAAAACTATTAGTGCAGATTGTCAAGAGCTGCGACTAGGGTCGCGAGTCTAGTCAGCCAGGCTGGCTGGCTGGTTGGCCCTGAGAGAGACCTACACGAACACGCACAACCGAATGATGAGTCGTCAGCACGCCTCCAAAAACAAATGCAGTTAATAAAGCTGCGACGTGCCTAAAAAACACAACAGCAAAGAATTGCAGTAGGTGTTGCAACAATTGTCGAGGAAGGAAGTCGGGGTGCATGGCTTGGCAGACAGTCGCCTCTTTGGTGGGAGTCAATTAGTGTATACAACGACTGGCAACAGTTGCCGCGAGAGACGCCCAATTATGCAGCCATAAATGTAAACAATCGCATAAAAGTGCTTAAGTATAAGAAGAAGCTGCAGCCAGGCAAACGGACGGACAGGCAAGACAGACCGACAGACACACAATCTGCGAGACGTGTTGAAAATGCAGTTACTAAAATATGCAAAGTTCACATTGCCTCACTCACGCCCTGCCCCAAAGCACAAGCTGAGAGCAAGAACCAAAAAAAAATCAAGCACAGAAAAACTACAACTTTAGACAATAACGTGGCAATTTAATGGGAAATGTCAGTCACAGGCGTACAACAACAGTTGACTTCATTTTCTCAGAAGCAACTAAAGAAAAACTACAACAACAACAACAATATGCATGAACAAATGAGTTTTCGTGCGCGCAGACATAAAAAAAGGTCGTGGCAAACTTACAAACGCAATGACAGCAACAGCAGTAACAACAACAACAACGAAAACAAAAATAACAACAACAGCAACCAACAACAGCAATGACACAATGCGGCGCATGCGCAATGCACAACACAATCGACACATATATACACATATTTAAATAAATATATACACACATCTACTGCTGTTGGGCCCCACTTGCAGCGTGTCAAAGTGCATGACTGCCCCAAAAAATAAAAAAAAAATAAATAAAAAAAAAAACAACTCCCTTCACTTCGACAAGGTTTTGCCAATATATTAATCCTAGTTTCATATAGTTTAACACGGAGCAGGGTTGTTTTTTTTTTCACAATTTAAAAAACCGGTGTCACACTTTTGTCTAGCCAACATTTCATTCTTCACCTGGCATTTCTTCAAATTCTGTTTTCAAATGCGATGCGCATTTTTATGAGCTGTCAATTCCGTTGACTTTGGCTTAGATTTGGGTGTGTGTGTGTTGCCAAAGCACAATTTATTGGCTTTGTTCATTAGCGGAAAATGGGTTAATCAGATGCTGAGCACATGCCAACATTTGGGATGTGTATATAGCCAATATGCTCGAACATTCTTAAGTATTACAGAATGTTAACGATGGGATCTTTGCACGTCTTACCAAGTGTTGATATATACCCATGGCAAATATTAATAACAGAACCTTTTGTCAACATTTCCTAAATTAATTATTGAATAACTCAAAGATTTTTAGCGATAGATTCACCAAACTTGGTATGTAGTTTGCTTTATGTTATATATAAAATAGTTCACATTTTGAATACCTCCACATATTCCCCTGGAAATTGCCAAAAAGTAGCTTTTAAATGTACAGCTCTGCGCTTTGGTATGTACACACTTCTCTGTGCCATATTTAAGACCTCAAGTCCACGCCATGTAAAACTGCCTATTAGAAGGGCAGCTGTTGCCCGAAAAGCAAACGGTGGGTGACACACATAAAAAAAAATGTAAGACCTAAAAATTTCAGAATAATCTGACCATAAGCACTCAAGTTAATCAAGAATGCATTACGTAGTTTAGATCTAAGCAAAGAAGCAGCATGTGTATGCATAAAGGGCAGATTGACTGCCTATAATAGCAGCTAGATTCATCTGACAAGCTACATCTTACTTCGTCTTTAGCTCTTTCCAACTTGAAGCTTGATAAGCTCATAGTTGGGACTGGCAGCCATCAAGGTTGTGGCCCATCCGGGCGCAGGTGTGAAAACACATTTTGTTGAACTACACAAAATAAAAAAAAGGGCCCGACTCACGCAGTTGATTTGCTGCACGTTGAAAGCCTTAACGCCCGCACTATAGCCATCAAGAGCTAATTAAATTGTTATTGTGGCATTACTTAGATGGTGCTGCGGCACGTGTTTTTCACGATTGTTGTGCGGCTAACGATTAGCCAGTTAGACAGACGGTGTCTGATGGCCTTTAATTGCTTATCGCACAGCAGCAGCAGCAGCTGGATACCCAGAGTAAGTTTACGGCAACGGGCAGCTTTATTAAAACATTAAATCATGGGGTATTGTTCCGCGGCATATAAATTGTGTTTTAAGTGTACGCGTAGGCCACAAAAGGTGTTTGTTGTACGGCCGCAATCAGGCAAACAAAACGCTTGTTAAACAAATACAAACCAACACACACACACACATACAAATATTATGATCTGTATGCGCTATTACTTCACATTTCCGCTCGTCAGCAGCATCATCAATGTGTAATAAATAAATGCCAAACTTTCGTGGCTTTCATAGGGTATTTGAAAAGTGAAAAGCGCGCAACAAAAAATACCAGATATGCCGCTGTTGTTGTTGTTGCTGCTGTTGATTGCAGGCGTGTGATAAGTACAAATCGCCAAAAAAAGCTAAATAGCCATGGCTTTCATTGAGCTGCGGCTACATTTATTAAGTCAACTAATGATGGTCAACGTAACTCATGTAACGCGCAGCTCTGTTTGCGTTTATATATAAATATAAATTTATAAATTTTATATAAATATATATACAAACACATGAATATACATACATATAAATATATACCTTTTTTTTTTAATTTTTTTGTGCTTCTTGCCTGTTGAAAGAAAGAAATTCAGTTTCGTTTTCAAACTCACTCGCTCGTGGAAAATTTAGTGCTCAAAGTTGTTGTAGCTGTTTCTGCTGCTGTTACTCTTGTGTCTGTTGCTGTTGTTGTTATTGTTGTTGTTGTTGTAGGTACGCTAAAATTGGTACGTTTACAGCGGCTGCACGCCACAGAGCGAACGCTCTGCCTGGTAGACAGGCTCCAGCCAGTTGAAGCGTGCAGGCCAAATGAAAAATGAAAAGGAAAGCAGCCGCCAAATGTTGATGTTGTCTTTTAGTTGGTGCTCTTTTTGCCAGTAATTTCTGTGTGTTGTTTTTGTCATGCTTTGCTTTTCACTTCACACACACACACACAGACATCTAGTAAACTATGTTTTTTGGCTTGCCAATAGCTGCACTCGTCGCTTTTGGCCCGCTCAAGTTTTTTGCCTGCTGCCAAAACGTAACGAATCTAAAATACGCGCCAAAAATGCGGAAAACATTTTGTTTTTGTTTATACCAAATATTTTTTGCAGCGCATAATGAAAGTGTCAACTTGTTAGCTGACAGCCCTCTGAACCAGTTTTGATAACACCTGCCACTGACACATCGATAGGCTGTGTTGCAAATGCTGCAACTGCAACTGCACTGGTTTATTTTTCTATTTTTTTGTCTTCATCCATCACATTGATTAATAGTGTGAGCTTAGTTCATTAGGCGGCCAGTCTTAACGTATTTGTGATGCAATTCAAATCACTTAATGAGGCAACAGATAATACATTAATTTTAATATAAACAATTTTAAAACACTATTTAATTGTTAAGTTAGGCAGTATTCTTGAGCTTAAAAAATCTCTAGTGCTGTCTTTGGGTTCATCCGCACAAGTTCGTCACTTAAGGCGTTCTTTTTGCGACGATTTTAAGATAAACATTTATATATCAATTTTTTATACCCTGAACCCATTAAAAATGGATATAAGGGTATATTGTATTTGTGCAAAATTTAAATGTATGTAACAGGCAGAAGGAAGCATCTCCGACCCCATAAGGTATATATATTCTTGATCAGCATCAATAGCCGAGTCCATCTACCCATGTCCGTCTGTCTGTCCGTCCGTCCGTATGTATGAACGCAAGGATCTCAGAACATATAAGAGCTATAGACTTGAAATTTTAGATGAAGGTGCGCCTAGTGCCTGCGCAGATCAGGTTTGTTTTCGATAATCGATAACTTACTCCGTTTCGAAGCAATCGATCAAAATCTATATCGATATCCTGTTTTTTGGGCAATTTTGGTAAATAATAAGAGCTAGAGTCCCCAAACTTGGCATATAGCTTCTAAAATAGAATCTATATATGGATTTGATGTTGGAAGAAAAGGGTTCAGGGTATCCCCTAGTCGGGAGCTCCCGACTAGAACCTCTTACTTGTTTATGTTTAATTTAGGCTGCATTTTTGAGCTAAGAAACATGTCTCTGGTGCTGTCTTTTGGGTTTATCCGTATAAGTTTGTAGCTTAAGTCATTCGCTTTGCGGCGATTTTCGCTCCATTTATGCAATTTATGAATTGTTCGACTGGCAAAGCAGGACAGCAATGGCCGCAAACATGCGTTTCACGTCCATTTGCCTCTGGCCAGGCAGGTTCCTTGCCTAAGTCATTAGTCTTTGGTCGATCTATTTACAGCGAGTTAAAAATTATTTAAGCCGATTATTGCCATTTGCATATGGAAACATGTCAAGTAATTTGTAATTGAGCGTCTGCCTAATGACCAGCTACGACAACGCAACAGAAACAAAAGCAACAGCAGCATAAAAATCAATCAAATCTGGTTGCAACAGACCAAAAAAAAGGGAGAAAAAATCATTTGCAGCTACAAAAAATCTTCAAAAATTGAAATGTTAACTCTTGGATTTTCGTTTTGTGTCTTGTTTTTTTTTCTTTTTGGGTTTTTTGTCGCCGATTGCATAACATAAATACACACACACACACACATGCAGATACACACGCACTGACAGTTACATGACGTCGTGAAAAAATATTGTAAAAACCTTATGATTTAAAAGAAATTCATTCAATAATTGCGTGAATTATGAGCGCGCCGGCAGATGTGTGTGGTGTCTGCCAAAAGGGAAATATGCTTGCGAAATGCAATATTTATGCAAATAATGATATATATGTCTGGTATATGTACGACTCGTGATAATCGGGCTTTCTATGCCGCGGCGCGCTCAGGTGTTAAATAGCAGCAGGTATCAAGTTCCGCAACACATTGTTTTGTTTTATTTTGCTTTTTTTGGCAGCTGTGTTTCTTTGATATTGGCACTATTAGCTTCCTATTTGCGCACGCGATACAACACAAAACATATATGTACTATATATAATTTGCATAATGAAAACCTTAACCCCAAACACACACACACTCACACGTGCTATTAACTGAACCGTGCCCCGTTGTTGAGTACTTTCACGGCGTTGTTATGCAAATTAAAGCATTTGATTAGCCATATATTCAGCTGCTGTGGCTGCCATGTCGAGTACTCGAACAATACGCATTAAGGCGCTAAATATTACGTATCATTTTTCATTAAATTTCATTTGATGCGTATGCGTTAAATTCACATATATACACACATTCGCACATTACTTAAAGTCAATGACTGCTTAATTTAATTTGTTTAGAAATCAATGTTCAATGGCCGCACGTCTGGGTGAATCTCTTGAACTTCTTCGCTTGACCCCCAGCGGGAATTTCGAGCACACTGTGAAAACATTTTCGTTTAGGCTATTTTCTTCGCACTGCCCGCCAAAACGAAAAGGGTTTGTTTATTTCTGGCCGTGGCCAATCAATCAAATTGCTGCCAGAGCATGCCAACAACAAAATTCTTGAGGCATGTCACTAGCCACAAAAGTGGTGAAAGAAGAAGCAGCAGGGGAGAGAGAGAGAGAGAGAGAGAGAAGCGCACATTAGACGAAAGTATCGCATGATTGCGTTCCCAGCCAAAGGGGCGCTTCATTAGCGCAACTTTCATGTCGGTTCTGGTTACATAATGAACGCCAAGCGCTAATGAAATATAAATTTAACAAAAAACAAAAATACTTTCTAGCCTTAAATTCGACTGACCTTAACATTTTTTCTGGGGCCCGAGCCACATTTGGCAAATGATTTGGCATATTTCTGAGGGCAGACAAAACCTGTTGCAGCTAACTAAATTGACGACTGCGTGGTAGTCATTTGCCAAATGTGATGGAGCTCAATGCAAACGCCCACGCACACACACACACACTCACTCATTTTTGAGCCGTCAACTAGTCACTTTGTGTAGCTGCTGCCCACATTTGTCGCATGTAAACAAATCAGCTATACATAAATACAAGTGCTCGCAGCTTCAACTAGGCAGCTGCTGTTGCCTTTTAACTGCCCAAAAGCGCAAAAGCACACGTGCTGTCTGTTTACAACAACAACAACTACTACGGCATAGCAAAATCTCGTGACGCATTCGCATTGCATTTGAACTCTGCTCAAACAATGACAACGTTGGGTAAACGAACTGAAAACTATTTGCAGTCGGCAGCCGGCAAATATTAAGTGAAAAAGTGGCCATCATAACGTGAGCGACGACAACGGCAGCCAATGACCGAGGCATGTTGCAGTCACAACAACAACAACAACGACAACGTTTGTGGCAGCGCATTAGAATTTCCAAAGGGGCCCACTTCACACCCATTTAAAGTAAATTTACATGTCTAAATAATTAATATGCAAGCACTGTGTCTGTGTCTATGACTACAATGCTAACTGTCTGACTGTTTGTCTTCATTGTTAATATGAAAAATTCTTTATTGATTCTCGTAAACAGCTAAAATACTCGCGCCAGACTTTCATTCATAAAACCGCGAAGCGCTTAATATGCGGCCAGTGTAGTTTGGTTTATTAATAATACATTTTTTTATCCTAGGCCTGCGCATAGAAAGTTCTTTTCGAAAGTCGGCTTGAAATTCAAAAGACTCAGGAAACGAACTGGCGGGCGCATCATGCAACATTAAAACATTTTTGTTAGGCTGACGATTTCGTTGATTTTTCACAGTTGCCCAGCATTGAATTGCGAAATAGCATGCTTTCTATTTCGATAATCAACAATTTTGAAATATTTCAAAGAGCGAAAGCAATTTTTTTATGGCTTGCAGCGAGACAAAATGTCAGCAGATGCTGCGACCGATGTTAATGAACCGCGCGTTTGTTGCGGAAAAGCGCCAACATTTTATAATTGAAATTAAGTTTTGCTGACGATTTTATTAACGCAGCAATGTGCAATCCATTACGTCGATAAACCATTTTAATTGTGAAAGTTCAGCAAACGGCAATTCACATACAAATTGGGTAGTTTGTCTGAGGTTTAGCAGATATGTTTGGCAATAAGGCCAGTAGTTATATACAGATTAATTGGCGTTATTTAAATAATGCCAATTTGGCTGCTGGCAGCCATCAAAGACAAAGGTTATTGTTATTACGTTTATACATTTTTTTTTGTGAAAGTCGTTGATTTTTGTGCGTGTGCGCTAAAGAGCTAAATAAAAATCGAGAAAAAATTTGAAAGTGAATGCGACGACGACTCGCAATGACTCTGAGAAATGCACAATCGTTTTTTTTTTTTCGTTTTTTTCGTTCGTATTTTAATTCCTGCAGTCAACAGTGAAATATAACAGTAAAATCGCTTGAAATTATGCAGACAAATCAACAAAGTCAACACACACAGAAAAGCAGCTGATGATGACTTCATCACACATCGCGATGAAGTGCCCAACACTCAATCCCAACGGCTCTTTCGCTACCTCCTCTGTTTACAGAAGCCCCAGCAACAACAACAGAATCAGAACTCCGTAAGCAAAAACACAGGTTGCATTTTTGCCTTAGCTGTACCTCTCACAGAAATATGGCAACATGCCAATGCCTCCATCCGCTATGAGTATGCAGGATATTTGAGCACCACTTAGCAGCCATACTCCAGCCTCAGCGAGGTTATCTGAGAATTTTTCTCGGCCCCATTCAGGGTGTCATATACAATTTTTGATATGTCTGCATTGTCAGATATACAGAAATGTTCCAAGAAGAAACTGCAGTAAAGGAACTTTAATTTGGCATGCCACATAAAATGCGCACAAAAATTTCCGGGAAACATTATTGGCAGACGCTGGCCGTAATATATAATCAAATGTTTCCACTTGTTCAGAAATGGCCAAATGAGCTGTAAGTTGGGCCCTAATTTGGCAAGTCTCAAGAGAAATACTCTTTCCAGAAGAAAGTCACAAGACTCTATTTTCAATAATTAATTTAAATTAATAGATATTTTTAGCGCTCCCATTGCCCAACTGTTGCCTAGCAGTTGCGCTGGTAGGCCATAGTAAAGTCAGCTATGCCGCTTTTAGGGTATGTTAACATCTATTCTATAAGCAATTGTTCATATCATTAGCAAGCAATACACGTAATTGTTCGTTGGGCACAAACTAGAACACGTCTGGCTGGAGTGCTTGTACACGGCATACGTGCCATGTCAGAACAACCGAAGGGGAGTAGACACTGTGTTCTATATATTAAAGTGGTTGTAAGTTGCCTCAGATGTATAAATAAAAATAGTCTGGACGAGCTGCGTCCTACTATATGGCAGCAATAGCAATGGAAGCCAAAATTGAAAGGTGCAAAGCAAAATGCAGCTCAATAAACTAGGCGCAGATGCAGATGCTGAGATGGAGACAAGCGAACGGTGTAAAAAATTGTCAGACAGTCGTACAATTTAACGGCTTTTGTTGCATAAATCCAGCAGGCAACATTTGTTATGCGATTGCAATCTATCGCACAAAATGCCGCCGATTGTTGACAATACGAATCGAGTATTCGTATGAGTGTGAGTAGAAGTATGAGTGCGAATACGAGTACGAGTATGAGTAGAAATACTATTCCAAATGGCAACAGCTGGCTGCAATTGCGCAAAAGGCGTTGATAATTTATGGATGGCGGTAAGAGCACAGCTAAGCACAGCTCAGCACAACACAGCATCCCCCAAAGTCGGCACTGTCAATCAGTCAATCGGGCACTCAGGCATTTCGGCAAAAGAAAGCTGACAGACAATTATAGACACTAATAATAATGATAATAGCAACCACAGCGGCAAACAAAGCGTATTAATATGACAACAGGTTAGCGAACCTTACCACATTTGCATACATATATTTTTATTAAAGGGAAAGAGAGAGAGTCAGAAAGAGAGAGAGAGAAGAGCGAGAGAAAGAGAGAAAATAGCAAGAGAGATAGAGAGAGAGAGAGAGAGAGAGAGAGAGAGAGCAAATAGCGAGAGAGATAGAGAGAGAGAGAGTGAGAAAAGAGCGAGAGAGAGAGAGAGAGAGAGAAATGGCATAAAAGAGCGCGGCTAAAAAGATTGCCGCTACGCGCGTCTGTCGATCGGCCAGATTCCAAGCCCCAAAACACACCAAGAGGTGTTTATTATGCAATGAGCGTTTTTTTCATCAACTTGACAAACTGAGCCGTGAAAACAAACGACTTGGCTCCACGTTTTGCTTTGTTTTACCATTGTGCTTTATTATTTTCTCTTTGTCTCCATGTCTCTGCCTACAGGTGATTTTCATTTGTCTCCGGCGTTTCGGTATCGGTATCTGTATCTTCAGTGCGTAGCCTGAGAGCCAGTCCAAAACGACAACCAATTCAAAAAATATTGCATGTTTTACATAAATTCTGTTGGCTGGCCATAAAAATGCCTAAGTCACATAATGCACACTGATTCTAAATGAGACGTAAAAGTTAATTCTTGGCAGAAAGTCCTATTTTTAACCGTTCCCACTTTTGTTCAATTCTAATTGTTTCAAAAAGAAACCGATAATTTACTATGTCGAGCCCATTTCTCTTTTTCTGTTTCATTTTCACTGTTCCAAAAATGCTTCAATAATTTACTGTTTAGTTCTCACTGCCCCGTTTTGCTTCATTCCCACTGTCCACTCTTTCCTTTTAAAGCCTTTACTGTTTCGTATTTCATACATAACAAGAATATTCATATTTACTTTGAATACATCGCCAGAAATGCAGCAAAACAGCTGGTCGAAATGCCAATAGCAGCAGGTTGTATTGTGCAGTCGGCAGGTTCAACTGCGGCAGAAGTTCAGAGCTTTATTGGGTAAGAGCAGCTCCCACAAAGTTTACACAGCTGAGGCCGCCTGGGGATGACTTGTAAAAAGGAAGTCGGGTCAAAAACAATATCTGTTAATAATGTGCTTGGGTGCGTTGAACCTTGCCGTTGTTTGGTTTGCAATTTGACGCTGCACAGTTTGAGGCCTGTCAGCACCAAAAGATCTTTACCCGAAAAAGAATTTTTGACGTCCGTAAATGTACAGTTAGACGGTTAAATATACTTTTCACAAATGGGCGGCACACTTGAAAGCTAAATACATAATATCGCCAACATATTCACAGCATTTTTTAAAACTTACTCGTCGTGTATCTTTGCAGACACTCACCCAAGAAGCGCCTGGACAAAAATAAATAAATAAAAAAAAAATGGTATCGCGAAGAAAAATATTATCACGTTCGCGGGATGATCTAAACCTGGATCAGACGTTTACGCAACAGGAGGAGGAGGAGGATGTTTGGTATCAAAAAGATAAACTCTACAAGGTAAGTTGCTGAGCACAGATGATCTAATGAGCCGTTCGATGCGGCAACAATAATTAAATGCAATTCATTAGCATAACAAAGAGATGGATAGATATGTTGAATGTTAGTTAGAAGTAGAAGCTACCGAAAGAGGCAAATAGAGGCCATGGCATGAACACGACTTGAACAACTGACAGCTCAAGAGTTTGGACTTCCGCTTGGCAAGTTGCTTGGTCTTCTATGATTTGTGGCCATTCTCTACTGTGGCTTCTATTCTCGACACGTGCAGCGGCCGCATTGAGGTCAGCGTCAGCATAAAACGCACTAAACCTTAGACGCAGGCACTGTTTGCTGCAGTTGTTGTTGTTGTATTGACCAATTGCATTAATTACCGTTAGGCCATCGCATTGCGTTGTGCATTTTTAATTTGCCTATGGCCATTTTTAAGTTGCCGCAACAAAAACAACAGCATCAGCTAAAAGCAACAACTAACAGCAAAAACAACACCAAACAAATGCAAACGTAACCCTAATGTACAAGCCCAGCACGAGCTTGACTTAAGCTGAGTGTGTGTTGCATGTGCGTGTGTGCGTGTGTGCGTGTGTGTGTCGTCTGTCTGTGTGTGGTCATTTCATTGATTTCGGCCTTTAAACAACAAAACAGACAATAAAATCAACGCTATATAGCTCCATCTCACTCTTGTCACGTTTATGCGGAGCATAGCATGATTTATCTATCATGAATTCATAGTGCATAAGTATGTTAGCATATCAGCTGACATATCCAAGCACACTCTTGATTAATTAATTAATTAATGCATGACTTAATTAATATTACAACATTCGTTTTACTTTATCCTAAATGGTTTTAGTTACTTAATTACTTATAGTCTAGCCTACTATCTAATCAAAATATTATAAAATATGACATGATTTATCACATCAAACTCTATATAAATATATAGTAAAAAGTTCTGAAGGAAAATAAGGTAGTTTCATCAGGCATTGGGTAAAATAATGTATTTAATAAAACTTTAGACATTTGGATTTGTTTCAGCCATATATTAAGAGTGAAATAATAGTTAAATAAGTAAATTGGACTGCACATGCTCGTAGATAAAAAGTGAACTATTTATTATACAAAACAAAAGTTAATATTTTCATAAAATTATGCAAAAAACTTGTTTAATTCAGTGGAAATTAGCCATAACAAGCAAAACTTGAGATAATAATACATATATTAAAACAAAAATACATTTAAACGCAAAACCAAATTCATCGATTATCATAACTAAAAGATACGTTTTTTATATTGCTTTATATTTAATTTTATATGTATGTAAGTCCCGAGTTCCTTAAAGATTTAAGCAAGGGAGGGTCCCATTTGGGGCATTCTTTAAATATTGCTAATAATAACTAATAACTAGTTTAATAACAATTATAATAATACCTTCCGCTCATATTCCTCTTTTTTATCACAATACTTGTCCACGCATAAACGTATAATTTGTCGCCGTTTTTCAGCTTTATTTTTGTCAAATGCCGCTGCTACCTACACACTACTTTTTGGCCATGTTTGCCATTGTTGTCACAAATATTATGTTTATTATTATTTAACTGGGTTAACTGTAGCCAGTGAACAGTTTAAACCAATCAAAGTCGAGCACCTTTTATGCGCCCCTCCATCAAATTTATGGGTCCTAAAAAAATTTGTTTTCAAATGGTTTTGCATACAGCCTCACCCAGTTCATCAAAATGTGACGCAAAAAGTGAAAAGCCGCGCGACACTTTATTTTGTGTGTGTATCATATGCAGCATTTGGCTTAGAAAATGCGAAAGCCCACGCGCTTTTTTTGGCTTGAAAACGCCGCTGCATTGTGCAATTGGCGTGAGCGTCTATATAAATCCGTTTAGCCATACAAAAGGCGTCTAGTTTTTCCCATGAAAATGGATACAAAAAACACAAAAAACACACAAATTATGGCAGCATTTTCCTATTGTAGTTGCTTAGCTTTGAGGGCCCTTTTGAATTGACTAAAGTTTTGTTTGGTTTCTTTTCCATTTTTTTGTTGTCTTTAGCTGCCAGGCATTTATTGAGCAATCTGTTTCTTATTGTTGTTGCTGTTATTGAGCCTATGCTATTTTCAATATTGTTTACAAATTTATTAGCTGGGAACGCAGCCCAAGCCGCAAATGGCTTGCATTTTCTGCATATGCAGCCAAACAAAAGACCCAGGCAACGAACTTGTTTTTGGCCTGGCAAATAGAACGAGCCTGCCGCTGTTTTGTCTACCGTTTCTTCTTTTTCTTCTACTGCTTCTTCTAGCTACTTTTCCACGCAGACGAAAGTGGCATGAAAATGAAAGTTTCATTTTCGGCAAGCTGACAAGTTTTCGCTTCGCCTCGCTCACTCGCCAGTTGTCGTTGTTGCTTTGCCGTTTTTCCACTTCCACTTCCATCCGCCTGTTTGGCCACTCGTTCACCTGGTTTCGGTTTCGCTGGCACGTTCGCCAGAGTTGTACAACAGGATTGTTCGCCGCCGCCAAAAACGCGTTGGCGCAAGCAGGAAAAACTGCACACAGCACACACACACAACACACACTCAACACACACACATGTCACTTAGCGCGTAATTTAACTCTTAAACGTGGGGGCCCACATCTGAATGGAAAATTTGCCGCCTCGCTTTTTCATGCCACTACATCAAGAGTCTCTTTACAGTATGCCTTATAAACAAGCAGTTTTCCTTTTTTCAAGAAAATTACAAAAAAAAAAATAAAAAAAAAAAAATCTAGCGCCTGCCTGCATTGAATTTCCGGCTTGGTGAAAACATATTGATTGATTTGCATTGTGTGCCGCCTGACGGAAGGCACCGCCAGCTATTATTATAGCTCCCAGTTAGCCAGCGTCGAAACTATGCATGAAATTAGCATGAATTTGCTTAGCCAAAATGAAGATAAGAAGAAGCTAAGCAAAGACAAACGATCCACTTGATCGCAACGCTAAAACAATATTTATTTTGCCATCGTTTACGGACTTTGAAAATGGGTCAGACGCCATTTGAAGTTCGCACTCGAATTTCAAATAATCAACATCAGTTTCTTTTGGCAATTTCTGTTTTTTTTTTTTTGGCAATTTCTTTTAGCGATTGCAACCTGTCACAGTTAAATAGATTCATCAGCCCATAATAATTCGAAATGATGATTATATATTATATTACAACAAAGATTGCCGCGCGCAGCCACCAGCTAAATTCATTTTATTAAATGTCAACTTTGAGAGCTCGGCGCATCCGTTGGCAGCCTCTCCGACTGCACAGCGCGGTTGTGGTAAAGTCGTGACTGCAAAAGTTCAACAACATTTTACACAAAAAGTGCAAACTTAATAAACTTAAAAAAGATTCTCAAGAGTGCCACCAAACTGACGACCTGCACAAACTTCCGTGCCGATTGCACTTGTGCACGTGTTTTTCTTGATGTTGTTGTCGCTGTTATTTCATTTTTTGCTGCTGCCGGGTGTCAATTATAGAACTTATTAAACCGCATCACAGGCGCAGCGTTAGACAAGCTGCTTTAATTACAACTTAATGGCACTTGTGCCCTTTAAAAAGAAGCAAAGCACACAAAACACAACTAAATTAAAGTTTGTGCAACATTTATGACATGCTCTTGAAGGCGTGGTAAAACACATCAACCTAAAAGTTAGGCTCGTATTCGTTCAGTCATTAAAAGGTCGGCAGACGGAAATCTTAATTGAAAAAAAATCCCCCTTGCGTTTTTTTGCAGATATGCGTTGAGAATTGTGAAGCTGAGTTCAGTCTAATTATCTTGAGCTTATAAATATTATTTCAGCCACTTTTAGGAAGACAGATCAAGCATATTTATGCTCAACTTGAAAAAGATACTGATCAACAACTCATTCTTTGTCCGATACTGATGAGAAATACATATTATATGCCCATCTTGAGAAAGATACCAATAAGCTATATACATGGATTTAATAGAACAGAACGATAGCCTGTTCATATAATACATCATACATATTATCAGAATTCCGAAAGATCCTATAAAGCATCGCATCTTTACAGGCCAAGACTGTTGCATTGTTTATGGATAAATTAAATCATATATTAAGTTTTTATTATACCCTTATAGATATAAATCGTAAGACTGTGGGGGCAATGTCTACAAGGGTATTACAATTTTGGAGTGCCGAATATATCCTCACTTTCTCGTTTAGTTCGTAAGTCTATTTTGAAGACATTTCGCATAGTTATAAAAGTTAATGTTCATTTCATTAGATCTTTTCTAATTAACTCTTCACAGACACTGTGAAAGTCACGCTATTTCCATATTTAGCCTGAATTAATCATTTTTGCAGCTCACTTTGCTTTTATTGAGCTGAATTCTAGAATGTAAGCAACTGCTCATTAAACCAACGGAGTTTTTTCTTTAATCTCAACGTTAACGTTTTCTAGTTTAACATTTCATTGCTGTGGCTGTATTTCGCAACAATTATTTTTTGCATATGCTAAAACGCCTCTGTTGTGGACTAACTAAAACGCCTGATTAGCCATTTGCGTCATAGCCAACGGGTAAAAAAATTTATACATATATATATACATATATATAGATATATATATATTGGTTGTTGCTTTAAAATTTCATGCTATACATATGTTCGATAATAATTTGCATAACAAATGTGTGCTTATAAAAACCAGTTCAGTTGCTTTTTAAGAATCGATTGGCATTTTGGCATATATATACATGTGGCGTATATCAAAGCTGTGCTAATTTTCAGGCACTGCAAATATTACGTATACATAGCAAACACGCGCCAGTGCCGTGCAACATGCCCAGCCCAGGTGAAGCGGGCTAATTAAAATCAATTGCAATCAACAACAACAATAAAAAGAACTAACATAAACAATCAAGCACAAGCTGAACTTCGACATTTTGAGGTCGTTTCATACAAATTTCTGGTTGCCGAAGATGTCGGCCTAGAGATCTATAATAAAAACAACAATAAGTTGTAACTTGTTTTGGCCACACTTGAGCCTACAAGATTCTTTTGCCAAGCAGCCAAAATAAAACCTGTACAAAGTGAATCTGCTTGAGCGGCTCGAGGAGCTTGAAGAGCAACAGAATCTATGCGAGTTTGAAGTGAAATCAAAAGTGCTGTCGACTCGCACATACAGCAGCAACAAATTAAAGCTAAAGTACGCCACACACACAAACAGATACAAAGCCAAAAGCATACGAAAAGGTTAACAAGTTTTACTACATGATTTATTTGCATTTTTAATGTACGGCGGCCTGGCCCGCTCATGAAGTGGTAGCCAGCTGGATCAGAGAGCTGCCTAAACAACTTTACCGCACGCTCCGCTCTGTACTCCCATATAAACTATAACTTCTCTCCATGTAGAACTAACAGACGTTAGATACATATTTGCCTGCCTGAGTTTTCATATATTTTGAAGGCGGCTCTGAACTCTGCCCGCAAATAAGTATACGAAGCTGTGGGCATGTTGGTTACTGGGCTAATGGCTTTGTTTATGACCCTGTTCTTTGTTCGGGTTAATTGAACTCTTTTTTATGTTGCCTTATCCGTTCGCCTGAGCATATGGGGCCATTAAGCGGCCAGCTGTGCGGCGCTTACAGCCTTGATTTTCTGTTTGCGAGAGCCTCACAAAAAGTACACACACAACTTAAATCAACTGAAGTCATGAACCAGTTCTTTATTAATTTGTGCTCTTTACAGCACTGTTTTATTGTGTGTTCGTATGACAACGCAGAGTGCGCCAACTGGCAACACTTATAACTCCATATTAATTGAAAATGAATAAAAGAACAACTTTTTTTCCTAAGCATTAATCCTTTTTTATAGTTTTTGTTTAAGTTTTTATACTTTTTATTATTTTAATTTTTTTTTTTACCTTCCTGAAAGTTTGGCTAGCATATTAACATTTTTCCGGCCCTAATTCATTCGAACGTTTAACAAATTCATTAGAAAGCCAATTAAATATGTTAAATGCTGAATTCGAACCTTTTTTGCATTTATTAAATTGGGTATACGAAAATAAAGTTTAAAAATAGATGTATTTGTATTTTTTATCTGTTTAAGGCCTATTTCACCAAAACTCGTTATGCGACCTGTCTTTAAATTCACTTCTTCCCAAACACAAGTTTCTGTACTATGGTTTTCTTATATAAGGTAATTTAACTACATTAATAATTTAGACGGATAAGAAAAAAGGGATTTTCTGAATGCCAAAAGATGCCTTTAATATATACGTACGAGACAGAAAGATATAAAATCTAAAAAGGGGCTTTATTTATAAGAAAAAAAAATAAATAAATAACTCTGAATGTAGTTTGATCTTGAACTAATAGATCGTTGTATTTAATTTTATAAATTATATTAATTATTTAAAAAAAAATTATGTGATTACGATTTAAGTATTTATTAAACGGCCCCTTTAGAGACGTACACATATATGTATATACTTATGTATATGCATGCCTGCCTTAATATAATATAACTATATCAAAATGTAAAATATGCGCTGTGCACTTAAGCATGACGCAAGCTCAAGCGAGTTGCATTTTCATTTCTTAGTGCAATCGAAAGCCTTGCAGCACTTTAAATATCTGTACACAGGCGAACACACACACACATGTGTATGTAAGTAGAGATATAAAATAGCAACAAATAAAAGCCGTAAACACCGTTGTCTATAATTGTATATGTCTTGCTGCAACACGACTCGCTGGCGCGCCAGCATTTGTTTCGTGCCAAGCATTTGCTCCGATTTGATTTTAACTTTTATTTAACAAACAACAACAACAAGAGAGTCGCTTGTAATGGCAGCCAGCAACAACAACAACAACAATAAAAGCAATAGTAAAAGTAAAGTGAGTGAAAAACAGCTACGTGAAAAATAAAAGCACAAACGCAAGCGCCCAACAAGGCCGTTCACTTTGGCTGGCAAAAAGTACACATAAACACATACACACACACACACACTATGCTGGAAAGTGAAAATTGCAGGCATTAGTTGCATTTGCAAGAGTTGCAGCCGTTATACATAGATATTTTTCGGTTTTTCTTTTATCTGCAGCAAGTTACTCGCCTAAGTCTTTTGTTTTTTTTGTTTTGCCATTCAGCATGCTCGTCTTTTCTCACTCCCTCTCTTTCTATCTCTTTCTCTCTCTCTCTCGCAGGAACACATACAGGAAGTGCTGGACAAATGGACTCAAATCGATGATGAGATCTGGGCGAAAGTAATTGTCTTTGAGCGCAATCGCCGCGTGGCCAAGGCATACGCACGTGCTCCGGTACTGACCATCAATGGCTCCGATGATGGCTTCGATGGCATGCGGTAAGTATGCAAATAATTGGGCTGAGCTTCTTTTTTTTAATTACCCAGCCGAATATTTAAATATAAAACAAATAAAAAATCCCAGCTTATGCTGCCTTTGAGCTTATGCGTAAATCGGCTGCCCTTGACCCACTGCGAAGCGCAAATCAGCAGGAGATGTATTGTTTTTGTTTTCTTTGCCATAATAAATGATTAAATTACACCAGATGTTGCTCCCAAATGGGCAAAACGAATGAAACTTTGCGCGCCGGCAACAACGCCCATTAAATTGATGGTGCGGCATATTACGATTTAATTGCCAATCCGAACTTGTAATGCCAAAGAGGTTTATCATAGAAAAAACAACCGAAGAAAAAAATAGCTATGTACTTATAAGAGAACCTTCAGCTAAATTGTGGAGCTATGCGAATGCAAATTACGACATTTGTGACCTCACCGCTGGCGGCAATTTGTAGCATGTGAAAATGCCCGAAAATAAAACGAACGTCAACAAGTGAAAATGTTTTAATAATTGCGCGTATTTTTATAAAATGAGCGATTTCCGTTGCGCGCCAATTTGAGCTGTTTGTTTTTATTTTTATTTTTTTGTTTGCTAAGAATTCTAGTTTTTGGCAAGCAGTTGCTCGGTTTTGACTGCAGTTGCTGTTGCTGCATTTGAGGCTAATTAGCATATTCCGTCTCAAAATGATTTCGTCGTTGCGTGCCACAAATTGCAAATGCCAAATGCTTTTGACTCAATTGCCGTGGCCAATTGCCGCACAGCCCACACATTGCAAGCAGCGAGTGCTTCGACTCCCAGCCAAATGTCAAGAAGTCTGCATAGTGAATTGAAGTTTACAAGTATCTCATATAAATGTATATATGTGTATATATATACCTCAATATGAGGCACTTCAATGCGCAGCGAATGCATAATGCATAAATGTGCTGATTAAAAGTGAAGTCAAAAAAACAATTCAAGTTCGTAAAATGTAATTTGGTCAGAAGCAACAACTGCAACAGCAACAGAAACAATATCAGCAACAGCAGCAACAACAGCAGCAATAACTGAGCCCAAAAAAGGGCAACGCTTCCATTTGTGTTGCAGGCCGGCTTCCTTTGTGTACCCCAAAAAACAACAACAACAAAATGAAGATGCGCTGCCAGTAAAATGTCAACGGCAACAATAATACTTAATAATAACAACAAAAAACGAACAACAAACAACAACAATGACTGTGGCGCAAAAATTAAATTAAATAAATTAACGGCTGCCATCGCCTAGTAAATTTGATATTTTTCAGGCGTTAAGAAAACCATGTAAAAGTTGAGAGCGTGTGCGACTGCCACGAAACGGCTGAAGCAAATGTGCAACAATTAAGCAATAGCTGGCATATAAATTCCCTGTAATTAATATAAAGACACTTAAGTAGTTGTAAATAGTACGATTAATTATAATATACAAGAATAATGCTGCCCGATTGATAAAAAGGCCACCCCAGGAACATAGATTCCAACTTCGTGAAAATCGGATGAGATTTGTCCGAATTATGGAGGTAGAACATTTTAAACTATATGCGGTTAACATGGACAAAAAGCCAAACCTTATGCAAATCCAGTTTTAATTAAAAGTGTTATCTAAGACTGTACACGATATTTGAGGGTACCATTTTTAGATTAAGTTTGACCCTTTATGACACTTTATGGGGTCGGAGATTCTGTATTCTGCTTGTCATATATATATGCACAACACTATTTTACTAATTTAAGCTAATCTCAATAGCTAGTGCAAGCGTTTTCTAAGCCTAGAGAACGTTTTATAGAGCCCAACTGAATGCTTTCAATTTTGATCTAGCTGTAAATCTGGCATACACACGCTCAATTGTGTACACATTTCCAATATGTATACAGGGTATTAAAAGTCAAATGAAATTACATATAATAAGGAAAGTCATTCGTTTCGTTCGTGACGAGGTCATCAAAGATCTGCAGATGCAAATTGCAGTTGTCATTTTGCGGCAGAGGATCCTCTTTCTTTTTTTTCCAGTCGTTGTTGTTGTTGCTGCTGTTGCTATTGCAGCTGTTGTCAATATAGTTGCTAATGCTGTTGGCTACTTGTTCATGTCAGTTACAGGTTAAATATGCCCAGCACAGCAGCCGGTGGATTAGTGTAGAGGGGTAAGGCGGCTAAATTGCTTAAAATTGAAACTGATTTCGAGTCGAAAGTGTCAAGTTAATCAATTGGCATGCCGCTGACTTCAAACAACTGAGGGTTTACGTGTGTGTGTTGTTTTTGTTGTGTGTGGTCTGCCTAGCCGTTGTCTGTTGCCCAGCTCTTGTTGTTTAATTAGCTGCAATTGCTGCTGCTGTCAGCCCTTGTTAGCGTTTAAGTATTTCCTATTTCTTTTCTGCATTTTTTAGCCATTTGCTGCTTGTCAGCTTAAAAATAGGCAGCCCATTTGAATGCTACATAGATCTGTTTATCATGTGCATGGCGCATTTCATTCCACACGCAACGTTTTTCACGCGAAATCTGGCTAAATGCAAATGAAAGCGAATGTAGTTCTTTCAGCAGAGCCTCAAAGACCACTTGTGAGCTTTGGCTTAGCGATCAAAGGCGTGCTTGAATGCTTCAATTTAAGCTGAAAATGAGTTTTTATAGTTTTTTTTTATTGAGCATTCTTAAACGCAAGCCCGACTTTTAACTATTAAACCTGTTCCGGTCAGACTTTCACTTTGAAGCAGCTATCAAAATTTCCTGAACTATGTATGTTAATGCGTATTGAACGTGTTTATATGTTGCTTGTGGCCAGATTTTGATTGTTCACATATAATTAGTCATGCTTGGACAAGAAAAACTAGTATTTAACATCGTAGAGCAGCTGGAATTAAAAATATATATGCAGCATAGCCCAGACTGAAAAGGTTTTTTTAGGAATTCCTTTACTATAAATCGAATCTTAGGCTAAACAGCGGAAATACCAAACTTGACATATATCTTCTAAAATAGAATATATATATGCATTTGATGTTGGAAGAACGGGGTTCAGGGTATCCCCTAGTGGGGAGCTCCCGACTAGAACCTCTTACTTGTTATATATAACTTTGATCCCGAAATGTAGCCCGCATTTTGTAAGTGAAAATATCTAAGGCTGAAAATGTTTACAATACAGCGGGCAGTTATATTCTTAATGATATTTTATTTTGTTTAAATTTAAAACATATAAAACCTTAAGCCAAGGCCGGGTCTTCAAGGTGAAGAAACCCATAAACTACCGAACAGATTCTTTGAGAAATATTTTATCAACTATGAAAAATAACCCACCCGCTGTAAGGGTATCTCAGCTTCGGTGTCTGTATTTTGCCTAGCTCTGACGTGTTGTATGCTGCCGATTGGCAATTTTCACACCTAGGTATCTATAGCTTTGCGTTGCATGTAAATTAATTAATTAGACTGCGGAGGCGTCGCAGCCGATGCTGAGGACCACACAATTGTTGCAGCAACAGCAGCAACAACAGTTGCAGCTGCAACGCAGTATTTTTTTTGTATTCGCTACAAGCGCATTTAATTAATGGGCAAACCCTTAAGCACTCAGGGCCAGACCACTTACATGTCTGCCATTATCTTTCGCAACAATTGAAATGGCGCCAATATAAATTTTGCTGCTTATGACAGTTAGCGGCTGCTGTTGCTGTTGCGTGGGCGTTGCCAATCAAATTTGCATGTCGCGGGCAACAGTTGAAATCAAATCAAAATACAACTAGCGGCAATTGCTGGCGCAGCGTGATATAAACAGGGCACTGCCGGCCGTTTGATTACAACATTTTTCATTTCGTGCGAATCAAAAATGAGGCAAAAAAGGCGCGACTCGCGCCTGTCCAAGGCCATGCTTTAATCAACAGACAGTTGTTTTTATTTTGCTTGTCTACAATAGAAGCCGGATAGACTGTAACATGAAGCCAAAACGTTTCTCGGGCACACGTGCCAATTTTTTTTTTGCCAAGAACCGCAGCGATTCGTGGCCTTCGCAGCGTTTAAGGTGCGACTAGAATTCAATTATTTGGAGCAAATTATAACAATGTAGACTGGCAGTTAGTTGGCAAGCTAACAAGGTTCGTTGCCAGAGTCTTTTGTGCATCTGCTAGCTCAACAGACGCGTTCGTTGCCTAAATCTTTTGTTTTTATTGATATCATTTAAAATGTTGCTCTGCCTGCTGCGTTTTATATTAAGCCATGCATTATTTTTAGCTCGACCGGTTGTTGCTGTTATTTTGCTGTTTTTATTATTATTTTTTACTTGTGCCTCTCCATGCAAAACTAGCCGCAGGTCAAAGCGTTGCCAGCGCCAGTTTTGGAGCGCACCGAAACCAGTCGCCGTTAACTGCATTGTTGCTGCCGCTTCCTTGAAGAAGAAGCAGCAGCAACAACAGCTCCCCCCTGTTGCAAGGTTTGACCCAGTGCACACGTTTAACTTGAACTCAAAAAAACCGCTACAGCTTGGACTCTCGCTTTCATTGGCAGCCGCAAAAATGCAGCACATAACGCAGACAGTTGTTGCCTGGCTGCTGCCTTTGTGCCTTTCGCATTTTTAGCTCATTTAGGCGTGTCAGGTCCAGTTTTTTATATGCATTTTATTTTTGTTTTTATAGTGGACGACCTTGCAAGCGATATGTATGCATGTGGATATAACTAGCTGCATGTTGGCCACATCGAAGTGAATGCAACTGTTGTGTCAGGCCATGAATTGGTAACTAAATGTGTGGCTGAATGATTGGCAGAGTAGGTTGGACTGTTTCTGGGGTTGGGCCTGGGGTTCTGTTTTTTATTTTTTTTTTCGTGATATAGGTTCAACTGAAGCGCCTTGGCTTGCATTCAATTTTAATAATGCCAAAACTAAACGAAGCATTTAAAGTGGAAGCAAACACAAAAGAACTGCAAATCCGCTTCGTTTAGGGGCAACCTTGAAAGGCACATACATCAGCTAGCAGCGGCGGCGGCAGCACTAGTCCATGTCGATTTCATTTCATGGAAAACTTTGACACACATTTCAACGGTTTTTACAAGCATTTAGCCAATAAATCAACGCCAAGCAGCCGCAACGTCAACGTCGACGCCGGCAGATGTTACGCGCAGAACTAAAGCACATGGCCAAATGCCAACGGCAAATGCTGCCGTTCTTCTAGCTGCTGCTGCTGTCTGGCAGCGCTTCATTATACAAATTAACATAAAAAATAATAGTGACAGAGCGGCGTCAGGTGAGCTTGGCAGCAGTAGCAGCGACAGGAGCAGTGTAGATAACAACAACAATGATCAGCAGCGGCAGCAACAGTTGCTGTGGCCTTTTTGCGAACGACAATTACAATTAGCTTCGTTTCATTGTTTGTGCTGCTGCTGCTGGGGCTGGCGGCTTCCTCTGCAGCTTCTTGTTAGCATTTTAGCCGACATTTGCGGCGACCTTAAACACAAACAGCTAAGTGCGGCGGCTGCTCTTCCTGCAGCTAAGCATAAATATTTGAGTGTGCAATTGACTTGACAGTTTCTTAAAGGGAGTTTTGGGCAAGGCTAATCAAAACGAAAGACCTAGGCAACAAACTTGCCGTGAGTCAGCGGCGCGTACGGCAATTAAACAGACCGTATGAAATGTTTATTATAAATTGTTATGCTGCAGCTGCAGCTGCCACACATTGCGGCAAGCACATAAATCACTGTCAATGTGAATTTGTGGCAGGCGAATGCACAGTTATGCTGGGCTGGTGCTTTGGCCGTGTTTTGTCAAAACGTTTAATGTAACAAAATTTGTGCAGCAGGCTCTGTGTCTGTGACTCATACAACACTCGACACGAATGCTCCACTTAAAGTGAACGTGCCACAACAAAGTGCTTGGGCCCATACTGATTTTTGGTTTTTTTATTTTCCTTTTATTTTTGCCTAATGCGGCAGATAATTGATTTGCAATTAATAAAGTGTTGTGTGCCTATTATTATTTATATATATAAAAGTGTTTTTTTTTTTTTTTTGCAGCATTGGCTTGTGCGGCTTTGACAATCCCATGCGAGATCAGAAGACGGACGAAATGAAGCGCGTCATCGGCCAGGTAAGCTGGTTAACTGAAGTTTATGGCTCATTAAATTGAGCGACACAGATTTTGTCGTTGTTGTTGTTGCTTTTAAAGAGCTTACGCTACTAATTTATTTGCATAAAAACTGATAAAAAAAATAAACAGATTTGACGGCGCCTTACATGAAACGGCCATTAACGCGGCCAAATGTCCAAAATACAGCTAAAATTGAAGTACACATAAAACACATTTTTTTGTACACCTGCAGGGCGTCAAGATCAAAATGGACGATGCTGGCAATATACTCGTGCGTCGCTATGCCAAGAGCAACGTTTTTGTTAAGAGCACCGCCAGCAATCCCAACGAGGAGACCTCAATTGGTGCCGAAATCTTAAAGCTGCCAAATCAGGCGCTCGAAAGCGAAAAAATAGTCAAGGCAAGTTATGCTATGCTATAGAAATCTAATCGTATATAGTTAATGCACTCGGCTTACCTATATGCAAATTATTTTATTGTTTACTAATTCGTTTATTTTTCTTATTCACTTTGTCGCCTACAGCTGTTCGATATGAAGAAGTTCCAGTCGAACGTAAATCGTGAATTGCGCCGTGCCTATCCAGATCGTCGGCGCTTGGAGACGCAATGCCTATCGGCAGTGGCCTTTGTCAAATCAGAGAATGACATTTTGGAGTGCCCCATTTGGGTGCTCATTGTGAATGTGGTAGCCATGGATATGCTAAAGAGCAAGCTGCCGCCAGGTGAGTCAAGGCGCAAGTCCAACTGTCTGTATGGGTTTTTATGTGTGTGTCTCTCTGTCTCTCTCTCTCTCTCTCTCTCTCTCTCTGTCTTCAATTCAGTTATTGTTTACTAAAATCAAGTTACTAAAAACTCAATATTAATAGGGATAGTATTAAGGTGGATTAGACATTTGTCCCTAATATTAGAAAACTAATATGGTAATAAGCCTCTCTAGAGATTTATCACTGATATTAGCTGTAAGTATTTGATAACTTTAGCGAAACTTGATATCGGCTCGTCCATCGTTTAGGGGCAAAATCTTAATACTATCTGATTTATGAACAAAAACTACAGAGAAGCATATACATAGACATATTCTCTATACTTGTAGGAGATTTTTCGCTCAGATTTCATATATATACATATGAATATGTACATACAAAGATATCTTCTCTATATTTGTAGAAGAGCTTACGTTCTGATTCCATCCGCCAGCTCTAGAAATACAAAGTAGATGCAGTTCAACAGTTGCAGCAGAAATAGCCTATTGTTCCATGAGTGTGTGTGTACATGTGTGTGAGTGTGTTTGTGTGTGCATGTGTGTGCCACTGCGTACGTGCGTTCGTGTGTATGTGTATGTTGTAATTGTGGTCCATTTGCCTGGCAGTTATTGATGTATTGCAGCAACAATTGCTTTGACATACACTTCTCTGTTCTTCTGCTTCTTCCACACAGTGCAACGTCCCATTGTGGACATCAAGAATCGCCCGCGAATACCCATACCAGATGAGGATCCCTACAGCGTGGCCGGTACCGGCAGCAACGGCAGCTCGGGCAGTTCTGGCTTTGGCAGCGGCCACCAGCAGCAGCAACTGCAGCAACTGGGCAAGCATTTAAATAATGGCAGCAGCAGCGGTCATGTGGCTGCCACACGTGAGCAACTGCTATTGCAGACGCAACAATTGGCGCATAAGCGCAGCGAGAAGCCACCCAAATTGCCGCCCAGGGATAATGTCTATGCGCACGATCTGATTCCAAAGGTGAGTGACAAATTAGCACCAAATTGTTGCTCAATTTTTTTATAGTCAACAAAATTTAAAAAAGTAAGAGGTTCTAGTCGAGAGCTCACGACTAGGAGATGCCCTGAACCCTCTTCTACCAACACCAAATTCAACGCGCGCTACACTCTCGTTTGCTTTAGCAGTAATAAAAATAAATTATAACAATACTATACTATTCTATAAGCTAAATGTCACGTTTGGTAACTCGAGCTCTTATAACTTACGAGATTTAATAAAAAACAGCATGTCGATATCGAGTTTTATCGATTGCTTGTAAGCGGGTCAAGTAATCGGCACTAGGAGGACCTCCATTTAATTTCAAGTCTCTAACTCTAATATTTTCTGAGATGCTTGCGTTAATACATATGGACGGACAGACATACGGGCAGACATGCAGACAGATCTACTCGACTGTTAATGCTTATCAAGAGTATATTTACTTTATAGGGTCGGAGATGTTTCCTAATGTCTGTTTCAAACATTTTCTCAAATACATTACACCCCTTCTACCCATTTTTAATGGGTTCAGGGTATAAAATAAATATGTACATATATATATATGTATATATATATATATATATATATATATATATATGGGCAAGAAGTGTGGCAACTAGTCCAGCAATAACATCGTAACGGACGGCCTGGCTATGCTTGGCTACGTGCGCAACGCGAGCACTTGCAAAATGGTTTACGGCTCTGCCGCTGGCTCGGGCTCTGCCCCTGGCTCAGACTCACACTCTGTCTCTGGCTCTGGTTTTGAACCCTCGTCGAGTTCTGTCAGCACAGACACAAAGTAGCTAAAAATACCAGGCCACTTGCTGCGGCGACGATTTCGCTTTTCGACCGTCGCATCGTTGAGCTTCACCAAGCATTTGGCTTGCATTCAATAATATTCGAATTTCAACAGCAACAACAATAACAAATAACTGCAAACGAATCGCGTGTAATTAATATGCACGGAATGTTGCCAATGAGCCCAACGACCGATGGCTAACGCTATGGGCCACTGTCTGCACAGTTATGGCTAACTGTAAGCGCACCCATACAGACAAACACACATATTTATATACATATAAATACATATATTGTACATATATTGTACATATATTGTATATATATATATATATACAGAGTGTGCAGCGCCTTTGCTGGCGCACCTTGCGCAAAGTGTAGCCAGCGCGTTTGTTGCCTAAGTCTTTTTTCGGGTTTTTTTTTGCATTTACATTTTTAACTAAATATTTTAAAATGAATGACTTGTTGTGTATGTGTGTGTGTGCCAAATTCAACAATTTAGCAAACTATACACAGCAATTGTTATTTGCTAATAACTATAATTAATTTTAATTTTAATTTTAAGACTGAGAAGACATAAGAGAACATTATTTCTAGCTATTTTTTATATATTCTTATTGATACGAAAATTAAGTGAATACTTAAAATGTTTACTATATAGAAGCTTGAAATAAATACATTTAAGCTTCTAATAAAAACTTGAGAAAAACAGTTAAGCTGAAATTACAAAGTGATATATAAACAAAATAATTAATACATATTTAAACCTCTCTTTCCCTAACAGCCGGACTACGATGACATTGATTTGGAGACCAGAATCAAACTATCGCGCGGCAAGTCCGACAAAGGCAAAGACAACAAGAAATATGGTAAAACACTTAACTTAAAACTTAACCCTCTAAGCATGTGGAAGCAGAAATAAACACAAGTTCGCACTACTATTTTAGATGATCCTTATTACTGTGGCTTGCGTGCACGCGTGCCCAACTTTGTCAAGGCCTCCAAGTCCAGCGCCAAGGATCAACGCGACGGCAATGGCAACAACATAATCAGCAACATGAACGGCAACGGCAGCAGCAACGGCATCACCACGCTCAGCCAGAAAAAGACTTCGATGATACACAACCATTTGGCCGGCATGCATCCACATGCACAGCACATACAGCAGCAACAGCAGCAACAGTTGATGGCCGCGGCAGCAGCGGCTGCAGCGCATGCCGTGCATCATCAGCCGGCGGGCCATCATCCACACCAGATCTGGCAGACGCGCAGCTATGAGAGTGGCATAGGTATTTATAATAAAATGGGCGGCTATCAAGCACAGCTAGCACCACATCAACTGCAACAACACAATACGCACGCATTGCAAATGCAACAACAACAACAACCACAATCACTGCCAACGGACCTAACAGCAACAACAACTGCAACTGCAACTAGCAAGACACAAAGCAGCGCTCTGGCGCCGACAGTCAAACACCAACAGCTCCACCAGCATCCGCACAAAAAAGCACGTAGCAATAAACAACAACAACAACAGCAGCACCTGCACCCGCACCCTCACTCGCACCTACACCCACACCCAGGACAGGGTCATGTGCACCATCGACACCAGCATCGCCATTGCCATCGGCAGCATCAGCCGCTGGCGAGCTATTATCCAACTGGGCAATACTATGATGATCTGGAGGAGGTGGCGGTGCGTCAGGGAGCTAGACGCCCGTCGATGCGGCGCACTCTGCTGCCGGCCGAGAATGCCTGCAATTGTGTCAGCTGCTATGCGTTGGCGCCGCTCTGTGGCCAGGTGCCGGCACCGCGGCCGCAGCGCAGTCTCAGCCAGCAGCAGTTGCGTCGCCATCAGCGGCTGAGCGGCGGGCTGCTGGACAGGCACGTGGGCGTGTCCAAGTGGTGCAGCGAGAGCGATATCTCGGTGCTGGAGCAGGTGCAGGAGGACGAGCCCAACACAATGACCACAGACGAGCGCTACGAGGACAGCAACGACTACGATGACTTTGACCTGGACTTTGACGACATGGACGAGACCACGGCGAGCGGCTACCCACAGCGCCAGCTGCGACACGGGCAGCAACCGCGTGCGGTGCACAGCAACGAGGAGACGGACATGTATGTGGATCGAGCACAGCTGCGTCAGCTGGCGGCGCCGGCGCTGCTCGCGGCACGGCAAAAATCACAGTCCACGGAGAGCTTCTTCGAGCAGCCCAACGAGGAGGGTTCACTGTACATGTACGGTGGACGCCGGCGCATAGTGGCCAAAGCGCCATCGGTGGTTAACATTTATGAGCGTGTGCCCAACTCCATGGACTCGGACATTGGCTATGGCAAGTTTCAGGCCAGCGGCAGGCGTGCGCAATATTATAATAAGCCCAAGCTGCCAGCGCCAAGTTGGCGGGGCAAACGTCAGCCGACGTTGGCGACACATTTACAAAAAGCTGACAAAAAACCATATGAGAATACTAGCAGCAACAGCAACAACAAGCGACAGCTAACGAACAGCAGCAACAACAATGATGACATCTTGAAAAACAACAAAAAGAATTTCAATAGTAAAAACAAAAGTATAACAGCAGGCACAGCAGCAACAAAGAGCTTAACCACAGCAACAGCAGCAACTGTGACTGCAACAGCAACATCAAAGCAGCCACCACCAACAGCAGCAGCGGCAGCAACGGCAACAGCAACAGCAACAGCACAAACAACAACAAAAGCAGTAGCAACAGCAACAAACACAAACAATGCACAGCCAGCACAAAGAACTGGGCGGACTGCCAGCCGGCTTGACATCAGCGACATGGAATCCATTTATGGCTACCTGAAGCCGCGCAAGCCGCGCAGCCTCAGTCTGAAGAAAATCCAAATACTTGACTATTGAAAATGGAACTATTTCAACTTTTCGTTCCCTTAGCCGAATCAAGGTTATTTTACAGCATTAAATTGGGTTCGATCTGGATATGCGCTGTGTACATATATAAATGCGAAATTGCCTATGGTTATAGATTTTTTTTTATTGGTTGCACCTTATATACCCGGCTATAGCTAAAACCTATACCGATTTTTTATACTAACTTCACTTTAACTTGGACCCTGGACGGCAACAGTTTACCTTTACCGTTAACATTGTACATACACCAAACATCTTACCATTATAGAGCTTTATATAAATATATCTATATATATAAATTAGAATATATTTGCTAATGTCACTTTGTTGCGCTTATTGTAGATTCGGAGCTTGTCGAATCACCTTACAATCACATCTATGGACGCCATTTACCGCTGCCAACTCGCGGCTATGTGCCCACACCACGCATGTTTATTGGGGAATGGGACTGAGAGAAAGATGAGGTGAAGGATACAGACAGGACGATGTATGCATACATATATATATATATATATATATATATGTATATATATCAAATGCTTCACACAATCGCACTATCTAAAACCAAGCGCCAAGACACAAAACATGATTTGGTTTTTTTTTTTTGTATCAACTAAAACAGAAATTATTCAAGTGCAGCAATAATTTAAGTCAGAAAATCACGAACTGTTTCCCAAATTCATTAAGTAATTAATTTAGCAAAATATAATAAAAAAAATAATAATCTTAGGCTAGACTTAAATGTATTCCACACAAAATCCATTATGCATATATGTAAAAATAATATATTCTACTTTTAATAGCTGCGCATAATTGATTTTGTTCTAATATTGAGATTACGACAGCGCACTGGTAACTTTATATATACGCATATATATATACATATTAAAATATATATATATATATATATACAAAAATTGACTTTTTTGCGCAATAACACGCCATTACATTGTATAGTTATTAGTTACGTTTGTTTTGTGTAAATTTAAATGCGTTTCAGTTGTTGCATCGATTCGCAGCCAAAATTCACAAGCCTAGTATATATTTTTGTATTGTCACATACATTGTATTACGTTAAAATCAATACATTTTGAAAATAAATGTATAGGCTGATTTGTCTGTTCTTATCGTAATATGTAATATGTATTCTGTATTGTATATGAGCAACAATAAAAATTATATTCTAGTTAAAGTAAAAACCATGTAAAGAGCATTTCTTCTGTCTAATTTATAATTGTATTTGGGTTTTCAGACTCTAATTGAAAAACTTTGTAATGCATTTAAACTATTGATTTTATAAGCAGACCATATCCATAAGTCGGGTCTATGCGTATTTCACATATAGTAATCGGGATTCCAGTTTGGCGGATGCATATGATCTGGGTTTGGACCCATTGTACCCGGATTACGCGGATTTAATGGATTAAACGGATCAAAGCGCGCCAAGCCTGGATTGGCCGGAAACGCAAATAGATTACCCGAGCCCCGACCCAGTGGATCCAAATCCCCACGACCAATGTCAGGGAAACCAAATGGCCGCGGCTCAAAACCGTGCGGCATGAACGAACTACAATTTTATAATGTTAGTAGCAAAAAAAAAAATTAGATACGTAATAAGAAAACGCTAGCTTTGTAGCTTACCCCGGACGTCTAGGCTCACCAATGCGCAAGGGATCAGTTATGTTTGCCGGTGTTTGCTGGGTTGCTTGTGTCTGAGTAGTTGCTTCGCGTGAGTTTCCAGTAAATACCTAAAAAACATATATTTCAATCAAAATGGAACCCCATTTAACTTTGATTTGTTGGGAGGACTCCGACATACCGGATCACAAAGCTCCTTGCGAAAGCGTTCAACAATATCTGTTGCAGTTGGCATAATTTTTGTAATGCCACCCTTTACCTCGGCAACCAGAGATTCGGGCGTGATGCAAATGTTGGAAACATTCTTGGTATTAATATCTAACAGATTGACAATAAGAGCATCTTCCGTAATATGGCCAAGCAGCAAATAGAGCACTTTATTATGGACATATCGCAGTGAGTACTTGCTACTGTCGCCATTCCAATGATCCGGCAGCAATTCGCTACCCACCTCGTCTTCGGGCAAAGTTTTCTGCGAGCAATAAAACTTATTGAATTAAAGGTCAAGATATATATATAGAGCATACTCACGTCATCTCCAATACCAACGCAGCGGAATTTGTAGTGCTTGGTCAGCAAAAAATGGGCAAGCACCATGAGAACATCTGCCTTCTTATCAATAATGCCATCTACAGTTTTGTATAATAGATCCCAGCCGTAAAAGAAGTCGGAGTTTAGCGACTCGACGGCAGATCTGGAGGTTGTTGGCTCCATTTTGTTAATGACTGTAGATAATGTTTAAAGACAGATTACAAATCAAATTGAAACATATTTCACAGGGACACGAAACCTAAAACTTTTGTTAAAATCGGAAGAATAAACCAAAACAATGACAGCACGAAATCGAACCTTAGCTCTATCAATTATCGTACACAAATAATCGATAGCCACAAATGCGTTTTAAGTAGAGGCATCCACATCTGCGTTTTAACACATCTCATGCCTAAAATTCTCGCATAGTTATATATTAATAACATAACATAACATAACATAATAAGAAATACTAGGTATGTATACTTTTATTTTAAGTGGCCTCGCTTTTTTCAAAATTCTGCAAGGACGCGACTTAAGAACGCTTTCAGTGCAATTTTTTGAAAACGCAGTTCAATTGAAATCAAACATAAGTCACACATTTGTAAACCGACGTTGGTAAACATCACTATGTTTGTATGCCACTTACATAATTAAAACACATTTAGTGTTTTGATATTTTTGTGTAACTCCGAGTAGGTCTTCTCCACAATTTTTCTGAAGTATACAATTCTAACTACGCTTGACTGCTAGCTACTGCCTGCAAACGATAAGCTAGTGCCGGCAATTTGAAACTCAGTGTTGCATTTGTGCACCAGTGCTGTAAAACATATATATTATATTAGATGATTGTTCAATTCAAATTTTAAAAATATATTCAACTGAATATGCTTTTGTAGCTTTTTTTACATTATTACATCATAATAAATATAAAATATAGTCATCTTTATTTTTGATAATTTACCTTTCCGTTATGCTCGTGCCTTACGGAATGTTGCATGAGTGCGAAGAAGACGACACGTTGGTGATAGAGTTGCCAAGCGTATAGTTGCGCATTTTAATCAACTTTTTTATAATCTTTGCAAATTATTTATAATATTAATATAATTTATGATATTAAACCCATTTAAATTCAAATTACGCGTATGTTGATGATGATCAATCAGAAAGAGTATTATATGCGATCGGTAGTTAAGATTACTTTATGCTGTTGAAGTTGGTATAAAGTATATTATAATATCGAGTTTGTACAACTATTTAACTATATCCATCCATGAAATGTGTATGTATAACATATTTTACCATTATCGGCCCAGACTTTAGGTAAAACTTGTTGTGATACTTCGTGTTTCGCTCGTGCACTCGGCTCACACGAAGTGGCTGCCATATTGGAAACGAGATAGTACAACGGCAGTCGCGTGAAAAATCATTTTTATACTGTTGACCAAGCAAATGGAGCTAATATAAAATATCAAAATAGAGCATTTGAATTAAACTGCAAAACGGCCAGGGATCATTTACGGCATTGCCGCCATTTTATATATGTAGGGCATGCATTGGTATTAGTGTTATTTATTATTGCAAAAAATACCGCGACGCGTTGTTGCTGCCGCTGCTGGTTAGCCAGCATTTTGCAGTAGTCTAGTGTGTGTCCGTGTGTGTGTGTGTAGGTATATATATATATACATATATATATATATATATTTGTTCGTAAGAGAGTGAAGAAAGAAGATATTTCTTGATTGCGATTGCAAATCCACGTGTGGATAGTCTTGACTATCGTAGCCGGCAAAATGAGCAGCACGCCCAGCGGCGAGGCTGTGCTGACGGTCACAACGCCAGCGACGCCATCGCCTTCACTCAAAGCCTTTGATTTTGATTTTACGGGTAAGCGGGAATAAGCGCCTCCCTCTACATGTTTTTCTAATGTACGTGTGTGCATTGTCTAGGTAGCAACTATGAAATGGATGCCAGCATTTCGGATGAGGAGCGTCGCTTCTATCTCAAAATGTATCCCACCGTCGATGTGGTCAATCAGCGTAAAGTCCACTGCACCGTTTGTCGCATGCATATTGGGACCGCGGCCAGCGCGGACAGCAATATTAAAATGCATCCGATATTGCGGGTAACGCACTGCATCAAATGCCATGACTTCTACAACAGCGGCGAGTTCTCCAAGGGGGAGGATGGCTCCGAGTTGTACTGTCGCTGGTGTGGTCAAGGCGGCGAGGTATATTGCTGCTCAACCTGCCCATTTGTTTTTTGCAAGTCGTGCATCATTAAAAACTTATCGCGTGGCGTTATCGTGGACATTGAGCAGAACGAGAACTGGAATTGCTTCAAGTGCACGTCGAAAATACTGTGGCCGCTGCGCGCCCAGCACTGGGCGCTTGTCAACTATATCCAGACGCAGAAGAAGTAAGTGCCGTGCACTAAGAAAAACCCAACACAAGCATAACTATTATTTCCTTCTCTGACAGCGGACTGCAATCGATGCAGCTGTCCGAATCGGAAATGCGCAGGCATATGCACAAGGACTACAGCACATGCTGTCGCCTGGCCAAAGCCAAGGCCAACAGTCTGTCCGACTCCATGGAGAGCCTAGAATCAAATGCTTCCAAGCGCAGTCATGCCAGCTCTGTGCACTCAGTCAAGAAGTCGCCCAAACCACAGTGTCCGCCCGCAAAGCGTCCAAAGTCCTCCAATGATGAGGTAGTCTGTACGCCCGATTTGCTCAGCATGCTGGAACCGGATTGTCAAATTTCAGTGGCACAAAAGCCTGGTCCACGGCCCACTATAACTCCAGCGGCCAGTATCACCACCACCACGCCGCGCATTGTGACTGTACAACAAAATTACAGTGGACCCAGTCCGAGTACTAATGGCAGTGCCACAACCGGTCCACGGAGCAGCTTGCCCCCGCCATTGGTGTTGAGCAGCTCGGGCATGCGCTACCGCCAGGCGACACCCGGTCCAGCTTCTGTTGTGCGACGCACCGTGGTGCCAAATGCCGTACGCACTGCGGGCCCCGTCTTCCATACCATAAATGGTTTTCGTGTCGATCTCAATAGCGCAGCGCAGCAGGACTCCTATCGTCTGCCCAATGGTCGGCTCATACAGGTATAGGATTTTCGTCCACCTCTAAAATAAAGCATTAATAGATACATTTTAAACCAACGCAGGTCAAGCGCCAGTTGCCACCCAGCGGCCAGCCCGCAACAACGGTGGCGCGCACCCCTATTTCAATGAATCCGCAGGTCATCATACGCCAACAGACACCGGGAGGGCCATCGCCGCGCGTGGTCCACCCCAGTTTTGGCTCCAATATGGGTATCTATAATCCACAAACTAATCAACAGCAGCGCGCGCCGCAAGTGGTGCGCGTCAACAATGGCAGCCAGGTGCATTCGGTGAACGTTGCGGCGGCATCGACGCCTTCCAACAGTAATGGCGGGACAACTATTATGATGACGCCAGCAGCAGTGCACAAGGCTCCGACACTGGTGCGTCATGTGTTCCCCAACAGTCCCATTGGTATGGCTCGCACCCAGCTGCAGGAGCAGATCTTTAATGCGATGGAAATATGCACGCATCTGACGGGCAAAGTGCAAACGCTAACCCATTCGAATGCGTACAATCAGGCGCGCAGCTACATGGATCTCAAGGAGCTCTACATACATTTATCCTATCTGATGACCTATGCGATTGGACGCTTTAAACAGCTGCAAGATAAGTGCCTGGTCGATATGCGCGAAATGGGCTTCAAGAATGATGCTAACAGCTTGGAGAACGGTCAACTGGCAGCTGGTAAGTTTTTTACAGTTCAATTATAATATTTAATATAGATTTAAGAAGTGGTTGGTATCCTAAGATATCGAATAACATAAGATGTTTAGACGGCCAACTTGGAGCGCTATAGAAATGATTGTACGAGAGCTAAGTTCTTATTTGGCTTTGAAGATCTATTGGCAAAACTTGGCATTTATTATTTTTCCCAAGCTGCATACATAGAGGTCAAATACTATCAACATAAGACAACACTGTGACATAGTTATATGGAAAGAGTCGGTTGAATCGGTCTGTTTTTCGATACATCTTTACCAAATTCTGAAAATATGAGCTTCACAATTCAGCTCACATATCTTCAAGACCGTAAGAAGCTATTTAATCTTCGGCCAGCAGAACATAGCCGTACTCCTTTAAATTAATAGGTATTTTATATTAGAGTACCCAATTTCTATTGTTTAGATATGTTATAACAAAACTGGAATTTAGATTATTCTGAAGATAACACCTTACGTAAACTTAACATCTTGTTTAATACAAAACATGATAGCCTAAGATTTAGTATAGGATATTACGTGTATTATTCCAGCCGACGCTTCACAGGCTGCGGTTTCCTGTGCAAGTCGAGGCCACTTTTAAGTTAGTGTACATTGTCTTTTGTGAATATTTTAACACATGGACGGGTGTTGCTCAACATTTTGTGCTATGGTCAGCCAGCATGTAAGTATTTTTTGTTGTGTTTATGAAAAACTCTGCGAGTTCCATTTCCTTGGCTCCACTTAAATTCAGTCTTGCGTTTGGCAAATTGATTTGATTTAGCTCTTGGTCCATGTGTTTGTGAAAATATCCAAAAAAGGCAATGGAATCGAATTCAGCAGCAGTTTTTCGCTAAAATCTTTCTTTTTGTTCACTTTTGGTTTTATTGTAGCCGTGGATTATGTGTGCTACGGCCAGCTGGACGATGTGGATCTGTTTAATACGGGCTGCAATAGCTTTCACAATCAGGTTTACGAGTATCGCAAGAGTTTACAGGCGAATCTGAAGGATGGCGAAAGCATTGATCCACTGCCGCCGCTAATGCCCCTGGGCGTGTGTGCCGAAGACGATCCCAAAGACGAGGACAATGCGCAGCAGCCAAATGAAACAGCGGAAAATGAGAACGACGAGCCGTCTGAGTATGATGATGATCGCGACGATGATGCCGATGATGGCGATGATGTTGATGATTTGGATGATGAGTACGATGCACTCGGCACCGAGGAGAGCATGAATCGCAATGAGCAGGCGCATGCCTATGATCGCAAACTGACGCGTCTGCTGCGCGAATATCCATCTATTTGGTGTACACGTCATCCGGACTATGGCAAAATGGAGGTGACACGCAAACAGTGGCGCGTAATTGCCAGCCACTTTCCACGCGGCGACGACATCAAGCTGCGCTGGAAGAATGTACGAAAACGTTATGTGCGCATCGAGCGACTGCTAAAGCAGGGTAAACGCTTCAAGGGCTATTTTGACAAGGCCACCAATTATTTGGCCAACCGCGATTTGCCTCGCAGTGAATGGCAACCCGTCGACTGTGGCGAAGGCGATGGTGACGGCTTTGAGCGCAAGCAACTGGATGCCATTGAGAATACCATACATAAGGAGCAACAGGACTTTACCGATGCACGACAACAGGGGGTAAGAGCGACGCCACGTTTGCCAGTGCGTCCGATCGAGGTACGCCCGATTGATATGCGCATCATAAACTTTGCCAAGAGTCATCCAGTGCTGTGGCGCAAGTCCACCGATCCTGAGTTCAACAGCATAGATGAGCAAACGCGCAAATCGCTGTGGCTGAACTTTTGGAAATCAGCGCCCAGTAAGTAATCCAAACTGTATTTTTAATGGGAATCAATTAAATTATGCTCTTCTTTTGTAGACTATCGCTGCGAGTACATTGTGGAGCGCTGGCAACAGATGTACGAAATGTACAAGTCCTTTCGTCTAAAAACCATTAAGGACAAGAGCACATTTGCCAATCTTGAGCTAAAGTACTCCAAATATTTGGCCAACTTGTATTTTCTGTATAAAATTGACGAGCAGGACTTACGCGACGAATTCGAGCCGCTGCAGGATTGTGTGCAGCAAGCGACAAACGGTGGCGATTCAGCTGGCAAGCTAAAGGATATGCCCGATGATAAGCAGTTCGCGCAACAACTGGTGCTAGCCATGCGCGCCTATCCCACACTCTGGAATCCGCGACATGTCGATTACAATGATGTGGGTGCCCGCGAACGCCTGTGGGCGGAGCTGGCCCGACGCTTGCCACGCTTCCGGCGTGATGCACGAGCCTGCAAATTACGCTGGCAAATGGCAAAGTTTGCCTACGAATGCTACTGTCGCGAGCTGGAACGACAGCCGAGACCGAATGAGAGAACTCTGCAAAAGTTGCGCACCAATTTTCCGCTTGAAGAAATGCGGTTTCTTAATATATAAGTTTTTTATAGATTTCAAAATTACAAACTAGCAGTAAGTTAAATTATGCCAAACTTCCGCACATTCTAAGATTAAATAAACTTATTTAAAACTTTTCAACAGATGTAGAGACTATATTTATCACATTTTTAATAACTGACTAAGTTTAATTGTTAAATTCTTACATTGTTAATGAATTCTTTACTCTTTATAGAAAAACAAGCCAGCGACGATGAGGACAATGAGATTGAGATCGTGGAGCCCAAAACGGATACCATTACCATTGATTCCGATAACGAGGAGGAGCTACCTTCAGTTTCAAACGTTAGCATACCAAAGGGCCTGAAAATAACATCTGTAAAATCAACGGCACCAGCATCGAATATAATTAAAATTGATCCTGTTACCGCCAACATGGACCCAAACATGGATATTGATGTGGCGGCCTTTAGCTCATCCATTTTGGCCAGTCTGCTGGAAGTGGACATTACCGAGGGCGTTGGCGAGGTAAAAACTCATCAAGCCACTTCACCAGGTGGTACCATACAAAAGAAGCAGCCGCGTAAAAAGATGACGAACAAACCGAATCCAGCGCTGCTGCATCTGGAGCGCCAGCGCATGGAGGAAACAAAGCGCAATGATGCCAAGCTTAAAATGAAGGTGGTCGTCAAGCTGAGGCGTGCCGAGGAAGACTTTGAGGTGGCGCGCAAATGGATGGACATGGAACATGCAAAGAAGCTAGCTAAGAAATCCACAGTGTTTGAATCACAGCCAAATGCTGAAGAGCAGATGCAGAAAGCTGAAAGCCAGAATGAACCAGTGGAGGCAGCAATCGACGCCAATAAAGAAGAGGAAAGTGATAATACCATGCAAAATGATAGTGAGAAGGAACAGGAACAGCACGTTGAAGATGAGTTGCTGCAGAAAATGGACACAACAGACGCAACTAACTCTCAAACAGACGTTGAAAACATCGAAACGAAGTCGACGAGCCAAAAGAAAGCCGAAGATGCGGATAATCCTGAAGATATTGAAATCTCAGCTGCGGATAAAGAAAAAACTGAAACAGAGCCAATTAAAACAAGTATAGCAAAATCAACGGAAGGCCTAGAAGTGACAGAAAGCGCAGGAATTATGGAAAATAAAAAGTCCAACGAAGCAACAATGGAAGTAACAGAAATAATTGAGGCTGATGACGAAAAAATTGAATTGAATGAAACTGAAACAGATACAACAGCTGGTGTAACAACTGAGGAAGCGGATGAAGCTGAAGACGAAGAAAGTATGCCGCAATTAAAATATAGAGAAGCTGATCAAACAGCGTTGGATGAGGCAGTTATAAAATCTGGCGTTGCAGCCAGTGCCAAGACTGATGCTGCAGCGCCAGCAGCTGAAGCAAATGAAGACAATACAGCCGCAAAAGCTGCCGACACCAGCGAGACAGATGCTGATGAGACGGACGCAACTGCATGTAAGGAGAGCTCAAGGAACAGTTCACCTGTGACCGCTGCTGAGGCGACGGCGCAGGCAAAGAATGATTCAACAACTTACCACAAGTTAGTCCAAGCGTCCGAAGCTGAGCAGCCGACTGAGATTACAACACAGAGTAGTCCAAGCAAGGCATCCCCACCAGCAAGCCCAAGTGTCGAACACCTTGATCCGCCATCGGATACGACTGACGCCGCAATATGACTGCTGTGCTAGTTTGGAATCCAAATACCCTAACACATTTTAATGCTACAATTAACTTTGCTTCGAATTGTAGGCTCGAATGTAATTTGTTATTATAGTTTTTAGTAATATTTTTGCGTATGAGCTACTCAAAAACGAACAGCGCAAAAAGGACGTATGCAACAGCTTAGATTTAAGAGGATTAAGCATTTAATATCAGAACTTTTTGTTTTCGTTTTCGAAAAGCAACTAGCCCAAATCAATAATATACCATGGCACATGAAAATTCAGAACACGCCCATAAACAAACATCATCATACTTAGTCATAAAAGTAATGCATAGAGTATATTGATATTAAATAATATCGTTTATTTTATTTTTTTTTAATTGTAAAAAATAAATACTTGGCGCAATGAGATTGTTAATAAATAATTCACATTTAATACGGATAAACAAAAGTCACGAACCCAGTTGCAATCATATAAAGTGGAGTATTGGGGAGTTGAAATTATGCAACTAGTGCATATTTTCGGTCTTTTTGTGCGTTTGCTTAAACAGATTGTAGTAGATATAACTATGTGAAAATTGAACAAGTCTGTGCGTTTGTTAAATAATATTTCAAATAGTATTAATAGCACCCAAAAAAGGTGTGCAAGAATATCGGCCCTTATACATTATTTTGAATTTTTTTCTTTTAAACTAAAATATGAAAATTCACTTAAATACCACAAATAATCTCAGGAACAAAAAAGTTTTATATAGCTACGCGTTATATAAGGTGTGTGCAAAACTGTTTGTCGGAGTATTCAATGCAAGAAATCATATTAGAAATGTAATGTAAACTCTAGATATGGAAGGAGGCCAACATTTTCGAGGCATATTCACAGCTCTTGTGCTTTAACAATTATTTCGATTCCTTAATCGCATATGATTTAAGTAACGTCCCGGTGGCGGGCATTGTATGCTGTAATTTGAAACAAAACGCCACGCGTCCGCCATGCTCTCCGCCTTCACCTGATGCTGGGTTATGCTGCCCTTAAAGGCGCACAAATGCGGGGAGTGGGCGAAGCTGAAGAGTGCATGATGCTGCCGCTTAACATTGGCACGATTCGCGCAGAGACCAGTTATGAAAATATCTTCTAGATAAACTAGCGATGTGTTCAACGCGGCCTCAAACAAACGCTCGACAACATCAATGGACATTAGATAACCGGCACCGGACAGATACTTGGGATATGATTCACCTTTGTACATATAGTAGGGCATATACCATTTGCTTGTCACATCGCTGACAGGCACCACATTGCAGAACTGATGTCCACGCATGATCCCGCTGGTGGCATTTAGTCGATTCTGCGGCGACATGACCACCATCGACCCACGGTCATGATAGTCTAGTGTATCGTTATAGAGGGGAACTGTGCCGCCGAGCAGAAAGTGCAACAGATTCGGCACATTGACAAAGGTGTCATCGTCGCATTTCAGAAAGAAGGCGCACGTCTTGCAGCAACTTTTACTGATGTGCTTCAATGCCAAAACGGATTTCAATGTTAGATTATTGTACGAATCAATGAAATTCTCCTGAATGATATCGTTGTACATTTCAGCTTCGTTGTGCAAACGTATCAGCGTCTCGTTGCCCAGATGGGATTCGTAATTGCTGCGGCCCACAATGAAGACAATGCGCACCTTGGCCGTTAAGGTGTCACCCTCACCGCTTAGGTAATCGGCATAGAGCTGCAGGCGTGAATCCATTGTCGGCAGATAATGACCCTTCATATGGCCATGCAGCTTGCCAAAGGCGGCATAATTGAATTCTGTTGTATTGCCCCACGTTTCCCGGATCGTCTGGCGTGCCACAAAGTTATTCAAACCGGTGCAGACGGCTATGATTAGAAATGTTTTGTTGCGACAAAAGTCACGCGGCATTATGAGTGCCGTCTCCTGCTGTGCCTGTATGTAGTCCTTAATGTCCAGCGACACGTTGGCCGCCCAATCGGACAGCGAAACTGTGAAAAGCCGCAATCAGCAAATGGTTTTATATGGTATACTCTATACTTACCATGTCTTTTTTGCACATCAATACAAAAGTACTGCACGATAATGTACAGCATTAATATAAAGAAACTGCACAGCATAAAATAACTGAATCTCTTAAAGCATCTGAGTAGTTGGTAGCGCATGGAACAGCCAAATCTCTTCAAGCATCTGGGTAGATAATAGCACACACTTTGTCGTCTATGGATATTTCTTTTGGCACGCATTTTGTGCCTTGGCTGTGATTCATCATCGGAGCCAGAAGCAGGCGTGCCGCCAGTTGGTTCTTCGAGCAGGGTGCACTGCTGCTCCAACTCCACCGCTTCACGTGTAACATAACCCATGCTATATTCACATCAGCTTATCAGATCCTGCGTCAATTTGCCTTCCACCTGATCCAAGCCGTATATTTTGTGCACATGCTGGCAGCAAAACGAAGCGTGCCTGTAATTATATCACAGGTTGCCAATTTCACCAATTGTTTTTGTGCCCGGTCTTAGCAATGCCACATTCACAAACAATCGCTGATGTTAATTGCTTGTCTTGATAACATTTACACGAGCAGATATGTAGTAACATGCATATGTATTTGTGCACTTTCAAGCCAAAGACAGCTGTTTGTGACTATCTATATCGATAACAGTTAAGCCGTTTCCACTGGCAGTGAAATGTACTTCCATTTATCGGAACGATATAACTTCTTCGCTATTTCGATTATTTTATATATGTATGCCGTTTTTTATGGTACGTATATATATATATATAAATATCTATGAGGCATGCCTAGATTATCCTACATATAACAATTTTTTTATATATGTAATTATATTTAGTAAATTTATTTAAAATGTTATCTACAATGATAATTTGAAGTACAGTTGACAAAATGATTGAATGAGCTTATAATTTTGTAAAAGGAATGACAATGATGATTTGCCTATGCGTCAGAAAATGAGCTTAAAATATACAGAAATAGTTAAGGTTTAATGTAATTGCAATCGCTAAAAGTAACACCCGGTACCAGCAGCTGTGTGGATAGCGTTGGCGACTCTAGAAATCCGCATCAAGTGTAAACACATTATCTAAACGATTTGATGTGACGCCCATTCGCTGATATTCGCCCACTTTTTTCTCAAAGAAATTGGTTTTGCCGTCCAACGAAATCATTTCCATGAATGTAAACGGATTCTTTGTGTTGTACAGTTTGCCGACCCCAAGTTCAACCAGCAGACGATCGGCCACAAACTCAATATATTCGGACATAAGTGCGCAATTCATGCCGATCAAATTGACCGGCAGTGCGTCAGTAAGAAACTCCTGTTCAATGGTAACAGCATCGGAGATGATCTCAATGATGCGCTCTCTGCAGGGACGCTGCACCAAATGCTGGAACATCAGGACAGCAAAGTCGCAATGCAGTCCCTCGTCGCGGGAGATCAGTTCGTTCGAGAAAGTGAGGCCGGGCATAAGGCCACGCTTCTTCAGCCAAAAGATAGAAGCAAAGCTGCCGCTAAAGAAGATGCCCTCAACAGCAGCAAATGCGATGATGCGCTCCCCAAAGTTAGCTGCCTTAGAGGATATCCAAGAAAGCGCCCAGTCGGCCTTCCGCTTAACTGCCGGCATTGTTTCAATTGCATTAAATAGATAATCACGCTGATGCGGATCGCGTATATATGTGTCAATCAGGACGCTGTACATTTCCGAGTGGACATTCTCCATGGCTATCTGAAAGCCATAGAAGCAACGAGCCTCTGTAATCTGAACTTCCTGGCTAAAACGCTCGACCAGATTCTCGTTAACAATGCCATCGGAGGCGGCAAAAAAGGCCAGAACATGTGAAATGAAATGACGCTCGTTGTCTGTTAGGCGTGCCCAGTCAGTCAGATCCTTAGACAGATCCACTTCCTCCACAGTCCAGAATGATGCCTCGGCCTGAGTAAAGAATGGGCGAAAAATACACATAAGAATTTCACAATTGTTGCAATCACTACATATTGTAGTTTCCCACTAATCTAATTGTTTACAATCAGTTACGCTTGCTACGTGAGCAAGTTTTGCCGCGTTTTTTGATACATTTTCCCGCCCTTTTCAACCCTGCATATACACACACAAATGTACTTGTGTATGTATGGATGTGTCTATGTACACATCCGCCATACCTTTTTGTACATCTGCCAGATGTCATGATATTGTATGGGAAAGATAACAAAACGACGCGGATTTTCACGAAGCAGCGGCTCCACCGTCGGATCAAATTGTGCCGCGATCTTCTCCATTATTGTCTGAGCACCCTTGCCGGCGCTGCTGGCCTCTTTGCTGATGCCATTGTCCTCCGTTGTTACGGACATTTTGCGAACGTTGTTGGCGTTCTCCGTCAGAATTTTCTTGCTAGGGCTCTGTATAAACGAAAAAATATATAAAAAATACATGTAAGAAGTTACAAGAAAGCTATAATTAGCTGAAATTGAATTTGCATTTGTTTGAGTGCAAACGGAGCCATAAATATATTTGCATAACTACTGTCCATAATTGGAAACGTGTCACGTACCTTTAATGAGAATTTTTCCATGTTGTCTGTGATGTTTTCTTTGCCGGCAATTTGAGCTTGAGCCATGTTCTTACAAATTTGATTTAATTTTTCACAAATTCTTGAAATAAAAGCGCCTTAAAATGTAATAAGCCAATTGCTTTTGTGCTTAGTTCTGCACGTTTCGGTTGTTCACAGGCTACTGATTTAATTAACTATGCACATTTACCTTATATGCGGGGCGCGCATTTCTGGCGTACAGTTTTCTTTTCCCGCCATCTATATATATTTTTACAGCTGTGTGCACGCAACAAGTGAATGCTAAGAAGTGTTGGAAATTGCTGAATTATTGGGCCTTCCAACAGATCAAATAAGCGACCCTACAGCTGGCAGCGCAGCTGCAATATTCAAAATGTATTTGCAATCTGGAGGAATTAATTTTAAGTAAAATAAAAATAGACAGCATTTAAAATATTAACATTATGGAGAAAACGCCAACCGAACATCATAAGCGCTTAGAATATTGTACGACGCGATTGCAATATCGACAGGGCCGCGAGCTAAAAGCTGTGAAAGTAAAAAAACCATCTAAAAATCCATTGGGATCCTTTAAAACTCTGCCAGTTTTCAGGTGTACACTGTTGCCAGCGAGTCCCGGCATATGTTGGTTTTTGGCGTGCCCAAAGTTAATCTTCACACAGAAATAAAGAATAAGCTGCAGTGCTTTGGAAAATTGCGTTCCTGCACATGTGTGACCACCGAATTGGCAGAAACAAGTGCGTCAGATTCAGATAATATTTAGAGCATAAGCCTAACTAAACTGTATTATATTGACAGTGGAATTAGAGGCCTTTACAGATGTATTTGCGGTGCAGTTTGATGGGTTGGAACAAGCGCGTCGGGCTAAACGACAACTGGATGCTAGGCAGTTCTTTGGCGGCGAACTACACATCTCCTATGCCCCGGAAAGAGAGACATCCCAGGAGCTGAGGGAAAAGCTGGTACAGCGCCGAAAAGAGATTGCCTATCGCATCCAGCGCAACCTGGCCGAGCAGCCGCATTCGGTCAAAAAAACCGTATAGAACTAAGATCATTTATAATTCTGTCATTTTATTGAACCTAATAAGATAACACGAGCCTCTAAGGCTGAACGATCTCTGAAGATTCTCCAATGCATGTTTCACTTTCAAAATAATGGCATTTCTGAAAAATTCCGCAAAGCCATTTGCATTTATTTCTGTTTCGTTCTGCGTAGCTCGTGATAGTAATTTAGCAAGCCAATGCGTTTCGCCCACACTTGCGCACCATAGTTCGCCCAAAAGCTGCAACAGAGAACCATTAAATCAACACAATGAAGCATAAATCGCAACTTACATGCCAAACAAGGCTCCACCCAAATGTGCCGCATGATCAAAAAATTTCCAGCCCATCACGCAGCCGGCAAAGTCTATGCCCATGATAACTTTGATGGCGGCACCGGCAGAGAACGTAACGGTTGGCAGGAACAATATGCTTAACTGTGTATCGGGATACTGTGCGCAGACGTAGGCCAATACGGTCATAATAGCGCCCGACTGCAAATAAAGCATAATAATTAAGATATACATATATATATATATATATATATATAAACTTAAGTGTAATACGCACCGCGCCCAGCGACATGCCCGGTTGTCGCGTGCCCGCCTTGTAGAGAATGCTCATCAAACTGGAAAATACACCAGCGCTGAGGTAGACGGCCATAAATTGCTCCTTGCCCATAGACAAGACGGCGGCATTAGAAAAACTGTGCAGCACATACATGTTGGCAAAGATGTGCATGACGGAGTAGTGACTGAATGTCGAGAGGAACATGGGCCAGCAAACGATTCCTGTGTGAGGTTAGAAATAAGATAGAAGCATTTTATCATTTAAATTGTATGGATTGTACTTACGCGCTGCAGGGTTTGATGTGAAGTACGTCATCATTATGTTACGCATTGCGGGCAGACGCCACAATCCAAACGCCAGCAGATTACACACCAATATGGGCGCAAAGGTTTTATCACCGGGCGTCAATGAATCCCAAAAGCGCCGCGCATCGTTCTTAATTTGCCACCAAGTGTCACGATCTACAAGCAGCCGATTTTGTAACCAACCGAAACGCGCCTGTTTGGCCTTCGAAAGAATCATGCTCCGTGTGTTCTCGTATTCAATTATCGTGGCGCCAGCAAAGCATCCGATGCTGAACTAAACAAAAGTTGGACTCAGAGCATGTGCCAAACAAGAGTATCTATTTCGATCAAATTACTTACTGCTCCTGTGAACGCGATTGCCTTGATTACGTTGTTCGTTGGCACCGTGCCACCCTCTGCCGCAGGCTCAACTGCTGGCGATCTGATGTTGCTCCATCGGGATCTGTGGGTGTGAAAGTAACGCCCTGGTGGCTGCCACGCCCGCTGTGTGAACATAGTGTGTCGACAAGCTTGTAATCGGCTTGCAACATTTCCTTGAAATCTATAACTGTATTTTGGATGTGAATTAAAGCAATTGGTGTAGCCTGGTCGGCTCTTTGCATCCTTACTTACGTCACCTGAGTTAGCCAACTTTGACATAGCGCACGATTAACAAGCATAATATTTCGGGAATCAAGAATTTTGCATTAAATAAAATATATATATATAAAATATTTGCTTTGTATTTCCCGAAAAGCAAAGCAGGTTGACATAAAAATATACTGTTGATTTGTTTTTTCCTTCTGAATTTAAAAAACCAAGATACCCTTCAGTACCCTGGACTGGTTTTCCACGTTATCGTTCAACGTGTTGGTATCGCCGCAGCCGGATTGTGTATGCTTTTATGTTGATTTTATCAGCCACTCGAAGTATCCACTGTATCCGTATTCTAAAATTCCAAGCTGGGTTTAAAGTTATAAATCATTTAAATAATGCTTTTTCTGTTTTTTGTTTATTTTTGCGATTTGCTGTTTTGCTCGTACGTCTGTTAAGTTAACATTTCGCATAAATGTTATTAACAGAAATTAGTAAATATCATGTGTAAAATTTGAAAATTGTATACATTTGTTGGCTATAAAAGGTAATACATGTAATTGGCATACAGTTGTAGTTTAAAAAATAAAAACAGCAACGCAAACTTAAATTAAATCAAATTGACACTTAACAGCTGTTAACCGGCTTTGGTACGTTATCTCTAATGTAGGGCTAACAAACGATATACTAAAAAGCAGAGTATTTAAATGTAAAAAGTAGAAAAACAATGTATTTAAAAAAAAACACTAGATTGTGCTTTCATTTCACGTGTTTTGTGCTCCTCGATAATTGTGATAATCTAAACCAAAAACCTTAGCAGCCATCGATAAGGGTAGATATCGATAGTGACATCGGCTGTTTAACAGTTGTTATTGGACCAATTATAAAAATGGAACATGTGGAGCCGGTTAGTAAATTATATTTTTGATTTTTTTTATTTATTTAACTAGTGTTCACATTTTAAGCACATCCAAACCAATGACATTCTGCAGCAAATACTAAAACTGAATATAGTTGAGAATGAAGCTGAAATAATGACGCTATTGATAAACTTGCGGCTGCTGCTCACCCAAAGCAGCGCCAGTCAGGAAACATTGGCCAACAATATGGAATTCGCACATTTTGTGCAAAACGTTGTCTTTAATCCAATTATGAGGACACAGCAGCGAACACTACACATTCTAACGCTTCAGGTGCTGGCCAACAGCGTTGTAAACAATGAAAAGACACAGGCAGCGACTTGGCAGACCCATGGCGCACAAATTGCCGAGCAAGCGTGCACTTCTCCACTGGGCAGCTCCAACAATGTGCTGCTCATGATTATGTATAACATTTATTTAGGACGTTGCACACGCCTGGTCAGCGAGCAGTTGGTGTTTGAAACATGTGTGCGCCTTTGGCAGGCAATTATTGAAGCACAAACGGATTACAATTTCGAGTATCTGCATTTTTTGCTGGAGCACTTTATAGTGAAGGATGGACGCGCCTGTGTGCAGTGCTATCAGCGTCTGGCGTTGGTGGAGCAACGCATTGCCTTTTTGGACTATGTGGCGCACTATCTGCGCGAAAACAGTCCAAATGGAGAGATCAGCACCATGCTGCTGCTGTTCTTTGCCAAAGAGTTTCGGCTAAAATCGGATTGTATTCTACGTGAAACCATAAAACTACGTCACGAGCTGCATCCGCGTGAGGTGCACACGCTGCTCCGCATCATTGCAAGCGCCAGCGGCACAGAAAATTATGCCAAAATCTATGCAGTCGATCACTCGCTATTTATTAATGTCAGCAGCTTGCTGCGCTGTGTAATTGCGGCTGGCAAAGAGCCCAATAGCAGCGTGGACACCCCCATGACAAAGCTGGAGGAAGTGGCGCTCACCTCTAACATAGATGCGGGCTATGAGGAGCGGGTGTCCTTTGAGCTGAAAACGCTGCTGGTGCGTTGCACGGCCAATTTGCTGTACGAGAACGAGGCCAACCGAGGCTACTGCCTCGACACCCAACTGCTGCCTGCGCTGCTCGAGTGCACAGTCATGGATGCGCGTAATCCTTGTAAGTTATAATCCAAGAATTGCTGACAACTAGCTTGTTAATCTGTGTTTTCTCTGGCCCACACAGTAATGCGTGAATGGAGCATTCTGGCCATACGCAATGCCTGCATCAATTCCCCCGATGCGCAACAGGTGATTGCCGGCCTGACCATGCAAGGTGCTGCACCAAATGACATGCTCAGCGAATTGAATTTGGATATGGGTGCATTACGCATCACAGACCGACAGCAATAGACACAAAAATACACAAATCCATTTGCTGTCCATTTGCCACTAACAAGTGGTTAGCTCTACAAACAGCACGACGTCATCCGCGGAATGATGCGCTAATGATATGCCAAAAAATGAGAAAAAAAAAACAAATGTTAACAACATTCATAAACGCGTTGTCAACGTTTAATTGCAATTTGGCCCAAAATTGTTGGCGGCGGCAGCAGCAACAGCAGCGAGCGGTGGTTGTCGATGTTGTGCACTGGCATGCGGCTGGCTGTTTGGCTGGCAAAGCATTTACGAGTTTTATTTTATAAATAGCTGCCCATGGCTCTGTATCATTAAAAAAAAAGAGAGATGCCTAAATACATCAATTTCTAAAATTACGCACACATATTGCTACACAATGTGCCTGCTGTTGTTGCTGCCCAGCTCAGTTTTTTATGGCGCAATTAAAAACGAAACGAAAACGATGACGCAGTTAATCACGACAATGCCAGAGTTCACGCTTGGCACTTGTCTGCTTGGGCTTGGACCATCAGCCAGACAGCAGCGCCAGCGCCGCGCCTGCTGCAGGTGGCCATGCACTGGTTGTTTGTCGCGACAACGTCTCTTTATATATATATATATATATATATATATGAACTCATTTAATCTAGTTAAGGAGCATCACCGACTCGTAAAGTATATATATTCTTGATCCGTACAAAGAGCTGAGTCGATCGCAAGTGTCGGAAAATATATAAGCTTAATCGGAATTGGAAATATATTTTCTTCGTTGCTATATGCAAAACGCGATAATCATATTTCTCGCGATTTATACTCCAATTTTCGTAACATCGATAAGAACCAATTTTAAGACATGGATTTTTAAGCATAACTCGAAAGTTGTTAAATTTTAGACACCGAACTCGGTATATAGCTTCACCCAAGGTATATAAGGATTAAGTGAATTTCTCACTCCAAAATTAAAAACAAAAAAATGTCATTAATATAGAGCCTTGTTATTGGGACACTTACGTCATATAAAGTCTTGAGATTTTTGTATTATCACATAAAGTGTGTCGAAGCCAGATTGTGTGTAGCGCCAGCTGGACTCTGGGTCCAGGGTGTCTCCTAGTCGAGCGCTTTCGAATAGAGCACCCTTGTTATTTATATACACCCCTGCCACATGCACATGTGGTCACAGCCAACCCCGGCGTCTATCAAAATTCTTGTATGTAGAACGCACGCCGCCAACGCCGCAAATTATGTTTATGCTGTGGGTCCCATTTTAACGCTCGCAAATCACAAATCAGCGCCGGCGGCCCAAGCAACAATGCCAGCTCCTTCCCTGCCTCGAGCAAGCGCAGGCCTTTTGTTTTTTTCGTGCTCCCACCAGCGCGACCAGGGCAACCACTGGCACTGCCGCATCTATTGCCTCTGGCAGTAGTCAGTCAGTCTGTGCCCGTGCTCTGCAGCAGCAGCAGCAGCAGTAGTAAGCGACGGTGTGCGCGATCTCGTGTGGTTTTTATTGTGATTTAAGAATTGGATTTGTATTGTGGAAAACCCGTAGCCGTGCTGCTGTCTGCGCGCGTTTGGCACTTATGCTTTTATATTTTTAAACGATCTTCTTTTAGCTCTAGTATTTATTTATTTGTTTGGGTTTTTAGTTTCGCGAAATTAACAACAATTTATTTACGGCTTTGGCACTGAGCGCGCCCCAACTTCAACCCAAACAAATCTAAGAAATCAAAAAAAAAGGAATTCAGCAAATCGAACGATCTATAAATCTAGTGCAAGTTCGAAATTTTTAATGGTAAACAATGTGCAACATTTATAGTTGTTGTTTTTTTTATTTTTATATTTGTTGCGGCTGCACTTATATAATCGTAAATCAGCGAACTGGCAGTTACGAGCTGACAGTTATGTTCCGTTAGAATTTTAAGTTTGTCGTCGCGTTGACATAATTTATGCTCAACATTAACTAAAGATAAATGTAGCAGTAAGACTAATAAACTAATACTATATAAATTACAAAGTTCCCGAGAAAAACATATAAATTGACCAGTAAAAATTTAACACACAACATTTGTTTGCATAATATATATACTTATTTATTTTAGATTTAGGCTAAACATTTTTTGTTTTTGTTGTTCGCGTGTGTGTGTGTGTGTGTGTGTGTGTGTGTTGCATACCTTTGTACTGTTTATTTATATAAAATATTTCCCATGTCAAAACTGTCAATATGTGCGGCCCCCAAAAGAAAAATAAATATAAAATAAAAGACAATGAAATGTTGAAAAATTACGGTTTCACCGATTTTGTCGTGCGGTCGGTCAGCTTGGATCAACATACATGTATATGCCGCCACCCCCCCTCCCGCAAACACATGTACACACAGGCGTACCTAGGCGCAAAGAATGCGTGTGTGTGTGTGTAAGTGTAGTAGACACAGCTTGATAACTGTACGTTCTGTCTAAAAATACAAAATGTTCAAGACAAATTTGTTTAAAACAAATGGCGAGCGCGCCAAATGCGTACCGTGCAAAATTTAAAACAAAAAAAAAAAAAAAAAACAAAAACAAAAGAAAAATAGCTCAAAATTAAAGCAAAATAAAAATAAATAATAAGAAAAACAAAACACACACCCACAAAATATGCTCAGCACTTATAGCATAAGAACTCTATCCGTTGAGAGCTCTTTGTCTCCAACTCAAAATGTGGCAAATGACGCACTTCTGGCCACATGACGCAGATGCAACTCCTCCCAACTGGCGTATTCAGTTATTTCTTCCACATCTATAAATAAGACACGGAAGTGATTGCCACAAGGAACACAACACAAGAAGTTGCATGCCACACGAATGATATGTGAACAAAAGATGAAAGCAGCCATAAATAAAACACGACTGCTTACAACATTAAACAACATTTTACGCTAATGAATATAATAAGTGCAAATTATTGCGGGTTTTCCACACAAGTCTTAAAACGACATTTGCTGGGCTTTATCTGTACAAATGGCGCAGCATTTTAACATTTTATGATTTGCACATATATATTTTACTATCGCAAATTACCCAGCTTTGCCCGGGTCAAGTTTTTTTCTTTCCAAATTACAAATATTACTTCCAAAGCAATTTTCTGCACGTGACATACATACAAATTAGTTAGAACTAAATTCCCCCAATTTTACACAATTCTAAGTGGAATTTCAAAAAGTGCAGAAATATATAAATATTAATTGTAAATGGAAAATGTGCAGAAAAAGAAAAATATTACTATGTTTTAAAGGGCTTGGTAAAGAAAATGAAAACTTTTCAGTCCCATTTTCACCTAATAGAGTTGGATTTGGCAAAAAGCGTGAAACAATGCTGAAATGAAATTTCACAAAAAAACTCTGAAATTGAGTTTTAGGCCAAACGGATGTTATACAATAATAGTAACCGGAGTCAAAATGTCAGCTTTCTATCTCGATTCGGACTGTACGTTGATCGGCAAACAGTCAGTCAGTCTGCCGGGACAAGCAGTTGCCTATATTGAGAATTATATGACATGTTTATATAGAGCTTAAGTACGGGGAAAACCTGACTATGTGGACGTCAGGTACACATGTCGGACCGGGCCGCTGCTCTATGGCACTTTCACACGCACACGACACCACCCACCCACGCGGTGGGCGCACCTAATTCTCGCCGAAATATTCGCAAGATATACACATGAATGTATATTGAGGAATATTAAATTTTCAATTTGAAGAAAATGAAAAATAGAATGGAGCATTATTTCAAAGGAATTCACATTATTTCGTTGGCCGGTCGTGAATGTCTCTGCTAATTTGCTTAATTTCTGTCAAGAAATTATAGAAATCTGAGAAAACGGACGGTTTACGAATCGTTTTCGTTGCCAAAGCGACGACGTCAAAAACAACATGTAAATAAATAAATTCTCCATAGCAGCATAATTAATGGCTCATGCCAGACAAATGTGCATAAAATATGATTATTTAAATATTGAGCTGGCCAAAAATAAACGCGAACGAGAATCCACAAAAAAAAAAGGAAAAAGAAAATAAATACGAAAATCTAAATGAAATTCCGTATTAAAAACACCTGCTGAATTATAATTATGACGATGGGAGAAAACTCGCACGCACACACACTCCCACACACACAGACACAGACAGTCGTACAACATTGCGTATACGCAACGTGACTTAATTTGTTTAAACATTGGCCATGCCAACATGTCGCCTTCCAACTTTTTCATTTTTCATACCCAACAGGAACGTGCCCTATCCCATGTGCGTGTGGATTTCCCATTGGTATCGCCCGGAGACAGCAGCACACAGCTGAGGCTGAGCCCGTAGAGAGCGGACACAGTTAGTATTGGCAAAATGAAGCGCGACGTTTCCACGTCGACCATTGGCCGGGATGAGGCCAGACGACCGCTGATGGAGGCGTATATGTTCCAGCGTCGTGTACTGCTCGGCTGCAGCCTGTTGATGGTCGTCTCGCTGTGTGTTTGGATTGTGGCCATTGCTACGGATCATTGGATTATCATATCGGGCGGGGCAGGTGTGTACAATATATGCATATTTTTTTTATATTATTTCCCGGTTCCTATTTCGTTCCCATAGGCATCTTTATACCCGAATCGCGACGCTTCTTTATGAACTCGCATTCGGGCCTGTGGCGCCATTGCCGCAACACAATTGTTCCGAATGCGCTCAGCAATGCGCAGGTGGTGCGGAATTTTAGCTCCATGTCGTACACCTCACAGTCGTATATTAATGACGCCAAGCGCAATCTAACCCACATGGACTTCATTCGGAGTTTTGCCGAGGAGAAGCTGGACGGTTCCGGGAATTTTACGGAGCCCGCGCGACGACGCATGTTCGCCCATTGGGCACGCGGCGAGGAGGAGGAGTTCCAAACGTTTCGCAGCGCCTTTCACAAACTCGTCATGTCCACGGAGGCCAACCAGCATGAATTTAATGCCACAGCCCTTAAGCCCATACCGATCGATCCGTTGGATGTGAGCGGCATCATAAGGCGTCGTACCTTTGGCTCGGCGCTGCAGCGCGTCAAATATAACAACACCTGGTCGTACTATGTAATTCCGGAGATGGCGCAACAGTGTATATTTAGCAACTGGACGGACTATCCGCTGGTGGTGCGTCTGCTGGGCACCTATATACGCGACGTTGGCATACCCGCCTTTGTGCTCAACGAGGAGCGCGTCATTTTGATACTCGTGCCGCCTCTGCCCCCCAAGAGGGGCGGCCAGACCGCCTACTACAGCTATATACCCTACCGTGAGTATTCAATCGCCTAGGTATTTATACTCATTAATAGATATTACCTCTTCTCTCTTGAACAGCGCGTTGCAAATACATCGACATGTTCCCCAATTCCAATACCCTTCGCAACGAGCCCGGCTTCGATGATGAGCTGATGGGTAAGTTTTATCCAATTGATTTGCTATTGTTTCAGCTTTTATTTGGTAGTGTTATGGCACGCCATTGCAGATTACATACGAACGCAGGCATCGTTTGCCTGCATCACATTGTTCGTGATGAGCCTGGGTGCTGTATTCTCCTTCTACACGTTCATGAATCCGCGCTATATGTTCAAGCGTCTGGCCGGTGGTATACACCTGGTTGCGGCATCCACAGCGCTTGTCGTCTTGCAGGTATTGTTCTCTTCGATTGACTACACTAAGGAGCATTTGTTCTATGCGTATCCGGATGGTGCGGAATTGACGTGAGTAAAACACTACCAAAATCGCAGACAGTTAATATGTATATACAAATTTCTCATCTAAAGCTATGGCTATGGCGTTTACCTGGCATGGTTCACGTTTGTAACTAATATTGTTTGCGGTATTATGTTCCTCTGGTATTCGGGTAAGAAAAAAGGCGCTAAGGCGCCAAATGATGAAGTTGCCATGGCAGATGAGCCAACCATAATGGGCAGATAAGTTCGCCCACAACAAACTACAATCAAAGACCAAAGCAATCCAAACCAATACCTGGGTTGGTATTTTCGTTTCACTTTTGTTATTTGTTATCTTCTTAATAGTATATATTTTAATATATATATGTGTAAAATGAGTTTTTGGTTTATAATGATCTGAAGAACTCGGCGCAATAAAGAAATCAATTGTTAACCTGTAATACAAAAGCTAATGTTTCATTTGAAAATGCGTTTCATTCGTTTCGGAAATAATCGGGCAAGCTCGAAAATATACGCAAATACACGGTCGCATTTTTGTGTTTTCGATTAAAAATCGACTTTTTGATTGATATCGACATGAACAAAACTGAAGGTAGTAAATTGACAAGTAAACTTATGACATCACAAATGTGTTTGCAGTCACATATTTTATTACCATTTTGCCTTACAATATGTGAGCCAATGACGTCATATGCAGACAATGCATGGCGATACCTTGTAAAATGTTATTGGCACATGTTGTAGAAAACTGTATTTTTTTTTTGCTGTCAAAGATTTAGTTGAAAACTTAATTAAATGGAAGCGGATATATTTACCAAACGAATCAAAGATCTATCTACTGAGGAGAGAGAGAGGCTTGACGAGCAAAACAAGCGTTTAGTGCCTGAATTCAAAGCGAACAAATTAGAGATCGATGCCCAGCGTCATTGGGATTTATTTTACAAACGCAACGAGACGCGCTTCTTCAAGGATCGCCACTGGACAACACGTGAGTTCCAGGAGCTGCTGGCGGATCAGCAATGCACAAGCACGGGAGCAAGACGACGTACCCTCTTAGAGGTGGGCTGTGGGGTCGGCAATCTGGTATTTCCGCTGCTGGAAGAGCAGATTAAGGAGCAATCCAGTAACCAAGGATTTTATTTCTATGCCTGCGACTTTTCACCGCGTGCTGTTGACTTTGTTCGTGCCAATCCGCTGTACGATGCAAAGCATATGACTGTCTTCCAATGTGACATAACGACGCAACAGGTGCATGAGCACATTGCCGCGTCCAGTTTAGATGTGTGCACCATGATCTTTGTGCTATCCGCCATACATCCCGATAAATTCGCCGATGTGGTACGGAATTTATGGCATCTGCTAAAGCCTGGTGGCTTGGTACTGTTCCGAGATTATGGGCTCTATGACATGGCGCAGCTGCGCTTCAAGCCTGGCCACAAAATTGCCGAGAATCTATATATGCGACAGGATGGCACACGCAGCTATTACTTTTCCGAGCTGCAGCTGGCACAGCTGTTCATCCAAAATGGTTTCGAGGTGCTGGACAACAGCTATGTGCATCGGCGCACACTCAATCTGAAGGAGGGCATCGATGTGCCGCGCATCTTTCTGCAGGGCAAATTTCGAAAGGCTGCAGCCAGCTGATGGCATTTCAAGTATGTATATATATATATTTTTTCTTTTAAGTTTAAGTCAATTACAATAACATTGTTCAATAAATATTTGTATACTTTATGTTGGGCTTACATATACATATGTGTGGTATATATGTTTGTGTCCTACTATGTTGCAACAGCTTTACTCTCGCTGCGGGTATATTCAGTACGTTGCGAGCTGTGTAACGTACTGGGAGAGATATTTGCAACATGTATATATATATCTGATATCTGATCAGGGCGACTTGTTGTGTCCATACATCCATGGTCTAGCTTTCTCTTTGCGAGCTAGTCGCTTCGTTTTGAAGCTATTTTTATAAAACTTGGCATAAATTCGTCATACATATGTCGGAATCTGTCAGATCGGATCTCTATATCGTATAGCTCGCAAGCGAAGCATCGGTTGCTTCAAATACCAAACTTGACAATAAATAACATTATGTTCGGACTACAATATCATGGAGTTTCTATAGAAACAATCGGCCGGAAGTCGATGTTTTAATACACACACAGCTAGTAAGCGTTTGCAAGGGAATCTTCGACGGCCCAAAGATAGCCATTATTTATATCAGCTTTTATATTGCTTAACATATATATGTATTTAACCCATCATACCAGAGTCTAGATAACTTTACATTAAACAGATTTTATGTTAGTTGCACTATTAAATTCATTATAAAATACTTTTCTTTAGCATATTTTCTGGTAACTTGGCTATAAGTGTTAGTTTTGTGGGTGAAGGACTTTAAACTCTTAAATCTAAACGATAATTACATAATTGGTAATGTAAATGTTTAGCAACAATTAGAATACAATACGAACAACAACTTAATGTGACAATATTCATTATTCAACAAATTCAAAAACGGTTTTTAAATATTGCTGCGTTCTATGTTCCAGTTCAAAAAACGTCCCAACGTTGCCTGGGTCCAAATCTTACGGGTTTTGTTCGTCAGTTAATACCGAGGAGGTAACGTGCGAATACATACGTATATATATATATATATATATATATATATATGTAGCTAGAGTAATCGTAATAAATATACTTGAATTTGGCTAATTGGTTTGATGTTGGGCACGCTCTAATCGAGACCATGTTCGGTCAGCTTGCCTCCATTGCTGGTGCTGTGACCCATGGGCGTCATTTCGATGCTGGACTCAAAGCTTTTGGTCAGCACATCGCTGCTCGTAATGGAAGTTGTATTGCTATGCAGTGATGCTGCGATGCCGCTACCTGGCCCAGACAGGGTGGCGATGCCGTCGTTCATGTCGCTATCCATGCTGAAGCTGTTGCTGCCATTCTCATTGATCAGCGAGAGCGTCTGCAGAGGCAGCATGTCGGTGGGTTGCGGCTCGACAACGGCATCGTATGTCTTCGACTTGCTGACCGTCAACGGGCTCTTGTCGTAGTCGATTCCGGTGTCCGCTGTCTGCAGCTGCAGCAGCGAATTGCGCTGCGTATGCTTGTCAAATTTACGTTGCGGTGGTTTTGGCGGTTCCTTATCCTTCTCCTTTTCCTTCTCCTTGTCCTTAGACTTTTTGAAGCCGAGCGCTTTATGGGCCTGCGCTTTAATGCCCTCCATGCTGGGCCTGATGATGGAAGTACGGGTGCCGCTGCTCTCCTTGGTCGACGGCGATTCCTTAACAATCGGTTCCGTTTCCTCCATTACGCTGGCCAGCTGCTGCGTTGCCTGTGGCATTGTGAGATCCTGCACTTGTATGGGAATATCATCGGGCAACTTTTTCGTACGAAATGAGGCATTCGTGATCATCGATTTAGAGACGGAGGTCGTCACCGTATTTGTAGCAGGTGTCAGCGCAACACTGAGACCCATGGGGCCATCATTAGGCTGACCAGAGGGATTTGCATGCAGCGAATTGCGTACAGCGTTTGTGACTAGAATCAGTTCCGTAAACATTTCGTAGCTTGCTCGATTATGTATATCCTCCAGGGTCTGTATGGCAACTGTGCCAAAGCCATTGAACATGGCATAGTAGATGGCATGCACCAGCTCGATGAGAAAGGACGCAGAGAGTGGTATGCGCGGCGACGAGGGCTTGGGAAATGTAGCGCCCGTTGCTGGATCGGAGCTGTAATTGAAAGACAGTTAAAGCTAGAACAGGAGCAAGTAACTGTTACTTACCCATAGCTCATGCGATGTCCATGTCCAGATTTGGTGGTGAATCCCTGGTTGACCATCTGTGAGGCAACACGACAAAGATGCAGCAGCGATGATTTCTGCGTGAGGTTCACCTGCTGATTGTAGCAGAAAAGCAGCGCCGCCATTATGCGCATTCTGTTCTGGGCATTAATCGATTCGATGCGCAAATGTGGTCCCCATTTGACCTCGCGGTTGCAGTTCTCCTCCCAGCGTCGCAGATCGGTCATGGGCAGCTGCTTGACCTCATGATAAACGGAGGCCTGTGCCAGGATGGGCATGCGAAACGCGAAAACCTTCTGGCCGCCATCGTCGGTGGACACCTCGCCATTATAAATGCATATGAGCAGCGTCTCGACGCCGCGTGACGCCTTCTTATCGCCGGCCGCGACTGCATGCAGGTATGTGTAGATCAGCACTGGCAGGAATTGTAATGGGAACTTGTTCAGTGTCACCTCCGGCGCCCGATAGAAGGCCAGCAGCTGCTGGCAAATGTCATGGATCAGATCCTCGTTGCGCTGCCTGTCACTGAATATTGTGAAGATGGCCTCGGCAATTTCGGGATCTGTTTCATGCTCGACGACGAATGCCTCGGAGTCGGCTGGCTGACGTCGAGTGCGTTGATAGTCCGCCAGCCATTCTTTCACCAATTCAGCCATTATTATGTATTAAAGTGCCTAATTAATTTGCTGTACACTGTCCTCTAATCTTTTTCACACATAAACCTTGCATATCTGCGCAGGGCTGCATGCGCAGCGAAAACATTAGTTCAGCAGAACTAGTTCCAACGTATATAATTGTAATAGTTTAACTAATAGGTAAACATCTATTTTATAACAATCACAAAAATGACAACCACCTTGTAGAGCCGCTCATCTTGCTCGCTCAGCTGCTAGGAGTGACTAAAGTGTGTACATTGTCCTTAAAAACATAAATATACGCACACAAGAGTTAGCCATTTTGTCCGATAAAAAGTAACAAAAATCGATGCTAAGTTACTGCCGCTAATTTGACGCGCATCATATTTCAGTGTGTAATAGTTTGGGTATCTCAAACTTAATTATAGAATTTTTTCCCTTTTCTTGTTTCTTGCTATATGGGCCTCGGTAAAAATATAATATCGATTTATAATCGAATAATTTTAAAACAGCTGTGTTTTTTAGGTTTGATTATGTTAAAAATAATCGTTAGAGTCATTTAGCTGTTAAATTCGACTTTTAAACTGAGTTACATTTTTTCTAAAAATTACTGGCAGCGAAAAACGTTTTTTATTATTAAACAGTCATTTACTGAATGCGTATTACCAATTACAGCGTAAATCATAGTTAAGGTAACACCAAAAAATCGATCTCACTGTTAATAACAGTTCAGCAGTTCAGCGCTCAGTGTTGCGATCAAAAATCCTAACATAAACAGTGTTGTCATATACCGTACGACAATCAGGGACTGCGTCGCTGGGGAAAAATATGTGCTAATTGCGCGGATAGTTAAAAGAAATAGCTTATATACCAAAAAATAGTTAAAGTCGCGTCTGAAATTAGATAATTACAATCAATAGTATTTATAATGAACATATACAACAAATTGCGTAGCAGAGAACATGGACTGGGTAAGCAAGAACTCTAGCGCGGGCAATTTATGCAATTTGGCGCTCGAAATGCATTAGAGCGCGCTCCCGCTCCTTTCGCGGGAAATTCGAGCGCCAAAATGATCAGTGAATATTATTAAGGAGGAGATTTCGTGTGCAATTCCACTTGAACAGCAGCAACAGAGTACAACGACATTTTCATATGGAATATCAAAAACTTGCTGCGTTTGCGAAAGTAGTGCATAAGAAACTAGAACGTAAACAAACGTAACTATTTGGCACTTATTGCACATTTTCCCTTTCTCTTGCAGCCAATGAGCGTACTTATGATTTTGCGCTGAGTCGCCTGTGCGTGTCCAGGCAGGACAGCTGGCGTGGCATTGCCCCAGCCAACTACAGTCCGGACTTCAACCCAGAGCCGCCCATATTCTCAGCCAAGTTCGCCAACTGCGATGGCTACAGACACATTTTGGCCATTGCCAACGAGGATGGCAAGATTGCGCTACAGGATACCACAGAGCGTAACCAGGAGCCGGAGGAGCAGTCGCTGAGTGCGCCACAGTGTCATTTTAATGCCGTTTTCGACCTAGAATGGGCGCCAGGACAGATGCGGTTTGTGTCGGCCTCCGGTGATCACACGGCTCGTCTGTGGGAGGTCGCCGGCTCTGGGATACGTGGTCTCAATTCCTATGTGGGCCACACACGTTCTGTGAAAACAGCCGCATTTAAGCGCACGGATCCGGCAGTGTTTGCGACAGGCGGACGCGATGGTGCCATCCTTATCTGGGACATTCGGGCTAACCTTAATATGGATCTGACCTCACGCGTCGACAATTGTATTTACAGCGGCCACACCGGTGGTCCGGGCACGCCACAATCTCAACGGAAACAGCGCACTCGCACGCCTAAAATGGCAAACAACAGCAACACCTCCAGCAGCATTACGGGCTTGGCCTTTCAAGACAACGATACGCTCATCTCATGCGGCGCTGGCGACGGCGTCATAAAAGTGTGGGATCTGAGGCGAAATTATACCGCATACAAAAAAGAGCCACTGCCGCGTCAGAGCTTACCCTATGCGGGTCAATCAACATTTAAGGGCTTCACCAATCTTATTGTGGATGCGGCGGGCACACGTTTGTATGCCAATTGCATGGATAACACCATCTATTGCTACAATTTGGTTTCATATGCGCCTAAGCCGCTGGCCTGCTATAAAGGCCTGCTCAACTCGACTTTCTACATCAAAAGCTGCCTCAGTCCGGACGGCAAATATCTGCTGAGTGGGAGCAGTGATGAGCGCGCTTATATATGGAATCTGGAACATGCGGCTGAGCCGCTGGTTGCATTGGCGGGCCACACTGTCGAGGTCACGTGCGTGGCATGGGGCGCCACACATGATCGTCCGATTGTCACGTGCAGCGATGATGCGCGCCACAAGATCTGGCGTATCGGGCCTGCGCCGGAGACATTGACAGCCGCTGAGGTAGCGGAACAATATCGCGGCCAGGCGAGCTATGTACGTCAATTCGATAGGCAGCAGCCAAACGCTGCAACACAACATAAGTATAATCTCAGAGATCTGGAGTCTACGCCGCGCTCTCTTAAGCGTCTCATGGAGATGAATGAACGCACGCCAAGCTCTGTAGAAAAGACGACCATCAAGCGTTCCTTTCTGGAGATGCTAGGCGCGACAAGTAACGATGCAAACATGGAGCAGCCGCATCAGAAGCGCACAAAGCCACTCGAGTCCAGGGGTCGACGCTTATTTGGACCAAGCTGCACCAGCAGCCAGCAGCTACCAGCTATTGGCGAGGAGGAATGCACCATGCCCGCCTGCAATCAGGAGAATGCTGCCGACGACATCTCGCCGCTAACCTGCACAGCTGCAGCTGCTACTCGATTGCAGCAGCCATCGCCACTTAGTGAGCATCATATAAATCACATTCCATACACCTCGCCACCTACAACATCAGCGCAAGCGGGGGCAGCAAACGCAAGCACCACTTCGCCAACCGCGCTCTCTTTAATTTACTCGCCCACCTCGAACCTGCCCAACTATGTGCTAGACGGCGAGGCGCCGCATTTGGGCATCATGTCGCCCAAACGTAAAGCCAAAGAGAAGGTCGACTGGCTAACCAAAATACGCAAACAGAAGCTCATGTCAAACAGCCGGGCGACGCTTACGCTCGCTGAAAAGATGAGCATCGAGGAGACGCTCGATGTAATGGCCTCGCCCCGTCTACAAAGCCTGCGCAACTCCGAATGCAGTCCCAGACTGCAGGCCACACCTAGGCGACGCATTTCACACAACGATACCGGCGCCCCACACTTACGCACGCCGACCTCCAGCCGGCGGAACAGTGAGACGACGCTCCTACGATTCTTCAGCGTGCAACGCAGCAGCGGCAGTGGCAGTGATGCCTCTGCTGCTGCTGAGGATGAAACGCACGGCCTTGTGGAGCTGCCTGTCATTTCGCCGCCGTCGCCAGCAACATCTACGTTGACGCTGCGCACGCCAACGACTGTCGTCGGCAGCGACTGACACCCAGAAGACGGATCTGGGATCCACCCATCCCATATATAGTGTTAACTGGACATACCTTAAGCTATTTCTATGGTAGGTTAAACAGTTCTTTTTATCTCCAAGTTAATAAGCACTTTTCACACTTTTGTACAGTACTAACACAAGAGACTAAATATAATTACACACATATATATATATATATATATATATACATATATATATCAATAGGATATTTTAATTTAAGATCTTCTGACATGCATGTGCTTTTGGCTGGGTCAGCTTTACCAATTATGACAATAAAACTAATTTTGTTTTTTTAGAAGGTATTCTCTAGTTCTATAACCTGTTTATTAAATCGAGTGAGGCTGACTCAACTTAGATTATATTTTTGAGTTAGTTTTTCCAAAAAAAGAAAATCACATAAATGTTTAAGGCGTTATTTTCTCTTCTATTTATTTTAGCATATACAATTGTTATTGATCATTGCGATTTTTTGGACGTCTTTGGTTGACCATTTTGTAAAGTAGATTGTTCCTGCCGCTGCTGTTGCTTTACCGTAGCGTTGAGCCTCAGGATGCGGTAAACGTGGCGTCCCACACCCACAAGCAGAATTAAATGACACAAGTGAAGTGCTATGCTGGACTCCATTGTGCTGGGATAGGTGTTCCAGCAGTACTCGATAATTCCCAGAATTAAATAGCGCACGCCAAGCGAATACGGCGTGGACCATACCAAATACGGGAGAGAGTGGAAGTACCAAATGTAGAACTGATAATGCAGCGACCGGGCGCAGGCGACACCGATGAAGTTGCACAGGAAGAAGGGTAGCAGCGCCAGCTGTGTGCATGGCTCAAAATAAATGTCGTATTGTTCTTGCTTTTGGTTCAAATGTGGCTCTAAAGATTTCTGACCCGTGCTTTGCTGCAGACTCCTCTCGAATGCCTTGAGGAAGGATTTTTGCTCGGCACTCAGTTGCTCGTCCTCCTCCTCCTGCTGCTGCTCTACCAATTGCTTGGACTTCTTCGCCTGAATCTTTGCTTGGTTCTGCTGCTCGCGATTTTTGTGTAGTATTTGTGGCACTATCTGTTGCTGCACCTCGCGTAGTCTCAGGTAGCTTCTGAAGAACGTCCAGGTAGGCTTTGCAAAGCATAAGAGCAGCAGCAGATGCAGCGCCAGCAGGACCAAGTGGAACTCACGCTGCTCGAAGAGTTCCTTGCTCAGGAATCTATAGTTGACAGTCCACTTATGCTCAAAGATGCGACCCAGGTCGAAGCTGCCGCGCAGATATTCCATAGGATGGGTACGCAGAAAGGGCGCGCCAATAAACAGCTGTAGCACTGCGCAAATGGTGAGCTGTACCAGAGTCCTGAGCACGCCCAGATTAGCCAAATAGAACAGCAACAACGCGGGAGCAAACAGTAAAATGTTCATCTTGACACCAACAGCAAGGCTATAGCAAATACTTCCCAGCGTCCAACGCTGATCCAGGAACAGATTTAGCGCGGCATATAGTAGTAGAATGGCCACAGGATCATTGAACAGTCGGAGCACATAGATCGAGTGGATGCGGTAGGATGTGAAGGCGCTAAGCACCAGCACATAGGGCGGCACCTTGCGGCTCTTCGTATAAAGGCGCAATACGAGGCACATTTGGAGCAAGTAGATGCAGGCGAATATGTATTGTGCCAGACGCACATTCGTACCCTGGCCGGTTAAATAGTACAGTCCCGAGTAAATGTAAACAAATGCAGCCGGGTATACCAACGGACCGGTGTCACCTGAACGAAATTAAACAATATTATTAAATCAATACAAAATGTAACGCACACAAGCAAATACCCTTGACGCTTATAAACTCTATCTATTTTCCTAATCAGGAATATATCCCAATATATCCCAGTCGTTACAGACATGTTTGTCCATCTGTATGAAAACTCAAAGATTTTCATCATTCTCACATAAACATCCAAGCCACAATCAGTAGAAAACAGTAGTTTGTAGAAATAACCTTCCTTTTCTAATATCCAACCAATTTTAAATACGCGGTTTTTTTTTCCTATAAACAGCTGTGAGTGTGTTCCCCAATAACCAGCCGTTAGGAACTAGCAAATGAACCAACAAGTTCGTGAGCGAGCTGTTTACGCAACTTAGTGACTGTCAAAATGTCAAAGTGAAAAAACGAGAGAGAGAACACTTTGTATCAAGCAGCATGGAGGTTATTACGGCATGTTGTTAGAGCTGGCTGCCAAATAGAGAGAAGATTAATAGAGTTAAAACAGTTAACGGACAAAATGATTTCGTGTAAAAATTTATGTGTTTTGCGTCAATTGCCGCTCAAAAACTGTCGCCGGCATTACAGTGCCATTCAATCAAGTGCCGCGCTGCTGTCAGTGCGGCCAACGAAATGGACACCGAAACCTGCCGCTGCTGGTGGCGCCGTCTCTGCTTGGCAACAGAGGACGACGGCGAAGCAGCATCAACAGCAGCAACGACGCAGTCTATTCAGCTCGAGTCGCATGCAGGCCAAGGACTACTATGCGACGCTGGGAGTGGCTAAGAATGCCAATGCCAAGGACATTAAGAAGGCGTACTATGAGCTGGCAAAGAAATATCACCCGGACACCAACAAGGATGATCCGGATGCGAGTAAAAAGTTCCAGGACGTTAGTGAGGCCTATGAGGTCCTTAGCGATGATCAGAAACGGCGGGAATACGATACCTATGGCCAGACAACGGAGAACATGAATCGTCAGGGTGCGGGCGGTGCCGGCGGCTTCGGTGGCGGCCCCTTTGGGCCCGACGGCTTCTCACAGAATTGGCAATTCCGCTCCACCATCGATCCGGAGGAGCTATTCCGCAAGATCTTTGGCGAGGGAAATTTTCGCAGCAATAGCTTTGACGACTTTGCAGATTCCAAATTCGGGTTCGGGCAGGCCCAAGAGCTTGTCATGGACCTAACCTTTGCCCAGGCGGCTCGTGGCGTCAATAAGGATGTTAATGTGAATGTAGTGGATCAGTGTCCCAAATGCGCCGGCTCCAAGTGCGAGCCTGGCACCAAGCCCGGTCGCTGCCAATATTGCAATGGAACGGGTTTTGAGACTATATCCACCGGCCCCTTTGTAATGCGCTCCACGTGCCGCTATTGCCAAGGTACGCGGCAATATATTAAATATCCGTGCGCAGAGTGCGAGGGCAAGGGGCAGACAGTACAGCGGCGCAAGGTGACGGTGCCGGTACCGGCAGGCATCGAGAATGGTCAAACGGTGCGCATGCAGGTGGGCAGCAAGGAACTGTTTGTCACCTTCCGTGTAGAGCGCAGCGACTACTTCCGTCGCGACGGCGCTGATGTCCACACGGATGCCCCGATCTCGTTGGCTCAGGCGGTGCTGGGCGGTACAGTACGCGTTCAGGGCGTCTACGAGGATCAATGGCTGAACATTGAGCCGGGCACCTCATCGCATCGAAAGATTGCGCTGCGCGGCAAGGGCCTGAAACGTGTCAATGCCCACGGACACGGCGATCACTACGTGCACATCAAGATCGAGGTACCAAAGAAGCTGAGTCAGGAGCAGCGCGCCCTGCTGGAGGCGTACGCTGAACTCGAGGAGGACACGCCCGGGCAGATACACGGCATGGCGCAGAGGAAAGATGGCAGTAAGAAAGCAACGTAAATACATTTTAAAACTAATGTGATTGGGCCTACAAATACAAAAGAACCTGTATTTGCAGTACTATGTGCAATAAGTTAAATATAGTTTTTGTTGTATAATAATCAAAGTGAGAGCTCGCTTGAACGGATACCCACGGCTCCAGATTGTCCGCGTAAGCATACCCCAGTCATATCTATGTTAATTAATGAAAAATGAAAAGGGATGTATGATAAATTTCACGATTTGTTTTAAAAACATCTCCTATTGCTTTCATCTTTAAAATTCAATTATCTTTTAATATTTTACCCTTCCGGGAAAGTTTTTGTTAAAGAAAGTTTCCGTTTCCGGCCAACAAAAGGGAGTTCCGTTAAGGGAGTTTTTACTGTTGATAGCTATGGTTAAAGCATTTACGATATTAAACCTTTCAAATACAATTGCAGCATAGATCAATTATGCAATTGGCTAGCTGGTAATGGTAACTACGCCAAATATTCTTAAGTAATTTTAATTTAAACGTAGCTTATTTTTTAGTTGCTCGAATTAAATTTCTGTTCTCTTTCCCCTGACTCATTGACATGTCTTGCAGCGCAGGTGCGAGTGAAACCAAAACTGACGCCCAGCCAGCAGGTAGAACAGCGGACAGCGGTAGTCAAGGAACGAGTAGAGCAGGAGCAGAAACAGAATCAGCGAAAGGCCAACAAAGCGAAAAGTCGGAAACACGCAGAAAAGATCAGCAAACCGGAGGCGAAAGTGGAAGCAGCGGAGGCTTCTTGAACAAAATCAAATCCATGTTCAACTAAGTTGAATTGTGTCTTTGTTATCGATAACTCTTTTGTAATCGTCGTTGGTTAAACGATTGGCTACAAATGCGTTTTTTGCCTTTAAACTTTAATTGTTAATTGTAAATTTGGGGGCTATATTCCAGTGTGGAAAAAAAATGAAAAAAAATACACCAAAATTTATAGTAAGAACTTGCGGCTTGTCTACGTTCAGCTACATTTTCGCAATAAATTTGGCCTGGTCTCACTCTCTCTATCTGCCTGGTTTCCAAAAATAAACCAAAGCCAGGCGGCAATTGACTTACCTCGCAGCAGCGAATAATTGGTTGTGCCATTCAGAAAGCCTTCACATTCCTGTATGGCGAAAATTTGTTGCTTTATATATATATACATTAACAAGTTCCCGTCATTCTCACCTGCATGTAGGCCTGCCAATCAATCTCCGTGTAGGGCACACGTTGAATGACAAGCACGTTGATAACTGCCTCGGCCAAAACAATCAGCACCGAAACAATGGGCAGCGCAGCCGGCTCGAATGCCAGGTATTTAATAAAGTTCCAATTGACATATTTCTCTTTAAGCAAAAGCAACAGGTTGCTGGGCTTTTTGCGTCGGGTCACAGGCCGGTTGTTGGTTCTTGGCGGTGCCATTTATTTGATAATAAATATTTTTGCGGCTAAATGATGTGTACACCCACACACCTTAAATACATGCTGTGGGCACCCAAATTCTTAACATTTACAGAAAAATTATTAACAGCGCGCACCAATTTGCTTGTGGAATAATTGTCGTTACGGTTTTGTTAAGTAAAAGAACAAAAATGATTATTAAGGTTGATGCAGTTCGGTATAAAATTATATAAACTATGTAAAGAATACAAGTCTGTCAAGTAAAACGACGAATGACGCTTGTAATTGAATATAACAGCTGCTACTGCTAGACGTAACAAAATCATAACCCTGCCATAACAGCTCAGCTGTTGCTCCACACAAACTATGTTCGCTTCGTTGTGATGAGAACCCAGGTTCAGGTAAGCTCCAAAAGTTCACTCAAAATAAAACAATCAGCTGTTAGACGAAATCAGGCGGCAGAAGTCGATAGCATTTAAAAATCGGCAAATGCACTGCATTACTATCAAGCTGCAGCTTTTATTTAAGGGGCGTTTTATTAGCAGAACATATTTTAAATTCACTTAGTATTATAAACTATAATTTTATTTTGAAAATACTTTTACAAACTTTACAACACTTTATAGTACAGATTCAGTAATTAAATTGGAAAAACTGCATAATACATTTATTCTTTCGTAGAGATATTTTTTGCAATAGTATTTTGACTATGTTGTAAGAAATTGACCAAATCTACTTGTGGTCAATTGCACGAACGATTCGGATCTGTTTCCTGTTGGAAGTGCAATGGGCACAGCCAATTTAATGATGACACAGAAGGGGGGTGGTAACCCATATACGATTTGATGGGGCAAGAAGTCGGCTGGCTGGCTGGCCAGAACGAGCCCGGCTGCAGTACGGCTCTCCACTCCGTTTACCTCACTCATGCATGTAAATGTTGGCCATTTAAAAAGTTACAAGCATCCTCAAACTCGAATAACCATTTCCGCTCTGTGCGCCCTTCATCTGCAGGTTTCAGCACAATTAATTGACAACCTGCGGATGCGGATGTTTTTCAGATTTTCACTGTTTCGTTGTATTCATGTTATTTTTTTCTGTTTTTATTTATTTATTTTTTTTTCATTTCTTTTCGGCGGTGTACATGTGCACTAATTGTGCCCAGTGCGCCGTGTATTCGCAAAAAGTTGACAAATGGCATGCAAACTGTTTCCATGTCCATGTCCAGGTGAACTGCTCAAATGGCTGCAATTATGCCAAGGGCCAGGTGGGCAGTTAGTGGGCGGCAGTCATGTGGATTTCGTACGCATTTCAAGGGAGCGTACGTCAGGAATGCAGTGAAAACTTACGGCATATTTCAATAAATGCAGTGAAGAATTCAAAAAGAATTTAATTTTAAGCTTGTTGCGTGAACGAACATGTTCCCAATAGATTGAGATTGCAGATAAATTACTTTTGCTTAATAAATGTATACATACTGAAAAAAAAAATGTACACACATATATACATCATTAGAAGAATGTACGAATTGGCCAAAAATATTTGGATGCCCTGTTGCATTCTCTTTCCAAATGAGTAGGATTTTTCTTTTTGCCTATTTGCCTTCCTCAACACCAAAATATTTTATATTCAAATAAAAAACTGTATATTGTACATACATAGTTCTTATCACGCTATTTCTATAAATGTGATTGAGTGTCCACATATTCTTAAATATGGGCTTCTGAGCATCGTGGGTCGTTAAAGTCTACGCTAGTTATCATTTAAATACAGAATTATAAGTATACAGATGGGTATACATTATAGAACTAAATCGGTCATTTCTTATCAGGCGCAACAGCACCAATACAACAAAAACAACAGGGATTCTCCACAGATAACTGTAATATAACCATTCAGTGCGAAAATTGTCCGTTAATCAATATATTTATGTATGTATGTGCGTGGTGTTTTATGTAGTACGTACATACTTTATGTAAATATTTATGTACAATGCAGACATTTATAGGTGTGTACATTTGTGTATATGTTTGTTCTGCTTGCTGTTATCAAAAAGGCTGATAATAAAATCTAGCAAGCTTTAGAATAATGTAGAATATTAGTGTGTACAGATGTACATATGTATGTCTATACATACATATCTATGCACTTACATATAACGCAAGCGTCTACTTCTAGCTGACAATCATTTTAATAGTTTCTATATACACACATGCATACATGTGTATGTAGAACTTTGTACTCGCGTTTTTATATTATTGTTAATTTATTTAATGCTTCGTTCCTTCATTGCGCACTGAGAGATTTAAATAATAACTGAGTACGTGAATTGTAAATGCAAGTACAATTAACTGGTACGTTATACATATATTATTAATAAAATAAATGCCTGTAAATGTATAGATATGTACGTCAGCGTGTGCGATAAAAGCGCAGCTGATTGAAAAACATTCAAACGCTTTTGTGATCCGGTCTCAATAGCCGAGCTCAGAAGTCCATCCTATATGCTTGTTTGCATAGAAATTATTCCTCTTCTCTGTTATTCGCTAGCTTACTGCTCATTGTTATTGTTATGATAGGCAGCAACAATTGCAGCCTTTACTTTTGCTTTTGGCTTTGCTTTGGCACTTTGCTTTGTGTACACACAGCGGAGGAGACAAAGCGGCCAAACAAACAAACTGTTGATAATTGAGCAGACGCGGAGAACGCGAACGTTGCAAAGCACTTACAAACAAACACACGCACACATAAGCATCAACTTAGACACACACGCATGTATAGGCCTTGCCATGCCGATGGACGTTGGCATAGGGTGGTTAATCGAAGAGCAGTGGGACCATTTAAGAGTTCAATCATATCAAGCGTCGTTTTTGTCGCGCCGTGTCAATGTTGTGTTCGTATGGCACCCATCCCCACATACTCCCACTCTACCGTTGTTTGACTACTGGTGATGTTCCTGTTATATTCCACATGTGGACTGCATACACACATACACATGCGTAGAAGTAAAAATCAAAATAAAATACATACATACCTCTGTAATAAAAACTAGCAGAGAACAACATATCAAAAGGTTTGAGCGATTTCTGATCGCGCTACAAAAAACCAAATATAGAGTACTCAAATCATATAACAATCATATTCACATAAAAAAAATAATTATATTTTGAATATAACAACATAACAACATTAGGCATCATTTCTGACAAAAGTGAGTGCAGTTTACTAATACATAGTATTAGTTGTACATTGTATATATAGAGTAGGGTACTTTGTTGTTGCTATGGCTGTTTTTGCTGACTGCCTGTTGCTGCTTTGCTCTTATTTGCCTACAGTATGCTATCTCGCTTGTTCGGCTGTACGTAATAAGCTTACTGCAAGTGTGTGGGTGCATATGTAGCGGTGTCTCGTACATACATATTTCGTTTAGCTTTCGTGCTGTTGCTGTTTACGAACCAAGCAGTCAGCCAGCCAGCCAGCCAGCTGGGGCTGATTTTAGTTTGATTTTGTCAGTGGCCGTGTTCGGTTGTCGGCGAGTTAACGGCACGCCTATCAAAAGCCGCTCAAAGCCCAGCTTTTACTTAAGTTTCGAGCAACAAAACAAGCACAGCCGATAAAAGTGTTGAAACTCTTTCTTTTAGGTCTTTTAGTTGTGTTTTTATTATTTGTTCTGGTAAATAAATTTTTGTTTGATTTTAAACAAGTATAAATCAATTAAGAGAAGCAAAGCAAGAAATTAGAAATATTTGAGAGAATAAAAAGAACAAAACAGAAAGAAAAAACCGAAAACAAGCGCACAAGATAGCGCACAAAAAAAAGCTGAAAATCATTGTTATTGCATGGAAAATTACTACAGAAATTTCTTGATCGTCGGAGCTCTATAAACGCAAAAGCAAAAGCAAAAGAAACCAACAACAATAACACAAAAAGCTTAAATTGGTTTGGCCATACAGCAAATTAAGTGACCAGCAGTATTCTGTATATTTTTTATTTTTATTATTTTATGCATATAAGTATAGATATGCTTTTGTTGGCTCTTTTTTAATCAAAATTTACCTTAAGGTTTTTGACTTGTGTGTGGTTTTCGCGCCAAATGCATTCGTGTTTGAATTTTCTTGTGAGTGTGCCTGTGGGTGTAAGCTAGAGAATTAATCAGTCTACAAACTTAAAATGCCCAGAAATATCATTAAAACAGTAACAACAGCAACTAAAAATCGAGCGATAAATTTATAATCTTAGGCAACATAAACACACAGGCGCATTTCACCTCACACATGCCCGAATCTTTTCGAAAAACAAAAATTAGGAAGATAAAAAAGCTGAAAATATTCATGTGTATGTATGTATGAATATATATACATACTAAGCTAGAGCATTAGTATAAAATATAGAGCTTCGACGAAAATATAAAAACTTTCACATTGCTTTAAATGCAACTGAAAAATCGTGTACAAGTGTTTTGAATATTCGTAAATATAATTTGTAAAAAGGTCACCGATATGATAACGTGTAACTCGTTTCAAATAATTGATTTCAATGCCGAAATATAAATTCTCTCGTATTTATACATGGTTTATGTTTCAAATTTAATAAAATCCCTTTTATAGTGCGTGCGTCTTTTGTTCTTGTACGTTACATTATCATGTAAAAAAGAAAACAATACAGAAAAAGCTGCATCGCTTATCAGACGCTCCCGATTACAGACCTGTATATACATTGTACAAAAGTAAGAATCAACGTGTGGCACGTTATCAGCTCCGTAAAAAGAAACAACAAAAAAACCAAAAGCGATCTCAAAAGAACAAAAAAAAAGGTGCCGATGATTTCCAGTACGGCTGTTACCAACGACAACAGCAACAATAACAGCAGAAAGAACAAGAAACTGACATTGACAGAGAGAGAGCCACAAAACATTTGAACCTTTCCATCGTCAGCGGATCTATGGGTAAGTTTTCTCTTCGTTTCATGGATATTTTCTCAGTTGAACGGACTAATATACGTATGCTATATCTAATAAAAGTTAGTGTATATTAATAACGAATATAAGGTAATAAGTCCGTACAGTAAAAAGAACCGACCTTTTCAGAACTTGTCACTTTACATATAAAAATGAATGTCCGTTAGTATCAGCTTTTCTTTGATAAGCAACTAGATTTCTGTCATCATTTCTTGGTGTGATATATTTTGATAAGACTCATTAGTCAAAGAATATTTGAATGCATTTTATAGCGTTTGTATTTGTATTTTGTGGAAATTTCTGTGGGCTTCGCTGAAACCTTAATTAATCCCTTCTGCGTGTTTGCAAGCCTTGTCTGTGTATTTGTATTTTACTGTCCGTTATGCCTGCAAGGGGCCTTCAAATGCCAGACCAAGTCAGCTCGAATTGGCAAAATGTTGCCAAAATCGGATTGCAACTGACCAAAATCAAATCAAAAGTCAAAAGTTGCACAGCCAGGACTGCAACTTCAACATCAACTGCAACTGCCACTGATTGACAGCTGCAGGATGAGAAATTTCAACTTTGGCTTGTGATTTGCGTTTGTATTTGTGTTTGGGTCTGTGCGTTTGCATTTGACTGAGTATTGCTAATACTCCACATGCTAAATTCAAATCATTATAGAGCTTTCAAAATGTATATTGAGTGGAAACTTGATTTTTTGAGGTCCACATACAATGTCCTGATTTTGTGGTAACCATGCTCGTGTTCAACAAACATTAAATGTGTGCTAAGTTTGCCAAGTTGTTGGCTAAATCAAATCAAAGTTGTGAGAACAAGAAAAATAGCCGAAAAATTGTTGAGAAAATTTGCCACTTGACCTACCACACGTAAATCTAAATTAAGCAACAATTTTTTATGCGTTCTCTTTTCGCTGCTTGTTTTGCTTTTTTGTCTCTACTTATACATATACTCAATTCTACATTCATTTTTGTACGTACGCGTGTGTGAGTGTAGCCATATTCTACACACATATGTATATATACTCGCTCACATACACACACATAAACACACAATTATTACCGAGTACATTTCTTTGATTTCTTTTTATTTGTGCCGTACTTTGCCGCCATTACTAAGTGAATAATTTGTGTACAGTACACTATGCAGTAAAAGAGTGTATTAGCAGCTATATGATATAGTGGTCCGATCTTAATAGGATTTTGCACATATATGAGGCGTAAAGTAAAACCAATAAATGCCGAGTTTGGTCAAGATATCTTGATAAACAAAATGTTTTTTCATACAAAAACTTAATTTTCGACCGATCGTTCCTATGGCAGCTATATGATATAGTAGTCCGAGAGGTGGTTTTTACATATGTGCTGAGTGCAACAGAAAAAGGGGGTTCTGCAAAGTTTCATTAAGACAGCTTTAAAACTGAGGGACTACTTCGCATAGAAACAGACAGATGGACAGACGGACAGACGGACAGACGGACATGGCTATATCGACTCGGCTGTTGATGCTGATTAAGAATATATATACTTTATGGGGTCGGAGATGTCTCCTTCTATGCGTTACACATTTCACGACAAAATTATAATACCCTCTGCAAGGGTATAAAAAGAAGAGAATTAGAGAGGCTGAAGAACTGAATCAGTTTATGCCAATTATGATATCAATTGTTGCTACGGCAACAGCTGAAGAGAGAGCTCAAATATACATATATATTGCAGTTGAATAACTGTTTTTTGTCGCGGCCTCTTCTTGTTGCTAAGCGTTAAGTGTGTGCTCATGTGTGTGTGTGTGTGCAGTAATGTGTGTTTGTTGTGCGCGAAGTTAAATCACTTGAACTGCTTGAATTGTCTGAAATAATATTTCATTGAATGTTGCAATCAGTTTTAAGCCCTTCTTAAGTGGAACTCATTTGTAGCAGCATACAACGTATTTTAAATTGATTCATCAACAATTTTCGTATCCATTGATATGGATATTGAACTAGATTCAGATAATTTCATCCTACCGTGTTTGTCGATTTACGAGTATTTGTAGCTTAAGCAAAGTGCCAAAATTATTAGAAATTATTAGAACATACGTGTTTTCGCCCTGCTGCAGGCGTGAGCAGATAGCAACGATGGCTGTAACAATGTCTGCTACTAACTACTTACGTTACCACCACTCCTATGGTCGCAAATTGAGGTGAGTGAACTTTCAGCAGCAACAAGCACGAGAACAACCATCACAAGAACAACAACAACAAATGTCAGCGCCTCTTAGTGACTCCCCAGTTGGCAGCTTGTAAAAAGTAGTCGATTGCAAAATTCTGCCATTTTTCTGAGGGTTCTAAAATGGACCCTTCGCTGTTTTTTAATCAACATTTATCGGACAACTATTATAAATATTGTTATTTATAACCATTGTGTATAATAACTTAGTCATCTGATTTACAGTCTATAGCTTTTAATTAAATATTTACCTTTTTTCTTTTTTTTTCTTTCAATATTTTGAAATATATGCTGCGTTTATCTAATGGATGTTAGGGTACACAAATACCTGCTTCCGCATATTCCCATTGTACTTGTTCTATGGTATTGTTCCTTTCTCTGGGAGCTGCAACGTGGGTCGCTCAATTTCGGCTTTCATTTTTATTTTTTGCCATTTTTTTGTTGCTTTGTAGTTTACGCTTCTTGGGCTTCAAAGTTTGCTTTTAATTACACCATTTTCCCCTTGCATATTACAATACTCGCACATTTTCGGAATATTTTCTGCTGTGGTTTTGACACTGATTTTAAAGTTGTGCAAAAAAAGTTGTCTATGAGTTCGCAGTTCCCAACGTCTGTAAACAAATTAAACTGTCTTGTTTATGACGAGCAGAGAAATTAAGGTGCAAAACTTGCTAATATAATGATATTTAATTAATTGCTATGCAATAATCAAATACTTATGATAGTTAAGCATGAATTAAAACATCAATTTAGCTAAAATGAAGTAAAAAAGACTAAAAAGCAAAACCAAACCTGATACGGCTAATCAAGACTGATTGACAAACCATGAACAGCCATAAAATTTGTGTATTATATATTGCTAATCTAATCAATTTGTGGTTGTTTTAGAGCTTTACACCTGACAACAGCTAAAAAATAATACTAGCCACAAATTAATATGTTTGTACTTTGTGTGATTAACAAGTGAAAAAAAAAAAACAAATAAAAGACTTGGCAACAGAAGTGGCTCAATAATTAGATAAAAATTTAGGAGTTTTTTTTTTGCCAATTTGTTAAATAATTAATATTTTAAGCGTGCTTATTATAAATTTGATATAAGCATTTAAGTTTTGCCATTTAATTGACGGAATTGCAAAAGTGGGCTGTAATTATAATTAGATGCCTGCCACTTGAAATATATGTACATGTATGTATATTAATTTGTGTACATCTAGTCGGCGTCTTGTACTTGATTATGTCGAGTAGTAAATAATTATAAATGGTTTTTGAATGCGAGCAGCGAGAATTAATGCACAAATGAGTTGATTACGCAGCTAATTGAACCATTAGAGCTGTACTCAAGACGAACGGAAATTCAATTAGCTAATTATGGTGGCTTGTGGCAAGTTGCAAGTGACATGTCGCATGTGGCAGGTGGCAACTCAATCAAAAAATAAAAACCAAAACAAAATAAAACACTTTGCATATGCGAGTGTCGAGTGTTCTTATGCCATTTGGCAACAGCGAAATAATTTTGATCCTCCGCCTTCGATTCTATTTTCAGTCCGTGTGACTAGTTGTTTATGTTTAACGAATAGCTGAAGCATCACAAAAAAGCCAACAACAACAACAACAGGCATTTGGAGACGTGCTTTTCAAAAATAAATTAAATTTGACTCCGAATTTGCCATTCTGTTAAAATGGAATATGAATTGCTGGCCAGGACATTTTCTTGTCAGGGCATGACTATACTGTTTTTCACAAGTTAAATGTCTCAACTTGTTGCAAATATTAAAAGTTCAAACCACACACACACACACTGCATGCACTATGCACGAACATCGCTGTCTTTGACAGCCAGACAAATAATAATTGTATGAATTCAATTGTAAAGTTTCCTGCTTGGCAAACTTAGTTATGTGGAGGATGAAGTATGCGATAGACAATGCTCGACAGCATTTACAATGTGCCTGATTAAATTAATTAATAAATAGCAATTGCAGGCTCATGTCATTGGGGCTTGCCAAATAATGTGGCTTAGCTTTATTTAAAAACAATTTGCATTTGTTCTGATATCAGTTGATAAGCAATCCGAATTTTTGGCTTGCATTTGAATCACGCAGTCTATTTTAATGCGCATTGCTATTTAGAGTGCGCAGCTGGGCTGCCATTTAAAATGCAATGCACCAAACGACAAGCCAACCAACTCGCCCAACCGCCCGCCCGCCCGTCTGCCTGTCGATAAAGCAATTTGCATAGTATCGACAGATGTGCACGTAAAGCAATTGAAATGCCAAAACTATTTGGTGCATGTGCTTAGTTTATATATATATATATATATACATATATATATATGATATATATCAATTTATATACACATCCTGACAATCAGCTGCTGCTGATGCATGGGCATTTCAATTGTTGGCACGTTGAAATCCACGCACAAATGCCTCAAATGCTTTGATTTTGCCTTTGTCTTTTTTATTTTACCTTTCTAGAGGGTATTATAATTTTGCCATGAAATGTTTAACGCATTGAGAGAGACATCCCCGACTCCATAAAATATATATACTCTTGATCAGTATTAACAGCCGAGTCGATAAAAGCATGTTCGTTCATCCGTCTGTATGTTTCTATGCTAACTAGTCTCGCAGTTTTAAGGTTTTACTATATATCATAGCTGCCATAGGAACGATCAAAAATTGAGTTGTATGAAAAACTTTTTTGCTTTGTCAAGATAACTTCACCGTACTCGCATTAACTTTTTTTCCTGTACTTCTTAGATGCGGACAATCACTATGACCATTATGAAAAGGTCGGGTCTGCAAAGGTATAAAATCTTCGGCGTGTCGAATATAACTCTTATTTCTCGTTTTGATTTTATTTCAAATGCAATGCCATTGCTTTCAACTATACACAACAAATAATAGAGATTAGAATACAAAAGCACCGAAAATACATACATATGTGTAATTATGCACAAATATTTTTAGCATATCTATTATTGAATGATGTTCGAATCATTCGCCTAAAATCGTATTTTCTTTTTGTTTGTGAGTATTGAAGTCATTGAACCTAATACAAAGTAACCGCTATCACTATTAGTTTGTAAATTCAAATAAACCAAACCGCAACAGAAATCAAAAGCAAAAAGTCACAAACAGCGCGTGTTTTTCTTCTATATATGCATATGTATTTCTATTTATTATTTGTATATTTATATATATGTATATATGACAGCAATTCACGTCAGCAAAAAGTAGCTACAGCAACGGACTATATTAGCAACAATAAGTGCGAGTCCGCATTTATTTTTTGTAGTTGCATAGTGCTATACACAGCGTATACGCGATATCAAAGCAAGTTATGTATATGCAACGTGATGTTGTCAAAATTAGTTGAAAATTTGTGAACTGTAAACAACTGGCATAATGAATACTCTGTCTGAATGAATTTGTCAAAACTGCACCGATTTGTCCTCACATTTGTCCATTGCGCATTTTTGTATAATTTTGTTTAAGTATTTTAATTTTTGACTTGGGTCACAAGTTATTTTGTATTTTATATATCATGCGCGAAAGCAGCTCCATGCAGACAATTTGTCCTTGGTGTATCGAAACATCACGAACACTTTCTGGCATATCCGGTTGCTCAATAGGTGGCATACTGATCAGACTAAATGAAAACACTTTCAAACCGCAATGACGCGCGTAAATTACCTGAAAATATGTAGCACACATGGGTTAAGGTAATTTTGCAAACGATAGGGTCCACGATTACCTCCTGAACGAGTGACATTCCAACGGCATCGACACCAATACTTCGCAGAAAGCGCTGTTCGGTCGCAGTCTCATATACGGGGCCACCCAGGCAAGCATAGACACCCAGATGCATGCGATCCTCCTGACCGATTTCGAGGCCAATCTCCAGCGCCTTCTCGATCAGGCCCTCGTCATAGGCGTCGGCCATTATGACGTGCCGGTCGCCGAAGCGCAGATCGTTCGGTCCGTTCAGTGGATTATTGCCGAACCAGCCGAACATATTGATGTGATCCTTGATGAGCATTATATCGCCAACTTTATAGTTCTTATTGACCGCACCTGCTGCACAGGTGAGAATCATATATTCGATGCCGCACAGCTTTAGCACCCGCACCGGCATTGAGCAGCTGGCAAGGGAATTACCCTCGTAGTGATGGAAACGTCCTTGCAGGGCAATCACCGTGGCACCCATTAAGGTGCCCACAAACAGTTTACCCTTGTGGTCGTGAATCGTGCAATCTGGAAATTTTGGTATATCCGAATAGTCAATAACAATGGGATTCTCAATCAAGTCGGTCAGCGTATCTAAGTTAGATCCACACACCAAGCCAAACTTGGGTCGTGTTTCTGATCTACTGATTATCAGTTTGGCCATTTTTTCAATATCGTCATAACTATAGATTAAACTTTCGGGCGTTACGATAATATTTTTGGGTTTGGCATTGGCTTCTTCTTCTTGCTGCCGTCGCTGTTCGATCAAAATTTTCATTCGTCGAATCTGCAGCGCAGTCTTGAGGGCGCAACAATCCTTATTGCACATTTTGAATGGACTCTGCCCACAGTTCTGGTCGCGCAGGCCCACAAGAAGCAAATCGTCACAGACTAATAAATTTTACAATTTTTTAATTTAAATGCTCCATCTGGAAATATTTTATTTGAAAGTTAAGGCATGGTTTCTTTTTATTAAACCCAGCACCAATGATAATGTAAAATTTGGCATGATTTATTTTGTCTTTCGACTGGACTCCGGCTCGCTGTGACAAAGCTTAACCCAAGTGATTATGGGCAAAACAATGTTTTGGCAAATTGCGTATTTGATATTATTTTTGTATTGTTATATTATTATTATTGTTGAAAACATTGGGAGAACTTTGGTATAAACTACATTTCAGCGCTGTTGTCGCTTGTTATTTATCTCATCGCATGATTACAATCTTTGGGGTGTTGCTGCGGCATGATCGAAGCCAGCTCAGCAATGTCAATAAATGTTTTACACACACAACCATAGCCGAAGCCAAATAATGGTCAGAGAACGTGACTTTGTAGGCGGCAGAGCGGCGACAACAACCACAATAACAAGAGCAACATTTTTGCTTGTAACTTAGGAAACTTTGCGCGCACTCAAATAACAATAACGAAACGCTGCAAAGTTTTTTATTTCTATTTCAGTTTCAGTTTTTTTTTTTTTATTGCTTGCGTTACTTTGTTATTGTAATATTAATAAATTTATGGACTTTTTATGGCCGCACAGTGCGCATGCCAAACGCTTGAGCGACTCAGATCAGGTACATGCTATATATATATATCGATATGTGTGTGAGTGAATGTGGCTGTGCGTGAGCGTGGGCAGCCTTCAGCCCAACCTAGCTCTCGGCAGTTTCCAGTCGCAGGTCGGGCAGACGCGGCTGTTGACAGATGTGTGCCGAAAACCACATGAAAACAATATTAAATTTGACTTGTGGTCTCTGTTGACAGATTGTTGTTGCGTCGTCTGTTGTTGTTTATTGGTTTACCCTATTAATTAGCAAGGAAATGAATTATAATGGCGTGCACTGGCCAGCAGCCAGCAGTTACTTCGCCAACTTTTCGAATTGTTTACTCCACACAACATGCCATGCAAATGAGGCTGACTTCAAACATAAACATTCTGTGTAAAATTTAGCAACAAGTAACATAACAAATACCATGACTGACATTGAAGCATTGGCAAACGACATTTTCGATGGGTCGTATGAGCGTTTAAATTAAATCACGTATACGTAGCGTAAACAGCTGATTTGTGGCCATAATTATTTCAGATATATACCATGTGCTATATCCCTATCATTGGAAATTATTTGATTAGTTGATGTATGCATGTTGATTTTCGTTAAGTTTCAACTCTGAATTTACATTTTGGTCTGGCACAAATCCTCTTTTGTTTTCGCATGACTCACAATGTAATTAGCACAAAAGCTGCTTATTAAGGTTACACAACAAAAGAGAATATTACATACAGATATATTAAAACATGGTAATATATAAACAGGGCTGAAATAAATAAATGAGGAAATATTAAGCTAAATCGTAATAAATCCAGTGTTAACTTGACCATTGTTGTTTCATTTAATATGAGCAACGATCATATAAAATGGACTAGTATCCAACCATTTGATACTTATACAACTACTCTCTGATTAATTGGAAAGGGTATATGTAAAGCCTAACACATCTCTTCTTTTTGTCTTTTCTTACAGTGTGCGCTGGATATTGTGCAACATACTCAGCGTTGTGAGGGGGAATTCGGCCAGAAGGCAAGCTGAAAACTTTGTTGCCGATACCAATGAAAACCAATGAAAACGGCGACTGCAAATATAGTGTATACGAGTCAAGCACAAACCGAACAGTTGCTAAAGAACAGCTAAAGCGAAGAAAGTTTGGGCCTCGCAGTCATACGTACAAGTGCCTAAATCATAATCCAATTTCGCGACGCATTTATGTGCCACAGACGTGCAACAGGCTCAAGATACTTGAACCGAGTCTTAGTCTCAATCTGAATCTGAATCTAAGCCGCAATTCCTGACCAGAGCCAAGTGCAAACGCAAGTTCAAGTTGTTGTTGTTGACGCGTTTTTTTCCCGTTGTTTTTTCTGTTTATCTTTTTGGCAACAACACCCACCGCGGTGCATGTTTTGTTTTTGTTTTCGATTCGACTGCCTGTTGCACAAAAGCCAGTCGCTGCAGTTGCCTTAATTGCCTCGACAGCCGCAACAATCAACTGACGACGCTATTAAACAATCGAAAACGAAATTCAGCAAGTGAATACTTACTTAAAAACAGAGAAAGAGTGAGAAAGAGAGAAAGACAGTGAGAGAGTGTCCGACGAAGACAGCCGCATAAAGCCAAGTGTAGATTGTGAATGACAACGGGCCAGCTCCTTCAGTTGGTTGCCAACAGCTTGAGCAACCTGGCCCAGTTGCTGACGAGTTTCCTTTTAGCCGAGCACACGGGAGGCACTCTACCTGAAACTGCCGCAACTGGAACCAGGTAACTGGTCTCTGATATTATCAGCGAGTGCAGTCTACCTGGCCACAAATACAATAATACACTCAAACAAACACATATACACACCAATGTACTCGGCTGTTGATTATTACGCGGAAATGGGACAAATCTCACAAGATGTAAGTAGAGCAACCTCAATACTCAATGTCGCAAGTTTTTATATATATATTAATGTAACGATTTTTTGGTAACTTCTACCCATGCAATGGGTATTATAATTTTCCGTAAATTGTGTAACGCATAGAAGGAGACATCACCGACATAAACTATATATATATTCGTTATCAGGTTCAACAGCCGAATCGATTTAGCAATTTCCGTCTGTTTGGCTGTGTGTTTCTATGCGAACTAGTCTCTCAGCTTTAAAGATGAAACTATGCAGATGAGCCTTATTCTGTTGCTAGCAGTACATATATCGGAACCGGCTGGATCGCAGCACTATATCATTTAGCTGCCGTGGGAACGTTCGGTCGAAAAGTGCGTTCTTGTATACAAAACTTTTTTATTTATCAAGATATCGCGACCAAACTCGCCATTTAAAACTGGGTATAATGGTATATTGTATTTGTGCAAAATCCGAATGTATGTAACAGGCAGAAGGAAGCATCTCCGACCACATAAAGTATATATATTCTTAATCAGCACCAATAGCCGAGTCGATCTAGCTATGTCCGTCTGTCTGTCAGTCTGTCTGTCCGTATGTATAAGAGCCAGATCGAGTTTATTTCCGTTAATCGATAACTTACTCCGTTTCCTAGCAATCGATATCGATAAACTGTTTTTTGGGCAATTTTGGTAAATAATAAGAGCTAGACTCAGCAAATTGCCATATAGCTTCTAAAATAGAATATATATGCATTTGATGTTGGAAGAAGAGGGTTTAGGGTATCCCCTAGTCGGGAGCTCCCGACTAGAACCTCTTACTTGTTTTCCTTTAAAATATCACTCTCAATGGTATGTGATTCAACTGTTTTTTTTTTTTTTTGGCAACTGGATTGGTTTCAAAGTAAAGAATTAATTAAAATTCCGAGTTTGAACACGTTCGGTTCAAACTCGGATTACAGGCATTCTCGCAATTAGGTCTAGCCATTATCGACATATCGACTTTTGTCATAATTTGATGATTATTGCCAACGGATGTGAGCATAACTGGGTGCAACAAAAACGTTGCCACTTTTTGTTGCATAATGAAATAGGAGAACGTGGTACGTGGAAATCGATTAAATGACTGTAAGGGATATCAACATCATTCGAAATGAGCTGCCGCCTGGTTGTTGGTCTTCGTGTAATTTATGCACTAATTGAATTTTTGCAGATAGCTGCGGGCTACTTTTTGTGCACAATTTGTGGTTACACATATCCCCACACCCCTCCCCGCGCACACACAGTTGGCTGTGCAGTAAGAGTCGAGTTTTGGTTCGGTGGATTGGATTGAAAAGTCTAGACTAATTAGAGAAATATGTTCCATATCATATTATAATTGAAGTTAAATTAATTAATTTGGTAAACCCCTCCTTTTCCATATGCTATATACATTTAAATATCCAAGTAACGTAAGGTAAGCAGAAAAATAAATACCACATGCACATCCTCCGTAGAAGGCTTAATATGTAACTGTGAATATATATAAATATATATAAGTAGCATAAAAGAGTATTCCACATGTGCTTTTCATGAGACCGACAACAAATAGTTGTTGGACAATGGAGGATTCTCATTCATCCAACAACGGAAAGTTGTAGTATATGAAAACTTTTTTTTTTTAGAAAAGGAACGAGCATGGTAACATGATTACAAATGCGCAATTTCTACGTTGTTGCTTTCGGCTGGAAGAATTTTTGGGAGCTCGTCAGGCTTTGATAAGCCGCAGAAAACTACTAAATGATTCAGCACTTATTATTTTTATTATTTTTATATTTTTTGGCACATACCAAAATAATATAAGCGATAACAAAGCACTTTTGCTGCTAGAACTGTAAACAAAATATTTTGTATGCACATTTGCTCATAAATAGCACCGAAATTGGGTCATCTAATCTGTTTTTTGCTGCACATACCCTTATAAATATATACAATTTTAAACTTAATTGAATTAAATAAACATTTTCCGTTTGTATCACAGTTAAATGCAATTTGAAACTAAAAAGGGATTTTAAGTAAAGTTTAAAATTCGATAATCGATAACGCGCAGATTAGTCACTAGTAAACGCACAACGAGACGGGCAGCATGCAGGCTATTTTACATTTGATATAAATGAATACTGTATAAAAATACGCTAACATGAGCAACAATATTAAATAAACAGATGTGCGCCATTCGGATTCTGGCAACAGTCCAAAAGGCTTTTGCCTCTAGGGTGAGTGACAGAATCACGACATGACATACTGACTGACTGAGGGACAGCCTTACTGAGTAAGCGAATGATGCAGCTCTTTATAGCCATACTGACTGACTGACTGATTGATGGTCTGACTGACTAAGAAATTGAGCAGTGCAGATCTTCTAATGCAACTGACTGACTACTGACTATCTGACGGACTGATTAACTGTCTGACTCTCTGATGGGCTGACTGACTGATTTACTGAGTGACTGTCTAAGAAAGCGAAAAATGCTGTTCTGCTTATACACACTGATTGACTGACTGACCATTTGGCCAATTGACTGTCTAGCTGATTAACTGAGTGTGTTCATCATATAATTTTTGGGTCCAATTTGGCGATGCCTTTCGAAATAGCAACATTTTCAACATTTTATTTAATAATTTGTGCAATTTAATTGCCAGCATTTCACAGATGCGGAAGTCAGGCTAAACATAGATTATTATAATGTAATGTGGTTGCTGCTGCGACATGTTTAAAGTGTATCTGTTATTTTTGCATATTTCTTAAATTTGTAAACTTGTGAAATACTATAGAAATATGTGTCTTGGAATGGCAAAAAACGGCATGTGCGAGCCATTTATTCAGCTATTCCATAAGAGATAAAGACTATATGAATATTTGAATTTATATTTTAATTAATTGTTCTAATATATAACTTTTTTGAAGACTCATAAATGCCAAAGAAGTATTTCTAATGGATTCTAGAACAATAATAATAAGTAAACAAGTTATATTTGTTTTTTTTTTTATACCGTGAACCCATTAAAAATGGGTATAAGGGTATATTGTATTTGTGCAAAATCCAAATGTAGTAACAGGCAGAAGGAAGCATCTCCGACCACATAAAGTATATATATTCTTAATCAGCACCAATAGCCGAGTCGATCTAGCTATGTCCGTCTGTCTGTCAGTCTGTCTGTCCGTATGTATGAACGCAAGGATCTCGGAATTTATAAGAGCTAGAGACTTGAAATGTTAGATGTAGGTGCTCCTAGTGCCCGCGATCGAGTTTGTTTCCGATAATCGATAACTTACACCGTTTCCAAGCAATCGATATCGATAAACTGTTTTTTGGGCAATTTTGGTAAACAATAAGAGCTAGAGTCACCAAACATGATATGTTGCTTCTAGAATAGCATATATATGCATTTGATGTTGGAATAAGAGGGTTCAGGGTATCCACTAGTCGGGAGCTCCCGACTAGAATCTCTTACTTGTTTTTATTACATTTAAGCAAAGTTTATTCAACCTAAGATTCATATTTAGTTAACTCATTTAGTTGGAGTGACACACTATGTGCCATTTACCAGACTTTTCTCGAGTTATTATCAATAATATAGGTAGAAGGAAATATCAATTATGGCAATATGTGTGTTCTGTGCCATCTTATCAATAATTGTTATCAGGCCAAGGAGCAGCTCAGTCGTCGCTGACTTAGTTGTCTGACAGTTTATTGTTGTTGTCGTTACAAGCGATAATGTGCACCTAATAATTTGCCACACTTGCCACAGAGTCTGTTTGGTTGTCATGTCTTTGTGTTTGCATTGCTATTGTTTTGCCTTTAGAGCTTCGATTGTTGGCACTTTATCAGTAGACAAAGTGTCGCACTGAGTGCCAGAGAAGCGTGTGGAAAAGTCCAGGACCAGAGTCACGCCAGCACACACGCACACACACACACACACACACGCGCGCACATAGAGGTTGGTCAATATTGCCATTTGACAGACACTTGCAAACATGTGCACATTTTACAGTACTTACTCACTCTGGGAATGAGTGTACTCATAACTCATAGAAACTCGGAAAAACTCAAATGGAGTAGTCATATTCTGCATGCGTTGCAAAATATAAAAAAAATGCGACTCGACTATGTAAAACGATACGAAAAACAAAAGATAAACAAAGATAACAAAGTGCAGAATGGGATTTCATGTATACCTTATCAAGTTTTCATGAATGCTATTTTGTGGCTGTTGCTTGACATAAGAAAAACGAACAAAAACCTAAATCAACAATAAAATGAATCAACTTTGTAGACAGACATGTAGGACGGGTACGCAAAACGCAGCAATAAGTGTGCTGCAGTTGATTAATTTAATATGTAACTGATAATATAATACTTATAATGAAGTAGAAAATGAGAAATTTCTCATATTGCAGCTGGCATTGTTCTCTCTGGCTCTCTCGCAATGTAAAACACAAATATAAACAGCCATAATATATATATATATATATATATATATATTAAATGTATGTATATATTTATATTTGTGTGATTATATACGTAGACATAAGCACATAAATATGTAAATAAACCTAAATTAATATGCTAAGCTGTGAGTGCAAACTTAAAAATCCACTTATTAGTATATACACTTATGAGTTTATAGTTTATCACGTCTAGACGCGCGTCTTTATTAGCTACGCATACACGCAAGTGCACAACAAATAGTTTATAATGCAGGCACTGTTGCCGCTAATAGACACACAGATACACATAAACCTACATACACACACACACACATACACACACAGTATATATATAGAAAGGTTTCTATATCAATTGTTTTCGTGTAAGCTGTGGAAAAATGCTCTCAAGTTGTTTATTTTGTACCATTATTTTTTGTACTATTATTTTTTTTATATCGCTTGCATACACCTATTTAGTTTACATTTCTAACACCTGCCGTTTTTTCCACTTTAGTTGTTTACCGACCTATTCACCCAACTACCTATCTACCTATCCTCCTAGCTACCTACTTATTGTTTGTTATTTCTCTTTTTGAGCCGTCTACCATTTATGCTAATTTATTTGCTTGTTTACCAGCTTTTGTTTTAATTTGTTGAGGCCACTACTGTTGACATTTGAAGCGAAACCCCTGCGAGTTGAACAGCGGGCGGGCGGGACTTTTAAAAACGCGCCCACACAACAACAAAAAATAAAATAAAAAAGTAGAATAAAAAGCAAAACAATAAATATGAAAATTCAAGACAAAAGAGCCAAGTGAAAACCGCAGCAACGCAGATATAGAATGTCTGAAAAACATAAGTAAATCAAGCTGTCAGAAATGCAAGGGTATTACACTCTTTGTCTTTTGCTAATTATGCTAATTTTGTGTATAATTTAGTTTAATTTTGTTTTGTTGTAATTCCGTCCCATTAAATGCGCTTTTCTGCTCCCATGTAAGGTTATATATATTTTAAAGAGGAAATCAAAATTTGCTTACAATAATTAATTACCCGCATTAACATAAGCTCGAGGGGCGTAAACAGAGCAACAATGTGCGCAAATATTGTGGGTAAACTGACAGCTGGCACTGTGAACATCACGTATGCCCGCCATCACCTTCCTCTGACACTAGCTCAGCCTTTAAATCGCTACGCTTCCCGCCAAAGTGACCGCTTAAAGTTTACTCAGAAAACAGAATAAAGTATATTTAATATACTCACGGCTCTACTAATTTCGTTTGTTATTGTCTGGGCTGTCATTATGGCAAGTCAAAAATTGTCGAACAGCCCCTTCTGGACTGAAAACTTGTTGCCTGCCCTTGCCCAAAGTATCACTTGTTATGCTTTGCAGCTGGCATTACTTAAAGTCCACTCAATTATGCTCAAATTTATGCATGAATGCATAAGCATGGGCCTGGGCTCGAGTTTCAGTTTTCAGTTGGGTTTGGTTGAGAACACAACAAATTTAATGTGTGTAGCGATATATTATGCTCGGTCACGATTTACAGGCACAAACACACACACATATATATAGTTTAAGATCTGCTTCCTCTAACGTCTTGCTGACCTCGATTTAATGTTTAAGGTTTCGTATTTTTTTGTTGTTTAGTTATGAAATCGAAAAAAAATCATTATTTAGCATATGCTTTGAGGACTGATAACTATATTCAATCAATATGATGAGCGACTGTCAACAGAACCAAGTTAGCTGGATTTGACGTGTAGTTGGAGGCGAATTGAAAGACCCGTCCTCTCAATTCCCAAGCGAAATTAAGGGTGACAAAGTGCATCCACCATCGCCCCACACACAATGGGCAGCAAAAACCTTGGTATATCGCGTATACGCCTTACTGACGAACGAGTTTATAGTCGAAAGCAACAGAAAGAAAACTTCAATTAAGAGCACAATACGCGAATGTAATCGAACAGGAGATACCCTATTATAATGTCAGTGTAAGTTTCAAGTTGACAATGAAACTGGACATAAAAAGCCAGTTTTCATGAGCGCAGCACACATATCCATTAAACTTGGCCTAAGCAGCTTCGTTTGTGCCCACTCCTGTGCTGGCCATGTAATCCACTTTGTGAGACCAACTGGTCCCCGGCTCAATGTAAGTTGTGCCCGTATGCCAAAGTCGAAGCGGTTTGCTTCACAAACGGGTTTCTCTCTGTCAGCAGAGCTGGTGAGCGAGCAAATTTTTATTTCATACCCTCCACTTTCTTGACTGAACGCTTTTGAAAAGTTTTCCTAAATAAATAAAGACAACAGCGAAAATGTAAGCGCAATATTTTCCATAATTTATACTCAATTGACTGACATTAATTAATTATAATTTGTGTCTTACACAATTTGTCAACGTTTTTATCTTATTCCGAGCGAAGCGCGAAAAAGTCTGTCAAGTTTTGCCCTGGCGCCACCAAGCGAAGAGCTGCCAATTAAAATGTTGAAAAAAAAGACAAATGCAAATAAAAAACAAAAACAACAAACAAACAACAAGAGTCGACTTTTAACTGGTAGCTGTAATTAGTTAATACACTCGTTCACCATATGAAAAAAGAGTTTATTAGTTTTGTGTAAGACTTAAGAAGTAGAGAGACCAATGGATGGGCGCTTTAAAAAATAATTTCAAAATATTTTGTGTACGACTACAGGGGGCGGAGTTAAATTCCATATCTCAAACCAATTTGAAGGACAGAAAATTATGCAGCCGGCTTAGCCCGACCGAAAATTGTGGCATGTTTAATTTGGTTTTTTTATGCGCGTTCCAACGACAATTTCTCTACTGGAAAACTTTGGCATTATTTATCTCCAGTTTTTGCGATTCGATTATAAACAGTTCAAGTTGTGGCATTTAATTTGCCCAAAAATAGTTGATTTCTCAAATTAGCAAAAAAAGCAAAGTAAACTATTTACATATGAATTTAAATATTTGGCTACGCTTTGTGGAGCCCCATCAATTTGTATGTGAATAGTTGACCATAAATCACACTGATTAATGGCATATCTTGTATATGTTTAGTTCAGCTCTTGTTAATTCAGACGCTGGCTACCAACAATATGAATCTCGACATTAAACCGAACTAATTATGTAAAAGTGATGGCATTTTACAAGAAGTGGATGGCAAGTATTACACAGAGATATAGGCATCAACCTATGATTTATTTAACATTGACATAGGCATTCAAGAGGACCTTAATTATGTTAAATGAGCAACTTGTCATATTTATTTATAATATTTGGATGTTATTTAACAACTGGCTGCAAGTGGCTACAAAATAACCAAACATCAATAGAACAAATAAATGTATTGTAAAACATTTCCATTTATCTGTGGGTGTGCTTCAATGTCAAACAACTTCAAGTAGACAACAGGGTACGAGATTTTAAAAAAAATTTTATTGAACCGCTTGCCAAAAATGGCATGATTACTTTTAGAATAAGGCTGTGTATGTGTGGGCGTATTAAGGTCGTGATATATAAGTAAATTGTTTAGGTTAAATGTTAGCAACTACTAGGCGATTTTTAATTTAGCATCGAATTCGGATAGGCAAGCTCATATATGATATATATATACGATAAGCGGCTGGCTGATTGTAGGCATGTGTGGTCTATAAGTAGACGTTGCGCTATCAAGAATCAACAGGCGACTTAGTCAGACTACAAAGAAATGAGAAGAAAAAACCAACAAATAACAACTAACAAAAAAAGTCATTGAACGTTTAATAACATCGCCCCAGTTTAGTAGGCAGCCGCATAAACAACAACAGAAATCAAGTAAGCGGCTCTAGTCGGGTGTTCCCGACGAGCGGATACTCTGAACCCTTTACCAACAACTAATACAATATTTGCATCAAACGTTTTCTTAAATAACTTTTATGTTTCTTAACCGATCTTGATGAAATGTTGAAGAATAGATCCCATTATGCTACACAATAAATATATATTGAAATATCTTGATCTAAAGACAAAGATTTGCTCAAAAAACACGATTTCAATATCTATTTTAATCGATTACTTGGAAACGGTGCAAGTAATCGATTATCAGAAGCAAAATCGTGCTGCGCGAGCAGTAGGCGGACGTACGTCTCAAATTTCAAGTCTCTGGTCCTTTAAGGTCAGAGTTTGATGGACGGATGGAAAGACGGACGGACAGACGCACGGACGGACAGACGGACATGCCTAGATCGACTTGGTGTTTGATGCTGATAAAGAATATTTATACTGTTAAATACATTCACACAAATACATTATAACCCTTTTACTTATTTTTATGGGTTCGGGGTATAAAATGAAAAAAACAAGAAAATGAAAAAAAAGCCAACAACAAAACAACTTTGATTAACATTTTACAGTCACTCAGACAGTCAGTCAGTCAGTGGAGCTGTAGCTGTGGCTGACTTAAGTAAGCAGCACGCAGACACCGATAAAAGTATAGAAAATGCTGCTGGAAACGCATAAACATGTGTTGTTTAATGATCGAGCTTATATATATATATATACTAGATACACTACTAAATAACAACAAGAGCTGCTTTTGTGCTGTATTTGTTTACTGGCAACTTCAAAGAGCTCCTCCACTCTGCGGGTATCTGCTGTGAGTCCCAGTTCATTGCGATAATATTAATAAATACTCTGCTTAAACATTTGTCCAGTCGTTTTTATGAATACGAGCGCAGAGAGTCAGGTCCATTCAATTTGCCAATCAGCTTTAGTGGCTTGTTGCCTTCTGTCCTTCTGTCCGCGCCTCTGTAATAGAATGCAATATGCGAAGCAATATACACAATTCCTTTGCCTTTGCCTGCGCCCTTGCCTTTACCTTTGGTCCCACTAAAAGCGCATTACTCATATATCTGAGCAGAATGCATTCAGTGGACTCTACGTCAGTTTTCCATGGTAACTGTTTACTGATTGGCAATGCGAAGGATCCAATAAAGTGGCTCATTGCAAATGACTATTTGCGCTTAATGTTCACAAAATGACAAGCGCACAGGATATCAATATGATACCCAAGTCAATTGTCATTTCATAACGAATATTGCTTAATTAAAAAGTTTTATTTGATATGAATGTTATATATATTTGGTATTTGCAAACATTACAGTCCTAACTAACATTAAACAAAGTATTTTTTAATTATGTTTGCCTTAATAAATATATTTAATAAAATGTAACGCGACACGCAACGTATGCGCGATATATGAGTATTAAGTATACGCTTGCTTTTTATAATAATTGGTTATTTAATACTATCAATCACTTTTTTCTTATTTTTTCAGTGCTCGTCCACAGATTTTGATATGGATGATCTCGATGAATGCGATCAGGTGACACAAGTGATTGGCTATCATCCACTTTATCGTGATCATTTTCTGCGTACGCAGAACTTTATTATGAAAGGTGATGGACCCTTACCATATGCTTATAGATACTATTTGGCCATAATTGTGAGTAGTTTTATTTTGCCTAAATTATTATAGTTGATTTCGCTTTAATTGGCAACCTCTATTGTTTAATAATACTTAAGTATTGTTGCCGAGCTTTGTTCCTTTCCTTGGTGCTTTTCATCATATTTCCGACTGCCAGAGCATGTCTAAGGGTATGTGACTGCGGGTGCGGGTGTATCTGCGTGTCTTTGTATCTGCATCTGTGCCTCTGCTTCTGTGCTCGTGCGGTTGCGAGTGGTTGCAATGTGCATTGTTGCCACTGGCAAATTTAAGCACATTAGCTCTCGCCGACTGGCGTTGTCGGCTCACATTTGCTGCTTGTTGGCTGTTGATGCCCTATCAATGACAGCAGCTTCCACACATACACACACACACACACACACACACACACACACACACACACACACACACACACACACACACACACACACACATATATATATATATATATATATATATATATATATATATATATATATATATATATGTATATATATATATATTTATATACACTAGAACAAGTTACACATTGGGGAATCAACAATAGGAAATTATTTCCACTGTTATGAGCTCTCAGCTGTGCAGTGAGAAATGCTGTTAGCTTTAAGCTATTTGTTATACCTGCAACCGCAGGGTGGAAGCGAACACATGTTACAAGAATAGAAATTGTTGACGGAGCTATTGACAATGGACGGTGGACGGTGGGCGGCAGTTATGCGGCAGGTGATACAAAACCTAATTGGCCAAAACAATAGAAAAGTTTAAACAAACAGGTTTACTAATAACAGCTGACAGCATTTATATTCATGCAATTCGTTGCAACCAGGTGTCAGCTAGGAACCTTAAGGCCCCAATGGCTTTAGTTTTAAATGGAATTAAATAATTGAATTAATCCCTGAAAAACGCCTTAAAACATGAGCTTATTAGAGAAAATTAATGGAGCGAGAGTTGAATTAACCGATGTTTCGTTGATCCTGTGTCCATTTATGAATAATATAAAAAAATTTATAACTAGATTATGACTTGGGACATCATACGACAAATTAATTTTCACAAAGGCATTAGGAAAAGTTCTGTGTGGCAAAACAGGCAAACAGACCACCTGTAAATAAAATATATACCCATTTGGGCAAAGCTTCTTGGGAAAAATAAAGCCTTTCAGTTGTGCTCTACACACACACACATGTGCACATACTTAAGAATGTTTTTAAAGTTTATGTTTTTTTTTGTAAAGCTGCTTTGTGCACCAAGAAGTAAAGTCATTTTGTGCATTAAAGTTGCTTTTAAAGCTAATCCACAGGTATATTAAGAGGCAGTTCAAAGTTTTTGTTATAAGAAACATTTACTTGGCGGAAAATTTTGATTAAATTGAAAAACAAAATACAACGGTGGAAAAGTTAAAAATAGAAAAATTTGTTTGAACAACATCGTAATTTAAATTGATTTATGGCGTACTTAATTTCAGTTTTTCACTGACTGCAACAACAATTTGAATGTGAATGTGAATGGAGGCCCCAATGCGAATTATACGCCCACCCACACACTTTACGCACACTTACGCACGCTTTTAGATAATAAAATGGTAACTGTAAAGTTTAGTGCCCAAGTTTTTTCCAATGCAATTTTCTTTGCATGATCTATTTATTTCATTTTTGTTATTGTTTTTCCTTTTTTTTGTCGACTACAAAAATATGTTACGAGCAATTCAGTGCATTTTTTTTAATTAACGATCCAACTGCATTTGGGTACAGCCACTGACTATAGCTAATAAATGGATTTTCCGGCCATTCTGAATTCAACCGCAAATATTTTCGAAATTTTGCCTTGCAGAGACTACAAAATGTGTTTATTTCAAATAAAATTTTCCTACGTCTCTTATACGTGTAGATGTGTGCAATAATCATAAACAAGATAAGATATGATTATTTTGGTTCTGGGTCTTTGACTTTTTATTGTGCTGAAAATAATAGACACATTCATTTAACTCATTCCCGCAAAATTTGAGCCAATATAGCAGCTATATATGTCGGGCTACTTAATGTTGCATTTCATAATGTAAAATATTGGCAGATTTATAACTGCATGGCATGATGACATGATGGTACCGTGAAGCCCCATGGATGACGCAGCAACAAATAATACGTGTAAAACAAAAGCGAAAACATTGGCCTGCGTTTCGAATATTTGTATTCGTCGTATTTTGGGTCACACACAGATATACATACACACTCTCACATACAACGAATCTCATATTTTTAGCACATTTTCAGGTGTAGATGCTCTCCCAGGCGCTTTTAATGGGGTCCGAGGGTATCTGGGAATCTATAGAGCGCGGCATGGGATCTTTTTATTGTCAAAAAATTGTTTGCTTTATATTTCGATGCGACTTACAGTTGAAAACTGATTAAAATGGATTATTCTCTGATTAATTTTTAGGCAGCCGCACGCCATCAATGCCCCTATCTGGTAAAACGCTACGAGAAGGAGTTCATTAATCAGGGCGGCAACAGTGAATGGCTAAATGGACTGGACTATATACCCGCCAAATTACGTGCCATATACGATATAAATAAAATATTAGCCCATCGTCCCTGGCTGTTGCGCAAGGAGCATATCGAGGTATGGATAGGACGCACAGCTCTCTATAAATCTTTAATGATTGTTTTGCATTTGCAGCGTCTGACCAAGGGCAGGAGCAGCTGGTCCCTGTCGGAGGTAGTACACGCAATGGTATTGCTATCGCATTTCCATTCGCTCTCCTCGTTTGTGTTCTCCTGCGGTCTAACACAAAAGCTCGATGGTTTGTCTAGTCCCAAATTAAAAGGTGCGCCTGTGTCAATGCCGCCGCAGTCACCGCCGTTGCCGCCGGTCGATGATGCACGTCAGCCAACAACCAGTCCCATTAACCAACAGCAGCAGCAGCAGCAGCAGAAAAATGTTCTTGGCGAGATATCACTGAACAGCAGCAGCGCCGGCGGTGGCAACAATACAAAGCAAGATTACAACAATACAATGGACAATAACAATAGCCGCAGCACTGGAGCCAACAACAATTTTGGCCAACACTATTTGGGTAAGAGCTCAACAGTTTTCCTCGCGGAGCCGAAGGGCAAATACCCAAGCCTAAAAGCTGAGCGGCAGACAGGCAGATAAACATGGCCATAAAAACCATTTAATGTGGTCAGAGCTCAACAAAGTTCCTCAGAAAATTATATTCTCGAAGTTTGCATAAATAATACTATATTTTCAGTTGAACTTCGTTTAAAATTAACGTTTTTCATTTGATAGAAATTTGATAAAATCATACATGATTTTTCTGGGTGCAAATTTGACTTGATAATCCTGATATAAATGTTGCTTCCGAATTGCAGCCACCGCAGAGCTGCAGCCACAGCATCAATGTGCCATTTCTGTGGAGGCATTGATGGAGCGCATGAAGGTGCTCTCCCAGAACCAGGACGAGTGCAGCGAGGCCGAGCTAAGTAATCGCTTTAAGAGCGTTGAGCTGCAGACCGCAGAGCTGGCAGCAGCTTCTCCCGAGGTTGCTGTTGCACTGCCGCCAATAATCTCGCACTACGTGGACGATGCCAGCTTCACGTACCAGGACTTTGCTCGCCGTGGTGCCGAGAATATTAACACATTTCGCATTCAGGACTATTCTTGGGAGGATCATGGCTATTCTCTAGTGGATGGGTGGGTGACAGCAAAGAACAAGTTTTTAAACTCTGTTTTATTCTTCCTTTTCATTCTTTGCATGACCTGTGAGCAGCTTGTACAACGATGTGGGCACTTTTTTGGACGAAAAGTTTCGCGCTGCCTACAACTTGACGTACTTTACAATGGGCGGCATTAAGAATGTAGATACATCGAAGTTTCGTCGGGCCATTTGGAATTACATACAGTGCATATTTGGCATACGTCACGATGACTACGACTACGGTGAAGTTAACCAGGTGAGTGCACACATTATAGGTCTTTTTTTTTTTTTTTTTTTATTTATTTTTGATTATCGTCAGCTGCTCGTGCGCCCGTTGAAAATGTTTATAAAGACAGCCTGCTGCTTTCCGGAGCGCATTACCACCAAGGATTATGATAGTGTGCTCGTGGAGCTGCAGGATAGTGAAAAGGTGATTAAGGACTAAAAGACGGACGCTTTTTGGTTACGATAACTTTTTTTTTTGTATCTTCTCCACTGCCTGCAGGTTCATGTTAATCTAATGATCATGGAAGCCCGTAACCAGGCCGAATTACTCTATGCTTTGCGCGAGATTATGCGCTATATGACTTGATCTCATTAAGTGATTAAAGATATATATACAAATACATACACATAACTAAAAACAATCAAAAACACGCATGCATACATCATATAGTTACCACTATATATATATTAAAGGCTCCACATAGAGAGTTGATGACGAGTTTTTAATTTTACAAGAGCATTAAAGAACAGAATTAAATGAAAAAAAAACAGACCCGATAAAAAGTAGTTGCAATAGATCCCACTGAAATTTGTGTCAATGTGTCAATCAATGTATGTCTCATCTATATATATAGTATAGTCTAATCAAATTCGTCAATGTCTACTTTTTGTGAATGAAATTAGAAATATACTACAGCTGTTTATAATATTACCTGTTGCACTAACAAAAGCAGAAGTAAGAGATAAACAAGTGTGTAGTAGTATATGGCCATTGGGCCTCATTTGAACTCAATGTTTAAGAATTTGGCAATGATTGAATCTACGGATTGTGGTTTTCTGTTTCCTTAAAATGCTTGCAGCAATCACTGTACATATGTATTATGTTTTGTTAAACATTTTAGTAAAAAAAATACATTTTTATTTTAATTACAATTTGTTTAATTTTTTTATTTTTGCATCGATAAAGTCTTTGCGCTTTTCTTCAAAAGACATAAATAACTGTTATATTTTAAAAGTATTTAAAATAAGAATTTGAGGTTATATGTCCTGACTGTAATGTGAAAGGCGCATCTAAAAATTATTTAGACATGAAATGTCTATACCTATGTACTTGTATAATCATAATCCCAAGGTATGTATTAAATTGTAATTAAAAAATATATATTTATATGGAGAGCATATAGAACTTATGAAACAAGAGTATCAACTCAATAATTTAAGTATCTAAAAATAAACATGAAACACGTTTGTTTCTTGTAAAGTGAAAATTTTAAATTCCTTTAACGCTTATACCAAAATGAAAACTTGCTAAATTCACAAAATATTTTATTGTTATATGCACACATTGTTGTATACAGGGCTAACATACAATATATAAAGTTTTAAAAATAATTAGAATAGACTCTACCAAATATTTAATGGTAATTAGCCATCATCATTCGAACATTCGAAGAGAAATATTGAATTTAGGTAGTTGACTTTTAGTATTTATACTAATATTCACATATACATTAACAGACGACGAAAAGTTGGATATCTTTGTTTAACCATGAAAGAGTTTCTATTGCTATTTTGCTCCTATAGTCAAAAATTTGGCTCACAGGTAGAATATCAAGGTTTGCTGAACGATATATAGCATGGAGCTTAACTTCGTCTTTGCCATATTACGTGAATGTTTTAAAATATCTGAAATAATTAGTAGAATTAGCTATCACATAAGTGTATAAAGACAAAGAAAACGAATGTTTTAAACAGGTTTCCTGATAACGAATACATAAGTTATATACGAATAACCTAAATATAAAGCTTAACGTAGTTTAATGCGAGTTAGCACCGCTTGTACATAAAGCTAACGAGCTATATAGCATTCAAAGATGTGATTTTAACAAATATATATACGTAAACGTATACCCTTGCATATAAATAGTTATACAAAATGGGGATATATATATTTGACATAGATATATGTAGATAATACTTTTGCAAATAGGAACTTCGATTTCATTGTCTCATTTTTTTCTATGATTTTGATAAATGGAACGAACAGTGCAACTCATAGGTGAAAAATGCTCGTATGTCTGTTTATTATTGTATTTACAAAGCTCAAAATATGCGAGAAGGCTGTTAAACTACTTATTAGGTTACGAAAATAGGATAATCAATATAAATAAATCTTTACGTCTGATTAACTTTGTGACTGTTTGCTTAGGACTTCCGTAATTGTAAAAACTACTGTATCTAAGGGGTGTATCACTCAGAAATCGGACTGTATTTATTTAATTTCTTTTTTATTTTAATAAGGAAATTATGGGCAAGTCTTAAGTCTTTTTCCATCTCAGAAGCTCGGCCAAATAAAGCCCGATAGAGGGCAGATTGGGAGAAGATACTCGCGTAGGTGCCACCAAGAATCCACCAAGATCAACGAGTTATGTCGCTTTGAAACGTCATATCATGCGTGGCCGCATGTTGATGTCTTAGCTATGTCGCATCAAAACGACATAACTCCGCCGTTGATCATGGCGAGATCATGTCGTTAGAATGCAGATTTTTGGGTGGCAATCGATGGTCGGCATCCGTACGAGTAGAAAGTGGTATATCATTCCGAAATCGGACTTTATTTAGCCGAGTTATGTGCATTTTATTATTTAATCAAATTTTTCTGCAATGAGCCATTGTGAATAGGTGTTATGTGATCAGCTCGAAAATATGCAATGCTTTGCTTTAGTTCTTCGTGCACAACCACACGATTTTTTTTGGTATATTTATATGGCTATATCTCGGCCAAATAAAGCCCGATAGGGTCCAAAAAGAGATGGGCTACTCGGGGAGGTCCGTAGAAACCGCCAAGATCGACGGCGAGGTTATGTCGCTTTGAAACGTCATATCTCCATGATTTTTGTTAGATCGGCGGAGCTATGTCGCTTTAAAACGACATAACTCCGCCGTTGATCATGGCGAGATCATGTCGTTAGAATGCGGATTTTTGGGTGGCAATCGATGGTCGGCATCCGTATGAGTAGAAAGTGGTATATCATTCCGAAATCGGACTGAATTAAGCCGAGTTTTTTTCATCATATTATTTTATCCAATTTTTCTGCAATGTGCCATTGTGAATAGGTGTTATGTGATCAGCTCGAAAATATGCCATGCTTTAGTTCTTTGTGCACAACCACACGAATTTTTTTGGTAAACTTTAAATGATCTCAGCCAAATAAAGCCCGATAGGGGCCAAAAAGGGAGGGGCTACTCGGGGAAGTTCATAGAATCCGCCAAGATCGACGGCGAAGTTATGTCGCTATGAAACGTCATATCTCCATGATTTTTTTAGATCGGCCGAGCTATATCGCTTCAAGGCGACATAACTCCGCCGTTGATGATGGCGAGATCATGTCGTTAGAATGCGGATTTTTGGGTGGCAATCGATGGTCGGCATCCGTACGAGTAGAAAGTGGTATATCATTCCCAAATCGGTCTGTATTTAGCCGAGTTATTTGCAGATCGACGGCGAAGTTATGTCGCTTTGAAACGTCATATCTCCATGATTTTCGCTCCATGATGTCGCTCCATGATGTCGCTTCAAGGCGACATAACTCCGCCGTTGATCATGGCGAGATCATATCGTTAGAATGCGGATTTTTAGGTGGCAATCGATGGTTGGCATCCGTACGAGTAGAAAGTGGTATATCATTCCGAAATCGGACTGAATTTAGCCGAGTTTTTTGCATTATATTATTTTATCAAATTTTTCTGCATTGTGCCATTGTCAATAGGTGTTATGTGATCAGCTCGAAAATATGCCATGCTTTAGTTCTTTGTGCACAACCACACGAATTTTTTTGGTAAACTTTAAATGATCTCGGCCAAATAAAGCCCGATAAGGGCCAAAAAGGGAGGGGCTACTCGGGGAAGTCCATAGAATCCGCCAAGATCGTCGGCGAAGTTATGTCGCTATGAAACGTCATATCTCCATGATTGTTTTTTAGATCGGCGGAGCTATGTCGCTTCAAGGCGACATAACTCCGCCGTTGATGATGGCGAGATCATGTCGTTAGAATGCGGATTTTTGGGTGGCAATCGAAGGTCGGCATCCGTACGAGTAGAAAGTGGTATATCATTCCGAAATCGGTCTGTATTTAGCCGAGTTATTTGCAGATCGACGGCGAAGCTATGTCGCTTTGAAACGTCATATCTCCATGATTTTTTTAGATCGGCGGAGCTATGTCGCTTTAAAACGACATAACTCCGCCGTTGATCATGGCGAGATCCTGTCGTTAGAATGCGGATTTTTGGGTGGCAATCGATGGTCGGCATCCGTATGAGTAGAAAGTGGTATATCATTCCGAAATCGGACTGAATTTAGCCGAGTTTTTTGCATTATATTATTTTATCAAATTTTTCTGCAATGTGCCATTGTGAATAGATGTTATGTGATCAGCACGAAAATATGCCATGCTTTAGTTCTTTGTGCACAACCACACGAATTTTTTTGGTAAACTTTAAATGATCTCGGCTAAATAAAGCCCGATAGGGGCCAAAAAGGGAGGGGCTACTCGGGGAAGTCCATAGAATCCGCCAAGATCGACGGTGAAGTTATGTCGCTTTGAAACGTCATATCTCCATGATTTTTGGGTGGCAATCGATGGTCGGCATCCGTACGAGTAGAAAGTGGTATATCATTCCGAAATCGGACTGAATTAAGCCGAGTTTTTTGCATTTTATTATTTTATCAAATTTTTCTGCAATGTGCCATTGTGAATAGGTGTTATGTGATCAGCTCGAAAATATGCCATGCTTTAGTTCTTTGTGCACAACCACACGAATTTTTTTGGTAAAATTTAAATGATCTCGGCCAAATAAAGCCCGATAGGGGCCAAAAAGGGAGGGGTACTCGGGGAAGTCCATAGAATCCGCCAAGATCGACGGCGACGTTATGTCGCTTTGAAACGTCATATCTCCATGATTTTTTAGATCGGCGGAGCTATGTCGCTTCAAAACGACATAACTCCGCCGTTGATCATGGCGAGATCATGTCGTTAGAATGCGGATTTTTGGGTGGCAATCGATGGTCGGCATCCGTACGAGTAGAAAGTGGTATATCATTCCGAAATCGCTCTGTATTTAGCCGAGTTATTTGCAGACCGACGGCGAAGTTATGCCGCTTTGAAACGTCATATCTCCATGATTTTTTTAGATCGGCGGAGCTGTGTCGCTTCAAAACGACATAACTCCGCCGTTGATCATGGCGAGATCATGTCGTTAGAATGCGGATTTTTGGGTGGCAATCGATGGTCGGCAGCCGTACGAGTAGAAAGTGGTATATCATTCCGAAATCGGACTGAATTAAGCCGAGTTTTTTGCATTTTATTATTTTATCAAATTTATCTGCAATGTGCCGTTGTGAATAGGTGTTATGTGATCAGCTCGAAAATATGCAATGGCTTGCTTTAGTTCTTTGTGCACAACCACACGAATTTTTTTGGTAAACTTTAAATGATCTCGGCCAAAGGAGGAAGTGCGTAAGGAAGTGCGCTTTGAAACGACATATCTCCATGATACTTTTAGATCGGCGGAGCTATGTCGCTTCAAAACGACATAACTCCGCAGTTGATCATGGCGAGATCATGTCGTTAGAATGCGGATTTTTGGGTGGCAATCGATGGTCGGCATCCGTACGAGTAGAAAGTGGTATATCATTCCGAAATCGAACTGAATTTAGGCGAGTTTTTTTGTATTTTATTATTTTACCAAATTTTTCTGCAATGTGCCATTGTGAATAGGTGTTATGTGATCAGCTCGAAAATATGCAATGCCTTGCTTTAGATCTCTGTGCACAACCACACGAATTTTTTTGGTAAACTTTAAATGGCTATATCTCGGCCAAATAAAGCCCGATAGGGGCCAAAAAGGGAGGGGCTACTCTGGGAAGTGCGTAGAATCGGCCAAGATCGACGGCGAAGTTATGTCGCTTTGAAACGTCAAATCTCCATGATTTTTTTTAGATCGGTGGAGCTATGTCGCTTCAAAACGACATAACTCCGCCGTTGATCATAGCGAGATCATGGCGTTCGAATGCGGATTGTTGGGTGGCAATCGATTGTCGGCATCCGTACGAGTAGAAAGTGATATTTCATTCCGAAATCGGACGGTATTTAGCCGAGTTATTTGCAAATCGACGGCGAAGTTATGTCGCTTTGAAACGACATATCTCCATGATTTTTTTAGATCGGCGGAGCTATGTCGCTTCAAAACGACATAACTCCGCCGTTGATCATGGCGAGATTATGTCGTTAGAATGCGGATTTTTGGGTGGCAATCGATGGTCGGCATTCGTACGAATAGAAAGTGGTATATCATTCCGAAATCGGACTGAATTTAGCCGAGTTATTTGCAGATCGACGGCGAAGTTATGTCGCTTTGAAACGACATATCTCCATGATTTTTTTAGATCGGCGGAGCTATGTCGCGTTAAAACGACATAACTCCGCCGTTGATCATGGCGAGATCATGTCGTTAGAATGCGGATTTTTGGGTGGCAATCGATGGTCGCCATTCGTACGAATAGAAAGTGGTATATCATTCCGAAATCGGACAGAATTTAGCCGAGTTATTTGCAGATCAAAGGCGAAGTTATGTCGCTTTGAAACGTCATATCTCCATGATTTTTTTAGATCGGCGGAGCTATATCGCTTCAAAACGACATAACTCCGCCGTTGATCATGGCGAGATTATGTCGTTAGAATGCGGATTTTTGGGTGGCAATCGATGGTCGGCATCAGTACGAGTAGAAAGTGGTATATCATTCCGAAATCGGACTGTATTTAGCCGAGTTATTTGCAAATCGACGGCGAAGTTATGTCGCTTTGAAACGACATATCTCCATGATTTTTTTAGATCGGCGGAGCTATGTCGCTTCAAAACGACATAACTCCGCCGTTGATCATGGCGAGATTATGTCGTTGGAATGCGGTTTTTTGGGTGGCAATCGATGGTCGGCATCCGTACGAATAGAAAGTGGTATATCATTACGAAATCGGACTGAATTAAGCCAAGTTTTTTGCATTTTATTATTTTATTAAATTTTTCTGCAATGTGCCATTGTGAATAGGTGTTATGTGATCAGCTCGAAAATATGCAATGCTTTGCGTCAGTTCTTTGTGCACAACCACACGCATTTTTTTGGTAAACTTTAAATGGCTATATCTCGGCCAAATAAAGCCCGATAGGGGCCAAAAAGGGAGGGGCTACTCGGGGAAGTCCGTACAATCCGCCAAGATCGACGGCGAAGTTATGTCGCTTTGAAATGTCATATCTCCATGATTTTTTTAGATCGGCGGAGCTATGTCGCTTCAAAACGACATAACTCCGCCGTTGATCATGGCGAGATCATGTCGTTAGAATGCGGATTTTTGGGTGGCAATCGATGGTCGGCATCCGTACGAATACAAAGTGGTATATCATTCCGAAATCGGACTGACTTTAGCCGAGTTTTTTTGTATTTTATTATTTTATCAAATTTTTCTGCAATGAGCCATTGTGAATAGGTGTTATGTGATCAGCTCGAAAATATGCAATGCCTTGCTTTAGTTCCTTGTGCACAACCACACGAATTATTTTGGTAAATTTTAAATGGCTATATCTCGGCCAAATAAAGCCCGATAGGGGCCAAAAAGGGAGGGGCTACTCGGGGAAGTCTGTAGAATCCGCCAAGATCGACGGCGAAGTTATGTCGCTTTGGAACGTCATATCTCCATGATATTTTTAGATCGGCGGAGCTATGTCGCTTCAAAATGACATAACTCCGCCGTTGATCATGGCGAGATCATGTCGTTAGAATGCGGATTTTTGGGTGGCAATCGATGGTCGGCATTCGTACGAATAGAAAGTGGTATATCATTCCGAAATCGGACAGAATTTAGCCGAGTTATTTGCAGATCGAAGGCGAAGTTGTGTTGCTTTGAAACGACATATCTCCATGATTTTTTTAGATCGGCGGAGCTATGTCGCTTCAAAACGACATAACGTTGATCATGTAGTTGATCATGGCGAGATCATGTCGTTAGAATGCGGATTTTTGGGTGGCAATCGATGGTCGGCATCCGTACGAGTAGAAAGTGGTATATCATTTCGAAATCGGACTGTATTTAGCCGAGTTATTTGCAGATCGACGGCGAAGTTATGTCGCTTTGAAGCGTCATATCTCCATGATTTTTTTAGATCGGCGGAGCTATGTCGCTTCAAAACGACATAACTCCGCCGTTGATCATGGCGAGATCATGTCGTTAGAATGCGGATTTTTGGGTGGCAATCGATGGTCGCCATTCGTACGAATAGAAAGTGGTATATCATTTCGAAATCGGACAGAATTTAGCCGAGTTATTTGCAGATCAAAGGCGAAGTTATGTCGCTTTGAAACGACATATCTCCGCGATTTTTTTAGATCGGCGGAGCTATGTCGCGTTAAAACGACATAACTCCGCCGTTAATCATGGCGAGATCATGTCGTTAGAATGCGGATTTTTGGGTGGCAATCGATGGTCGCCATTCGTACGAATAGAAAGTGGTATATCATTCCGAAATCGGACAGAATTTAGCCGAGTTATTTGCAGATCAAAGGCGAAGTTATGTCGCTTTGAAACGACATATCTCCGCGATTTTTTTAGATCGGCGGAGCTATGTCGCGTTAAAACGACATAACTCCGCCGTTGATCATGGCGTTAGAATGCGGATTTTTGGGTGGCAATCGATGGTCGCCATTCGTACGAATAGAAAGTGGTATATCATTCCGAAATCGAACAGAATTTAGCCGAGTTATTTGCAGATCAAAGGCGAAGTTATGTCGCTTTGAAACGACATATCTCCGCGATTTTTTTAGATCGGCGGAGCTATGTCGCGTTAAAACGACATAACTCCGCCGTTGATCATGGCGAGATCATGTCGTTAGAATGCGGATTTTTGGGTGGCAATCGATGGTCGCCATTCGTACGAATAGAAAGTGGTATATCATTCCGAAATCGGACAGAATTTAGCCGAGTTATTTGCAGATCAAAGGCGAAGTTATGTCGCTTTGAAACGACATATCTCCGCGATTTGTTAGATTGGCGGAGCTATGTCGCGTTAAAACGACATAACTCCGCCGTTGATCATGGCGAGATCATGTCGTTAGAATGCGGATTTTTGGGTGGCAATCGATGGTCGCCATTCGTACGAGTAGAAAGTGGTATATCATTCCGAAATCGGACAGAATTTAGCCGAGTTATTTGCAGATCGACGGTGAAGTTATGTCGCTTTGAAACGACATATCTCCATGATTTTTTTAGATCGGCGGAGCTATGTCGCTTCAAAACGACATAACGTTGATCATGTAGTTGATCATGGCGAGATCATGTCGTTAGAATGCGGATTTTTGGGTGGCAATCGATGGTCGGCATCCGTACGAATACAAAGTGGTATATCATTCCGAAATCGGACTGACTTTAGCCGAGTTTTTTTGTATTTTATTATTTTATCAAATTTTTCTGCAATGTGCCATTGTGAATAGGTGGCAATCGATGGTCGGCATCCGTACGAGTAGAAAGTGGTATATCATTCCGAAATCGGACTGAATTTAGCCGAGTTTTTTTGTATTTTATTATTTTATCAAATTTTTCTGCAATGTGCCATTGTGAATAGGTGTTATGTGATCAGCTCTAAAATATGCAATGCCTTGCGTCAGTTCTTTGTGCACAACCACACGAATTATTTTGGTAAACTTTAAATGGCTATATCTCGGCCAAATAAAGCCGGATAGGGGCCAAAAAGGGAGGGGCTACTCGGGGAGGTCCGTAGAATCCGCCAAGATCGACGGCGAAGTTATGTCGCTTTGAAACGTCATATCTCCATGATTTTTTTAGATCGGCGGAGCTATGTCGCTTCAAAACGACATAACTCCGCCGTTGATCATGGCGAGATCATGTCGTTAGAATGCGGATTTTTGGGTGGCAATCGATGGTCGGCATCCGTACGAATACAAAGTGGTATATCATTCCGAAATCGGACTGACTTTAGCCGAGTTTGTTTGTATTTTATTATTTTATCAAATTTTTCTGCAATGTGCCATTGTGAATAGGTGTTATGTGATCAGCTCGAAAATATGCAATGCCTTGCTTTAGTTCTTTGTGCACAACCACACGAATTATTTTGGTAAACTTTAAATGGCTATATCTCGGCCAAATAAAGCCCGATAGGGGCCAAAAAGGGAGGGGCTACTCGGGGAAGTCCGTAGAATCCGCCAAGATCGACGGCGAAGTTATGTCGCTTTGAAACGTCATATCTCCATGATTTTTTTAGATCGGCGGAGCTATGTCGCTTCAAAACGACATAACTCCGCCGTTGATCATGGCGAGATTATGTCGTTAGAATGCGGATTTTTGGGTGGCAATCGATGGTCGCCATTCGTACGATTAGAAAGTGGTATATCATTCCGAAATCGGACAGAATTTAGCCGAGTTATTTGCAGATCGAAGGCGAAGTTATGTCGCTTTGAAACGACATATCTCCATGATTTTTTTAGATCGGCGGAGCTATGTCGCGTTAAAACGACATAAGTCCGTCGTTGATCATGGCGAGATTATGTCGTTAGAATGCGGATTTTTGGGTGGCAATCGATGGTCGCCATTCGTACGAATAGAAAGTGGTATATCATTCCGAAATCGGACAGAATTTAGCCGAGTTATTTGCAGATCGAAGGCGAAGTTATGTCGCTTTGAAACGACATATCTCCATGATTTTTTTAGATCGGCGGAGCTATGTCGCTTCAAAACGACATAACGTTGATCATGTCGTTGATCATGGCGAGATCATGTCGGTAGAATGCGGATTTTTGGGTGGCAATCGATGGTCGCCATTCGTACGATTAGAAAGTGTTATATCATTCCGAAATCGGACAGAATTTAGCCGAGTTATTTGCAGATCGAAGGAGAAGTTATGTCGCTTTGAAATGTCATATCTCCATGATTTTTTTTAGATCGGCGGAGCTATGTCGCTTCAAAACGACATAACTCCGCCGTTGATCATGGCGAGATCATGTCGTTAGAATGCGGATTTTTGGGTGGCAATCGATGGTCGGCATCCGTACGAGTAGAAAGTGGTATATCATTCCGAAATCGGACTGAATTTAGCCGAGTTTTTTTGTATTTTATTATTTTATCAAATTTTTCTGCAATGTGCCATTGTGAATAGGTGTTATGTGATCAGCTCGAAAATATGCAATGCTTTGCGTCAGTTCTTTGTGCACAACCACACGAATTATTTTGGTAAACTTTAAGTGGCTATATCTCGGCCAAATAAAGCCCGATAGGGGCCAAAAAGGGAGGGGCTACTCGGGGAAGTCCGTACAATCTGCCAAGATCGACGGCGAAGTTATGTCGCTTTGAAATGTCATATCTCCATGATTTTTTTTAGATCGGCGGAGCTATGTCGCTTCAAAACGACATAACTCCGCCGTTGATCATGGCGAGATCATCTCGTTAGAATGCGGATTTTTGGGTGGCAATCGATGGTCGGCATCCGTACGAATACAAAGTGGTATATCATTCCGAAATCGGACTGACTTTAGCCGAGTTTTTTTGTATTTTATTATTTTATCAAATTTTTCTGCAATGTGCCATTGTGAATAGGTGTTATGTGATCAGCTCTAAAATATGCAATGCCTTGCGTCAGTTCTTTGTGCACAACCACACGAATTATTTTGGTAAACTTTAAATGGCTATATCTCGGCCAAATAAAGCCCGATAGGGGCCAAAAAGGGAGGGGCTACTCGGGGAAGTCCGTAGAATCCGCCAAGATCGACGGCGAAGTTATGTCGCTTTGAAACGTCATATCTCCATGATTTTTTTAGATCGGCGGAGCTATGTCGCTTCAAAACGACATAACTCCGCCGTTGATCATGGCGAGATTATGTCGTTAGAATGCGGATTTTTGGGTGGCAATCGATGGTCGCCATTCGTACGATTAGAAAGTGGTATATCATTCCGAAATCGGACAGAATTTAGCCGAGTTATTGGCAGATCGAAGGCGAAGTTATGTCGCTTTGAAACGACATATCTCCATGATTTTTTTAGATCGGCGGAGCTATGTCGCGTTAAAACGACATATATCCGCCGTTGATCATGGCGAGATCATGTCGTTAGAATGCGGATTTTTGGGTGGCAATCGATGGTCGCCATTCGTACGAATAGAAAGTGGTATATCATTCCGAAATCGGACAGAATTTAGCCGAGTTATTTGCAGATCGAAGGCGAAGTTATGTCGCTTTGAAACGACATATCTCCATGATTTTTTTAGATCGGCGGAGCTATGTCGCTTCAAAACGACATAACGTTGATCATGTCGTTGATCATGGCGAGATCATGTCGTTAGAATGCGGATTTTTGGGTGGCAATCGATGGTCGGCATCCGTACGAATACAAAGTGGTATATCATTTCAAAATCGGACTGACTTTAGCCGAGTTTTTTTGTATTTTATTATTTTATCAAATTTTTCTGCAATGTGCCATTGTGAATAGGTGTTATGTGATCAGCTCGAAAAAATGCAATGCTTTAATTCTTTGTGCAAAACCACACGAATTTTTTTGGTAAACTTTAAATGGCTATATCTCGGCCAAATAAAGCCCGATAGGGGCCAAAAAGGGAGGGGCTACTCGGGGAAGTCCGTAGAATCCGCCAAGATCGACGGCGAAGTTATGTCGCTTGGAAACGTCATATCTCCATGATTTTTTTAGATCGGCGGAGCTATGTCGCTTCAAAACGACATAACTCCGCCGTTGATCATGGCGAGATTATGTCGTTAGAAAGCGGATTTTTGGGTGGCAATCGATGGTCGGCATTCGTACGAATAGAAAGTGGTATATCATTCCGAAATCTGACAGAATTTAGCCGAGTTATTTGCAGATCGAAGGCGAAGTTATGTCGCTTTGAAACGACATATCTCCATGATTTTTTTTAGCTCGGCGGAGCTATGTCGCTTCAAAACGACATAACTCCGCCGTTGATCATGGCGAGATTATGTCGTTAGAAAGCGGATTTTTGGGTGGCAATCGATGGTCGGCATCCATACGAGTAGAAAGTGGTATATCATTCCGAAATCGGACTGTATTTAGCCGAGTTATTTGCAGATCGACAGCGAAGTTATCTCGCTTTGAAACGTCATATCTCCATGATTTTTTTAGCTCGGCGGAGTTATGTCGTTTTGAAGCGACATAACTCCGCCGTCGATCATGGCGAGATAATGTCGTTAGAATGCGGATTTTTGGGTGGCAATCGATGGTCGGAATCCGTACGAGTAGAAAGTGGTATATCATTCCGAAATCGGACTGTATTTAGCCGAGTTATTTGCAGATCGACAGCGAAGTTATCTCGCTTTGAAACGTCATATCTCCATGATTTTTTTAGCTCGGCGGAGTTATGTCGTTTTGAAGCGACATAACTCCGCCGTCGATCATGGCGAGATAATGTCGTTAGAATGCGGATTTTTGGGTGGCAATCGATGGTCGGAATCCGTACGAATAGAAAGTGGTATATCATTCCGAAATCGGACTGTATTTAGCCGAGTTATTTGCAGATCGACGGCGAAGTTATGTTGCTTTGAAACGTCATATCTCCATGATTTTTTTAGATCGGCGGAGCTATTTCGCTTCAAAACGAAATAACTCCGCCGTTAATCATGCCGAGATCATGTCGTTAGAATGCGGATTTTTGGGTGGCAATCGATGGTCGGCATCCGTACGAGTAGAAAGTGGTATATCATTCCGAAATCGGACTGTATTTAGCCGAGTTATTTGCAGATCGACAGCGAAGTTATCTCGCTTTGAAACGTCATATCTCCATGATTTTTTTAGCTCGGCGGAGTTATGTCGTTTTGAAGCGACATAACTCCGCCGTCGATCATGGCGAGATAATGTCGTTAGAATGCGGATTTTTGGGTGGCAATCGATGGTCGGAATCCGTACGAATAGAAAGTGGTATATCATTCCGAAATCGGACTGTATTTAGCCGAGTTATTTGCAGATCGACGGCGAAGTTATGTTGCTTTGAAACGTCATATCTCCATGATTTTTTTAGATCGGCGGAGCTATGTCGCTTCAAAACGAAATAACTCCGCCGTTAATCATGCCGAGATCATGTCGTTAGAATGCGGATTTTTGGGTGGCAATCGATGGTCGGCATCCGTACGATTAGAAAGTGGTATATCATTCCGAAATCGGACTGTGTTTAGCCGAGTTATTTGCAGATCGACGGTGAAGTTATGTCGATTTGAAACGTCATATCTCCATGATTTTTTTAGATCGGCGGAGCAATGTCGCTTCAAAACGACATACCTCCGCCGTTAATCATGCCGAGATGTCGTTAGAATGCAGATTGTTGGGTGGCAATCGATGGTCGGCATCCGTACGAGTAGAAAGTGGTATATCATTCCGAAATCGGACTGTATTTAGCCGAGTTATGTGCATTTTATTATTTAATCAAATTTTTCTGCAATGTGCCATTGTGAATAGGTGTTATGTGATCAGCTCGAAAATATGAAATGCTTTGCTTTAGTTCTTTGTGCACAACCACACGAAATTTTTTGGTAATTTTTAAATGGCTATATCTCGGCCAAATAAAGCCCGATAGGGGCCAAAAAGGGAGGGGCTACTCGGGGAGGTCCGTAGAATCCGCCAAGATCGACGGCGAAGTTATGTCGCTTTGAAACGTCATATCTCCATGATTTTTTTAGATCGGCGGAGCTATGTCGCTTCAAAACGACATAACTCCGCCGTTGATCATGCCGAGATCATGTCGTTAGAATGCGGATTTTTGGGTGGCAATCGATGGTCGGCATCCGTACGAATAGAAAGTGGTATATCATTCCGAAATCGGACTGTATTTAGCCGAGTTATTTGCAGATCGACGGCGAAGTTATGTCGCTTTGAAACGTCATATCTCCATGATTTTTTTAGATTGGCGGAGCTATGTCGCTTCAAAACGACATAACTCCGCCGTTGATCATGCCGAGATTATGTCGTTAGAATGCGGATTTTTGGGTGGCAATCGATGGTCGGCATCCGTACGAGTAGAAAGTGGTATATCATTCCGAAATCGGACTGTATTTAGCCGAGTTATTTGCAGATCGACGGTGAAGTTATGTCGCTTTGAAACGTCATATCTCCATGATTTTTTTAGATCGGCGGAGCTATGTCGCTTCAAAACGACATACCTCCGCCGTTAATCATGCCGAGATAATGTCGTTAGAATGCAGATTGTTGGGTGGCAATCGATGGTCGGCATCCGTACGAATAGAAAGTGGTATATCATTCCGAAATCGGACTGTATTTAGCCGAGTTATGTGCATTTTATTATATAATCAAATTTTTCTGCAATGTGCCATTGTGAATAGGTGTTATGTGATCAGCTCGAAAATATGCAATGCTTTGCGTCAGTTCTTTGTGCACAACCACACGAATTTTTTTGGTAATTTTTAAATGGCTATATCTCGGCCAAATAAAGCCCGATAGTGGCCAAAAAGGGAGGGGCTACTCGGGGAGGTCCGTAGAATCCGCCAAGATCGACGGCGAAGTTATGTCGCTTTGAAACGTCATATCTCCATGTTTTTTTTAGATCGGCGGAGCTATGTCGCTTCAGAACGACATCACTCCGCCGTTGATCATGCCGAGATCATGTCGTTAGAATGCGGATTTTTGGGTGGGAATCGATGGTCGGCATCCGTACGAATAGAAAGTGGTATATCATTCCGAAATCGGACTGTATTTAGCCGAGTTATGTGCATTTTATTATTTAATCATTTTTTTCTGCAATGTGCCATTGTGAATAGGTGTTATGTGAACAGCTCGAAAATATGCAATGCTTTGCGTTAGTTCTTTGTGCACAACTACACGAATTTTTTGGTAAACTTTATATGGCTATATCTCGGCCAAATAAAGCCCGATAGGGGCCAAAAAGGGAGGGGCTACTCGGGGAGGTCCGTAGAATCCGACAAGATCGACGGCGAAGTTATGTCGCTTTGAAACGTCATATCTCCATGATTTTTTTAGATCGAAGGAGTTATGTCGCTTCAAAACGACATGTCGTTAGAATGCGGATTTTTGGGTGGCAATCGATGGTCGGCATCCGTACGAGTAGAAAGTGGTATATCATTCCGAAATCGGACTGTATTTAGCCGAGTTATTTGCATATTATTATTTAATAAAATTTTTCTGCAATGAGCCATTCTGAATAGGTGTTATGTGATCAGCTCGAAAATATGCAATGCTTTGCGTTAGTTCTTTGTGCACAACTACACGAATTTTTTGGTAAACTTTATATGGCTATATCTCGGCCAAATAAAGCCCGATAGGGGTCAAAAAGGGAGGGGCTACTCGGGGAGGTCCGTAGAATCCGCAAAGATCGACGGCGAAGTTATGTCGCTTTGAAACGTCAGATCTCCATGATTTTTTTAGATCGTCGTTAGAATGCGGTTTTTTTGGGTGACAATCGATGGTCGGCATCCGTACGAGTAGAAAGTGGTATATCATTCCGAAATCGGACTGTATTTAGCCGAGTAATTTGCAGATCGACGGCGAAGTTATGTCGCTTTGAAACGTCATATCTCCATCATTTTGTTAGATCGGCGGAGCTATGTCGCTTCAAAACGACATAACTCCGCCGTTGATCATGGCGAGATCATGTCGTTAGAATGCGGATTTTTGGGTGGCAATCGATGGTCGGCATCCGTACGAGTAGAAAGTGGTATATCATTCCGAAATCGGACTGAATTTCGCCGAGTTATTTGCAGATCGACGGCGAAGTTATGTCGCTTTGAAACGTCATATTTCCATGATTTTGTGAGATCGGCGGAGCTATGTCGTTTCAAAACGACATAACTCCGCCGGTGATCATGCCGAGATCATGTCGTTAGAATGCGGATTTTTGGGTGGCAATCGATGGTCGGCATCCGTACGAGTAGAAAGTGGTATATTATTCCGAAATCGGACTGTATTTCGCCGATTTATTATCATATTATTATTTAATAAAATTTTTCTGCAATGAGCCATTGTGAATAGGTGTTATGTGATCAGCTCGAAAATATGCAATGCTTTGCGTTAGTTCTTTGTGCACAACAACACGAATTTTTTGGTAAACTTTATATGGCTATATCTCGGCCAAATAAAGCCCGATAGGGGTCAAAAAGGGAGGGGCTACTCGGGGAGGTCCGTAGAATCCGCCAAGATCGACGGCGAAGTTATTTCGCTTTGAAACGTCATATCTCCATGATTTTTTTAGATCGGCGGAGCTATGTCGCTTCAAAACGACACAACAACGCCGTTGATCATGGCGAGATCATGTCGTTAAAATGCGGATTTTCGGGTGGCAATCGATGGTCGGCATCCGCACGAGTAGAAAGTGGTATATCATTCCGAAATCGGACTGTATTTAGCCGAGTTATTTGCAGATCGACGGCGAAGTTCTGTCGCTTTGAAACGTCATAGCTCCATGATTTTTTTAGATCGGCGGAGCTATGTCGCTTCAAAACGACATAACTCCGCCGTTGATCATGCCGAGATCATGTCGTTAGAATGCGGATTTTTGGGTGGCAATCGATGGTCGGCATCCGTACGAGTAGAAAGTGGTATATCATTCCGAAATCGGACTGTATTTAGCCGAGTTATTTGCAGATCGACGGCGAAGTTATGTCGCTTTGAAACGTCATATCTCCATGATTTTTTTAGATCGGCGGAGCTATGTCGCTTCAAACGACACAACTCCGCCGTTGATCATAAAGAGATCATGTCGTTAGAATGCGGATTTTTGGGTGACAATCGATGGTCGGCATCCGTACGAGTAGAAAGTGGTATATCATTCCGAAATCGGACTGTATTTAGCCGAGCTTTTTGCAGATCGACGGTGAAGTTATGTCGCTTTGAAATGTCATATCTCCATGATTTTTTTAGATCGGCGGAGCTATGTCGCTTCAAAACGACATAATTCCGCCGTTGATCATGTTATGTCGCTTTGAAACGTTATATCTCCATGATTTTTTTAGATCGGCGGAGCTATGTCGCTTCAAAACGACATAACTCCGCCGTTGATCATGGCGAGATTATGTCGTTAGAATGCGGATTTTTGGGTGACAATCGATGGTCGGCATCCGTACGAGTAGAAAGTGGTATATCATTCCGAAATCGGACTGTATTTAGGCGAGTTATTTGCAGATCGACGGCGAAGTTATGTCGCTTTGAAACGTCATATCTCCATGATTTTGTTAGATCGGCGGAGCTATGTCGCTTCAAAACGACATAACTCCGCCGTTGATCATGGCGAGATCATGTCGTTAGAATGCGGATTTTTGGGTGGCAATCGATGGTCGGCATCCGTACGAGTAGAAAGTGGAATATCATTCCGAAATCGGACTGTATTTCGCCGAGTTATTTGCATTTTATTATTTAATCAAATTTTTCTGCAATGAGCCATTGTGAATAGGTGTTATGTGATCAGCTCGAAAATATGCAATGCTTTGCTTTAGTTCTTTGTGCACAGCCACACGAATTTTTTTGGTAAACTTTATATGGCTATATATCGGCCAAATAAAGCCCGATAGGGGCCAAAAAGGGAGGGGCTACTCGGGGAGGTCCGTAGAATCCGCCAAGATCGACGGCGAAGTTATGTCGCTTTGAAACGTCATATCTCCATGATTTTTTTAGATCGGCGGAGCTATGTCGCTTCAAAACGACATAATTCCGCCGTTGATCATGTTATGTCGCTTTGAAACGTTATATCTCCATGATTTTTTTAGATCGGCGGAGCTATGTCGCTTCAAAACGACATAACTCCGCCGTTGATCATGCCGAGATTATGTCGTTAGAATGCGGATTTTTGGGTGACAATTGATGGTCGGCATCCGTACGAGTAGAAAGTGGTATATCATTCCGAAATCGGACTGTATTTAGCCGAGTTATTTGCAGATCGACGGCGAAGTTATGTCGCTTTGAAACGTCATATCTCCATGATTTTTTTAGATCGGCGGAGCTATGTCGCTTTAAGACGACATAACTCCGCCGTTGATCATGCCGAGATAATGTCATTAGAATGCGGATTGTTGGGTGGCAATCGATGGTCGGCATCCGTACGAGTAGAAAGTGGTATATCATTCCGAAATCGGACTGTAGTTCGCCGAGTTATTTGCATTTTATTATTTAATCAAATTTTTCTGCAATGAGCCATTGTGAATAGGTGTTATGTGATCAGCTCGAAAATATGCAATGCTTTGCTTTAGTTCTTTGTGCACAACCACACGAATTTTTTTGGTAAACTTTATATGGCTATATCTCGGCCAAATAAAGCCCGATAGGGGCCAAAAAGGGAGGGGCTACTCGGGGAGGTCCGTAGAATCCCCCAAGATCGACGGCGAAGTTATCTCGCTTTAAAACGTCATATCTCCATGATTTTTTTAGATCGGCGGAGCTATGTCGCTTCAACACGACATAACTCCGCCGTTGATCATGGCGAGATCATGTCGTTAGAATGCGGATTTTTGGGTGGCAATCGATGGTCGGCATCCGTACAAGTAGAAAGTGGTATATCAATCCGAAATCGGACTGTGCTTAGCCGAGTTATTTGCAGATCGACGGCGAAGTTATGTCGCTTTGAAACGTCATATCTTCATGATATTTTTAGATATATGTCGCTTCAAAACGACATAATTCCGCCGTTGATCATGTTATGTTGCTTTGAAACATCATATCTCCATGATTTTTGTAGATCGGCGGAGCTATGTCGCTTCAAAACGCCATAACTCCGCCGTTGATTATGGCGAGATCATGTCGTTAGAATGCGGATTTTTGGGTGACAATCGATGGTCGGCATCCGTACGAGTAGAAAGTGGTATATCATTCCGAAATCGGACTGTATTTAGCCGAGTTATTTGCAGATCGACGGTGAAGTTATGTCGCTTTGAAACGTCATATCTCCATGATTTTTTTAGATTGATCATGCCGAGATAATGTCTTTAGAATGCGGATTGTTGGGTGGCAATCGATGGTCGGCATCCGTACGAGTAGAAAGTGGTATATCATTGCGAAGTCGGACTGTATTTAGCCGAGTTATTTGCATTTTATTATTTAATCAAATTTATCTGCAATGTGCCATTGTGAATAGGTGTTATGTGATCAGCTCGAAAAAATGCAATGCTTTGCTTTAGTCCTTTGTGGACAACCACACGAATTTTTTTGGTAAACTTGATATGGCTATATCTCGGCCAAATAAAGCCCGATAGGGGCCAAAAAGGGAGGGGCTATTCGGGGAGGTCTGTAGAATCCGCCAAGATCAACGGCGAAGTTATGTCGCTTTGAAACGTCATATCTCCATGATTTTTTTAGATCGGCGGAGCTATGTCGCTTCAAGACGACATAACTCCGCCGTTGATCATGCCGAGATAATGTCGTTAGAATGCGGATTTTTGGGTGTATTTAGCCGAGTTGTTTGCAGATCGACGGCGAAGTTATGTCGCTTTGAAACGTCATATCTCCATGATTTTTTTAGATCGGCGGAGCTATGTCGCTTCAAAACGACATAATTCCGCCGTTGATCATGTTATGTCGCTTTGAAACGTCATATCTCCATGATTTTTGTAGATCGGCGGAGCTATGTTGCTTCAAAACGACATAACTCCGCCGTTGATCATGGCGAGATCACGTCGTTAGAATGCGGTTTTTTGGGTGGCAATCGATGGTCGGCATCCGTACGAATAGAAAGTGGTATATCATTCCGAAATCGGACTGTATTTAGCCGAGTTATTTGCATTTTATTATTTAATCAAATTTTTCTGCAATGTGCCATTGTGAATAGGTGTTATGTGATCAGCTCGAAAGTATGCAATGCTTTGCTTTAGTTCTTTGTGCACAACCACACGAATTTTTTTGGTAAACTTTATATGGCTATATCTCGGCCAAATCTTGATAGGGGCCAAAAAGGGAGGTCCGTAGAATCCGCCAAGATCGACGGCGAACTTATGTCGCTTTGAAACGTCATATCTCCATGATTTATTTAGATCGGCGGAGCTATGTCGCTTCAAGACGACATAACTCCGCCGTTGATCATGCCGAGATAATGTCGTTAGAATGCGGTTTTTTGGGTGGCAATCGATGGTCGGCATCCGTACGAATAGAAAGTGGTATATCATTCCGAAATCGGACTGTATTTAGCCGAGTTATTTGCATTTTATTATTTAATCAAATTTTTCTGCAATGTGCCATTGTGAATAGGTGTTATATGATCAGCTCGAAAGTATGCAATGCTTTGCTTTAGTTCTTTGTGCACAACCACACGAATTTTTTTGGTAAACTTTATATGGCTATATCTCGGCCAAATCTTGATAGGGGCCAAAAAGGGAGGTCCGTAGAATCCGCCAAGATCGACGGCGAAGTTATGTCGCTTTGAAACGTCATATCGCCATGATTTTTTTAGATCGGCGGAGCTATGTCGCTTCAACACGACATAACTCCGCCGTTGATCATGGCGAGATCATGTCGTTAGAATGCGGATTTTTGGGTGGCAATCGATGGTCGGCATCCGTACAAGAAGAAAGTGGTATATCAATCCGAAATCGGACTGTGCTTAGCCGAGTTATTTGCAGATCGACGGCGAAGTTATGTCGCTTTGAAACGTCATATCTTCATGATATTTTTAGATCTATGTCGCTTCAAAACGACATAATTCCGCCGTTGATCATGTTATGTCGCTTTGAAACATCATATCTCCATGATTTTTGTAGATCGGCGGAGCTATGTCGCTTCAAAACGACATAACTCCGCCGTTGATCATGGCAACATCATGTCGTTAGAATGCGGATTTTTGGGTGACAATCGATGGTCGGCATCCGTACGAGTAGAAAGTGGTATATCATTCCGAAATCGGACTGTATTTAGCCGAGTTATTTGCAGATCGACGGTGAAGTTATGTCGCTTTGAAACGTCATATCTCCATGATTTTTTTAAGATCGGCGGAGCTATGTCGCTTCAAAACGACATAATTCCGCCGTTGATCATGTTATGTCGCTTTGAAACGTCATATCTCCATGATTTTTGTAGATCGGCGGAGCTATGTTGCTTCAAAACGACATAACTCCGCCGTTGATCATGGCGAGATCATGTCGTTAGAATGCGGATTTTTGGGTGACAATCGATGGTCGGCGTCCGTACGAGTAGAAAGTGGTATGTCATTCCGAAATCGGACTGTATTTAGCCGAGTTATATGCAGATCGACGGTGAAGTTATGTCGCTTTGAAACGTCATATCTCCATGATTTTTTTAGATCGGCGGAGCTATGTCGCTTCAAAACGACATAATTCCGCCGTTGATCATGTTATGTCGCTTTGAAACGTCATATCTCCATGATTTTTGTAGATCGGCGGAGCTATGTTGCTTCAAAACGACATAACTCCGCCGTTGATCTTGGCGAGATCACGTCGTTAGAATGCGGATTTTTGGGTGACAATCGATGGTCGGCATCCGTACGAGTAGAAAGTGGTATGTCATTCCGAAATCGGACTGTATTTAGCCGAGTTATATGCAGATCGACGGTGAAGTTATGTCGCTTTGAAACGTCATATCTCCATGATTTTTTTAGATCGGCGGAGCTATGTCGCTTCAAAACGACATAATTCCGCCGTTGATCATGTTATGTCGCTTTGAAACGTCATATCTCCATGATTTTTGTAGATCGGCGGAGCTATGTTGCTTCAAAACGACATAACTCCGCCGTTGATCATGGCGAGATCACGTCGTTAGAATGCGGTTTTTTGGGTGGCAATCGATGGTCGGCATCCGTACGAATAGAAAGTGGTATATCATTCCGAAATCGGACTGTATTTAGCCGAGTTATGTGCATTTTATTATTTAATCAAATTTTTCTGCAATGTGCCATTGTGAATAGGTGTTATGTGATCAGCTCGAAAATATGCAATGCTTTGCTTTAGTTCTTTGTGCACGACCACGCGAATTTTTTTGGTAAACTTTATATGGCTATATCACGGCCAAATAAAGCCCGATAGGGGCCAAAAAGGGAGGGGCTACTCGGGGAGGTCCGTAGGATCCGCCAAGACCGACGGCGAAGTTATGTCGCTTTGAAACGTCATATCTCCATGATTTTTTTAGATCGGCGGAGTTGATCATGCCGAGATAATGTCGTTAGAATGCGGATTGTTGGGTGGCAATCGATGGTCGGCATCCGTACGAGTAGAAAGTGGTATATCATTCCGAAATCGGACTGTATTTGGCCGCGTTATTTGCATTTTATTATTTAATCAAATTTTTCTGCAATGTGCCATTGTGAATAGGTGTTATGTGATCAGCTCGAAAATATGCAATGCTTTGCTTTAGTTCTTTGTGCACAACCACACGAATTTTTTTGGTAAACTTTATATGGCTATATCACGGCCAAATAAATCCCGATAGGGGCCAAAAAGGGAGGGCTACTCGGGGAGGTCCGTAGAATCCGCCAAGATCGACGGCGAATTTATATCGCTTTGAAACGTCAGATCTCCATGATTTTTGTAGATCGGCGGAGCTTTGTCGCTTCAAAACGACAAATCTCCGCCGTTGATCATGGCGAGATCATGTCGTAGAATGCGGATTTTTGGGTGGCAATCGATGGTCGGCATCCGTACGAGTAGAAAGTGGTATATCATTCCGAAATCTGACTGTATTTCGCCGAGTTATGTGCATTTTACTATTTAATCAAATTTTTCTGCAATGAGCCATTGTGAATAGGTGTTATGTGATCAGCTCGAAAATATGCAATGCTTTGCTTTAGTTCTTGTGCACAATCACATGAATTTTTTTGGTAAACTTTAAATGATCTCGGCCAAATAAAGCCCGATAGGGTCCAAAAAGAGATGGGCTACTCGCGGAAGTCCGTAGAATCCGCCAAGATCGACGGCGAAGTTATGTCGCTTTGAAACGTCATATCTCCATGATTTTTTTTAGATCGGCGAAGCTATGTCGCTTCAAAACGACATAACTCCGCCGTTGATCATGGCGAGATCATCTCGTTAGAATGCGGAATTTTGGGTGTATTTAGCCGAGTTATTTGCAGATCGACGGCGAAGTTATGTCGCTTTGAAACGTCATATCTCCATGATTTTTTTAGATCGGCGGAGCTATGTCGCTTCAAAACGACATAATTCCGCCGTTGATCATGTTATGTCGCTTTGAAACGACATATCTCCATGATTTTGTTAGATCGGCGGAGCTATGTCGCTTCAAAACGACATAACTCCGCCGTTGATCATGGCGAGATCATGTCGTTAGAATGCGGATTTTTGGGTGTATTTAGCCGAGTTATTTGCAGATCGACGGCGAAGTTATGTCGCTTTGAAACGTCATATCTCCATGAGTTTTTTAGATCGGCGGAGCTATGTCGCTTCAAAACGACATAACTCCGCCGTTGATCATGTTATGTCGCTTTGAAACGTCATATCTCCATGATGATTTGCCTTTGATCATGGCGAGATCATGTCGTTAGAATGCGGATTTTTGGGTGGTAATCGATGGTCGGCATCCGTACGAGTAGAAAGTGGTATATCATTCCGAAATCGGACTGTATTTAGCCGAGTTATTTGCAGATCGACGGTGAAGTTATGTCGCTTTGAAACGTCATATCTCCATGATTTTTTTAGATCGGCGGAGCTATTTAGCCGAGTTATTTGCAGATCGACGGCGAAGTTATGTCGCTTTGAAACGTCATATCTCCATGATTTTTTTAGATCGGCGGAGCTATGTCGCTTCAAAACGACATAACTCCGCCGTTGATCATGGCGAGATCATGGCGAGCTATGTCGCTTCAAAACGACATAATTCCGCCGTTGATCATGTTATGTCGCTTTGAAACGTCATATCTCCATGATTTTTTTAGATCGGCGGAGCTATGTCGCTTCAAAACGACATAACTCCGCCGTTGATCATGGCGAGATCATGGCGAGCTATGTCGCTTCAAAACGACATAATTCCGCCGTTGATCATGTTATGTCGCTTTGAAACGTCATATCTCCATGATTTTTTTAGATCGGCGGAGCTATGTCGCTTCAAAACGACATAATTCCGCCGTTGATCATGTTATGTCGCTTTGAAACGTCATATCTCCATGATTTTTTTAGATCGGCGGAGCTATGTCGCTTCAAAACGACATAACTCCGCCGCAGTTATTTGCCGCAGTTATTTGCGAGTTATTTGCAGATCGACGGCGGAGTTATGTCGCTTTGAAACGTCATATCTCCATGAATTTTTTAGATCGGCGGAGCTATTTAGCCGAGTTATTTGCAGATCGACGGCGAAGTTATTTCGCTTTGAAACGTCATATCTCCATGATTTTTTTAGATCGGCGGAGCTATGTCGCTTCAAAACGACATAACTCCGCCGTTGATCATGGCGAGATCATGGCGAGCTATGTCGCTTCAAAACGACATAATTCCGCCGTTGATTATGTTATGTCGCTTTGAAACGTCATATCTCCATGATTTTTTTAGATCGGCGGAGCTATGTCGCTTCAAAACGACATAACTCCGCCGTTGATCATGGCGAGATCATGTCGTTAGAATGCGGATTTTTGGGTGTATTTAGCCGAGTTATTTGTTATATCTCCATGATTTTTTTAGATCGGCGGAGCTATGTCGCTTCAAAACGACATAATTCATCATGGCGAGATCATGTCGTTAGAATGCGGATTTTTGGGTGTATTTAGCCGAGTTGTTTGCAGATCGACGGCGAAGTTATGTCGCTTTGAAACGTCATATCTCCATGATTTTTTTAGATCGGCGGAGCTATGTCGCTTCAAAACGACATAATTCCGCCGTTGATCATGTTATGTCGCTTTGAAACGTCATATCTCCATGATGATTTGCCGTTGATCATGGCGAGATCATGTCGTTAGAATGCGGATTTTTGGGTGGCAATCGATGGTCGGCATCCGTACGAGTAGAAAGTGGTATATCATTCCGAAATCGGACTGTATTTAGCCGAGTTATGTGCATTTTATTATTTAATCAAATTTTTCTGCAATGTGCCATTGTGAATAGGTGTTATGTAATCAGCTCGAAAATATGCAATGCTTTGCTTTAGTTCTTTGTGCACAACTACACGAATTTTTTTGGTAATTTTTAAATGGCTATATCTCGGCCAAATAAAGCCCGATAGGGGTCAAAAAGGGAGGGGCTACTCGGGGATGTCCGTAGAATCCGCCAAGATCGACGGCGAAGTTATGTCGCTTTGAAACGTCATATCTCCATGATTTTTTTAGATCGAAGCGAAGTTATGTCGCTTTGAAACGTCATATCTCCATGATTTTTTTAGATCGGCGGAGCTATGTCGCTTCAAAACGACATAACTCCGCCGTTGATCATGGCGAGATCATGGCGAGCTATGTCGCTTCAAAACGACATAATTCCGCCGTTGATCATGTTATGTCGCTTTGAAACGTCATATCTCCATGATTTTGTTAGATCGGCGGAGCTATGTCGCTTCAAAACGACATAACTCCGCCGTTGATCATGGCGAGATCATGTCGTTAGAATGCGGATTTTTGGGTGTATTTAGCCGAGTTATTTGCAGATCGACGGCGAAGTTATGTCGCTTTGAAACGTCATATCTCCATGATTTTTTTAGATCGGCGGAGCTATGTCGCTTCAAAACGACATAACTCCGCCGTTGATCATGGCGAGATCATGGCGAGCTATGTCGCTTCAAAACGACATAATTCCGCCGTTGATCATGTTATGTTGCTTTGAAACGTCATATCTCCATGATTTTTTTAGATCGGCGGAGCTATGTCGCTTCAAAACGACATAACTCCGCCGTTGATCATGGCGAGATCATGTCGTTAGAATGCGGATTTTTAGGTGTATTTAGCCGAGTTATTTGCAGATCGACGGCGAAGTTATGTCGCCTTGAAACGTCATATCTCCATGATTTTTTTAGATCGGCGGAGCTATGTCGCTTCAAAACGACATAATTCCGCCGTTGATCATGTTATGTCGCTTTGAAACGTCATATCTCCATGATGATTTGCCGTTGATCATGGCGAGATCATGTCGTTAGAATGCGGATTTTTGGGTGGCAATCGATGGTCGGCATCCGTACGAGTAGAAAGTGGTATATCATTCCGAAATCGGACTGTATTTAGCCGAGTTATTTGCAGATCGACGGTGAAGTTATGTCGCTTTGAAACGTCATATCTCCATGATTTTTTTAGATTGGCGGAGCTATTTAGCCGAGTTATTTGCAGATCGACGGCGAAGTTATGTCGCTTTGAAACGTCATATCTCCATGATTTTTTTAGATCGGCGGAGCTATGTCGCTTCAAAACGACATAACTCCGCCGTTGATCATGGCGAGATCATGGCGAGCTATGTCGCTTCAAAACGACATAATTCCGCCGTTGATCACGTTATGTCGCTTTGAAACGTCATATCTCCATGATTTTTTTTAGATCGGCGGAGCTATGTCGCTTCAAAACGACATAACTCCGCCGTTGATCATGGCGAGATCATGTCGTTAGAATGCGGATTTTTGGGTGTATTTAGCCGAGTTATTTGCAGATCGACAGCGAAGTTATGTCGCTTTGAAACGTCATATCTCCATGATTTTTTTAGATCGGCGGAGCTATGTCGCTTCAAAACGACATAATTCCGCCGTTGATCATGTTATGTCGCTTTGGAACGTCATATCTCCATGATGATTTGCCGTTGATCATGGCGAGATCATGTCGTTAGAATGCGGATTTTTGGGTGGCAATCGATGGTCGGCATCCGTACGAGTAGAAAGTGGTATATCATTCCGAAATCGGACTGTATTTAGCCGAGTTATTTGCAGATCGACGGTGAAGTTATGTCGCTTTGAAACGTCATATCTCCATGATTTTTTTAGATCGGCGGAGCTATGTCGCTTGAAAACGACATAACTCCGCCGTTGATCATGCCGAGATAATGTCTTTAGAATGCGGATTGTTGGGTGGCAATCGATGGTCGGCATCCGTACGAGTAGAAAGTGGTATATCATTCCGAAATCGGACTGTATTTGGCCGCGTTATTTGCATTTTATTATTTAATCAAATTTTTCTGCAATGTGCCATTGTGAATAGGTGTTATGTGATCAGCTCGAAAATATGTCGCTTTGAAACGTCATATCTCCATGATTTTTTTAGATCGGCGGAGCTATGTCGCTTCAAAACGACATAACTCCGCCGTTGATCATGGCGAGATCATGGCGAGCTATGTCGCTTCAAAACGACATAATTCCGCCGTTGATCATGTTATGTCGCTTTGAAACGTCATATCTCCATGATTTTTTTTAGATCGGCGGAGCTATGTCGCTTCAAAACGACATAACTCCGCCGTTGATCATGGCGAGATCATGTCGTTAGAATGCGGATTTTTGGGTGTATTTAGCCGAGTTATTTGCAGATCGACGGCGAAGTTATGTCGCTTTGAAACGTCATATCTCCATGATTTTTTTAGATCGACGGAGCTATGTCGCTTCAAAACGACATAATTCCGCCGTTGATCATGTTATGTCGCTTTGAAACGTCATATCTCCATGATTTTTTTAAGATCGGCGGAGCTATGTCGCTTCAAAACGAGATAATGTCGTTAGAATGCGGATTGTTGGGTGGCAATCGATGGTCGGCATCCGTACGAATAGAAAGTGGTATATCATTCCGAAATCGGACTGTATTTAGCCGAGTTATGTGCATTTTATTATTTAATCAAATTTTTCTGCAATGTGCCATTGTGAATAGGTGTTATGTAATCAGCTCGAAAATAATCAATGCTTTGCTTTAGTTCTTTGTGCACAACCACACGAATTTTTTTGGTAATTTTTAAATGGCTATATCTCGGCCAAATAAAGCCCTAAAGGGGTCAAAAAGGGAGGGGCTACTCGGGGATGTCCGTAGAATCCGCCAAGATCGACGGCGAAGTTATGTCGCTTTGAAACGTCATATCTCCATGATTTTTTTAGATCGGCGGAGCTATGTCGTTTCAAAACGACATAACTCCGCCGTTGATCATGGCGAGATCATGTCGTTAGAATGCGGATTTTTGGGTGGCAATCGATGGTCGGAATCCGTACGAGTAGAAAGTGGTATATCATTCCGAAATCGGACTGTATATAGCCGAGTTATTTGCAGATCGACGGCGAAGTTATGTCGCTTTGAAACGTCATATCTCCATGATTTTTTTAGATCGGCGAATCTATGTTTTTCAAAACGACATAACTCCGCCGTTGATCATGGCGAGATCATGTCGTTAGAATGCGGATTTTTGGGTGGGAATCGATGGTCGGAATTCGTACGAGTAGAAAGTGGTATATCATGCCGAAATCGGACTGTATTTAGCCGAGTTATTTGCAGATCGACGGCGAAGTTACGTCGCTTTGAAACGTCATATCTCCATGATTTTTTTAGATCGGCGGAGCTATGTCGCTTCAAAACGACATGACTTTTGGGTGGCAATCGATGGTCGGCATCCGAACAAATAGAAAGTGGTATATCATTCCGAAATCGGACTGTATTTAGCCGAGTTATTTGCAGATCGACGGTGAAGTTATGTCGCTTTGAAACGTCATATCTCCATGATTTTTTTAGATCGGCGGAGCTATGTCGCTGGAAAACGACATAACTCCGCCGTTGATCATGGCGAGATCATGTCGTTAGAATGCTGATTTTTGGGTGCATTTAGCCGAGCTATTTGCAGATCGACGGCGAAGTTATGTCGCTTTGAAACGTCATATCTCCATGATTTTTTTAGATCGGCGGAGCTATTTAGCCGAGTTATTTGCAGATCGACGGCGAAGTTATGTCGCTTTGAAACGTCATATCTCCATGATTTTTTTAGATCGGCGGAGCTATGTCGCTTCAAAACGACATAACTCCGCCGTTGATCATGCCGAGATAATGTCGTTAGAATGCGGATTGTTGGGTGGCAATCGATGGTCGGCATCCGTACGAATAGAAAGTGGTATATCATCCCGAAATCGGACTGTATTTAGCCGAGTTATGTGCATTTTATTGTTTAATCAAATTTTTCTGCAATGTGCCATTGTGAATAGGTGTTATGTAATCAGCTCGAAAATATGCAATGCTTTGCTTTAGTTCTTGTGCACAATCACATGAATTTTTTTGGTAAACTTTAAATGATCTCGGCCAAATAAAGCCCGATAGGGTCCAAAAAGAGATGGGCTACTCGGGGAAGTCCGTAGAATCCGCCAAGATCGACGGCGAAGTTATGTCGCTTTGAAACGTCATATCTCCATGATATTTTTAGATCGGCGGAGCTATGTCGCTTCAAAACGACATAACTCCGCCGTTGATCATGGCGAGATCATGTCGTTAGAATGCGGATTTTTGGGTGGCAATCGATGGTCGGAATCCGTACGAGTAGAAAGTGGTATATCATTCCGAAATCGGACTGTATATAGCCGAGTTATTTGCAGATCGACGGCGAAGTTATGTCGCTTTGGAACGTCATATCTCCATGATATTTTTAGATCGGCGGAGCTATGTCGCTTCAAAACGACATAACTCCGCCGTTGATCATGGCGAGATCATGTCGTTAGAATGCGGATTGTTGGGTGGCAATCGATGCAATGTGCCATTGTGAATAGGTGTTATGTAATCAGCTCGAAAATATGCAATGCTTTGCTTTAGTTCTTTGTGCACAACCACACGAATTTTTTTGGTAATTTTTAAATGGCTATATCTCGGCCAAATAAAGCCCGATAGGGGTCAAAAAGGGAGGGGCTACTCGGGGATGTCCGTAGAATCCGCCAAGATCGACGGCGAAGTTATGTCGCTTCAAAACGACATAACTCCGCCGTTGATCATGGCGAGATCATGTCGTTAGAATGCGGATTTTTGGGTGTATTTAGCCGAGTTATTTGCAGATCGACGGCAAAGTTATGTCGCTTTGAAACGTCATATCTCCATGATTTTTTTAGATCGGGGGAGCTATGTCGCTTCAAAACGACATAATTCCGCCGTTGATCATGTTATGTCGCTTTGAAACGTCATATCTCCATGATTATTTGCCGTTGATCATGGCGAGATCATGTCGTTAGAATGCGGATTTTTGGGTGGCAATCGATGGTCGGCATCCGTACGAGTAGAAAGTGGTATATCATTCCGAAATCGGACTGTATTTAGCCGAGTTATTTGCAGATCGCCGGCGAAGTTATGTCGCTTTGAAACGTCATATCTCCATGATTTTTTTAAATCGGCGGAGCTATGTCGCTTCAAAACGACATAACTCCGCCGTTGATCATGGCGAGATCATGTCGTTAGAATGCGGTTTTTTGGGTGTATTTAGCCGAGTTATTTGCAGATCGACGGCGAAGTTATGTCGCTTTGAAACGTCATATCTCCATGATTTTTTTAGATCGGCGGAGCTATTTAGCCGAGTTATTTGCAGATCGACGGCGAAGTTATGTCGCTTTGAAACGTCATATCTCCATGATTTTTTTAAATCGGCGGAGCTATGTCGCTTCAAAACGACATAACTCCGCCGTTGATCATGGCGAGATCATGTCGTTAGAATGCGGTTTGTTGGGTGTATTTAGCCGAGTTATTTGCAGATCGACGGCGAAGTTATGTCGCTTTGAAACGTCATATCTCCATGATTTTTTTAAATCGGCGGAGCTATGTCGCTTCAAAACGACATAACTCCGCCGTTGATCATGGCGAGATCATGTCGTTAGAATGCGGATTGTTGGGTGGCAATCGATGCAATGTGCCATTGTGAATAGGTGTTATGTGATCAGCTCGAAAATATGCAATGCCTTGCTTTAGTTCTTTGTGCACAACCACACGAAATTTTTTGGTAAACTTTAAATGGCTATATCTCGGCCAAATAAAGCCCGATAGGGGTCAAAAAGGGAGGGGCTACTCTTGGAGGTCCGTAGAATCCGCCAAGATCGACGGCGAAATTATGTCGCTTTGAAACGTCAGATCTCCATGATTTTTTTAGATCGGCAGAGCTATGTCGCTTCAAAACGACATAACTCCGCCGTTGATCATGCCGAGATAATGTCGTTAGAATGCGGATTTTTGGGTGGCAATCGATGGTCGGCATATATCATTCCGAAATCGGAATGAATTAAGCGGAGTTATTTGCACTTTATTATTCAATCAAATTTTGCTGCAATGTGTTATTGTGAATAGGTTTTTTCATGCGCAGACGAAAAGTATGCTAGAGCAAGCGTGTTATGCAGACAGTTTGAAAGTATGCAATGCTTTGCTTTACTTCTATGGCCACACTTATGCAATGCTTTGCTTTACTTCTATGGCCACAAACACGAATTTTATTGAAATACTTTAAATGCCTATATCTTGGCCAAATAAAGCCCAATAGACGGATGATTGGGATGGGATACTCGCGGAGGTCCATCATTTTTGTTTACTAATTTATGTTAATATATTTTATATGTTAAAAAACTCTCAATGTATATCTTTTACTACTTAAATTTATTTAAAATTTTCGCTCCACATTCTAGTCATATAAATTATAACATGTGCGATCCAGCTAATTAGCATTTAAGTTTTAAAATATGAACGCATATACACTTACCATCAATTTGAAACCGAGTGTTTGCTGTTGCTTATGTTGCAGTCATTTAAATGCAGTCATTTAATAAAATTGTACATATTAAATAGTATAATGCTAGTATTAACATAAAAATTGAGTAAAAGGATAATAAGCCAGATAAAATACGAATTTAAATTGGTCAATAAGATGCTCAACAATTATATTTGGATTTTCCAAATTTCCATGGGATATTGTTTGAGCAAAAATAAAGAGCCCTACGATTAAGATTAGACCTGTGTCTCAAAACAAATAACTTAAGTTTAGTTAAAAGTATTTAAATTAACTTACACAACAAATTCAATTTTACAATATTAGCCTTGATGTCTAGTATAACTATAAATAATGCCTATTAATAAACTTGCTGTACTTGAAATATACAGTAAAACACAGAATTTGTGGAAAAATATGGAAAAATGTCTCTCTCAAACGTAAATTCGCTTAAAAAAGTCATTATATAAATATTATTTACGCGAAAAACAAATGTACATGACTGACTAGGTACAATGAAAAAAAGTTCTTGACAAATTCACTACCACTTAAGGATACTAATACTAATACGTAACAAATATCTTTATAAATGTTTACAATGTATACTTATGCACAAACTTATCAATGTTTTAAGCCTCTTGATGTTTGGTGTTAAATAAAAAACAAAAAACTGAAACATTTTTAAGTTTTTTAATAATTCTAGTCATGCTAAAAGTCCTCCTTCATTGAAAGACGATCCATATTCCAACAGAGGCTGCAAATCCATCATTAACTAACGAAGATTGTCCAAGCAGTCCTTGTCTTTGAAGGAAGCCTGTTTCTAAAATTTGTGATAGTAAGAGCTATCTGAAGCTTTTCACAATTTCTCTCGAGCAGTTTTTCATTAAATGTTTATATACAATTTTTTTTTTATTTAAATATGCATATTTTATAATCGTACAGTTTCAATAAGTTCTCTTTACAATTTAATATCAAATACTTATATTGACTATGCACTTTGTTTATAGGTTAGAAATTTTGATTATATATTTGGGTATATTTAAAATTAACTTGGATAAACGTGTTTATTTTTTTTTTTGGAGGTATTATGATAAAAATACAAAGTTTAGTTTTGATATGGCGACAAGGATATTGGAAACCTTAACAAACTGTTTCTTTAAATTTAAAGGCGTTCGATTTTACACAGATTGGTCCAACGTTTCTTATAAGATTTGCTTAATTTTTATGTAAAATACAAAGCAAATCTTGTTTAAATGTCAAATTTAATACACGTATTTGATTGGTTCGCTAGGTTTTCATTTAATATAATTGTAAGTGTATAAGTAAAGCTTTAACTCAAATTGCTAAAAAATCAGAATGCAACACAAATTCTAAACCATCTCTCGATGAGAAGTGTGATTCGGTGTAACAATTTTGGCTTAGTAAAATGGTTGATTTCATTAATGAGTGAGCAAAATCAATATATCAATATATGTTTATGTTAACACAGTTGAAATAGGAGTAAATAATATACTATATAGCAAGTATTGTTAATACAATGTTCAACATTTAGGCACAAATTATATTGCTTTTCAATAGATAGAAAAATTATTGCATATTTAATAGAGTTGGGCACTCCGTCTTTTACTTCCATTTCAAGTGACGTCTCATCATGATAATAAAAAATAATACATATGTCTGTCTGCACATTTCTCTTCTAGTTAGGAATCGGTTTTCAAAAACTGTTTAAGTTGAAGCCACCCTTTTCGGTGAATTGGCATTGCTATTGGCCAATGCCGTCTCCTTGGCACGCTCGTGTTCTTCTTGAAAAAAGATTTTGGTGATAACTACGTCGCCGGTGCTCAGAGTTTGCGACTCTGCATCCACCAGTTTGACTACTCGCTTGTCATTCCCTGATCTCAAAATGGGCGTTATGCTGCGCTCTCCATGGCAATTACAGTTCTTCATGCTTAAATTGCAATATCATATGATAGTTTTCTTTTCGTTTGCAATAAACGTTTTTGGACTTACTTTCTTGATTTCTCGCGAATGATTTGCAGATTCTCAGTGGTCGCAATGCTGGAGCCCAGTTGTTCCTGCATTGCATTGGAAGTAATAATCTGCAAGAGTTATTTAGCATGGAAACTTATGATTTTAACTTAAAGCTACACTCACTTGATCGCATGGCAATGTAGTTGCAGTCGTCAATATGGCCTCGAGCTTATCAATGCGCGCTATCCGATCCATCGATTTATTTTGCAGTATTTCCTCTAGCATTTGCATTGACTCAGTCAAACTGGGTGGCTCAGAGCTGAAACGTGGAGAGAATGTACCCGACAGCGAATTATCCGAAGGCACCGAATCCAAGCTTGGGAAAAAGTCGTTTTCATTTGGCTCCGCTTCGTCCTCAGAGTCACTTTGATCTCTGCAAGTAAATGTGGTATATTAAAATAGTTATCAACTACACACCGTAAGTGCTACGTACTTATTTGGATTACCAGCAGATTCCATCTTCTCCAACTTCTTGGCCACTTTGTAATAGCCCTTGAGGCGCTCTTTCTCGTCCTCCGTCAAGTCCATATAGCTGTAAGAGAATGACGCTTTTTTTTAATTATATACTAGCGGCATTAGGCTGCTTTCCCATGGTCAAGTTAACCTGAGCTAAAATCATTTAACGCCAAATCTTTTAATTGAAATTTTCGAAAAAATATGGATCAATTTTTGAGCAACACAGCTTTTTGGACGCATCAGAGAGCCGACAGCTTTATAAAAAATTGAATTCTTAATTTTAAAATCTAGGACTTGAGATCGAAATGTATACTTTTTTCTTTTATCGAGAATTAAAGTATGAAAAACATGATTGAGAGTACACAGTATTCGAGGTTTAAAAATTCACCCGTACTTATAGTTTTCTAAATTAAAAGGTACATCTATAATATATATATTATCCAGTATTGGACTCACCGCAGCAGCCGTATCTCGCGATTGGAAAGCACAATACTTTTGCTGGTCTGCGTCAGTTTCTGCTTCAGATCAGACACCTCGGTGCTAACCTTGCGCTGCTTCTTTCGTATCTTGACTTCATTGGGCTTGATCTGCATGAGAATTTGCTCGGTGCACAGCTCGGAGAATAGCTGCCTGTTTTCGGGTTTAATCTGTTGCGCCAGACTGCCAAAGAGCTGATCGTGTATCAGTACAAGGACATCCCCAGCCGCATACAGCATCATTTCACGTGTCAGCGGTCTTTTGGCCCAGAACTTCTGATCTCGCCGATAGATTTGCTTCAGCTGATCCTTAATAGGATTACAGGGCGCATTGTATTGCTCGCACAGCGAGTTTAGCGATATATATTTGGCCTTATACACCTGCTTGCCGTTTTCTTGATACTGTAATATGGCATGCGCCGCTTGCGTGTCAAATACATTGCGCAACAATATGCCAAATTGCAGATACAGATTTACTGCATCATTCCGGCAATCATGAATAACTTTTATCACTTGATCGTGCTCTAGTAGCGTCTTTAAGCCACCATCGCTCACCATGGCGGGGCAGGATTGCACGTCGAAAAGGAATGCCTCACCACGAGCTGTACCGATCTCAATCAGAGTTATCTCACCCTTTATGCCAAGATTTATGCCCTCACAATCGAGCGATATGGCAATATTGCTCTCATCTTTGGCCAGGTCTAGCAAAGCCTCAGTGACAAACGTTGAATGCTTCACATTGGCAATAACAGTGGTATTTTGAAGTACTTTTATCTTCCAGGTATCGCCAACGAAATAGCTTTGACTAGGCGAGGGATTGGCATTATTCTGTGCCGATGTTGCCACAACTGTGCCCGCAACCGTTGTTCCTGCGCTACCTGTCGCTTTGGTGTTGCAACTGTGCACCGGACTCAAGTGTGCGTTCTGATTAGCTAGTGTTTGTTTGTCCTTCTCCAGATTTTCCGCTAGGGTGCGTATGACCAGTGTATTTATGCGCTGCTTCAGTGTTTGATTAACGCTGTTCAAACGCTCCGTTGGCGCCGGTGGCTGTTGTTGCTGCTGCTGCTGCTGCTGTTGTTGTGGCGCTGCTCCTATGGGACCGTAGCACACATTTGAGCTGGGATAATTGTTCTCGCATAGATTCTCTAGTTTCAGCTCAGACATTGGCACATAGCTGTCAAAGCCTGAATTGGGCTCTGACTTGTTTTGGCTTTGTCCGAAACCATTGCCGCCTGTCATATTCGATACTGGCGCATTTAGCTTGAAATTAGGCGATACTATATTGTTATTATTATTATTGTTGTTGTTATTCAGATTGTTGTTGCTGTAACCATTGCTGCGCATGGCTGGCGAATGTAAGCGCTGCTGCACGGGACTCATAGCTGCCTCTGGCTTTCGTGGATTCTGATTATTGTTAAGCGCATTAAACTGCTCACGAGAATGCGCTTGTGCCTGCTGAATATGCGAGTCGTTTAGCTTCGGCTTCTGCAGCAGCGTGACTAGATTGGCTTGTATGTGAAAGCAGTCGCCGAATAGTTTCAGAAAGGAGCTCAAATCGCCGGGCGTCTTGAACATGCGCAGCCATTGATCCTGGGGAAAGTTGAGTGTCAGCAGGTGAAATAGCTGATCCACCAGCAGCGGTCCTTTCATTTCGATACACTGTGCAAAAAAGTCGAGCATTTGCTGTGTGCCGCGCGTATCAATGTTCGATTGAGGCAAATGCAAGCGGTCCCTGGCCGGAAGATCCGTCATATTCTCACTGCCCACCAGCACCACATAGTCGTCTGTTACCTTAAATGTGTCCGTGTGCTTCATCAGAAAGTCCGTAAACTCCTTGATATGCTGCCCTATAAAGTGAAAGCTAACATTAAAGATCAGATTAACCGAAAAATTAATCTGGTCACTCACCCGATATGTGACGCACTTGTGGCGATGCCTGCGAACGATGGCCGAGCAAACTGCGAACTGGGACCTCGGCAGCGGCGCCATATTGGAGCATTTTGTTCTTGAAGTAGTCTTTAGCCTCTTGGATGTAGTCGCGCTTGCCGCCGCTGTTGCCATCGTCCGAACTGCTGTGCTGATAGGCATTCACCTGCACATAATCTCCGTCCACAAGAAATATCGATGGGTATTGGGCGAGAAATTTCTTCAAACCTGTCAGCGAGAAACCAAAGATGTCAATTATAATTAGTAAAAGCCATTAGTGTGGCTCTTTCGCTCTCCCTCTCTATTAATGTATCCCTCTATGCAGTAATGCAGTAAAAGTGTTAACTTAATTAATTCGCCAGCACCCCTTTCAATGTGTACGTGTCGTAAGACATTTTAGTGCTTTAACTGGCAAAGTACTTAATGTACATCGTATATATGTACATCCATATACAACATATATATACATACATATATGTACTCTCCATAGCAGTTGATTAGTTTTTTTGCCAGGAATTAAGCTTTAACTTAAATGCGCACTTGCGCATTGTATAACTTTGCTATCATGCTGCCACATGGGCCCGGTTTCCCATAATTAACTTTATTGTAATAACTAAATTACATATATATCAATGTCTATTCATGTATGTATGTGCATATCTTCTTCAGATGATTGTTGCCGCTTTGGTTGCAAAGTTGGCCGAAGTTGGTTCGGGTCGGGGATGGGCGAGGATGAGCTAACCCTTATATCAGTTACAATTATGTGTATAAAAAGGACTTGATCTGACATATAGTTTTGTTGTGTTTTTGTGCACGGCACAAATAAATATTAATGGTTAAATAGATGGAACATAAAAGTTAACATCCTACACCCAGTGCCACAAGTAAAATATTTCGATTTAAAAAGTGAGCTCGAGCTAGAAGAAGTTGTACATACTTTTTGTAATATTATGAAATTCCAAATTAGTTAATTAATTAAACTTATCTGAAAACGTCTAGAGTAATACTGTTTCAAATATTTATAAAAATATTCAATTTAATTTGTAATATTGATTTAATAAAGATTATTCACCTCAAAAATGGTATGAATGAATTTCAAACAATCTGTTTTACAATGCATCAGCAATTTGTTTACAGTGCACATCTCCAGCCAAATGAAAAGTGAATGCACTCAAGCCAAACTGTGCGAGCTATTTATTTGATAAATCAGGTCATAGTTGCTGACAGACTGCCGTCAGCCGCTCTACACCATTGGTAACCCCTCTGGATGCCTCTCACTCGTCTCGTGACACAGCCTATTGTGTGTGTAATATGACGTGACATGACAAACGCGCAGCATTTGATGAAGCAAGGGGCGGGGAGCAGGGAATTTGTTTGTTTTTATTGTTGCGTGTCGAGGGGGGAGCAACAGCAGCCTCTGCTCCGGCTCCGAGTTGTCATTGTTACTTGTTGTCAAATTGAATTGCTAACAAGTTTTGCTCAAAATCGCAGCATAAATTAATCTAATTGCATTTCTCACCGGGCTTTAAAATGTAAATGAACTAGCGAATAATCAAATTAAGAAATGGCAAAGACATGTGATGAGATTTCAGCCACCAGGAAGATTGCCAATCTGGGCCTACGAATCCATATATCAAGTGCTCAATGAGCCACAAGACAGACAAATGATGTGGCTTCAGCTCAGCCTCTTTCCCGCTTGAAAGTGAAAAAGTGAAATATCGTCGTATACGACGTGTCCACTAAATGGGCCAAGCAACTGGTGCAATAATTCAATTTTTATGTGTCCTTGTGTATTAAACAAATTGAAATTGAAATTTACAGGTGAAGCAGAGTGAACTTTTTGAAAATTGTAAGCCACAAAAATACGAGTCATAAATATTTATCTACCGCAATATAGCCTCAGCAACACGGGACGTGGCACTTCCCTAGTCCACATACACGTCCATCCTATCATAAAAGCAGCTGCGGGGGCTTCTCGTACTCTTAATGGAATGCAATCAATATTTTGAATTATCATTGTTGTATTAAAATCTAAAATATATTCTGTATAGTTTACCGATCTGACGACTGAACAATACAAAATGTTAGAATATATCTAGTAGCCCGAAACGTGATCGGCAATCGCCCAATTTTCTTCAGCTTTGAAGGGACCCTTTATACTACAATTATCGGGCGTACAAATACCCACCGTATACTGAGCAATGCTTCGTGTATCGCGATAATAAAGGATTCTCATGCAATCGCGGATCAAAGTGGATGCCTCCTTTAAGCTGAAATCCCTGTCTATGGGCTTGCGTTCGCGTACCAGAGGCACGGCAATAAGGCGTGCGAAGCCGCTTGCCGCAACGTAGTTTTCGAAGGGCGATCCACGCGCATCCACAGCACTCAAATATGGCCGGCATCCGTCTTCGATGCCGGCAACGATTATCTCGGCTTTGAGGGGTTGCTTAAGTGATCGGCGTCCATAGAGGAGCCGCGTCAGCCAGTTTACCAAAGCCATAGGTTTCATGCTCGCCCCGTCGTCCCGGCAATGATCATTGATAATTTTCTGGTCTATGGTTCGAACAATTGACTGTATATCGGCAAAATCACCGCCGCCTCCAAGCAAGACACTGTCGCTGATCTTGATCACTCGATCGACGTTCTGGTACCGAGCTAGGTTGCCATAGGTGACCAGCGTATCGGCGGACACCAAAATGCCGCCATCAAATCGAATGCCCAGCACCGAGGAGCCAGGAGTGATACCAGATGCGGGAAACCTGGTCCCAGGTAGATCTGCACTCATTAGATTGTAAAACCTTCTGGGTCGACCGAAGCTGGTTAACATATCATTCGCCATTCAAATAAATTTAGAAAGGTGCAGGACAAATGGATGAAACACCCATATCAGCTGTTTATTTAACAGAATAAAAGTAAGAAACAAATTCTTGAAATCGATATAAATGAAATAGACTTTTTCCACAGCATACTACAACTATATTGTGAAAAATAAAATAAACTAGCTATGTTTCAAATCTCGAATACTTTATACTTAACCCCTCAAGTATTTTTTTAGATCCCACCAAAACACTGTGAGACAGAGACAATATTTGTCTGTTTGTTTAGCAACATTTCTTGGCTGGCAAGCAAGAATATTTCGCGGGCAGGTGGGTGAATCAGCCCGTCCCCTGAGGAGCAGGTGTCTGTGTTGTTGGCACATTTTACTCGCCTCATATTGGACACAGTTTTGTACAACGAGAACGTTTTCTATAAATATATATGTATGTATATATATATATATATATATATATATATATATACATATGTATATACTATATATATATGTTTGCTTATTGAAATGTAATCCATACAGAACCTTGCCACCCAGCCAGCCACTCCACAGGGCCGTAGGGCAGAAATATTATACATTCTGCAAGTGGCTTGGCCAAGCAGGTAAAAGGGTTATGTGGCAATAAATTCAAGATTTTATGTGTTCAGTTGGAAAGTGAAATTTGCTTAAAGTGTGTATATATTTGACTTGGAGGTTGGCCTGGCATATTATATGGCCTAAACATGAATTAATAATGGGCTTATTAACTGACGCTTTTGCTCATTAAGCACAAAAGACGACATTAATAAATAGCAAATTAGTTTACTGTTAAAACGTTTTTGCTATTAATACGACGACTTCCACACAACAAAAATCAATGTCGAGCTTAACCGAGTGCCATTTCCAACTCCATTTTGATTTCCATTTCCCTGGCACAAGTCAACAATAAAAAAAACCTTGCCATCTGCCAGGCAAGCTTAACACAAATACAAAACAACTCAACTTGAACGCACAATGCCAACACGCAACGCGGATGGAGATGGAGCATGAGCCCAGGGTGCCAAAGGATTTCAAATGGGCCAACCGACTGCTGTCGGCATAAAATCGTTAAATTTATGCCCTGAGTCTGACACAGGGCCAAAGGAGCGCAAGTCAAACTGAAATGTGTCTGAGAGGTAAATCGAACACGGACGCGTTGAGCATGCTGTGATACGGCAACTTGGCTGTTGTCCGTTAGAGGAGACTTCACTGTATTACCTGCATATTTTGCGAGTTCCCGCTAGTTAAAAAATTTGAGTTCCCATTGACAAATGCGTTCCACCTTCGCTTTGGCAATCGATTACGCAAAAACAAAAACATTTCGTGCTTCACGTGGAGGCCAACCTAAGCCCCGCCAATATGGCATATGTTTGTGTGCAACTATTCAACAACAACATCCATATCCACATCGACATCCACATCGATGTTGTCAGCTGGCAATAAACTGGCATGGTTAAGTTTGGCCAAATGATTCGCACAAAATGCATGCAAAACTTGTTTTTAGTTTTAAGTTTTTAGGCGATCAGTTGTCAAATTAGCAGTGAAATGGGAACGCAGGCATTTGGAAACTGTTTGTCCAAGCCATTATCACATTTTAGTTAATAGCCTTTAAGCTGAGAACTTATGACAGAATTGAGTGTTGGTTCTACAAGCTCTCTAAAAGCTGTTGAGTTAGAGCAAAATTGCTTGTGACATTAATTTTGTAAATGTTTTCTTGTTTGTCTGAAACCCTCGTCAGCCGCTGGGGAATAGCGAGAGACCTTCCCAAGCCCAAGCTCATGCATTATTGAAGCAACAAATGGGTGGCTCTTACCCTCTCCCTCTCTCGATATCTTTCTCAGCATAGTTTGCTATAATATTTGAAATTCAATTGAACATTTCTGTCACGTAATCGACACTTTTCTATTGCAAACCAAACAAGAAAAGCAAATTTACCCACATCATCATTTGGATTCCATATGAAAATATTAAAGGTATTGAGAGTGGGCTACAGTACGCTCTTAACGGCTTATAAGAGGAATAAGCAAAACGTTGACAAGAAAAGGTGCCGCATAAAATATGTCTATGGGCTGGCTGGGGCTTTGGGCTTTGCTTCCAGCTGGAGCTTATAGCTTCGGTATTGCTTAAGGCCAAGAGTTAGCTAAGCGCCCATTAAAGACTGAGGTGCTCGCCTATTCGCCTAGGACTTGGGCTTTGACTCTTCCTTTAAAGTTGATACGATTCTGTTTAAGAAATTGTCAAGCCCACTCTCCCTACAGCCAACTAATTTGGCATATAGCGTTGTGTTCTCCGCATCTGCAAACGCTTCAAATCTGTATTTAAAAACGCACGTCACGAACTGTAGTTTAAAAGACATATGTATTTTAAATGCGATAAGTATTTGTTGAATGCATTTGTTGCACTTATTTTAAGAGTGCAATTAACGGAACCACAAGCTGTGAACAATGTCTGTAATAAAAATGTGCCGTAAATGATAACAATTAACAATGCATGCTAAAGTAAACAGCAACTCAACTATGAAAACACGACAAAAAAGGAGATTGTCGTCAAAGAGTCTGATATGAATTGAATTTCTGCTAATTATTAATCACAACTATGGTAACTTCCTGTAAATATCACTAGATTTCTATTCTTATTACCCGCTAATGAATTTTGGGGCCAATCTATCGCCTTTTTTTTCTGGTTGAAAAGTGCATTGCTCCGACCTCCAGAAGGTGTTTATTTTTAAAGTTTTTGAAGAGTTGTGTATTTTTATTTTTAAAACGCACGCAATTTGTGTTTATGTGTGTTAATTTGTTGTTGTTGTAAGTCAAAGAGCGGACGTACACGTCAAGTGTTTTATATTATTTGGATGAATCCAGTTTTTTCCAAAGACAGTCGCCACAGACAAAACACAACAAAACTACGTCTATTATCGATTGATGTAAAAAACAATAGCCCTGAAAACATAGTTGTCTAATAAAGTGGTTGAAACAGTAAAGCACCTCCGACCTTATTGACTGCTGTTTACAGCCAATGCAGGATATCTTTTAGTCATGCCAGCTCGACGCCTTCAATTTTCTTTTGCGGTTAAAACCGCAGCCTCAGTTGCTGGGCGACAATGGAGACTGGCAATGACATGTGCACTTGGACAAGTCAAGCACTTAAACGACAAGAAAAACGACAACAGGCAGCGGAAAACATTGAACCCGCACAGGTGTACAAATATGTCTAGTATTGGTTTTCACTGTACCTGGTTTCAGGTTGCCCACAGCGATATTAAAACGTAAAGTAAAACAGTTTTCACTTTTCATTAAATGCGATTTGAGCACTCACCAGACTGACTACCGCCGGCGATTTGTCGCATCTCCTTGGTGAACTCCTTATTGCCAAACTGGCAGGAGAGATCGTGCACGGTGCGTGGCTCGCCCTTGTCCAGCAGCCGCTCGAGGAAGAAGAGCAGCGTCATGTTGCGTGCCATTTCATATTCCATGGACTCCATATCGTATGCACTTGCTTATCCTTTTTAATTATTGATGCGAGAATACGTCACGTTGCGGCTATTTTTGTTTCCGTTATCTGGAATAAGCGAGAGAGTTGAAAAGTTTTAGTTAGTTTTAGTAGAGAGCTTTTTCATTCATTTAAATCCAGCGTCAACAAATAACCTTATGCAATGAGCGAAAAGAAAAGCAATGACAAATCAACGGTTTGTCTGTCCTTTTGTGCTTTTAATGCACAGCCACTTTTCCACTTAGGCCGCAGCCGCTTTATGTTATTGCATTCTCGTTTTTTGTCTTTATCTTCCCCCTTCTTTTCTATAGGTTTTTCTTACAATTCTGTCTCTATCACATCTGCTGGCTTAACTCGCACTGAGCGCGCAAAGTCATAAACTCAACTTGCACGTCGGCTTTCCGGTTTAAATAATTGAAAAGCCGCCACGTAAATTTTGGTTGCTTGGGTGCGTAGCTTTGCGGAATTATCCCTGGATATGTCCTTGCGTCGCGCTCGAATGCCGAAAAACAACTGATGCTAGCAGCGCTGTTGCTGCCAACTTTAATGTTAACTAACAGTGATTCCTGACTGCTATTCTACATTCATTTAGGACACATTATAGCTCACATTATGTTTGATTTGAACAATATGTATCTATAAAATGATATATATTACAAATTTAAAATTATTAAATTGATTTGTCTGTGTTACAAATATAAAAATCTGTATCAACGTTAAGCAGTTTTATCTGTTAAAATTTTGACCTTTCAACTTAACATTATGCGCCGCAAAAGTATAAACAAAGCAGAGTTTCAGCTGCTATTTTAGCAGGACACGGAGAAAGAAAAGACGGCGAATGTTGCCCTTTATTTTGAGTTGTTATTGGTTGGCGGTTGGCGTGTGAAAAACAGGTGATTGACACAAAAAAGGTGGACAAGCAACGGGAAGAAATAACAAAGCTACACAGTCTACAATGTTTATTGAAATTAGCTTGATGAGTGTGTGTGTGTGTGTGTGTGTGTGTGTATGATGATAGCCCAAACCCGTTGACAACGTCCACACACATAGACCTAATACAAAATGTATTGAGAACAGGAACGACAACACAAAAGGCATCGAAGAGAACATTCCAAAGCAGCGGCATGTGTGTGTGTGTCTGTGAGTAGCCAAACAAGAAACTTCAAGCACACCAATATAATTCTTATAAGACCCGCTGCTAGTATTGTTGCTATTTCTTTGAGTGTAAAAAGAGATAGCAACATTAAGAAGCAAGTGCAAATTGATGATGACTGTTAAATGTGTAGAAAGGTAAAACAATAAAAAAAAGAGCACAGGGCAGTGAGAAACGATAAAAAGAAAATAGCATACAAAATATTTCAGTACGCTGCAGACAAAACGCTCAAAAACTCTTACATAGCATGCAAAGAAAAAAGCAAAAACAATGTCAATGAAAGAAATGAGCGTACAATATGTATGTTTGTTTGTACACATAGGTATTTTTGCATATTTATGTATGTACGTATGCGTACGTATGTAAAAGCAAAAGTGAAAAATGTCAGTTATGTGTAATTACCTGCGTTATTTTTATTTGCTTAAATGGACTTTGTAATCTATATTTAAAATACACTTGTTTCAATTTGTGGATTGATGCTTTTGTTGTAAATAAGCTTTGTTCACACACACGCACACACAGACACACTGAATGATATTAAGCCCTCTCTCGTTCCCTTCTTGTATCACATTTAGAGACGCGATACTGATCCTCGCGGTAGGGATTTTGGTAGTTTTTTTTTGTTGGTCAGCACTTCTAATTAGTTTTATTTTCATTCACTGAGGCTGAGCGCTTTAATTAAATTATGTGTATGAGCTTAACATTTTTCGGCGTAATTATCTTATTGGATTCAAAGCATAAAGTTCACAACTTGTTGTTGCTTACGTATGCGCTTGTATGCGTGCAAGCTGGCAGGTAAAAACAATATACGTGTGCGCGCGTCGGTATTTGTAAGGCACTTTGGTTGAGAAGTAAAAAACAAGTTGAAAACCACTTGTTGCACAAATTGTTATCACCCACAACAGCTGCGCTCTGCTGGCATAAGAACTTTAGCAATATTAATGCGTATTAAAAGCAAAGAAAAACACACGTTTTCGTGTGTAAAAACGGCAAAATTTGGTGTGCAGAGGTTTTGGAGCGATGATGACAACGCGAACGCGACTTCAGGTGTGCCTTCGATTACGATATCGATTATGAACAGTTTCTATGTGAATGGCAAAACAGCTGTGCGAACTATGTTAAAAACAGTGTGACCAGGGCTGGGGGGCTGTAAATTAACAGTGCCCATTTGAGTTAACATGCTGTTATTTATATTTATTAACAGAGCGAATTAAAGTGGCGCAAAATTCAAATGTTTTAAATTATTCAAAACGATTTGAAACTTATAAGCTAATCAACAAATGCAACAAAGTCAAACGTTGATAGCACACCTTCACTATCTGTAAGAACTAAATATTTGTGTACATATCAATATGTATATGACTGATATAAATCACGCGCTAGGACAGCGAGGAAAAGCGAAGCACGCACAAGAGCTATAAAATGTATGCAAACGTGACACGCGTTGCTTTGCTGATGATTTACAAGCTTCTCAAACCTGGTCGTTAGCTTGGCCAACGTCGGCCTGGCTAATTGACCGTATGCAAATTAATGGAGTTGCCCGATATCGGCGGAAAAGGTGTTGCTCGCGGGCCAGTGACAATTTTTCTGACACCAACATGTGCTCCAGGTTATGGGAACGGGTGTTGCATGGACATGGCGCCGCAACTGCTCCTCCGGCCCATGTCAGGCATAATTGAACGCATCCGTTGCTCGTTTCGCTGCCTTGTCTCGACTTGTTGCCGCTAATTAAAGTTGATCGGATGGGTGGGGGGAGGGGGATCAGGGTGCACTCACTTAATGTAAACATTTATAACTGCTGCGTTTATTCAATTAAAACGCACTGATTTGGTTCGTCTGCTCTTCTACAAATTGCTGCCTTGTAATTGCGTTAAGGAATTTTCATGTGCTTAACCAAATGTGCAATTATTTATAGTACATGTACAACAACTGGCTATTGGCTGATGGAATCGTTGTTCCATTTGATGCGTAATTTCAGCAATCTTCAGCTAGGATTAGCGACTGCGGCTAAGAAGCCTTGCCTGGCAGGCAAGTCAATCTGCCGCACCTTTCGCCAGGCCATCAAAACTAGACGTTGCCCACTTGGCACGTTTCCAACTTACCAAATCTGTAAACACAACCAGGGTAACTGTCCGCAATATTTTTTTTTTTAATGTTTGATGTCCCCCATCTCCAGCGAAACATTCGCAACAACCATGATCTTTACAACGAATCCATTGACCGAGCTCGTATTTGAATTTCAGCTTAAGTCCCAGACGCTAACGAGGCTGAATGCAAATGAGGGGCATCACCAGACTCCAAGAATTTCTAAAAATCAGCCAGAAATTTCTCCAGGCCTCACTAAAATAGTAGAATTGTTTACCTTGCTAACTTATGAACCAGGTAAACATCTTTATCTGCGACAAACTGTTACTATAAATACTCTGGTCGCGCTTCGAAATAAAACTTAAGCGTGCATTCATGGATTATTCCCTCGGCTCTGGGACAGCTCAGCTTGTGAGTTAAGGCCTTGGAGGGGCGTTGTGTCAAAAGAGGCGCTGTCATCCTGCTGTGCGGCATTATGTGCTATGTGTCATGGGGTGCAAAGGAAGGCGAAGGGGTGCCAAAAGGCTTGTTTGTTATTTATGTGACACATACAGTCTTGACAACAATTGTTGGCCAAACGTGACGACTGCGAAGTCGCATTTAGAATGCATTCAAATGGAAAGAAGCGCGAACTTGTAAAAGAGGCCTGGCAAAGGCCTGGTTTTAAATTGTTGAAGGCAACACAAGGCGTTGCTTGAAATTGTTCTAATGGGCACATAAATCCGTTAACTATCTGGAATCTGGAGTTGTTAAATCTAAAGCCAATGCCGCCTGGGCACGCCCAAAAGTGTTGAGATTTATGTACTCCTAGCACCGATCTCTTCCATTGGAGGAAGCTGCTGGACAGCTTATCTTTAAAGCGCTGCCAAGATTTATAGATTTCACTTAGCCACTGGGCGCCATAAATAATGCGCCTATCTAAAAATTGACTAAAGCTCATTATTAAGAGTTTAGTGCCAACCTTAACTGCCATGCCCACTAATTGCTAGCCCTGTCTGCAGGCTAAACAGCACCATATAAATAACAGCACACGTAGCTGCATGTCTGCCACAGGACAAAAATGTACCATGTGACCACCTATTGTGTGGTTGCACAAGCACATCTTGTCCGTGCCACAAGGTGCAAGACAAAAGGCTGCCCACAGCTGCCCAGCGACTCTGATTAAAAAAGTAACCCACGCAAGCTGGGCCCACGTTTCGCAGCCTATGAGACGAAATGGTCTGTTCCCTTGGCCTTTGGGCTGTACTTGGAAAATTTAACGTTTTTCGCGCTGGACATGGCTCTATGATTTGTGGCCCAGAAGTGCAGCAGAACTAAGCCAGAAAAGGTAGGCATGGTCTTTAACAGAGTCTGCTCGAATAAGGAAATACCTGGCCGAGTTCTTGAGGCAATTGATCTGCTTAATGAGCAGATTCTCCTGCTTTTAAATTAAAATTATAATTAATCATGTAATTAAAATGTTACAAAATCGAATAAAAAGCAGTGGGCATATTTTTGAGAATAAAGTTTACCCCTGCTGATCGTGCAAGGGGATATACCCGCTGTATTATTGGGGTGCGGGCAATATAAATCTCTGTCTACCCTAAATGCAATTTTACACACTTTATGCCATAAACAAGAGCGATGGAAATGGGCTGTGCTAATTCTGTTACCTTTGCAATCTGTAATTTTCATGGTAAAATTAATGTTGCGCCTGAATTGGCAGCCAATTTTACGGATAGCCCTCACCGAGTACAGAGCAACGAGTACTGCAAATGAAGGCAACCTTTACGCCTTCCAGCATTTGTCATACTCGTAAAATACAAGTTCCCCCCAGATCCAGCTACAGATCTTCCCCAACTGCAACTGCAATGGGAATGGGAATAGCAGCACGATTTAGCTTTCTAGCGGATAGCAATAGTTTTCGAAATCAACTTGAAGCTGTAGACAGACACGAATCCCGTCAATTGATGGCAGCAGATGCTGGCCGGGGCAATTGAAAGTCGTCTCAATGAAGTGGGGGAACATTTTTTGGGAAAAAGCAATGTAATTGTTCAGATAAAAGCGATATAAAAAATTGTGTTAATTGCCAAAAGGCTTGCGATGAAAATTTGGGGTAATCGTACATGTTGAGTATATCGTATGTCGGAGGGGATCCATATAGAACTCGTTGCCTTTTCTAAGCTCTTAAAGAATAAACGATGACAACATTTCTCTGACAGTTTACAGCGGCATCAATCTCACAGCTTTTCGCTAAGTGCTGATAAGACGTTGTCCACCATCCCAATCTTCTCCAGCTTCAGCAAACTGAGTGGTTGATTGTTGATTGAGTGATCGGCTTCTTCTCAACTCAACTCATCTGATCTCATCTGCAAGTTGAGCGCGTGTCGATGGCAAACGGCCGTAAATTCGATTAATATGCAAATCGCATGCAACCAGCCAACCACTGATCTTTAGCCATTGCTAATTGTAAACTGGCCATAATTCAGAGCTAACTGAAACTGGCCAATTGCAAGTCAAATGCTCTGTCGCTGAGATTATTATAACAATATTTAATGGTGTATGTGAATTTAAATTTGATAATAATATTCTACTATTATTAAAAAACACAGAGCACCTTTTGGACACACATACACTACCAAAATTTTATTAAGTAAAACTAAAGTCAAACACACACAAAGACAGTGTACATTGTACATAAGTAGCATATGTACATTAGTTGATATAGCTGATTAAATAGTTGTACAAATAGAGACGATGGCTAAAAATTTCCCAAATCTGTGCACGAAGAATTTGAAAGCAAAGACCGAAGGCGGTGGGTTTCGATGAGAGATGTTCCAGTCTACCAAATGATCGACGTCTCGAGTAAAGAACAAGTCAATTCAATATATTGATATATTTAATATGAAGAGGCAAGGATTGACTTACCACCACCAGGGCGTAGGTGAGGCCAATGGCGCCACCGGCCAGCACATCCGACCAGTGGTGCTTGTAGTCGGAGACGCGCGTCAGCGCCGTGTACCAGGCGAACATGAGCAGCAGGAACTGCAACAGGTGGCGCAACATTTTGAGGCGCGACCAGTGCATGCGACGCTGCAAATAGATCTGAATAGGAAAACGAGCTGCGTTAAACACCCAAATGACTTCAGTCCAGTTATAATTACGCACCACCAGGTAGACCATGGAGTAACATGCAAAGCTGGCATGGCCACTGGGGAAGGAGAGATGCATGTCCTTCAATCTCTTGGCGCTCATGCTGGAGGCCGTGCACTGAAAGTCCTCGATATAGCGACCTGCATTGATGGCATCATTGCAGTTGGTGCCGTCACGGAGCATTGGCTGGCAGAGCTGAATTCAAAATATATAATGGTTAATCCATTCAAGATTAGGCAAAATGCTCCGCTTACGGCAAAGAAGTGCGGCCGCAGTCGACCAATGGCATACTTGGCTATGTCCGTGGTGAGCTGCTCCACGCCCAGGCCGAACACAAAGGCGCCAATCTTGCGATAGCATTGCAGCACCCATTGCGGTAGCTCCATGTGGCACAGATAGTAGCCGCTGCAAATCTGGCCGTGGGCATACTTGGGCTTGTCCTGCGCCCTGTAGAATTCAACCAGTAAAATCTGTGTGCAGGGCATGGATTAAGCAGAAGATTTGCAGATCAATAATGTCCATTGAATTACCACAGAAACGGGCAGCGCTGCACACATCAGATACAGCATCCAGCTGCGTATAGTTGATTCCTTGTAGGGATGCATCAAAGAGAGATCACCGCAGAAGAATCCGCGCCTGATCGGTTCACACCACAACGAGAAGGCCAACATAGTCAAGCCAACTGTAACAGGTAAAAATGAATCTATATAATACTCTCCTCCACATTGCAAATCAGAAGACGTCTTTATTGTTATAGTTGAACTGGGAAGAATGAAGAAATGTAAGCTGAGTGTGTTGGCTGCACTTCTCAAGGGTGGGCCACAGCTTAATGATGGACATCAGCATTGCCATGTGGTGTCAGATTCTAGCTGACGCACTGGCTCATCGAAACAAGGTCTGCTGATCATGCCCAAATTCGACCTGGGTAAACAAACAGCGCCAGTTCCAATTGAAAATCAAGCTGATGAATGATGATGATGATATTGTTGTTGCTGCTGCCGTTGAGCGGGTAACTTTTCACAATACAATAAATTCACCCCACAAACATTTGCGTAAATTAAGTCAAATATAAATCAGACAACACTCGATGCGCAAATACTTATGTATTTGGGCGCTGATTGAGGCCGCAAATGGCCAGTGGGCCACCATTTCGGTTGGTCTCACATTGGGCATCCTCTACAGCCCCAACAGCAAAAATGCTTATTCATTTGAAAAACATGCCAACGCTGTTGGAAAGCATTTACTCTACGAATCCGAATGTTATTATTAATTAAATGAACGGCACACGGTTTCGATAAAAACGATGGACAAGAGGCGCCCCCCCCCCCCCCCCCCCCCCCCCAGGGGCCAGATAATACATAGTTGCGACTACTAAAATTCTGATACGGCACACACTCGATGAGCTTTATTCACTTTATAAACACAAAAACAGACAAGTTGGACCATTTAAATAGATTCATAAAGAGCAAGAGTTCAATTGGTACAAAACATGATAACAGATCGTATAACAAATTGAAAAGAAGTGTGCAAGTTCATTCCTGTCATTTACATATGTACATACATACATATACTACGGGATCTAAGCTCAAGTTGAGTTTCTCTATTGTGTTGCTTTAGTCGAGCCTGAAACTCACCGCAGCTGAGCAGGCTCAGGTCCATGACGATCCGTCCAAAGATGTGAGCTGTGCCGTGAGCACGCGGCATTGTGACAATCGTTCCAGTGCCGCCTCCGCCCACTCCACCCATTGCCCCCGCCGCAGCCCCAACAAACGGTGGCAGCTGTAAATCAACTTTTACATTGTTGTTGATATTGTTGTTGTTGTTGTGGGGGGAGTGTTGGTGTTGGTGTCGATGTGGGGAGTTGGAGGTGGACGCTGCTGCTGCTGCTGCGGCTGCTATAATGCTCGCCGCGGTTGGCGAAGATGGCTCCTCGCCGCTGCTGCTTTGGCTCTCAAAGCGCTGCAGCGGTGTCGTGTCGCAGACATTTGCGGGCCGCAGACTACTCATGGTGGGCGGAAGCGTGGGTGTGGCTCTACTGCACCTTGCTGCCGATGCGTGTGGGCATATTTTTATCAGTTGAGCAGTCCAAATATTTAAAATGCAATAACGAAGAAATATGCCTTTTTTGGGCATACGCTAATGGACTCGGGTCTCGGAATTCTATTTACCCTGGCTTAGTGGCCATCGAACGCTGCCTTTGCCTGGCTGATAAGCGTCGCCGTTGGTAGCCAAGTTGCGTAAATGAGAACCCGGCAATCGATAATGTAAAATAAACAAAAAATCTGATTTTCGTCAGAGGCGGGTAAAATGGAAATTGCGCAAGTGAAAAGTTAAAATATCGGTTAAATATTGCTGTCAGCGCACAAAAACCAAACAGAAACTTTTCGAATTTTTTTAAATATTTGCACTACTTGAACTGCCTTAAATTGCGTTACTATTTTTATGCAGCACTTTGATGAGCTAGCTTAAATACTATTGTTGATTATTTTGTTTTATAATTCCGTTATTCTTTAAACTACGCCTTGCGATTGCACTTGCAATTTCTTTACACGCCCTTCTTTCGCATGCGCAGCGCCGCCCGCGAAGAACGACGAGAATGCAGAAGCTGGTAAAATAGTAGCGAGCGACCAAGATCAATGCGACCGCAGCGTTCAACAGAACCCGAAGAACTGAGCGCAGCAACCACGGCGGCAACTGTCCAAGCACCTCTGAAGCACCATCAACTGCAGCGAGAGTGCAAGAGAGCTGAAAGCGGCAGCGCTCTTAGCAGCTGGCAGCGTACTATCTCTTTTGATCGATAGGGGAAACGTATTAGCAATTGTTTTATATCGATCAAGCCATAGAGTCTATAAAGCTATCAGAAATTATTTAGTGCTGATCAGAGAAATAGGGCTTTAAATTTAAGGGGTTTAATTCTAGCGAAAAACAACGACTCTTTCGCCTTTAAGATTAAGAAATTTATTACGGATCAAACGAATTGAGCTTTATAAATAAATAAATATATATAGATAAATTATATATATTTATATATTTAAGACAAAATGTCTTGTTTTGGCATTCAGGTCTATCGAGTATTAATTATTCTACGGGACTAGTGACCTCATTATTATCTAAAATCCCCTTTGTTTCTAAATCACATGCATATCTTATCTAAGCTTAGAACATACCGTACCTGAGCAACGCATGTGCGCACATTCCGTGTTATTCTCATCAAGTTCGAAAAGAGCACAGAATTCATTCTCTCTTTTTCTTTCTGCCTGGCTCTCTGTGTACGACAAACACAAGGCCTGTCTGTCTTTGCCTCCATATTTAGTACAATTTACTCAGCGGACGTGTTCGGTCGCCCACTTTGATGAGAATTCGGCGCGGAAAATGTTTTGTGATTTCGTATTTGTTTATGCGCAAGGAAAATGAATAAATAAGTGACGTTAGAAGCAAAGCTGCAAAGTGGTCGAGGAAAACTCGCATCTGGTTTCACCAAAGGAAAAAACATTAAAAAGCGCTATATTCATAAATACGTAATCATTCAATTCATTTTGGGCAAAAGGTAAAATATTCTATCAAAAATATATATGTCCATATGTACATATATTTACATTTATACAATCGTGTTTGGCTCTCTGCATGTGTGTGTGCGTAGATTCGGCAGTTAATAAAGATAATACCTTCCATTCAATTTTTCTATCTATGTTCGAATTCGCTCGACGCAATGAAAACAGGAAAGTGAGATTGCAAAATATCTGCGAGAGCTCAAAGCTAATGCCAAAGTAAACAAACATAAAAACAATTAGTAAACATAGGTGTCCATATTGTGTAATTGCGCGGATCTTGAGGAACGGCACGCAAATGCCTTCTGTGGGGGCGTAAATACTTAAAACATTTCCAATATCGTGAAATCGATTTTAGCAACCATGGATGGCCCAGGGTCAAGGCCAATTACTATTATTGTCCGGTGAAGTTCTTTCCATTTGTAAAACGTTTTAGCTGTTTGCAGCTTTGTTAACTGGTTGGCTCTGCTTATCAGTGGGCTGGGAATGGGGTCTCATAATCAGCTATAATGGGCACTACTACGTTCACTTGCCACTTAACGCTGACAGTTAAATAATTGCGTTTCATGGTGATATTACTTTGATTAGTTTAATGAAGCATCAAATGCGTCACGTTCCCCGTTGTTAATAACATGCACAGACTGGCAGCTGACCAAAATCAAGTCCATAAAAGGTTATTGTAAAATATAATTGCATTGCATTCCATTGCATTGTTTGTGTATTAATGAATGGAAACTTGAGTTAGATTTGAACTTTTCATAATCCATTCTTCCTGCCAACTCAACCTGGTCGAAGCGTCTTAGATTTCAATGTTGGGCGCGTGTGAACGTCATCAAATTGCTGATTTCGGCCCCAACGTGTAAAATGCATTTAATAAACGTTATTAACATGGCAAATAAACAAGCACTTTACATAAGTACATTGACCACGACGAGGTATCGTTTTGTCTTCCGCTGACAGCGTCGTCGACGTAGTCGTCAATAAGTCTGCGAATAACTCTTGCCACCTGCCTTTCGCCAGCCGCAATGCACGTTGCCAATCAGCCTGCCGTGGCCGTGAAATTGAATGCCCCAATCGTCATGGGAAGCCTGGCAGATGGGCAGGGACGGGTATATTGCTGACGGGACTGGGAATCGGATATAATTTAAAATTTTCGATGCTTTCGCTTGGCGTGGCTAACGCCGCACAGTCGTAAATTCCCGCTTATGCGCATATGAAATTATTTACATTTCATTTAATTTTATTTATGCACAATTATATTTTTGTTAATTTCAACAACTCACAGCAGATGCAGCTTGTTGACCTTATTTCGCAGCATGCGCAACTGCAGCGTGACACTTGCCTGTGACGGGGGGATGGGGGCGGGGTAAGGAGCGGCAGGCAAGGTTAACCCAGCTTGTGGTCATTGCCCGCCCATACTCAATATGGCTCAAGAAGTTTATAATAAGCTGCATTCCGCGAGTGAGTGACTAGAAATCTAAGGCGACAAAGGTTTATAAGATTTATCAATCATGATCTTTTCATAAGTTGATCAGCAGCAGTTGATCATAAGTTTGGCCAGCTGTGCTTACCCTTTTAAAGAAGCCGCATTCGTTTAATTGAAAACAATCCGGCAAATATACCGAGTACTCTTGTACTTTCCAACCATTCAGCCAGTCAAGTCAGAGATACAATCTTTAAAGTTTCTGTATTTAATTAAGACGCAGTTTTGTCAGGAAAACATTTTTTTAACTCCCCGTTGGAAAGGAAATTAATCATTGGCATTTGAGCATGGAAATCAACTGGTTGGCTTACCAAGACGTAGAGACAACCGTCTTTCGAGCCATAGTAATTGTTCTTAAGAGCAGGCTGGAGCTGGTTTCGCTATCTATAAATAGGTCTTGTCTGCCAAGCTGCACAGCGATTCGCTGGACGGTTGAATCCTTGTTGGTCATATTTGAAGCTGATAACTGCAGATCTACTGTCGATTGATCGCAGCCCAGTGCAGCTTGGTATTCTGCTGCTTTTTGATTGACGGTTGGCACTTCGTCGGATGGTATATCAAATTAGGAACTCGGCTGTTGCTCCACAGGTTCTGGTTTCAATTGCAGCCCATGCAGCTGCTTATTACAATGCTCCATTTGCGGGTAAACAAGTTAAGCAACCCGCATTAAATTATAGAGGTTCTGACCAAGAAACTATTTGCACAGCGAATTGGCATAATTCTGTCCAAGAACGTAACCATTGGCTACGAATGCTGTGCTGCGATTGAATCACGACTCACTGGGCTCTGAGGTGATTACGTCCCATTACAATCAAACTATCCCTAGACTTACAACTATATTTGAGTAGATAAATAGGAAGTGTGCAAGAGAGAAATTCCTGGACAGGTTAACGGGTCGACGAGGTTTAGTTTAAGTTTAGCGTTCAGTTTGAATTTTTACGATTCGTTTTTATTTAAATTTTTTTTTGGTTACTCGTTTAAACTTTTGAAGTTAATTGGCTCTGAACGATATAACGAATCCCAATAATGAATCACAGTATGAATATTTCCGAGTAAAGTCGTCATAGCTGTCTTTAATTCTAAAGGGAATCCGCGGCATTACTCATACAAAGATACATACATACCTCAAATGCCGTTGTATAAACCAAGATTTCTGTTTTAAATTATAATTTTGTAACCCTCTATTCAGAAATGACGTTTTTATAACATCAACATTTTACCTGAGCATCAAAGGTGAGCAGAACAATCTTAGCTGCTTGCGACGCTAAAAAACCCAAGTTCATTATCAAGTGGGCAAGAGAGAAGAGCGAGCGAGAGAGAGAGAGTGAGCTTTGGTAAGCTTTTTCCAACATTTTAAATCACCCAAAAGCATTTAAGCGAATTGGAAATGAGTAACGAATCGTCAGCGAGCGAGACAACACCGCTGCGTCGGCCGGAAAGTCAGTTGAGTGCAGAATCAAGCGCTAACGTGGCTATTAACAACAACAACAAACACGTCACCATCGTTGGAGTTCCACCTGCACAGACAGCGTTGACTATTCCGAGCAACAACGAAAATAACTTCAGTATTGAGGAGCGTCTGCACAGCAACAACAACAATCGCGACCAACAACAACAAAACAAAGCTATGGACACAAACAAGCGCATTTTGTGCCGAGTGGGACTCGATGTTTTGATTTTACTCTGCGGTGAGTGTTGCCAATTGACATTTGTCACATTCGTTTCTCCAATAATACATATATTTATATGAATCTAAATATGTATGTCGCGCGTACGTGTGTGTGCGTGTTCATGCGTATGCATATGTGTGAATTTGCCGCCTGGTTGTTGTCGCAATGTTTGTTTTGTGAATTTCTTTTTATGTAATTTTCATGTACGTCAGTGTGTGTGTGCGTGCGCTCCACACTGTTGGCTTCGTTCAGCAGAGCTTTATCTCACTGAGAGGCACGCTGTTGCTCTCTTTAGATGGGCGCTTTCGAACAGCTGAGCGGGCCACATCGCTTATTCCAAAACACAGTTTGATTTTACAATCGCAATTTTGTTATTTCCGCGTTAAATTATTTATTGCGACCACAAAACTTAGTAAACCATAATAAATAACCATTTTTATTCGGAGCATGAATAATTTACATAACACTGAAAAGGTAGTTAGAATTTATCGGGCACCCACATACACAAGCAATTTCTGCTTACTTAGCTAACTTATCCAATACATATGTACATGCATATACACATACATAGCTGGCGATGCATTTTGCTTGCATTATATTTTCCCTTACTGCGCCTTTTGTCAATAGTTGCAAGCACAGACGCGGAATTGTGTCACCGAAAAGGGAACGTTCCCGACTGTACAACTCGTCGGGGGAGTTATAATAAACGTTTGTAGCCCCACAATATCAGCAAAATCATATTTCAGCTGTTATCAGCAATCTTCGAAAAAACGTGTGTGTGCTAAGCAATACATAGTTTCTTTAATTTTTAAAATTTAAAACCCGTTCTCAGGCTAGCCTCACCTGAAGTCTCTAGATTTTAAAAATATTGGCCATGTATTGTACTCCCAGCTCTCTCTCCAAATATGTGAGTCACCAAATTCGATTTACCTGTTTTTAGATGTTTTTGCAATTGGCAACTGCAATAATTGAGCACAACACCTTTTTTCCAACATAAAGCGAAATGTCGCCATGTTTGTTGCTTTCGACCTCAAGCTTAATTTACAGCTTTTTGTGCCATTTACTTATTTGAACAGTTGATATCTATTTGTAGTGCATATATGTACATGCGTATATAAGTATACATGAATGACTCTCATAAACCCCAGATCTTTTGACATGGCCCCATCACTCAACACACACACACACACAAACATGCTTAAATATAAATAAATAACTGTAGATTGGGATCAGGTAACTCAGGTTGACTCATCCGCTTGTTGGGCTTATCCTAAAGCTGCCGCAGTGCGTGATGAAGCACCAGTAGATACAATAAAAGAAAGCAACGAATGTACAAAAAAAATAATCCTTGATGAATCACTTTACTCTAAAACATGTGCGTGCTTATCTATTTCGCATTTGGCAATAAGTGGGAGCTAGTCACCTTTGTCAGTAATAAATATATTGACACAGAATGGTTAAAAACAAGGGAATTTACAGGCAAAGCTGTAGGGAGCTATCTGGTCGATAAGAACAAATAAAGTATACAAATGACTTTAATTATTTCAACAATGACTGGCGACATAATCAAGAAATCGTATCGTATTGATTTTTCGACCCAAATGAAAATAAAAGCCCTCTCACAGAAAAGTTGCGTCCATAAATAAGAGACGCTGTCATTAAAAGGAGAAAACTTTTACCAGCTGCACACTTAATTAAATATGTAAAAAACTCAAAAAAGTTCTATCCATATAAATTCCAATTAGTTGAATTTTGTAATATACGAATCAGATTGTGTGCGGCCTTTTGAGAGTAAGAAACACCTTTTAAGATTGTGGCCAGAGTCTTTTGTGGTGCTGTCGGATGTGATGCACATTTCTGTCTGTCCTCTACTAATTTGGGGGTACATTAGATCTGACGCAAGACGCTGATAAAGTGATATATCCAAACCGAGAGAGTGTTCGTCTATCTCAACTATAGTGATCTTCTGGCTGGTGTCTTTTGACAGCGGCACCTACCTAGTATCTAAACAAGAAAACTCAGTTGGAATAAACTTGAAGCGTGTCTGACGTTAATTGAATGCGAACGAGCTGTGGCACAGTTGAAACTGCCTCCAACTTTTGTGGGCTTGTGGATAAGTCATTAAACTCATAAAAGAGAAAAAGAGAAAAAGTGCGCACGCACTTCAATAATTTATTGTCCGTGAGTGCGCGGGGGAGTTGAAACCTCCGTTCAACTTAAAACTAAGTAGAAAGAAAAATATTTATGTTACGCATTTGGTTGTCACGGCCATGGAGGCAATCACTTTTCCAATTCTTTCTCCCAATATTGTTGTTTATTTTCTACCCAAAAGGCCGCAATAACAAACAAAGCGAGGGATACACATCTACAAGTACAATTAATGACAGTGGTGCTTATACCCTGAAATAATAAATGCAAGGGATATTCATTTGTGTGTTATCAATGCTAGATCAGCATCCAACTTTGATGGACATAAAGCACCTGAGCATTGCTCATTGGCATTGGCATTGGCGAATTAAACCTAGAACCCATTGTTAGCATAGAAGTATTTATTTTCTTATTACATATTGTAGGGTATCTTGCATATCTGTCAAATCGTTGTATATCTTCTTTTATATTTTTGCTACGTTTTTGTGGGCATTGAAAATGTAATTACCTGTGCCCCGTTTGCCCGGTACTCATCAGTCTGGCTCTGATTGTAATTTTCTTTTCTGTTCATGACCTGCCATGACTTATGGGACAACACACAAAGGCGTCGCATCGTGGCCTTACCTGGTGGACACCAGCAGAGACACCTTTGCCGGTTCTCTGGGAATTTCTAGTAGTGCTGCACATGTGCATTGCACATTGCACTTAATGTGCCGCCTCCCGGAGAGTCTGCGGCATTGTCTCGAAAACTGATTTGGCGCAGTAAAGCGCGAAATTGCCAAAGAATTTGCTATCTGATGTCTGGGCCTGATACATGGGAAAAACGTTGCTGATCAATCAATTGTGAGCTGTCAGTCATCCCAGAGCTTCTGCCGGAGTCTGAAGTCTACCAACGGGAGAACGAGTCTGCAGTCTGCTGTCACTTGGCTTGGAGGTTAAGAGTGCAAATCTTTGGCATTAATTGCCTTTAATTAAACTTCCGTCTTGCTTAATGAATGCTATTAGAATTTAACGGCCAGACAAGTCATTGTCTTGCCCATCTACTGCATATGAGATGAGATTTTAGTTTTGGCTTACGTTATTTCCAACTTGAATTAATTGCTTGTAGAACTAATGATAAAGGCACATTTCTAACGTGCCGCCCAATGTTTGTAAACCAGCTTAGCCCACAACTTGAAAGAGTGCGACATGGAGATACAAAAGCGTACAACAGATACAAAATGCAGTTTCCCAGTTGCATACACTGGAAACGGAGATAAGTCAAGAATCAAATAGATGTGTGTAGGCCGGTGGCAGCAGCGGCTCCCTTTTGGTCTCAATTCAAGAGCTGAGGTGGGGTGTTTACCTAAGCATCTAGAGCGTTTACCTCTTTGTTTATCAAATAATTTGTTTTTTTTTTTTGAGGGGGAATCAACAATTTCGTCGGCTGTTTATGCTTTAAGTATTATTGAAATGGACTTGACACCAAATGGACGCAAAACACTCTCAATAATATCAAAATGCGACAGCTTCTGTTCGGTTGAACTTGCTGTGACACGATTTGAGGTTTGCCTTTAAACGAACTACTTCCGCCCCAGGTTGCCAGCCTCTATCAAACAAATTTTTTAACCCATGCCCCACCATTTCGAATGGCAATCTCATAAAAAGAACCACAGCAACATATTCAATCTATTTAGCTATGGCTGGTATATATATATATATATACATAGAGATGTTCTAGCTAGCGAATGTCGGATTATGCGCTCTATTTCGAGACGCAAAGTCATAAAATCTACCACCATGCCATCGCAGATACAGTAGATAGGAGCTACCGTTTTAGGCAGAGGATGAACCGCCCGCATACAAAGGCCACTTGCTGTTGTAATATGACTCTAATCTGGCAACAATGCCTGGGCCATAACTTTCCCAGCGCAGATCGTTAAGACTCCACACAATTGTTGCTTTACTTTTCGCTTTTCATGTGTCTTAGAGATCGAACCTGTTCTCAATGCAGCTGCTTTCCCTGCTTCATTTTCATTCAGTGTCAACCTTTGTCCTCGATCCCCGATTGCCTAACTCAAATGGTGTCCCTTTGTCTGGCATTGGGTGGTAAAATTAATAACCAACTCCAAGTTGAAAAGTCCTCCGTCTGCCTCTGCGGGCAATCGTCGCCAGCGAGTACTCTACATAAGATTCTGGCGAGACATCGGCATCTAGCTAATGAGCACTTGGCTCTATAAATAGTCGGATATAAATAGTCAGATATAGTGAGGCAAGAGTATTCTCTCTTGTGACTCACTTACGAAAGTAACCTCGAATTTAAGGGCTCTGGCTTTCCAATTTTTTAGCGCAGTGCTGGCCATCTTTCACGCAGGTAATACGCACGATTGCAATGGCAATTAGGCACTTTCTAACTGTAACTGCAACTGTAGCATGGAGTGCTGTTCCGGCTGGTGGGCATTTGTGAGCCTTAATCTAATTTTAATTAGATACTCGTACTTATATACGATGCATTATAATTAGCACAGTGTGCGTGGACTGTGCTCAAAACAAACATATTTCAAGTGTCGCTGACACTTTTGATAGCCACGTTTTGATGGATGAGTTCGCTTGATCAATCAATCAATCAAAATGTGTGCTGTTCACAGACCATTTGTCTAGCCGCGCTATTTGCATGCCTTAAAGTTGTTATTAATGGCAGTGCATTTTTAATTTAAAAGAGAATGTGGGTAACATGTTGATAGCTCCATGGCTCTACAATACCCTCCAATTCCCCATGACCCCTCTCCGCTCCCCCCTATACGATATGCTGCGTGCAGCTGTTGGGCCCAAAATAGTTGGTCGTCGTGTTGTCTCCCTACGTATTCGGCACGCCGCACAAGAAGTCGATTGGTAATCTTATCAATAGCTTAGACATAAGTCAACAGTGTCATTCATACCAAAATTTATATATTTTTGGGGGGGAAGGGCTGGAGGGTGGAGGTATAGTCGGCCGATAATGCCACATAATATTCAACGCAAGTCCCAATGACCTACTAAATGCATATTGATAGATCTATCTATAATATACTTTGTGACACAAAAGTTGAAGCTACGGCAACTGGGCACAACTTTAAAATATTAATCGTCTAAGTAGTTACCTTTTAGATTAAATTCCTATTTATTGATCAAATCTATATTTTCCATTTGTAGTTGGTTTTCCCATACTTTTGTTCTTTCTGCTTGGGGATCCATATAAACGCGGCTTCTTTTGTGACGATGAATCGCTGAAGCATCCCTTTAAGGACTCGACCGTGAGGAACTGGATGCTGTACATTATCGGGCTGGTGATACCAGTCGGCGTGGTAAGTACAGAAGAGAGAGAGAAAGCACAACTCAAATGGCTTTTTGGGCAATATAATTGAATTGAATTGAATTAAATCGCGTACTGCTTGCTGCGGGCAATTGGGGGTGGAGGAGCTCTTGGCACTGCTCCCAAGTGGCCACCCATGTTAAATGTGTCAAACATATGTCAGTCTTCAGTCCCCAGAGCGCATTACACAATCATTTCAAGTTCACACAATTGCCGATAACGTATTTAAAAAGCTAGAAAATAAAACTCTTCAGTGTGCTCCAGTTTTAAGCTGATGCAATACGCCAGTTGCCAGAGATCGAGACTAGTCATCTGCCACATGGTGGCTATTCGACGGTCCACATGTCGACAATGAATCCAGAGCAACATCTGTGCCATCGTAATGGGCTATAAAACTATGGCCCTAATTCCTACGAAGCCTAAATAAAACAAATCACAAATATAGCACAAAACGAGGTCGAAGGCAACATCGTTATTTGCATACCTTTCCATGCCTATTTATTGTAGCTATTCCTAAGAAAACACTCTCGACGAGGTGCTAAAAGGAAATGTCCACTGATAAACGCACTCACCGACATTTCCCTCGTTCACTCTTCTACAGATCCTCTGCATCGAACTGCTGCGCTCGCGGGAAGAAAGTGCTAATGGAACGGGAACGTCTAGGCGCTATGTCTTCATGTCATATGAGATTCCCGACTGGCTGATCGAGTGCTACAAAAAAATGGGTGTATTCGCCTTTGGCGCCGCCGTCAGTCAACTAACCACGGATATAGCCAAGTATTCGATTGGCCGTCTGCGTCCACATTTCATAGCGGTAAGTTGCCTAATCGGATGGCAATTAAGAAAGTCGAGTTCACATTTGACATCGCCAATTAATTTTAATATGCAACAGATGCTACAGGACATGTGATAGGAGACACACACGAAGAGGCTATTAATAAGTGCATTTAATTTAAACATTGACATGCGTCGAGCTCCAAATGACAATTTATTTTTATTTTCTTTTTTAATGTTTATTTCACCCATTTTGACTGCTTCCACAAACTGTTGCGGTTGCAACAAACGAGGGCCGTTTAAGAAATCAGTAACAATTTTAAATTGCTTGAAGGAATATTCGTTAGACTTTGAATAGGGGCATGAACTGCAGCATTAATTTGCCATTAACCGAATCTTGACCAGGATAAGTTGACTAAAGAACAGCCCCACATTAAGCTGAACCGAACTTTAATTAAAACTTGAACCAAATCAAAAAAATTTCATAGTTATATATATACACATATATATATATATATATATATATATATATATATATATCTATATATTTGTTGCGCAGTCCTCGCATTTTCGCGTGTCGCCAACAACTTTGGTGGCAAGAGTTGTCTCTGGTGGCGGGGCACTGCGTCGTCTTGTTATGGCTCCCCCAGCTGTCAAACAGTACAGAGACGCCCTATTATTTAGTGAAGTGCGGCAACAGTTGTGCAAAATTGCGCATAAAATGTGTAGCAGTTGCCTTGTAAATGTGCAGCACATGTTGCAAACAGGGGGGAGGGACTAGGGAACATGGGACAGTAACTAAGCAGCTTTCATTGAACTGCTTTCCGGCTGGGTTTTTAATAAGTGTGCGTTTGCTCCTAACATATTCACAGGTGTGCCAGCCACTCATGCCCGATGGCTCCAACTGCGATAATGCGACCAATGTCGGCAAATACATAACGGACTTCAAGTGTCAGGGAGTTGGCTCGTCGGCGCGCATGCTGAAGGAGATGCGCCTATCGTTTCCCAGTGGACACTCTAGCTTCACCTTCTATACCATGGTTTATGTGGCGGTAAGTGTGGCGCCTTTGTTTACCATCTTTGCCTTTTGCTTATTCGAATTTTCACTTGCAGCTCTACTTGCAATCCCGCATGAACTGGAAGGGATCGAAGCTGCTGCGCCACTTTCTACAGTTCCTATTTATTATGATCGCCTGGTACACGGCACTGAGCCGCGTCTCGGACTACAAGCATCACTGGTCGGATGTGCTAGCCGGCTCAGCCATTGGAGCAGCCTGTGCGCTGATCGTGGTAAGTTCAACTGTGCTGCCTCTAACATAGTCCAAATACAATATCTGATTGTCGTGTCATATGTACCACGCTTTACCATACATCACTTGATCATCTTTTTCTAGTGCTACTTTATGCCCAAAGCTTGTTTCAACTTGCAATCTGTTTGGCTCAGCAAATATGGTAAAACCCAGTGAATTCGCTCAGAAGCATTAACAGATCATAGATATTTTTCTGGTTAATTTAAAGCATTGTAAAGCAGACTCTTAGCGATTAAAATAACTTGAATTGACATACACAACTTGGCGTTTCCTTTAACTCGTTCTGCCTAATATCAGAAGTTCGCCATTCGTTTTATCAAGTCATGCCCCTAATTGACCCGGTTTAAACACCTTCCTGCCATATTTTTGCAAATTGGCATGTGGCACGCAATCGTAGAGTTGGTTTCAAATGAATAATGACCAGCTGCACATTGCAACTAGATACATATATATATAAAGATCTGCAATTTTATGCTGCATTATGTTTGACGGATATTCACAGCATTTGAACTGACACACAGGCCACATATAGAGATATTTTCATGCCCATTAGGAGTCATTGAATATTGAGGTAAAAGCTCAATTTTCATGCACATAATATCAGAAAGTAATTAGTCTATGGATAAATATTATTTTTTATTTTAGTTTAGCCATTAGTTTATGTGCCTAGGATCATTTATATACCATACCATACTTTTAGGAGCTTCCTAAAATATTATCACGCAAAAATTGAAAAATGTACTTTAATAACCACAAACCCTTTTTACTTTCAGGCCAACTACGTATCGGACTTGTTTCCGACAAAGCCTCGCACGCAACCGTACTTGCCTCGGAGCTCACAGGACTTAAGCCAGACACGTACATCGGTTGTTCTTACAACAAATTAACCCACAATTTATTGCAATAATCGTTTTAGTAATCGTTTAGGACACAAATTCCATAATTTATAAGCCAAACAGGGATCTGCAAAATTGTATCACTTGATGTAACGGTTAAAACAAAGCCAAGCTTATGTTTGTTTTTAGTTACATACATATATGCAATTTTAAATTAATTTAATTTAACTAGATGAATAGCATTTTATGTGTGTGTATCGTGGAAATCCACTTAATTTTACCTCGTGACTGCATAACTGTGGTCAGACATGGTAATTTAATGGACTGATCGCAGGCAAACATATATATGTACAACTTAATGTATTAGTCTGAGATATTCGTTTAGGTATGCACCGTTTATTCAGGCCTTCGATTGTTGTTGATGACTATAACCACTAAAGTGACCTTAAGATTATAGAAATCTCGATTTGCTATTCTGGCAATCGTTAATTAGTATTATATTAAATTCTGTCTAGTTTTTGAAAATTTCACAATATGTATAGGTCGTTCAATAAATCAAAATATTTTATAAATAACAAGTGTTTTGAACTTGGCAGGTAATTGGTATTTTTAGTTCTCCTATCGGTGTTGAAGTTTTTAAACATCGATAGATAAATATAACATATTCGATTATAAAATACTAGTACTGAAACTTGTTTATATCGATAGTGTCATAAAATCAACTTGATTTGGAGGAATCGATAGCTATTTAGCATCTCTGGCTAACTTAATAAGTCTAAACAAAACCGGCTTGTTTTTTTACAAAAAGTAAATATATGATTAAAATCATGTTTCAAGAGTCTGTTTGTTAACTTAAGCCGCGTAATTAATGTCGTGCAATTTACTTTATCTGCACTTTATGTGGATATATCAAATTTATACACGGCCTCTTGACACATGACGTGTCACCAGCGTTCTGAAAAATACTAATTTTCTTTTTTTAGAGGTTCAGCACCAAAATGATCACCGACGTGCAGTTAGCCATCTTTTCAAACGTTCTGGGCGTTTTCCTTTTTCTGCTCGTTGTTGCTTACCATTACATCAACGCCAACACGGGAAAGTAAGTATTAGTCGAAAAAATCTGACCCTACAATAACAATTCATTTTATTCTCGATTTTCAGGTCCAGCATCAAAACAAAATAATCATCACGTTTCCGCAAGTTAATTAATACAAGTATCTTATAAAGCAAACTTCGTGTAATAAAATGGCAACATAAAGCTTAGTCCATGTCTTCAAGTGCTTCTTTCATTGCCTGTACATCGTTCAACGCCTTGTCAGAGCCGCGTTCCTTGCGTGTATTGAAAGTTCGCTGTGTAGGATGCCCAAAGCTAAATGCCTTTATGTAAGGAAGTTTACCCACGTTGGATGATGGCACATTATCCACATCCATGGCATCCGCATCTTTCTTCTTGCGACTCTTTGTTTTAGTGATCTTTTCTTGATCAAAACGATAGTTCACCGGAAACTTGTGCAGCGTGATGCAATGGTCCTTACGCTCACTTGGCATATAGAATTTCATAGTACACTCTTCAATGTAGCAAGCGTATAGAGGCTTATCGCCGCGCTCCACGCTTGCCGCAAAATACAAATCGTGCAGTTCGGTGATGTGCAGATCCAATAAATGTGCAGTGGGAAGTTGGCGCCGACATTGAATGCAGCTGTAGTACTGGGATTGTGTCGTCTTAGCATTTACGATATTTTTGTATGTGGGAACTTTCGTTGCTTTAGCTTCTACAATTTCATCAAAGTCAACGAGTACGCCAAGTTTTTTGTATTGAGGCAGAATTGGTGTAGTTGTAATTGGTTCTGCGGACGTTATATATCCCGCGGTCAGCTTGGCTAATATGTTTTGTAATTGTTCTTTTGTGAGCAAAAGCTCGGAAGATGTTTCTAAATTCATTTCGCACTTGCTTTTAAAACAGATGATATTATATATCGATATCAACAAATACCGATAGGATTTTATGTATTAAATATGCCAAATAATACCACGCAAATCGACTATCGTATACATACAAATTTAGCCGACGCGAACGCATAGCTAACTTATCGAAAAACATAAACAGAAACCTATAACGTCGTATCGATATTTGTGTACCGATACCGATATCTGATATTTAATTGTTTTTATTGACGACAATAGAAGCTATACTGCATGAGGATATATTAAAAATGTCAGCTGTAGGCGATTCTGTAGCTGGAGAAAATTGTTTTGATATTGAAAAAGTTTCAGAACTATTTGAAGGTAGCCTAATTGATGATGATGATGTTCGCATGGAAGACTATCTGGAGGCATACGAGGAAATCATGAAGTAAGTCAATAAGGAAACATCAATACACAACAATTAAGAGCTGCTTCCCTAGATTCTTTTTGCTAATGGGCAGCGTGTTCACATTTGTGAGCAGCGACGTGCGCACCAAACTGGATATTCTCTATGAGCATCGACAGCAGGACACCGGGAGTGAAAAGCACTTCGACAGCATCAAAACAATGATCCTGTATGAAAAGGGTGCCAGCCTACTGCGTCAGAAAGGCTACGTGTCTGGCAGTCGCACTTTATTGCGCCTACATCGTGGCTTAGGTAGTTGCTTTACCATAAGATATCATCTTATCGTTATCTTATATTTTTATTTGCAGAGTTTGTGTACGAGTTTTTGAACCGTCTGCGAGACGTGGCCGATGGCGAAAGAGCGCACCATGTCTGCAAGTCAGCATACAACGACACGCTAGCCAGGCATCACCCATTCCTTATACGCAAAGGTGCCCAGGTGGCAATGTTTGCGATACCCACGCGCGGCGAGCTCTTCAAGCGCGTCTGTCACGATGCGGATGTGCCGCGCGCCATTGAAAAGCTGCCAGATATGTTGCATCATATGCGTATGGTATACGATCGCACGAATCAACTTTATACGCTAGAGGAGCTGCACGCTCTACCTTAGAATTCCAAAGTCAGCTGAAAAACTAGATTGACATCTATTTGTCGTATTGTGGAATGTCTTAAACTATTGTTTTTTTTTTAACTCCTACTTCAATATTTGTGTTACTGTTTGTATTTATAGCCTCGCCCATTGGCTGTGCACGTGTATGTCTTATTAAAACTTAGCATCAACTGAACAATGGCTTTCATCTATTTTTATCGTACATATTGCCGTAAAAATAGTTGTAGGCAACTTATCTGTGACGAAATTTATAACGAAATAGCATTTAAATTCGCCATGATTAGATTGTACAACCTCAAACAGCTGTCGGAGAACGTTGCCCCGTCCAAAAACAACGCTAATCATTTTTATCACTCGAGGCAAAAAGCCGAATTACCAAAAAATCCCGAAGATTTACAGGGCACGCTTAAGTAAAACAAACTCAGTTGCAATTTGCACTAAATGGCCGCACAAATGGCCGGCAATTTTCTGCGTTATAATGCTGTTGATTACGCATTTGACTATACTAGCCACAAGCATCAGACAAGTCCCATTGGCCAACTGACCGCCACTTTTATCAGCAGTTTGCAGTGTGCCAAGTGCAAAATACGTTTAAGTGTGTTCTGATGACGGTCTGGCTAGCACTTCAAACGAACACAAAAATTAGTTATAAGAGGTGGTATAGACACCATACGACGCATTTTTAAATCGGCAACCGTAGATGGTAGTAAAAATTCGTGAATGGCGCTATGAATAAGCAGGCAAACCAAAAACGCGAAACAAATCCCTTTCTAGAGGCAAATATTTTTTCAAAGTGGTTTTTCGTGTGAGTTCAACATAAAATCGCAATGTGTAAAAAAATAATTCATGATTGACAACCCAGTTAAGCTCCATATCTCCTGTCTGACTCGATAAGGTGGTCTGCAAAATATTTAACCTTGCATACATTTGATTACTCGCTCCAAATAAATCATTGGTGAACTAACGAATCTGTGTATTGTGCCTGTTCACCAGCACGTTGCTTCAGTCTAACAGATATGACAAACTAAGACTCGGCGCTTATTTGTTATTTTAATACTTTAGATGGATGCGTCATGTGTTCGCTAAAGGACGCCGAGAAGAACTATCGGACAACGAGCTATACGCCAATCTGCCCTCCTTCGACAGCGATAAACTGACGGAGGATTTGCAGCAGCCCTGGATACGTGAATCGCAACGCAAAAGGCCAAGTGTGCTACATTTGATCTTCACATTTTACGGCTGTCAATTCGTTCCTGTCTGTGTGATCTACTCAACGCTGGAGATCGTTATACAGTGAGTGTAGCTTGGAGTGTGGGAGAATCCACTCTTAGTTGGTATTTAATCAAGCAATTTTATAGCCCCTCTAGAATTCAGTAGTTCAAGAATTTTAAATATGAGTAACTTACCAAAGGATATAGCCTTTAAAATTGCGGGTTAAATGCGGTTTAACAATCTATTTCACTGATGTGCCGACTCTCAACCTTTCTTTTTTTAACGCAGCGCCTTTCAGCCAATATTTCTGGGCGGTTTGATCTCTTACTTTGCCGAGGGGCAAACTAGAATCACTAAGGAAGACGCATACATGTACGCAATGGGCATTGTTCTGTGCTCGCTAGTGACTTCACTGGTGTTTCATCCATTTATGTTTTATGTATTTGCCGTGGGTACACGTATCCGAGTGGCCTTTGCTGGGCTAATATACCGAAAGTGTTTGCGGGCGGCAATAAATGGCAGAGATGGACTGGGCGCCTTGGCCATATCAGTAATGTCCATCGATCTGCCGCAGTTCGATTTGACATTTTATTTCTTTCACGATCTTTGGAAGGGCCCTGTGGAGGCGTGCATCTTTGGATACATTATGTACACACAGATTGGCTGGACGGCTCTCATAGGAATTGCCTTTATTGTTCTATTGATTCCGTTACAGGCCTGGGCAGCCAAGGCGGCAGCACAATTTCGCACAAGATCGGCGGAGCAGCGAGATCGGCGTGTCAAGCTAATGAACGAGATTATAGGCGCCATACAGGTGATTAAAATGTATGCCTGGGAGTAATCTTTTGCGAAGATAATAGCCACTGTACGCAAACTCGAGGTTAAAGAAATACGCGGTTCCATGAGCATCTACGCTGCGCTGCAGTGCACCAATATGATATCGAAGGTCTCCCTATTTCTCAGTCTCATCGCTTACGTGTACACCGGCGACGTGGTCACTGCACAAAAGGTGTTTATACTCTCGTCTTACTACAGTCTTTTGAATGATTCACTGCTCCACTTTTGGCCATTGGCCATCACCACCTGGGCACAGACTGTGGTCAGCGCAAGGCGTGTAACGGAATTTCTGCAGCAGGACGAATCACCCACTAGTAAAAACTGCTCCAGTTGTCGTGACAATCCCATAATGCAACTCAACACAGACGCTTCGGCATCAGCCAAGCCATTTTCTGTTGGTCGACTGCATTGTGTGGAGAGCGATGTCAGGTCTCTTACTTTTAGCAATGTCAGTGCGAGCTGGAACATGCCAAACACACGGCAAGCGCGCCGCGCGCATATTGAAGGCATTAGCTTTGAGCTTCGAGCGACGCAAATGGTGGGCATTGTTGGGAACGTAGGCTCTGGGAAAAGTACCCTCCTGAATGTTATTTTAGGCGAGGTGGAGCTCATGCAAGGCCGCGTGGAACTGCTCGGCAAGTTGAGCTATGCACCGCAAGAGCCCTGGATCTTTCAGGCCAGCATTCGTGAGAATATACTCTTTGTAGAGCCATACGATGAGCAGCGTTACCGTGGAGTGGTGCATGCTTGCCAGCTGGACTGTGACCTGGCGCTGCTGCCCAGTGGCGATGCAACTGTGGTGGGTGAACGGGGTATCAGCTTAAGCGGCGGGCAAAAGGCGAGGATAAGTCTTGCGCGTGCTGTATATCGTCAGGCAGATATTTATTTATTTGATGATCCACTAGCTGCAGTAGACTCAAAAGTGGGTAAACTGCTAATGGAGAAGTGCTTCAATCGATTTTTGGCTGACAAGCTGCGGATATTGGTGACTCATCATGTGCAGTTGCTGCAGCAAGTTGATCATTTATTGCTACTAGAATCGGGCCGTCTAACACATCAAGGCAGCTATGCGGATCTTCGGGATATTATTGAAAAGCATGCAGCACCAGATTTGGATGCTATTGAGGTTGATAAGATGCAGGTGAAGCGAGTGCTTAGCCAAGTCGACAGAAACTCCAAGCTATTCCAGGATCCTGCAAAGGCTGTGGATGGGCAGCCAAACAACGGGAACGACTTCGCAGAGCGGCAGCATCAAGGCGCCGTTGGTTATGACATCTACAGGGACTATTTCCGTGCTCTGGGCTCTCCCATCTTGGTATGTTTGGTGCTCGCCCTCTTTATACTTGCCCGAGTTTTGCAAGCACTGATGGACATCTTTATATCTCGTTGGGCGACTTGGGAGGAGAATCGAGAATACGAAACATCCGAGCAATTCGAAGAGGCGCGCACACGTATGGTCACTTGGTACTCAGTCCTCCTGGTGTGCACCCTGGCATTATATTTGTTGCGCACTTTTGGATTTTTTCTCCTATGCCTGCGTATTTCACTTCGACTACATAATCAACTCTTTTATGGGATAATTCGTGCCCGCATGTTCTTCTTTAACGCAAATCCCTCGGGACGTGTGCTGAATCGCTTTTCCAGCGACATTGAGAATGTGGATGTTGCGCTGCCACAGGCCATGATGGACTCACTGCAGGTTAGTCCCAACTAAAAAAGGCAAATATAATAATTGGTTTTTAAATGTTTTTCTCAATTTCTTACAGTTTTTTGTGGATGTGGTGGCAGTGTTAGTTATTGTGGCTATTGCCAACTATTGGCTGCTAATTCCAGCGGCTATTATGGCGATTCTAATGTTTCTGTGCCGTTCCTTTTACATAGGTGCCAGTCGCAGCCTTAAACGTATTGAGAGCTTAAGTAAGTCAAAGAAGCAAGGCATAAACCTAGCTCACCTCAACTAACGACATACTCTTTTGCACGTTCTTCTTATCAGCTCGTAGTCCAGTTTATTCGCATGCCAACCAAACGTTTCAAGGCTTAACTACAATTCGGGCCTTAGACGCTATGCCACAGCTGGAGCGTACTTTTCATGGACACCAGAATACCAACTCCTCTGCGCTATTTCTTTATACGAGTGCCAATCGCGCATTTTCCTTTTGGACGGATCTTATTTGTGTAGTTTACATACTGGCCGTTACATTCAGTTTCCTGGTTATCAATCAGAGCTTCTACAGCGGCGATGTGGGTCTGGCTATCACCCAATCAATGACACTGGTGATTATGTGTCAGTGGGGTATGCGACAAACTGCAGAGATGGAGAATAAAATGACTAGCGTTGAGCGCGTGTTGGAATATGCCAATACGCCATCCGAACCACCACTTGAGACATCAAATGCGGTGAATCTTTCGGCTAAATGGCCACAAATGGGTCATTTGCGCTTCTGCGAGCTTCGTATGCGCTACGCACCGGATGATACAGACATCTTGAAAGGCTTGAGCTTTGAGACAAAACCTATGGAAAAAATTGGAATTGTGGGACGCACGGGTGCTGGTAAATCCTCCATAATACAAGCCCTGTTTCGGCTAGCTGTCAACGAGGGACTCATCGAAATCGATGGCCAAGACATTGCCCAACTGGGCCTGCATGATCTGCGTAGTCGCATTTCAATCATACCACAGGAATCTGTACTGTTTTCTGGCACTTTGCGTTTCAATCTCGATCCGTTTGGCGAAAAAAACGACGAGGAGCTTTGGGGCGCTCTTAATGATGTAAAACTCAAGAAATATGTTGCCAGTTTGGAGGGCGGCCTCTCCAGCCACATGCAAGATGGCGGCTCAAATTTTAGCATGGGCCAAAGGCAATTGGTCTGCTTAGCGCGAGCCATACTCCGTAATAATCGAATACTCATTATGGACGAGGCTACGGCCAATGTAGATGCCGAGTAAGCGATCATGGGGCATCGGTGAATTGCTTTAATTAATATATTTTGTTGTTACAGCACCGACAAACTTATACAGGAGACAATACATACCAAGTTTTCCCAGTGCACAGTGTTAACCATCGCACACCGCCTTCACACAGTCATGGACAATGACAGCGTCCTCGTTATAGATGCAGGAAGGATAGTCGAATTCGGAGCACCGCATGAACTGCTGCAGAGCGAGGATGGTGCGCTCTTTAAGCTTGTTAGCCAAAACGACAAGACCACAGTTAAGCATCTCAAAAAAATAGCAGAAGATAGTTATACGCGTAAGAACAAATAAACCGAAATAAATTTTAAGACTGCGTACATTTTTGCGACTTTTTAAATGAACAGTTACTCCCTCCCGGGTTGCATTTACATTCAAGAGTTATCGATAAACTAACGCTCACTTACCAAAAGCTGACTGCTACGGCATATGTGGAAAACCAAATAAAGCAGTTGTAATTTGAAAACAAAATTTTACTAAATATCAATTCCGAATAATACATTGCGCTTATGCTTGTTTACTTGAGCTGAAATGTGTTTTTTTATTATATTGTCCAGCCACAAGCCACCGGCATCATTTTAGTAGCGCGACAATGAATGCCACAAAATTTGACCGCCTGCTGAGCGGTGGGCGTTGCCAAACGATTGAGTTGTGGCACAATCTACGTCATCACTTTTTTACTGGCAGAGGAGGCAAGTGGCCACCACACTCGGTGGGTGGTTTGTAATTATGGACATGCGCCACCCATTCCGTCACATTGCAGTACATTAAGCGCTTGCTAACCAGCGTTGAAAGCGTCCAAATTATAACAACAAAAAAACGAGACTCACCGAGAGTTGGCACTTATGTGGCCGGAAGCCGGTGGGCGGAACTAGAGCGCGTCCAGACAGACACAGACGAGAGCCAACTGTGTGTGGGTCGGTGGGCGTTGCAAAAAAGACGGTTCCCAAATTGCTAGCCAGGAGATGACAATGATGTGCTTTTTGTGCTGCAAACTTTTTTTTATTATTCCGAGATTTTTCCTTTTTTTGCCAACTCACCAAAAATCATATATATATATATATATATATATATATATATATATATATATATATATTGTTATAGCATTTTCTGTCTCTTTCCCTTCCTGTGGGGGTGCTGCCAGTTCCGAATGCTGTGGCATAAATTGTCCGTCGGTTTTTAGTCGCCACATCCACATGCTGATTGCTTTTGCGCCTAGTGCTCAGCGGGTAGCCGGTAAAACTTGACTGTCGACAGGAATATCAATTACTTAACTGAAACTCTCATCTTATCTGAGCAGTTTTATCAATTATCTGACGTCTGCACGTGTCCTTTGGATGGGTAACCAGTCAATAAAAATTTTACAGAGCACGTAGATTCGATGGCTGGCCTCGTAACTCATCCTAAACGATCTCTCTCCGGGCAGGACCACACACAGTGCTTTAAAAACCCAACAATTCAGAGTTTTTTCGGAAAACGTGCACACGACCAAATTTGCTTTATTATGCGGTCAGGATCATGCGATCTATGCGGTAGGGCGGAAGTACTTTCGGATAACAAAACAGTGATATATGTCCCTATGCCAATTATGCAAAAAAATACAATGGAGGCAGTCGATCATTTCTATAATCCACACGTTCTTACATTGTAAAGTATTAGGTAACTTGTTTTGGAGCTCTGTTAATTTTAGATCCAAGACTAGGTCACAAAATAAAATATTTATATTTAATTAGCTTGCACGAAATATCTAACAGTGTTTGACAAATGGCTTCCTTCGTGACCAAAACCCGAAAAATAATAGAAGTGCAGCCGCCAGCTGTGAAGTGATTTCAATATTTTCAAGGTTCAGTAATTCTTTTCTATGAATATTATTGAATTATTAATCTAGGCACATGCAGTCGGCGTTTTGTTTGTTTTCATGCCCTATAACTATTGAAGTTACTAAATAGGGTATAACAAAATGCCATATATTATAATTATATATTCTTAATGAGAAATTACATATTTTGTTTAAAAATCTTAATTTAATTTTATTTCTAAATTAAGACCCTTATCCTTGTCTAGCCTCATTTCTTAGCTATGATGACCACTTTATGATATATGATATGTGTAATGTATTGAATAATTAGGAACACCGTCGTTTTTGTCGCCCATTAATAAATAATTAATAAATAAATATTAGACCTCAAGCCTGGCAACAAATATTTTAAAATATAGTAAATATTTGCAATTTGATCTCGTGGATAGAGAGTATCTCATAGTCAGCTCTTTGACTCGGCATTCTAGCTTTTTTATTGTTATTATTACAAAAACAACAACAAATGTTTGCCCATAGTAATAATTATATTCAAATTGTTTGTGGAAATGTCAACCGACGGTCACTTCATTCGGGGGCGTTCAGCGTGAGTGTGGGCGTGGCATTAAAAAGGTGCAACGGCGGCAGCCAGACAATAATGAACATGCATTGTAAATAATGTATTAAGACATTAAATCGCTCATTGAGGCAATTTACATTCATTATTATTACGAGCTCATCGTACGTGCCCATAAGCCATGGGAATTGGGATAAGGATTGGTGGGTGAAGAGAGTAGAGAGCGGAGAAGGAAACGGAGACGGAGCCGGACCCGAGTCGGATTCGAATACCCGAGTACTGTAAATGGCCGTTTCAATCACTTATTTGTTGGGAAATTAATAAAATCATAAAAATGTAATTAATTAATTCACAAGGCAGAAGTGAAAAAAGAATAAAGAAAAATATGCAACACCGCCGGTAGCTGCCAGTCTGCATCGTGGAGTTGGTCTGGACTCCGATGGTCGTCTAATTCATTAGGGATTCAGGTGCGTGAATGCATTTTTCGGTTTTCAACAGAATTTTAACTGGCAACCGTGACAGACCCCAACGACAAGCCGTGGGTGCCTATAATCGACGAGGGGACTGCCGATTGACAGATCGCAGGCACAATACCAATCCAAGTGGGCAGCATTGCGATTATACGATTGCCAGGGCGGCCCGTCTCTTGATTGCGATTTCTACTGCTTGTTGTTTTCTGCCCACGGAGCAGTTCTCCCTCCTTCTGCTATGCATGCCACAGTGCAGTGATTTCTGTGACAAGAACAACGGATTATAAGTCGGTCTCGTACTCTTTGATATGGAATCGGGTCTAGTCGGCAACAATCTTGCACGAAAACTTAAGTTTGAAAAACATGCCACATGTTTTCAGTTTCCAGTTTCAGACTGGGCTCAACCGATTCTGCCATGGACATAAGCATAGAACTAAAAGGGACACAAGCAAATGGAGGGCGTGTCCACGCCTTATGACAAATTATGACAGCGAGCATTTCGTATTTGATTTATGAGCCGCTGCATTCAACTATGACCCCCTTTTTTCGAATTGGCCGGACTATGCTAACAGATTTCCTGTTGCCGAGATTGCAAAAAATTGCTCATTTTTTTAGTTTGAATATTTTAAATTGAGGGCACAATAATATTATTGATAAACTAAACTTAACTTCAAATACTGCACGTTCGGACACTAAACTCTTATTAAAGAGCATTTTAAATTATTATACTTTTTTAATCAGTTAACACATTTCTAAGGGTATATAAACTACGGTGCTTTAAATACAAATTTGTATTAATGATTTTAAAGTGATTTTTAACGTGGTGCATTATGGCTGTTTAATAGCTCAACACGACATAAATCCGGATATAATTAATGGCGTTATAATTTATAATAAAAGCTTTGCTCCTGATCCTGTGCCAGCTTTCCTGCCCGCCTCCCTGCCTGCCTGCCTCCCTGTTACTGGGCCACACAGACACTGACTTTAATGCTGGGTGAGGCTGAGACGTTCTTTAAATGAGCTACAATTCCAGTTTATTCCGTTAAAAGTCTGCTTTTACACATCTGTTGTATGACTCGCTGTCCAATTGAAAATTAGTTATCACAGAATAATTTGAATTTGTTGTGCAGCTCACACAGCAGCCACCGTAGCCGAACCAAACACTTCCTTTAGGAACATCAGCAGCAGCAGCAGCAGCAGCATCATCCAGTAGCACTTTGTTCATTTGCCGCAATTCTGATTCGGATACACAACATAGAAGAAAAAGAGCAGCAGTCAGAGCCGTATTCGCAGCCGGCACCAAATTGCCTGCAAAGTGTTACAATAATAAAAACTCATGCTTGGAGGCGTGTCCCAACATAAAACTGCAAACGATACGAGCCGACGGACAGAAGGAAGGATACAAGGGTGCCGGAATCATGCTTCCCCTTGCGCCCGGCTACATTTACAGGGTGGTTAGTTTTCTGCGCACATACACACAATTAGAGAGTTTTTTTTTTTGAATCTGCAAACAAAAGTCAATTGTCGTGGCAAATAAGTCGCTAATGCAATTAACAATTCACACACATACACAGAGCAGAGCCCCTTTCGTTTGGGCATTACAAAACTAATAACTCACCATGCGTGCGCCCTCCTCGCGATTCTGCCGTGATCCTGGGCCTATGGCTGTTTCTGTTCCTGGCTCTCGCGCTGAAGAGGCGTGACACGTGAGACACCTGGAGTGATTGTTTGATGCGGCCTGGAGGAGTCGTTACCAACTCTCATGCGACAATTTGGTGCGTTAAATCACAAAAATTAGTCACACTCTGAGAACTGGGAAAGGCTCGACGAGTTGCTGCGACATTTGCCTCCAGGGCCTCCGTGCCGAATTGCCCAAATTGGTAGTTTAATTGTTCCAATTGACACCGAAACTTGTTTGTCCCTCGAGTGGCCCAAAATAAATGGGCAATGCGAGCTGATTTTGTCAGCTTGTAGGCGTAAACGGTTGGCCAGAAATTTATTGTGGTGGTTAACTGTAAATTATGATCAGCATTTAAGCTGTTAAGCATTAAACTAAATCCTTGGCTCAATTCAATTGTGTTTATTTACAAATCTTGGTCTCTACACTTAAGTCAAATTAAAGGGGGGGGACAATTCGTATGTACAAAGATAACTCAGCAAAAAACGTTAACAAAAATGTTTTTGGTGCAACTTTGGGTCGTACTCCTTCAATAAATACTACGCGCCAGGGCCAGAGAGGCGGCGGGACTTGGCGCTAGTGCGCCAATCGGTGGCATACCGACTCCCATGGCCACGCCTACTCCTACGGATGAAGAAGCAGGGCCAGCGCTGGCATTGAACTTCTCAAAGCCACTAATCGCTTCCGTTGATAGCTTCTTGCGCAGATCCGGCTTGGGTCCGCTGAGGCACATTTTCTCCAGCTGCTGGTGCTGGGAGCGCACCGCAAACCGATTTACATGCACGGGTATGGGCACCACGATTTTAGTGCCGCTGGCACTGCCGTTCCGACCCAATCCGTGCGACGTGAGTCCGGCCTTGACCCGTTTCCATTTGGCTCGACGATTTTGAAACCAGATTTTCACCTGGGCAAATATAGAGAAAGAGAGAGGTATTAAGTGTTTGTTTTGGAGTCGCATAGTCGTAAACCCACCTGCACTTCACTCAATTTCAGACTTGTGGCTATTTGACTGCGCTCTGTTAGGCTAAGATACTTTTTGGCATGGAACTCGCGTTCAAGCTCGAGCAGCTGTTCCGATGTGAACGCCGTGCGCCGCCGTCGCGACTTGGAGCTGTTGCTGCTACCGCTTTGGGACTCCTTGCCGCCGGCCTCATGTCGCGAGTGGCCGCCATCGTCATCACTGCAATCCTCACTGTCCGAGTTTGTATAAGCTACGCATTTAAGGGATGAAGTCTTTAACAGATTATTTATGAATTTGCGTTGTCTTATGCATCGAGTTGAAAGTTCTCCTAGGTCTATCTATCCTTTGGCTTCAACAATATATGTATTAACAATAATTGAGTTCCCAAACATCCTGTATACTCGTATTTGGCCTTCGCATTGAATTCGCCCATTAACAGCCCTTAACAACTTCTGATGCTGACTTCTGCTTCTGGCGTAAATGGGCTGTGTCATAACTTGCGGCAAACATATTTATTTATAACTGGATACATGTGTGTCCACACTTGACTTGGCCGACCGACGGCTTCCATCCCAATTTAACAACAACAACAAAGCCTCACTTGAAACTTAATAAGCGTTTGTTTTTCATGTCTGAGTGTGAGTGTGTGTGAGTGTGAATGTTATACGTTCCACTGACAGAAGCCGAGGTTGAGGATAAGGATGAGAGTGAGGGTGAGGGTGAGGGTGAGTGTGAGAGCAAGTCGTTCATCCCTTCGGTATGCCTGATTATTTTGGTTAACGCTTAAGCGCTTTTTTAACACTTACACGCTTCAGATATGCCTATTGCCAGCGTTGTCACTGATTTATATGTGCCCTCATCATCTTCCCACTCCCGGGGGTAGATCGCACCAATGAGCTCTCCCCCCAACATAACATGAAATTCAGTTATGAATACATTATATGGCAATTCGTTACGCCCAACTCCACTCGTACACAAGGAGACTCCATGGGCATGGATGTCCGAAGGATATGCTGAGGACTCATTAAAATGCGGTTTGCTAAAAGTTTTCTTATTCGTTACGTTTTCCATTTCAATGACTAAATCGTTACGTTTGTCAAAATGTCAGCTCCATTTTGATGTTATTGTTGAGCTCTCTCTCCTACTCTCTCTCTCACTCTCTATCAGTCTGTTTTCTCCTCTGAGCAAGAGTTGAGAACTTTGCAGTTTTGATTGACACCAAACATTGGGTCGTAATGCGTTTTATGCTAATTTTGCCTATGACTTGACTGCGTCATTTAAATTACCATGACAAAACCACTTTAGTCCGCAGACCGTAAGGAGCCGCTGGGGTTACAGAACATGATAATTATGCCCATGATTAAGTACTAGGTTTCACGATTGAGTTTAAAAGATAGCTCTTATTAAAAAATCAGTTCAGGCCTTTTAGCCAAGATCATATTCCTTATGAACGTGTCAAATACAAAGAAATAATCTATAATTTGTGCACTTACCTCCGTTCCGACTTTTATCAAGCTCTGCAGCGTAGTTTTGGGGGGACATCGTGAGGCTGATGTCGCTGCAGGAATCACCGCTACACTCGTAGTCCTCGTCCATGCCCACATCAACCGCTGGCTCCGTGGGGCTATGAGGCTTTGAGGGTGATGATTGCTGAGACGACGGCTCCTGCGTCGAAGCCAGTGCCAGTGGCTGATGTTGACTCTCGTCCTGGTCACGCGTAGCAGCCATGTGCTGGAGTCGCGCATGTACGCTTAAATTGTGAACATAATCCTGATTCATGAGTTCCGCAAGGCGACGATAACTTAGATCCGATGTCGTCGTGGCAGCTGCAGCAGCATTGAACGGCAGAAAACGGGTGTCCAGTGGATGCGCCAATGGCAGACGATGCGTCAACTCAGCATCATTGGGCTTTGTCGGACTAAGGCTTAGGCCGTCCAAGGCGTGCGTTGGTTGCAGTGGCAGTGGGGGCGCTAGTTGGGGCTGAGGCTCCTTACCGTTAAAGGGCCCGCCCAGGTAGCCGCCGCCGGCAATCAAATGAGTGAGCCGCTCGTGATTCTGGGCAAAGTAGCCATGCAGCCAGGGATTGTAAAGTGGAAACTGGGTCAGACCCAGGGCAGAGCTGGCCACCAAAGCACGTGCATTTAGCTCTTGATTACTATTCCGTTCCCGTTCCCGGTCCAGTTCCGTTTCTCTTTCCCTTTTCCTTTCCAGCTCGACATTGGAAGAAGGAACAACAGCAGGTGTTTGATTCGCAATTAGACTCTCAATGGAGAAAGGTTTCGGAAACGGCTTGCTGACCAACTTGGTGCTGCTCTCCACCGGTGGTAGCAGCGCCGTGTGCTCGTTTTGCATATCAACTTATTATTTGGCCACTTGCTTAGACTTTTTAAAAAGCGTCACGTGTGCGCGCAACGTTGACGCAGTGAACCGTTCAAAGATCTGCGCGCAAATGAAAGCCAATACAGCCACATGCACTTCACAGCACAGTCGGGCACCCAATGCTATCAAACAAAGCAACCACCACTGCACATACGCACACGATCTGGGCGCGAGAGCAAGAGAGAGGGAGATAGTCGGAGAGCAAGAAAGAGCTAGCTCCGCCTCGTTAATGGCCAATATGGCGCGCAGTGTTTGAGCGCTGCCCGCCTGTGATTGGCTGAACGATAATTGCTGCCAAACCGGTTGAGCTTGTCTGTTTTCTATTTGTGTTGGGGTTGTTCTTGGGGCTAGAAACACACACATACACACACACACACACACACAAGCGTCTCCCTAATCGCTTTCAAGTCATGCGGTAATCAGACTCAGACTCAGATTAACCATGGGGGAAGAGAATAATTCGCCGATTCTTCTACTTGGACCAAGCTTAGTTTATGATATGATTGGGTCGACATACGAGAATCTCGAGTGGCATATTAACGGAGCAATTTCGATTTAAACGTGAGTGCAGATAACAGCAACACTTGCATATATTCTAGAGTTTTGCATTACTCATAAACGCTGGTTTTTTATCTATTTATATATGAGTACACTATATGTGGATTAATTTCTATGAATTAAAATAACTTGACTAAATTCATTTGCTGAAAGAATAACATAAGGGACAGCAAAGCAAGCCAAGGCTAGCACAGCAAAAGAAAGTGACCCTCTTTCTTGGGGCTTGTTTTGCGAAGCCTAAAATGTAATATAATTTTATCTTAAGGAATAATGCCTTCCGACGCTTGGATAGTGTGTTATCCATGTTCTTCCAAAAATATCAGTAATGTGTTCAGCTCTTGAACCCTTTCTTCGGTCGTAGCTTAATTTGCCATAATATATCAATTCGACCCTCACACTAATTGTTATGCTAGCCACACTTCACACGGTTGTCAATTTGCATATGTGGTTTAAATTGGCCATAATTGACCAAATTTTTGGCAATCGAAAAAAAAATGTATTTGTTTGCTGAAACGCAAGCTATTGAAAGCAATTAAAAAGCATTTGGTCACGTTTGAGTGTTTGAAATATTTTACGAGCTTTAAATTGCAATTCGAGTAGATTGAGTTTCTTTAGTTTGCATTGGGCATAAATTACAATATAATTATGCGCCTTGTTGGCGATTATTGTTATTATGACAAAAGCTTGTGATTTTTTGGCATTGCGTCAATTAAACTTGGCAGAGAATTCTGTAAGGAAATTTTATATATTGTACATACATATGTGTTTAAACGCATATACATTTTGAATTTGCAAGACCCCTCTTTGCGGAAAACGGACAAATTAACGAAATCCAACGAAGCGTATCATGCGCTCAAATAAATCAGTGCTCTGTTGACACCCGGGATGTGGCCTAACCAAGACGACTGACTATAGTGGCCCCAGACACAGATGCTGAAATACAACAACGTCGCGCACAAATCGAAATTATTTACTGACAAATTGTTGCGAATGCTTCGCATAGCTGGGACTCGTTTGCAGTGCTTAAAAATGCGCACAAAATAAAACACAACAATTACAACTGCAGCCAGACGTGAGTGCATCAATTTCTGTATGATGAAAACCAAATAGTTTACTAGAGACTTGTTACATTGTGTGTGCCTGCCAGCCCCTAAATTATATCGTTCAGCTAATACAAATTTAATAATCATTACGTTTTGGTTCTGAAATGCGAAGTCGAACATGTGTTCGCTGTTAACCGCAACACATAACGAGAGCTGTCCAATGTTTACCCAGCAATTGGCACGCCCACTTTACAATTTGTGCACAGGATCCTGCATGGGCACAGCAACTGCTCTCCATAATTGTGTCATTTTAACCCTTTATACAGCCAGAACTTTGTTGCCGTAATTGTAAAACTGTAATTATGACCTGTATATCAATTGTTTATACGGTTTAATTGGAAATTGGAAAGTAATTACAGTTATTACAGTTGATACATGTCTACTTGTTATGTGGAGGCATTGTTTATACAGAAATAGATTTGAGTATGCCCATAAATAAAAAAATATTTGATCTATTGACATTTTGGTATCTCGTATTTAAAACAGTTTATTTGTACCTTTATTGGGGGATTTTGTCCTCAATAGCACTGTCCAAAATAGCACTTCGGCCTGGTAATTATAAACAATGCGCTGAATATCATAGCAAAAAGCTTCCAACAGATAGCACTCGTATGTCGATTTTCCTTAAATCATTAGTTATCGATTACGCTGCTAAACAATGAAAATGTTCAGTAGTGGTTGCCACTATAATGCCTATCCCAGCTTTCTACCAGGTGGCAACACTTCTTTTTCACTAAAAACGTTTTGCGATTCCGTGGTGTAGCCGCTTTTAATAGGTAAATAATTATTTATTTTACCTGACATCACGTTTTTAAAGTATGAGCTGAGAATTCCATAGAAAAGAGCTTGGCTTGAATTATAATATTTTATATATATTGCAATAGTTGTTCCAATAATTTCAGAGAAATAGGTCTCGAAAAATCGATGGCAAAATGTCCCCCATCGCCGACTTGTAAAATATTACACTTTAAATTTAACATCGTTACTTTTGTGTTTTTGATAGGTAAACATGCCTGAGCTCACTGAAATCAAAAATGAGGCACCTTCGACCTCCGCTGAGGCGAAGCAGTCTGAGGACGTTGATGTGCGCGTCGAGGATGATGGTAGCGAGAGTGATTCGGATATAATACCCGAATTGGAGGAGGCTGACACAGGCACCACACAGCTGGGCGGCGGTGCCACAGGTCTGCCCATCGATGTTGTCTCCAAGGCAAAGCAATCACGCGGTGAGAAGAAGGCACGCAAAATCATGCTCAAGCTTGGCCTAAAGCAAATTCAGGGTGTCAATCGAGTCACCATACGCAAGTCTAAAAATATTTTGTTCGTCATCAACAATCCGGATGTGTACAAGAACCCACACAGCGATACCTATATTGTTTTTGGTGAGGCTAAGATCGAGGACTTGTCGCAGCAGGCACAAGTAGCTGCCGCCGAGAAGTTCAAGGCACCAGAAGCGGCTGGCGCTGCTGATAGCGTTGGTGCCACCACTTCAGTGGCTCCAATTGCAGAAGAAGATGAGGAAGAGGTTGATGACACGGGCGTCGACGAAAAGGATATTGAGTTAGTCATAACGCAGGCGAATACGACGCGTGCAAAGGCCATAAAGGCACTGAAAAACAACAACAACGACATCGTTAATGCCATTATGGAGCTTACTATGCTCTAAGGGCCACGGAGGAACATCGCTGCTTTCGTTGATTACCCGCCTTTCGATAAAATACAAATAAACAAACCCAAATCCCAAATGTTATGTGCATGCGTCTCTGCATGTTAAACACCAGTCGAACATTTAACAAATTAACAGGAGAAGAATAAAGTGACATGCTTTAAAAAGTCAATATCTAAAACATTTTACTTAATTTTTTAATCCCAGATAGTATCTGGATGTTAATCTTATGTTTTGGTATATTGTGTAGAGTTGGGTGGCTTAGTTTCGCTTCGTTTTCTAATTAATTAGAAATTTTAAATTCTGGCTAACTACAATCTTAAGCGAGTACCTTAGGTAAGCTTAGTTGGGAAAGAGATTCTAGTAAAGCGAAAGTTAAGTACAAGTTTACATCATCCATGTGGCACAGGGTTATTTTATGGTTTAGCATAGTTGCTACTGCAACTGGGTGGGAGTTGGTGCTTCTGCCTTTAGCACACGAGCTTGGCTGCGCGCCTGTAGGCGTATATCCGCCGGCGCCTGCATCCAGGGCTCGCCGTCCGCCTGCATGGGCACCGTGCCATTCACACGCAGCTGCAATGAGATTTAATTAACCTAAATCTTTTCAAATATGCCAGTGATCACAAACCCGTATCTGCTTGGCCTGGCCGATGCGCACGGGCTTGCTTATGTTGCACTGAAGCTGGGCAATATGAAATGATGAGACTATGCCAAACACTTCCATCATGCCATCAGATATTGAGTTTACAATTCGCACGTCGCCATTGGAATTGCTCAGCTCGCATAGTTTGCACCCAGCGCCCCATGAATCAATGTTTAGAAACACCAGGGATTGTAGTTGCGGTAGTTCGATTAGCCTATTATCTAGATGGAGTTCCAGTTTCTGTTCAATGCGTTCACAATCCGGTTGCATGACCTGCTGTGTGCCAAATGTGAAGTACAACAACTATGCGAGAGGCAATGTACGAAAATGGGAAATAGAAATATTTCAATAAAAACAAAATATGGAAACCTAAATCGTTTCATGCGGCGCACCTTATTAAATATGCGACTGCTGAGCAGATAAAATCGAGATTCACGCGTTTTGTGAAAGTTGTACGTAATGTACGCATCCACACCCACGCTAAAATAGTTATAGACGTGTATGGTCTTTGTGGGATGTCTTTGTATAGGAAGGCGATAGTGCAACTTCTCAATTTGCAGATCATATCGATCAAGATTTACAGATCTTGCGCGTCTAACGCTACGCAGTATCTGTAGCGGATCAATAACGGAGGGAGGCTCAGCGCCCCAGCCTAGCACGCGTGACAAATCGTTTCCAGTGCCCAGTGGAATAATTGCCACGGACGGTTGAGGCTTTATGTTTAGCGTATAGATGGTGTTGAGCACCCAGCCAATCGTTCCATCGCCACCCGCGACTAGTATGCGACAAGGGCGTGGACTGGTTTTGGCCGCCCACTGCAGCGCATCCTGCGGACCTCGTGTGCCAAGTTCCATGACCTGCATTGGATGCAAATAACCACGCAGCAACGACAAGACATTTGAGCCCGTGCTACTTCCAGATTTTGTATTGGCGATTACTATCAACGGCTCCCAATTCTCAACATCAGGCGGCTTGATGCCTGCGAGATGCAAACGCACAGATTCACGTGTCCTGGCTGCTACAATACTGTAGGGCGGATATATCATGTCCCGAAACTCGCCAAAGTCACACTCGGCCTTACTATCCACGTTCTTGTAACAGTTGTCGTGGTAACACCGTTGACACCAGGCACATCTCCAGCCATAAAGACCTGGATCAGAGCTGCTACTATGATGATCCAGTTCTGCCTCCTGGCCACATTCTGCGCAAATGTAGTTCATTGGCAAATTTCCACGCACCCACAAATGACGCACTGTATTTACGTTTCGCAGCCATTTGTCCTTACAGTGATACCGAGCGTCCGCCTGCCGCTGACACGTCGGCTCAGAATGCGTGCAAATACCGCAACAGTCGCAGAAGAGGCCCGCAGATGGCGTCAACAAAATTTCACACACATTACAAAAGCAGGCCTACGCACAGTTATAAGATATAATAGTAATAAGCACCGCTGATGTTTTTTTTTTAATTGTTAAGTGCTTACCTGTTCAATTATTTTTATTGATTTCCAGCTGTGACGTGTTTTGCCTGATATGCAAATGACAACATCTTCCGCTAATATGCTGCGACAAAAAACGAAGAGCACACTCAGCGCTACAAGCGAACCAATGAGCGCCTCCACACTCAGCTCAATGCTGGCGATATCCATATATAAGCAATCACTGTATTACACAAAATGCTCTAAGATGGTTACATTATCCCTGTTTTTGTTTAATTTTTAATGGATGGCCTAGCTAATTATAGCCAGTGCTGCAAAATGCATACATATACGCAACTAACGTAATTTGAGACAGTCCATGTTTCAGAATTGGCATTGGCGATTTCTTTATTCAAATTATTGTTTATTTATATTTTTTTTCTTTTTACTGTTTTGCTACATATATAATATAATCAGATATCAACTTATGGTATCCAAGATCTATGAATATTTGGACATATGAAGATCAAAACAAGTTTCGCTCTAGGGACAATGTCTGCAATTTCATATTTTATACGATAGTTTCGATTTCGATTAATATTGTACCGTCCTATATCAAAGAGTGACCGAGCAGTGTTGCGAAGCTCTGTCAGAGTCACCGCACGTGGAGGCACACATTGTTTAAAAACATTTTTTCGCTAGCGAAACGTGAGTTGGAAGGATTTAAATATGGGACGCAAAGCAGAATATAGTGAAAAACAAAAGAAGGGACCCGGTCGTAAGGCCCGAAAACAGGGACCACCCAAGTTTCCAAAGAAATCATTCGGTATTGTAACTACGCTAATGCCGTTTAGCAAATATTAAATTGTTTATTTGCAGCACCGCTTGACGATGAGGACAAGCGACTGTCGCACCGTCAAAAACAACGTGTGGCTAAACGGGAACAAAAGAAAGTAGTGCAGAAATCTAAATTGAAGGAGAAACGTACTCACCAGCCCCGTAGGCAAAAGGAATATAACAGCGAAAGCGAGCCCGAAGAGAAGCAACAGGCGGAGTCTTCGGACGAGGAAGTCCCAAAACTTGTGCCAGTCAAAAAAAAAAATTCAAATGGTTTCACAGATGATAACAAGGACTGGCTAAAGCTAAAATCAAAAAAGCAACAAAATACGATTAAGAAACATTCAGATGAGGAAGATCTAGATGAAGAGCAAGAGTCTGAAAATGAATTTGAAGCTGATTCAGATGGGGAACTAGAGGAAAAGGATAATGAAGGGACAGATGGGGAAGAGGAAGAGTCTATCGATGACGATGATGATGATGATGCTCAAGTTGGTAAATTGGACGATCTTTTTGATGATGACGAGGGCAACTCCGAACAAGATGTAGACAGTGAAAATGATGAAGAATGTGCCACTGATGATGATGATGATGACGATGAGGATGATGATGATGATGATGATGACGACGACGACGACAAGCTGCCAATTGAGCGCGCCAACAAAAAACTGAAGAAGCGTCAGGACAAGGATGCAAAATTGGCTCATGAGGAGATGCAAATGTCTGTCGATCAGGCTGAAGTGTTCCATTTGCCTGAACCCGGTGAAGACGCTGATAAGGAGTTGTCATTACAGGATGTTCAGCAGCGCATTAAAGATATTACACAGGTGCTCGCGGACTTCGGCAAGTTTCGGGAGGAAGGTCGCTCACGCAGCGAGTATGTAGATCAGCTGCGTCAGGACCTGTGCTTGTACTACAGCTACAATGAGTTTCTCATGTCCAAATTAATGGATATATTTAAGTTGAGCGATCTGATGGATTATTTAGAGGCTTCAGAGGTAGGTTATCAAAACCGTTACTGTAAGCCTGTGTTAATTCCACATCTATAACCTTTTCGTTCTTTCTTTCAGGTAGCGCGACCGTTGACCATCCGCACAAATTCGTTAAAAACACGTCGCCGTGACCTCGCTGGTGCGTTAATAAATCGAGGTGTTAATCTTGATCCGCTGGGCAAGTGGACAAACGTCGGCCTTGTAATTTTCAACTCAACGGTTCCGTTGGGCGCCACGCCTGAGTATCTGGCAGGACATTATATGGTTCAGGGCGCCTCCTCTATGCTGCCAGTAATTGCGTTGGCTCCACAGGAGAACGAACGGGTGTTGGACATGTGCTCTGCACCAGGCGGCAAAGGTTCACATATAGCAGCCGTTATGAAGAACACGGGTGTGCTGTTTGCGAACGATGCAAATAGGGACCGCATCAAGGCCGTTGTGGCCAACTTTCACCGTTTAGGGATTGTGAATGCGGTTGTCAGCTGTGAAGATGCCACTAAGTTCAGAAGTATAATGACGGGCTTTGATCGAGTGCTGCTCGATGCGCCCTGCACAGGCACCGGCGTTGTCTCGAAGGATCCGAGTGTTAAGACTACCAAGTCAGAGATTGATGTGCAACGTTGTTATAATTTGCAGCGTAAGCTTTTGCTCACTGCCATTGATTGTGTGGATGCAAAATCAGCCACTGGCGGATATATAGTGTATTCCACTTGCTCCGTCCTGCCCGAGGAGAACGAGTGGGTCATTGATTATGCTCTTAAGAAGCGTAATGTAAAGCTAGTGCCCCTTGGAATTGATTTTGGTGAGCCTGGTTTTACCAAGTTCCGTCAGCATCGCTATCACCCAAGCTTACATTTGAGCAAGCGGTTTTATCCACATACAAACAATATGGATGGCTTTTATGTGGCCAAGCTGAAAAAGTTTTCGAACACCATTCCTATAACCAAAGAGGAGCAGGAAGCGGATGAGAAGCAACTTGACGACGCAATTGCATCAGATCAGGCCGAGCCAAATACGGCAGCAGATAACGAGGAGGAGACAATAGCCCCTGAAGCACCACGCAAAACGCTCGGAAAACGAGCTGGAAAGCCCAGCCTAACAGATGTGGAACAAGACCTAAAAAAGAAAAAGCTTGAAAAAGCTAAGACAAAATATGTAGCCAAGGTGTTTGAAAAGCCCATCAAAATGACGAACAAGATAAGTAAAGAGTCAACGTCGCCTGTTGCAGATACGCCTAAGGTCAAAAAAGAGCAGACCATTTCACAAGAGTCACCATCGAGCAATAAAAAAGAGAAAAGCGTAAAAAAAGAACAGCAACCGGACGCCCAAAAAAATGGACAAAAGCCAAGCAGCAAGGCGCAGCCGCAACACAAAACTAAGCTGACTAATAAGCTCTCACAGGCGCCGCGTATGGATGTGGATGAACTACCATTACTGGAGGGTAAGCCCATTAAAAGGCAAAATAAACTTAAGCAAAAGTCCAAACAGCTGGGACAGTTGACAAAATCCAAGAAGCCAGTGGACAGAAAACAAAAGTTTAAAAAATAAGCATAAATCATTCTAATTTCTATAGTTTAATTGAAATATTTTGTTGGGTGTCAAAGCTTTTTAAGCTGTACATATCCAATTATTTGTTTTTATAATAAGAACAAAATAGTTGGATTTTAAATATATTTACAACCATCATTACAGCTGTATGTATTTTATTAAAGCTTAACATTAAACTGTTTTATCACAATGTTTCTTGACCGGCTTTGTTCACATATGTTGGGGGCAATGTATTTTAACTTTGAAATCCAGCTCTGATTGTTGCAACCACAATCATTTACGCGAGCTGAAAATTAAATTGAAGCTCATGCAAGCTTGTTGATAAGGCTGTCGCTGGATGTGGATGGGTTGAATGACAAGTTTGGTGTCCAGTATGAGACGGGAAACTGAAATGTCGAGTGTACTAATGGGCTTGCTGTGCCTTGTGCCGGCTTTGGCCCAATCACAAGTGGATATTAATGCGGCCACGATGCAAAATATTTATTCAAATCTGGATGCTCGTATCTCACCCTGTAATAATTTCTGGGCGTACGCATGTGGAAATTGGTCTTTTAACTACGTGGACAACTTTGCACTGGCGGAAGAGACTTATGCCAATGAAATGCTGAGAGTGCTGAGAGACAATCGCCTTATTCAGCGGGGGACAGCACCACGCCTATACAATAATATGTTCGACTACTTTACCGCTTGTGCTAAAAATCAAACTGAGGAGCTCCAACTGCCTCATGAACTAACCTTTTACTACTTCGAATGGATACGAGCAATGGCAAGGCTGCGCAAATATGGTTTGAATGGTGTTTTTTTCGAGGAGACGGCGGATGTGGCCTACAACGACTCGCTACGTTTTGTAGTACAGCTGAAAATGCCAGCCGCTCAAAGCAATTATATGGTAAGTTAATAAACAAATTATTTAATAAAAATTCAATGTTTGTCCCAATACCAAATAATAATTATGCCTTACCCCGTATCTTTTAGCCCATATTGCTTTTTAAGCCTGAGATTCAACAATTGGAAAGAGATCTACGTGCATTGTACGAGAAATATCGCAGAAACGAGCCCCTATTGCAATCCTGGACGCTGGGCAGACTCAAGCAGGAAATACCTCAAATCGACTGGCAAATATACTTTAGAGAGCTGCTGGAAGTGGAGCCAAGTGATACCGAGCTTCGTGTAGAGGTCAGTGATGTGGAGTACTTACGAGCCTTGGGCGAGCTGCTGCGGCGCTGCAACAAAACTAGCTTGGAACTATATCTACGTGTGCAGTTTGCCAATTTTGCAAGAGAAGTCAATCCCAGTTCGGGGCATGCTCCAAGAGTTCATAGTTGCATACATCATATGCGCGCCCTACTGCCGCTGGGTATGAACTACATATACGATCGATACATATACAGGACCCGGTCACAGGACACGGGGCAGCTGCAAACTATTTTTGACAGCTTACGTGGTATGTTTGGCAAGTACTTGGATTGGAATCGATTACAGTTGAGTCCACAGCAAATACAATATTTGCATGCCAAACTTGCGGTCATGCAGCTGAAACTGGGTAATCTACCGGATGCGACAACGACAGAGGATTTCTTCGATAGCCATTATGCCAGTGCCAGATTTTCACGTTCCGAGTTCCAGCAAAATCTATGGCAGGCTTTGCGCCTGCGAACGCGTCTGCAGCATGCTCCTTTGCTGCAGCCTGGAGCTACTTTGCAACTGAATCACTACTATGTCAACGACGATCTGTTCAGAGCACGCAATGCACCCTACTTTGAGCATGAACGCAATACGCTGACGGTGCCTTTGATCTTTTTGCAGTGGCCGTTTTACGATCATCGGCAACATTCAATTTTTCAACACAGTCTGATGGGGTTTATTCTAGCACACGAGCTGAGTCACGCCTTTGAGCAGGACGGCATACTCTTCGATTTCGCCGGCAACGAGTCTCCACTGGGTATGCACATACGCCAAAATTCAAAATTTGAAAATGCCCTACAGTGTGTCCTGCAGACGCCAACAAAATCTCTGAGGGAGCGACTAGCGGATTTAAACGGCCTGCAACTGGCATATGATACGTTCTTTGGCATGGGCCATGACTCGCAGCGGTTTGAGTATCAGCCGTATGCATTTGAAAAGGAGTTTCCGGCTCCGCAGCTGTTCCATTTGAACTTTGCGCAGTTTTTTTGTGGCCGATTGCCACCAGCCATTGGGCATGACATGGACGACGTGCGAGTCAACGAAGCTGAAAAAAATTTGCATCAATTTTCTATTGATTTCAGGTGTCGGCATCAGTCACCTTTGAGCAGCTGTGAAATGTGGCGCCCAGCAAGCATTTAAATGTATAGTCCACTTGGAAACTATATATATAAAGGTGTATAAAAAAACGAGTTCAAGCCTCAAGGGTGAGCTTTTTCAGGCTAAACTTAACTAGGTGTTGTACGTTTACCTTAGGTTTGACAACTTTATTCGACTTATACATATAAAAAAAAAAATATTAATAATTTTTCAGCTCAATATACACACAACATGCAAACATGTGTGTATTGAAATACGATTGTCATATTTGTTACTTCTATTTGAAAAATAATAAAACATGGCTTTACATGATAATACGTACCAGTTTTTTCAATGGCTACATTTAAAATGTATGCCGCCGCCACCGTCAAGCCCATGTCACCTCCTCCTCCAATATTACAGCCGCCACTTCCACCATTGCTTCAGCCGTCGCATACTCATGCATTCCGCATACATACATGCATACATATAATCACACGCGCACACACACACACACACACACACACACACACACACACACACACACACACACGCACACACACACACACACACACACACGCACACACGCACACACGCACACACGCGCACACGCGCACACACACACACACACACACACACACACACACACACACACACACACACACACACACACACACACACCACGCACACACGCACACACACACACACACACACACACACATGCATACATACATACATACATACATACATACACCTGCATACATACATACACCATACATACATACACCATACATACATACATACACCTACATACATACACCATACATACATACATACACCTACATACATACATACACCATACATACATATATGCCTACTTATCTACTTACCCACACCACCGCCCTCTGGTCCACCGCCTCGAGCTGCTCCTCCACCGGCCGCTGGCGCCAACGTTTCCTGTATTGTTGAATTTCAGCAGAGCCTACATGAATTTTTGAGAATCGAGGAGGAGAGCTCTTGGTAGAAATTCGTTTTATTTAAATTTGCAGCACAGTGACAAATAGGCTTTGTCTGCGTTTGGTATTCGAAAATAAACATGCACGCAAACATATATACATAAATACATACAAACATGCATGCATATACTAGGACACACACGACCGCACACATACATACATACATACATACACACGCACGCAAAAGCATAATCTTTTGAAAATCGGATGAGATTTGTCCGAGTTATGGGGGTGGGAAACTTTCATCTATTTCTATATCGGATATTTAGGACTACCATTTCCTCATGAATTTTGACTTAAAATAGTGTTGCCAGATTTAGATGCAGAATCGATCTAGAGGCCAAACCATGAAGACCTTATGACCGAGCTATGGGGGTTGGAAATGTTGACCTATGTCTATATAGGATAATTAAGGGTAGCATTTTGACATGAATAAATTTGAACAAGAGAAAATTGCCATTAGGTTCGGTTTTTATGGACTTCCACGAGCTTGAAAAAAAATACCCCTTAAAATCGTACTTAATACATTCGATTTAATATATTCATTATAGCAATTTGAAATTTGTAAAAAGCTAATGCATTTTTTTCATCTTGGGCAAATATAGTCCGACCAGGAGAATCCATGTTCATGCCAATGACGACTTCAAACGATATATCTTAAATAATAATGTAAACATTATAGTTCTACAACAATATTGCATATTGCTTGTTGTTACGGTTTTAGCACAGGGCGCTTATAAGTTGTCGTAGTAATAAGTAAACGACAAAAAGTATGTAACGGCCCATTCAGTTTGATTGTCAATTGCAGTTATCAGATTAAGGCATTGACAACGACATCGTCATATTCAAGGCCAATTGAATGCAAATGCTGAAACTAACCACTCAGAAAATTGTACCGAGTAGTAACAGTGTGTGAGTTACTCTGTTCTTAGTGGTACGTACCTGTACGATAGCCTTAGTGGGTCTGTTATTAAATCTTAACAGTTTTAATAAGTGGGGTGTGTAGGAGCAGGTATATATAAGAATTTTGTTCTGTCATAAATAGTACCCGAAGATTGCATTTTTTAGATAAGACAGACGGACACAAGCCAATATACTCACTTGTTATATTGGGGAGAGTGTATGAAAAATGCCGGTCTCATCTAAGCGAAAGCTTTCTAGCTTTCTGCAGCACGAACACAAAAACTTACACACTCACACACCTAATCGGGTTGCCATCGCCACAACTTGTTGCGAGCGTCCAACGTATCCTGTGTTGTTTGTGGGCGTCGTCAGAGCAACTGTGCTCGTGTGTTTGTGTGGGGTTTGCTCCCGCACCGAAAGCAAGACAACGCTCTGCGAAAGCTCACGCCAGCAGTTCATCGCTGTCAGTTGCCGTTATTAGACGTGAGCTTTGTACGACATTGTCGGTTGAATTCATTATCTTGATAGTGAATTTCGTCGCAGCCTCCGAAAACTTTTTAAAAATATATTCGCAAACGGATTCACAAAACCCAAAACAAAAACACTGTAGTTGTTACTACTATATTAATCTCGCAACTTTTTATTACTTCCGGATTGATGGGATTGATTTAAGTTGTATTTGAATACGCAAATAATATTCACATTTCAAGTTTTGCTATCTGCAATAAAAAATATTGTATGTTTGCGTGCGATCAAAAGTTGAATGTGTTCAGTAGCAACGCGTGAGTTTTGAGTAAATGTACATATGTGTATATGTGAGTTAAGTAATAAAAATGATAAAGGCGATAAACATTTAAAGCTGACAGCACTGACATTCGGCCATGTGAGCCAGTGAGTAGATGTGGGTGAGACGGTAAATTAAACATTTGTTCCACCCATGACATGATTCTGACTTCTGACTTTTCAGTATGGGACTATGCGACTGATTTCACACTTGAATTATAAAAAAACAGAATTGCCTTAATTGTGAATACACTCTGCATTAGCACATTGGGATAATAAACAAGCTATAAAAATGATATTTTCTTAACCAAGTGAGGTCGAGACCCCAGGCAGGCTGTTGATCACTTAGTAGCTCGCGCCCCATTGGTACACAATGAGACTTTTAAATTGAAGAATAAACGTCTGATTAGACGCATCACATAAACAATTTGAAAGTACACGAGCAAAACAAATTGAAGCTTTTTGAATACTGCCAAAATTCTTTAAATGCTCTTTCTTACCCTTCGTTTCTCCCATGTAATTTGGATAGCAGGTCTGTCTGTTGAAGAAGAACCTAAAATTTCCGGTTAGGCAGGTTCTGCACATATCATTGAAAAATATATCTATGAGGTAACATTTTGCAACCTGAATCATCAATACATATTCAATAATTTTATGCTAATATATATGCAGTATATAATATATATTCAGATATATAGTAGAGGCCCTCCTACGTGCTTGATTGCACTGGCTTTTTATATTTTTTATTATTTCTGTTGACCAAAGATAAACATTGTAACATTTTGCAGTGCGTTCATTTGCCTCCAGTGCTGAAAATAAATATTAAATACGAAATAGAAAGATTAGAAACATTAACAACACAAGTAGACAAAACACCAACAACGATATTTAAAATTAAAAGAGCAGCCAAGAAAAACAAATCTAAAAGGGTAAGGTAAGTCAACTGTAAGTTACCCTGTTTGCTCTGAGTCGGTATGGAAATATCTATGAAATGTTTGAATGTATTTTTTTTTTATCCCTCTAAAAACATAGTTTCCATATATTTTTCACTAAAAGCCCTCTAGACTCGAAAATTCACACATTTTGGCATCTGAATTAAATTAACAAGTAAACGTTACCAAACATAGCTAAAAATAACAAAACTTCGCTCAAACTGGATACCGTGGCAGGAATAATTTAAGGTCCTCTAAAACATGCATGCATTTTATGCATTGTAAACGAAATTTCTCTTTTAAATAGGGTATTTAAGAAATGTAGCACCATCTTATTGTTTATAGCTCTAGAATTTGAATTGTTAGGTAAATAGAAAATTTTAATTACACTTAAGTGGCAAGGGAAGCAGTTCAATAAGATAGCCAAATGGATTTCTGAGTGCGAGTGGAAATCAGTTCCAAACTGCGTTAGCTGAGATCCACTTTCTGAAGAGCAGTCAGTGCAAATAATTATAATATGCAGTAGCTGAACTTAGCTCTAAAGGCAGTATTTTCATGCCACACCCACATTACGCTAATTGATTTCAATAGTACTCCAAAAGCTGCGTCATTGTTTTTAGGTGAAATAGGAGTCGTTGCTGTGGCTGTAAAAGATTGCAGGCCACGTATTTACACATGCATATAGATATTAAAACAAAGATAAAACAAACGTATATATAAACTCATGAATTTGTTTAAGAAATTACATATTGCTTATGGGCTCTTTTCTGGCTACGGCTTGGATACGTACATATTCAGCCAAAAGGCAATAAACATGTCTGCAGCTTCTTTTGAAATTTATATATTAATTGCAAATTAAATTTTTGCTTTGCCCACTTTCTGTTTCAGATAAAACAACTTTACACAGGGTCACCCCAAGCAGCCCTTACCCCACTTAACGCAAATTGTTTGAAGTTTAAATCGTGTTTAAATATTTGTTATGCCATTGCATATAAAATTAAGACAGATGAAAAGTTGAGATCTCTGCGTATACTTAATGCTGCTGCTGCTGGTTCTGATGAGGGCAATCGCCCATACGCCGCGTGGGCATCAATTATTGAGTCTTAACATTTTTCCTGTAGTTTGTAAACTTATGGCTATATAACCACATGCACATCAATACTAAATGTTGCTTGTTTTGTTTGGCTTTAATTTGTTTGCCTTTTGTGTGTCGACTCCACCGAGCCAATTGGCCACGGGGACTGCGTTGGGGCAGGAAACCAGCCATTCAAGCAATCGGGCAGGCAGTCGAGCAGCTGGACAGGCGACTGTCCAGCGCGCAAACAAGCTATTTATTTGCTTTCCGACATCCATAAATATCGGTCAACTCGCCTGACTGCATCTGGTTTTGATTTGCGCCCGTGCGGACGACGTCTCCAGCTCCAATTCCAATTGGTTTCACTTTGTTTTCTTCATTCATAAAATTTGCTGTGTGACCTTTTAGTTTTTACGTGGTTTTTATCACGCTGAAACGGTCATACAGCATATGGCATGTCCAATAAGCAGCTCATTTAGGCCGATAATAGCCTCAAAGAGACATATAATTGATAGGGTCTCATGATATCAGCGAGTTGACGTTTTCTTTATCATAATACCCCCGTACTATATAGTTATATGGTCCCATATGTGTGAAATGCCAATTAAAGGTTTACCTACCTATTGTTTTCATTTGTTTTGACACTTTATGAATCATTTAAAGATCGCATCCAGCAGCCTGGTAAATATTATAAATAATAATATTATAACGCTGATCTGAGTCGTTGCAGCCATCAGGAGAATATTTGCTCTATTTACATTGAAGGCAGCTGCGATGCCTGTTTATTTGCATTTCGCTTTAGCTGTTAATTGTGCGCATTAGCAGCCAAATTAGCTGCTTTAATGGAATGGTTACCACAAGGCTTATTAACCAACAAAATAAAAATCATAATCTAACGCACCCGTACAAATATTGCGCTTGTTTGCCCTTAGCATCATAAATAAATCGCAGCTCGCCAAATATTTGAGCACGGCATGCGCCACTTAGTGGCACTTGTCCGATTGGTTACCCCGTTGGCGTATTAGCCCAGAGGGGATCTGGTTCTGCACTATTGGCTCTCCGGAAATGCATGACCACCAAGTTAAATAATTTGTTTGCAATTTTTGACCTCAGTCTGTCAATGTGGTCAAGATCAAAGTTAATAGGCGACTGCGGCTATTGCACTGGCCCCTCTGCCAACTAAATATATACACATATATTATTTGTGTATTTCTTAAAATGTATTTTTAATATATATATATCTTTTTTTGTAGTTCACTAACTTGGGTATTAGGTAATTAACATGCTTCGTTCGGCAATTCCCTCGTCGAGGACAGCAGCGCAAACATTATAGAGATGTCCAGAATATCCCCAAACTTGCCTGTTACCTATTCGTTGGTGTTGTTTTGGGAAATGCTTAAGTCCCAGTATGTGTCTCCACTTTTGAATAAATGTCTAAGGCATAAGAAGAGACTCAAGTGCATATATAAATACCCACCTGCAGTATCTTTATATAAAATCATCTAGGTGGGCAACATTCTCTCCTATTTTTATAGCTTTGTTCTGTGGAAGGAAGTTAAGGGCAAATTTTCGTTATGAGAATATTTGAAATCAGCTTGGATTTTATCCCACTTACAACAATTAAATGCCATTTCAGGATTCAGTTAAATGTGAATAAGTTCCCAAAATAAGCTAGATTCGTATAGCTCGCGAACGACACGAGTGTAATAATATAATGTTTCGTACAATTAGTAGCACAATTTGCAGATAATATAAACGAAGGAGAGATTATCTCAAATGTGTTAATAAGAGGCAAAAAACGCCGACAAGAGCAACCAGTTTTCACTAACAACTAGTTGTCATCAGATTTTGTAATGCTGGTCAGGTATTCTATGGTTTCTAACTGGCATGTTAACACAGGGTATACATACATATTACTGAAAAGGTATACAATTAGAGATATTCCCTTTGAAATCGGGGTGTATGGTAGTCACAGTAGCCCCGCCCAAAGTGTAGGGGCCATAAAGATTGTTGTTTATTTATCTGCATATTATCTGCACATACAGACAACGCCACGTGATTTAAGCGTGTATTATTTGTACAGATTTTTATAAGTTCTACATATATGTACCATATATACAAATCAAATAGCACAACTCAGCGGCATATCTATCTAGATGTGTGTGCAGTATACATATGAACATATGCTTATATGTGTGCCTCTTTGAGAGGGCCTTGCAAATCTCTCGAGTGGGAGCTTGAATAGTGCGTGAATAAGTCGAGTACTTGATTTTATCAGTTAAGCAGATATCACCCAGAAGTTTTTTCACTTTTCAGCTCATCAACATATTTGCGCAATTTCTGTCTAAAGTGAACCGTTTAATTGCGCAGCGCAGCGTGTAGCACGAATACGAAAGTGTGCCCCGGGTTCAGCACCCGCCGTCCCCTGTCCACACTCACATAGACACACACAAATGACGTCCTGCTGGCATGTTCACCGTCAGGAACAAACAATATAGCGATTGTTATAAAAAGTTCGTCGTATGGTTGGCACTTTCATCTGGCTATAGATAGACGGCAGACGGCAACAGATGTGCATCAGAGCAGTGCAACAGTGTACTTCAATACGTTAGCTGATTGAAGGCTGAAAATACACAATAACCAATTACCAAGCAGTTAGCCACATTCTTGGTAACTTAATTTTGTGGCAAGCGCTATGGCGGAGGACGAGTTGCAAGCACTTGTGGAACGCCTCGATGACGCCTCGGCGGAGAACATTGCCAATGCCATTGCCAACTTCTCGCTAGAGATGCTGCAGAGAGCCAGCGCGCTAATTGGCACCCAACAGCCGCACAGCGGTGATATACTCATTAACCGCACCCTGGAGGACCAGTGCAAGCAACAGGCTGAGCAGCAAGATGCCCTATACTCAAGCCCGCATTTAAGCCACACGGGGATAGACCAATATAGCAGTAGCAAAGCATCAGCTGACAAGCCGGTGAGTTGAGTTAATTAAAACGTTGACTAGGATTTTTTGTTGCTTAATTTTAAATACAACAACGACCTAATGTACGGAGAATCGAAACATTTCTTTTTTAATCGAATCAAAACATAGTGTGACATCAGCAAAAGTTAACTGACGTGCCTGATAAGGCCAATTTCAATTTTAATCAAAACGTTGTTGCTGTTGATGATGCACCAAATTTTTTTTTATATTTTAATTCTGTTTTATAAGTTGATAACCAAATATTCCGTCATATAAATAGTTAATATAAATGTTTGACTATTTATTTTTAATGGCAGGCAATCAAAAAACTACTCGTCCAGCATTTGTTTATATTTTTCTATAGTCGCGTATACGTATTTATTTTTGTATGAGTTCACTAAAAATTATTTTTGAATTTTTATCCTGTGATTATGTCGGTCGCAGACCTTGTATTGTCCCACCTCCTTTGATTCGGTGCTCTGTTGGCCTCGCACCAGCGCCAGTACCTGGGCTATTTTACCCTGCTTCGAGGAGTTCAAGGGTGTCCACTACGACACAACAGGTGAGCATGGGATTATGAAATAAAAGAATGGACTCTATGCCCTTTCCCGTTTACAGAGAATGCAACGCGCTTTTGTCATGCGAACGGTACGTGGAATCATTATTCCAATTATAGCAGTTGCCATCAGCAATTGGGCTCGGTGCCTGTTGTTCCAGACTTCTCAGCCAGCGTGGATCTGCCGGCGATTATCTATGCTGGCGGTTATTTCATAAGTTTTGCAACTCTGGTGGTGGCGCTTATAATATTCCTAAGCTTTAAGTGAGTTTTATGAACTGGTTAAAAATATTCTATTCATTTGTCTTTGCTGCAGAGATTTGCGCTGCCTAAGAAATACAATACATGCGAATCTATTTCTAACATACATCACCTCAGCGCTTCTGTGGATCTTAACACTTTTCCTGCAAGTGGTCAGTAAATCTTCCTATAAATAATTTTGCCATAATCTCATTTGGTTTCTAATTGCACCACAGATAACAACTGAATCTAGTCAGGCTGGCTGCATAACGCTGGTCATTATGTTTCAATACTTTTATCTGACTAATTTTTCCTGGATGTTTGTTGAAGGTAAGCTCAATATCTTTTATCTTAAATATAAGCCATATATCAATTTTAAAATTAATTCTTTGCAGGTCTCTATCTCTACACCTTGGTCGTGCAAACATTCTCTAGCGAGAACATAAGCTTTGTTATCTATGCATTAATTGGCTGGGGCTGTCCAGCGCTCTGCATTTTGTTTTGGTCCATTGCCAAGGCATTTGCATCGCATCTGGAGAACGAGCATTTCAATGGTGTAAGTGCGTCATCAGTTTGGCTTTTGCAATTGTTGATAACTAAATAATTAATGTAGCTGGAAATTGAATGTACCTGGATGCGTGAATCTCATATTGATTGGATATTCAAGGGGCCGGCCTCATTGGCGATTCTAATTAATTTAGTATTTCTTATACGCATTATGTGGGTAAGCGTTTAAGCATTTGGAGGTTTTTGATTCTTTTTATCCATTCAAACTTTCCATTATATAGGTACTCATCACCAAATTGCGTTCAGCACACACATTGGAAACGCGACAGTATTATAAGGCCTCCAAGGCTCTTCTTGTGTTAATACCCCTCTTTGGTATTACGTATTTGCTAGTGCTAACTGGACCCGAACAGGGCATCAGCCGTAATCTCTTTGAGGCAATGCGAGCCTTTTTACTCAGTACACAGGTAAATGAATAAAGAACCCACCAGGTGTAACCAACATTTCTCCTAAGATCTGTGTTTATCATTAGGGTTTCTTTGTGGCTCTGTTCTATTGCTTTCTGAACTCTGAGGTGCGCCAGACGCTGCGGCATCGCTTCATAAGATGGCGTGAGAGTCGAAATATTCATCGCAGCAGCTCCCTTAAGAATCGTAGGTGCGTCAACAAGCTGAAATTCTTTTTAAATGGGTATTAATACATAAATTCATATATACATTGAAGCATTTAATTTGGGGTGTTGTTGTTGTGATATGTTATATGTTTTACGCAGTGCATTACATTTTTTGCTGTGGCTCGCTGTTGTCGCTTAACCAAATTAATTTCCATTTCAGACATCGCACATCGAAAGACTACTCGCAGCGCTCGCGTACTGAAAGTCTACGGTGCGTATACGCTATGCTCCTTCCTTGTAGTAGCATCCTTCGCCTTTCTCACCTTTTGTTTAAACTAATTCTACTAAGAACTGCATGAATAAATATGTAATTTTTGATATTCTCATATTTTACGGGTTTTTCTTTGATATTCTGATTTCCGGTTTTAATTCTTTTTATTTATTACTTTACCACTTTTATCATTATTGTAGACTTACTTCGTCAAGTCCTGTGCCCGCCGGACATTTTGAATGATCAATATATTTGTACCGAACAACACGTATACGCCATTGAGATTTCTGTTTTATAATAATATTAATGTATATGTATGTATGTTTATTTGTTTGTAAGTATTGTATTGAGCAAAATATTAAAGTATTACCTTTTGTAAATAATTACACACGGATTTATTTACTTAAATCAATTTTCTCAATTTCATCTCGATCTCTTACAGCACCGAGGAGTGTGTAATCTGTTTGCGGCCGTCGCTGCACACACGTGTTGGCTCGTTAAAACACTGTCACAGCATTGATCTTACCGATTTTGTTTAGACAAAACTGATATTGATATATATGTACGCTCTCAACAAAATATACCAACACACACCTACAATTGTTCTCATGTTACGATAACCAATCAAACAGTTTTTTTTGTGATTTATAATACAACAATTTTAAAACTCGATTAGGATATGATAACACTTCATTTGCCAACTTTGAAACGTGCATTTTTTTTTAAATACCAAAAAAAAGTTTGCGTGCTTAAACTTGACTTGAAGTTTATTTTTGTTGAAAAGGTTTAAAATTAACGTATTTTTGATATTTAGTTGCAAAATCTCTTTTAAGTACAAAATAATATTAAACATAATTTTTTGGGTCAACTAAGATTAGACTTGTTCACAGTGCAGCTTCAAAAACAGGCATTACAAATATTTCAGATGGAGGTGTACCGAATATTGTGATCGAGTTGTTCATTAGTTGCACAGTGGACAGCTTTACTACAATTATAAAAAATTAGCTATAAGTTTTCTAGTTTTTGTCAAATACGTGCCAATGCGTGCAAAATTTGTTGTTACGATTACATATGTGTATATTAACCCTAGTTTTTTGTATTTTTTAAATTTTCATTTGTTTTTTGTTTGCTTCCTATTTATTTATTTTTTTATAAGGTCACATTGTTTGTATCACTGATAATGTAATTTAAAATAATCCTAATACAAAACGAAACACAAAACGATTTGCTGTCATACAATCTATTCTTGTATGTATACTAAACAATATCATGTTTTTGTTTGAATAAAGCTTTAAAATTATCAAAAGTACATCCTATATGCTCATGTTTATCTTGTCCATTTTATTAATTCTCTAAACTAAGTATGCCTTACAAAGTATTTACCTGTTGTGTGCATGTGAGTATATGAAATCTATAAATTTCCTATATTACCTAAAACTATCACTGTCACTCTTACTAAATACATCCTCAATCGCCAAAATGCTAGTTATGTTATTGTTTGGGTATTTACGTATGTGATTTATGTGTGTGCGTATGTTTGAGATAATTAAATAAAAATTAAATTAAAATTAAATAATGAAATTCGTGATTACGCATGGCTGATCTGCCGGAAACCACTTGGTCGCAAAATGTCTTTGAAAAAGTCGCCTCGTTAGCTTATTTTGCTTTCTTTTGCATTGTTTTAGTGGACGCTTAACGCTTAATATGTATTGCGATAATTAAAAATAACAATTACACTATAAACTAATTAACGCACAGAGTGGGAGCGGGAGTTGCGCCTCTTGTCTTATAGATAATATCAAATGCACTCGCCGGGATTCTGTACACAGTACTTGGGAAACAGCGCCTCGGCTTTGATGCCCAACTCTACCAGGCGATTTCTAAACAATGAGATTCGTCGAAATACTTCTGGTGGTACAATGTCAAAGTCATGATCATCATTTGGATCCGACCACAGGCGTTCGGCCAGCGCTGCCGCACGGGGCCACAATCGATTGTCCAATTGATTTTCGTCCACTTGTTCTGTCCATAAGCAGGCCTCACCTCCCAGCACCTGTTAAAAAGGCCTTAATTATTTTCTAGCTCTACAAATTGAGAGCATAATTGATATACACACAAATATTTATATTTATAGTTTACCTGTTTTCGCCGCTTATTATCTAGTCGCATGCGTTCCCAAGGACGATGCTTGTACACATTCTGCCAAGTGCGGTAAGGCGAACAGGCGGCATCACCTGTTGCACGCCAGCTGCCAAATCCACAATCCAAATACCAAGCATCCACATGCGAAAATATAACATTGTAGCCATTGTCCAGGAGGTCATAGTTTTCCTGCCAGGTACTCCCACCCCAGACCTGCACCACAAATTGACTGTTTGGAAGACACTTGGTGTTTGTCAGCGCACTGGACCAGACAACAACGTGCCTGAGCGCTTCATTGCCATTGGCCAGCTTCAGTCTGCGTACCAAAATACGTCACAGCGTGCTTAAAAAGATTATCTTAAAATGTGTGCAGCATTACCTTGCATTAGATTGTAGCATGAAGTCGCACCACAGGCCGCGAAGATCCGTGTCATTGAAGTACTGCGCCCAGCAATCGAGATTCACTTCATCACCGCCTAGGTGAAATATATCCGTGGGCCCGGTCAGCTTTAGAAACTCTTCGTACAGGCGCTGCAGTATGAGGTAGGTGTGGTTATTCTTCGGATTCAACTGGCCGCAAGGCGGTTCGCCACAATAAAAACTCCAAGGCTGCTGATTGATGCACAGCGACAGTTCGCCAAGGCCACGCTTAGGTCCCCAGTCCCAGCCATTTCCTGCATGCGCAGGCGCATCGACTTCCAAAAGTACTTGTACGCCAAAAATCTTGGCGAACTCGGTGACCTCGCGCACATCCTGTTCACTGTATGTTTCGCTCTCAGAGTACGCACCGTGCTCTGCCAGTTCAGGATAGTTTCGTGAAATATACGGGAAACTTTGGGCATCTGTTATATGCCAGTGAAAGCGATTTAACTTGGCCAGGCCCATCGCCGAAATGGTGCGTTTAATGGCATCCACGGAGAAGAAATGCCGAGATGTATCGAGCATTAGGCCGCGATATCGAAACTTAGGCTCATCGTTGATCAGCGAGCTAACATAGGTGCGCAGCAGACGCTCCTCATCGTCATACCAAATGAGTTGCTGTAGCGTAGACAGTCCGTGACGTGCACCAAAAAAAGTTTGCGCTGTGATGTGCACCAATATACGCCGATGCTCATCTGCCAGAAGAGATCGAGTTAATGAAAGAGTTAGGAGTCGTTAATGATTTAATTGCTTACAAGTTGTGCTTAATTTATAACTTTCGTCATTGTCCAGATTAAAGTTTAGCTGATCTGACCCATGCACTGATAGCTTCACCTGCAGACTATCCAAATCGCCAACGCGATGTGATCCAAAAGTGGCGCTAAAGAGCGATCCAGCCAGTGGGGATTCTGCCACGTCTGTGTCTGTTTTGTGTAGCCCCAACCTGAACGAGGGCTCGCTGACTGATGCTGCTGCCATTGATATCTCATCTGTATGCGATGCATAATCCAATCGCTGTATTTGTCGCAATTCCTTAATAAACCAATCAAAGGCCAATTTAAGCTGTTTGCGCACGTCGCGATGCGGTGAATCTAAGCGCAGATGTACATCTTCCACGGAGAAGCGCAGTGTGTGAGCACTGACCAGAGACTTGGAAGTGGGATGTGGCCAAATATTGATATCTCCACAAGTCATTGAGCAGCTGATGAAGGAGACACGCTTTGCGTTGTCTTCGTTCTTGTGATAATTAACGCGTACACATCTATCATGGTCGCATTTATAGGTCCATGACTTTTCCAACGGTCTGAAAGTGGTTAGAGCATTTTGACAAAAAAGTCTTATAACTGGCATACTATACTTACATGGGATCAATATTGCGATCCCTTTGAACGTGTAGCCGCGGCTGTGCTTCGCTGTAGGCTTGTGTCTTGATCACGCCCTGATTCCAATACAAAACTGTCAGTATGAATATGGCTCCTGAGAGAAGCACCAGCAACGCACGGCGTAACGAGACGGCCAATGACATCTTGAAGAGGTAACGTAGGCTATTTACCCAAAAAAAGAAAGACTTTTAGTAAAAGCATTTTGACAAAAAATTTATTAATACTATACTATCCGAACACGTGACGCATACACAGAATTGGTAAATTTTGCTCGAAGCTATGAAATAGTTACCCAAACGGAAACAATACCAAAAAAAAAGCCTACTTGTCATTGTTATCATTCGAAACTGCGACAGCAAAAGGACGACCCCATCGCACTTTAATTAACGTTTGTAATTTGGATGATGAAACTAAATCGAACTGGGCTTAACAATCAACAAAAATCAAAGGAACCCCACTCTGCTGCTATTGCTCCTTACCAGGCGCAGGGAACAGGACGAAACTTGTTGGTTTTGGATTTTACGGCACAAAAAACTCATGGCCGAATAGTTTTTCTTTCATATAGCGTCCGAAACGCAATAGAAAGAAATTGAAGCTAGCTTTGAGTCTCATCATACTATAATGAATATTCAACCAAGAGCTTCAATACTTTAATACAATTACACTGAGGATACTAATCAAGACATTTTTATATTCAGCAAGTCTTTTACACCTACGCCATTGCTTGTCAATTTTCCATTTACAATTTAGCAAAAAGGCAACATCAATGGTAAGGGTCCGACTTTAAAGCCTCCCAATTGCAAACATAAAACAACCATGCGAACACACCCATGTTAAGAGACAAGACCTTGCGACGTTAAGTCTGCAGACTGATGACTAATGCTTTATGCTGGTACACTTTTATATTGTAGGTAGTTTCTGGACTCTAAATAGCCTATAACAAATTGGCGCACCCTGTGCTGCAAGCTTTTTGTGTATCTTACTTAAATATAAGTTGAATAACATTTGAGAATATGAAACATTGACTTGCACAGTAAAATATAGCATGTCAAAAGCCCTCACACGTGCCACATAGTCTACAATTTTGTGTGTCCTGTCAATTTCAAAGCGGTGCTTGCTGGTTAGAAAAAACGTTTTATTGCACAGCACGGTATATTCATAAATAAAAAAGTGCAGAAGATGGCATAAAACATCTTCTGTCTGTCATCTTCATTATTCTTGATAGTATACATAGTATACATACATAGTTAATGCATCCGAAATATAAGGTTTGCTAGCTTTCAGCGGTGGCTCATTAGATAAATCTAATTGTGGCACAGTTACAGTCACAACAACGTAGCATAGAATTGAGCACGGGCTGCGACCTGTGCTTACCTGCAGCGCGTGCGCAATGAAGAGCTTAGTGAGCAAAAGCGCCGAAAACTATCCATCATCACAGAGGACAATATGTGGTGGGATTCGTCTGTGGAGGAGAGCCTCATCTGTGACAGCGATACACAGAACAATCTAATGAGTCGTGTTGTCCTATGCCAACTGTTAAAGGACTGTTGCCACAACTACAGCTACTGGTCTTATGTATTTTAATGGTAATTTTTTCTAGAAGGCCACACAAAACTATAAATAAACCACACAAATCAAGCATTCCGCACTAAAAAGTTGAAACAAAAAGTGTGAATACTGGACGTGCTCCTAACGGGAGCGCGCGCGACTCTCAAGGTGTAAGTAACTACTATGAACACGACTCGTACGGATTTTTCAGCCTTTCAAGATTTTTGCTGGCTGGCAGGTGGGTTTTGAGCTGGTCCCAAAAATGGCGTGCAAGTATTTACATAAATTGTTGAACCACCTGCCAGCGTTTCTGAGCTGCTGGACAAGGATACAGTACAGTATTAGAATATTGTGCGCACATGCGGCGTATAAGCAATATACTTATGAAGATTGACGTTGATAAATGCGCCCTACTTCCTGTCCTGTTTTATGGTATAGTATGTACAGCCAAATAAAATTAACAATTAGAGTAAGTATACATTTTTTCTTTACAAATATTGCGTATTAGACCAAGTGCACACATCGCATACTCAATATGCAGTGCATCGACTGTGCCTTAGAGTCGCGTTATTATTTATGGTCGCATGCCGCGAAAAACGACAGTTGGCGACAAGTGTTGTTCAAATGGCATGCACGGTTGCCACAACAACAACAGCAACAAAAACAACAACAATCATGCATACAACAAAAGCAGTTGGCGCTCAATTTGATGTGAAACGTGCAGGAACCGCACACATGCACATAAAAGGAGACGACGAAAACAGTCACACAAAAAGGAAGCTCAATACAAATGGCTGTGCTTGGCCGCCATTATTGCTGTTGAAAAGGGAAAGCAGCCTGAAAAGCAAGAGCAAAATGGCGGCACAAATTGTAACAGGCGCACAGTGACAGCAACAGCAACGGCAGCAGCAAAAGCAACAGCAACAGCAACGGCTGTTAGCCGAGCAGCAGCCGAAGCTGATTCGTTTTCGGTTGCCTAACAACTTCGTCGTGACATACAACAAAAGGATAAGCCAAGTCAGCCTGCCAGCTAGTCAGCAAGTCAAGCCGGGACTCAGTTGCAATAGCGCAACGCATTCGCTAAGACGCGAACAGAACGCGACGCGGCATCACTCAACAAAAAGTTACTAAATAATCAGCGAATATATAGAAATAGAAACACTTGTACAAATTGTTGGTGGCAAGTTACCTTGGCCATCGATCGCACCTCTCTAGTTCGCATGCCAGGCTGGCGTACATTACGTGCACGAGGCTAGAACTAAGTAGGCAGGGCCGATGTCCTTGGTTTACTCTAGAGCTTGCAGCGTGTGGCAATGGTTATACTGATGTGCTGAGCACTGCGTGCGTCAATTAAAGGCCTGTACAGGTGTGTTGTGTGTGCGTGGGTCAGTGTATTTGTGTTATGGGCACTATAATACGCCTTGGCTAATTGTTATGCAATCGTCTAACTTTAAGCCAAAAGGGATATGTCTTTGAAACGTTATGCAATAATCGCGGCGGTAAGTCAGCAGCAGCAACCGCAGCAGCTGCAGCTACACAATGCAACAGTCATGTCAACAGCAAGGACAACGACAGCAACAGCCTCAGCAATAACCTCATCATCTCAATCCGGCAGCGAGGAAGAGCTGCAGCATTCCCAAGAGCTTGCCAGCAGCTCCTCCATAACCACCTACTACAATGGCGGCATGGGCCTCTATAATCAGCAGCGTGGCATTGGCGGTGGAATATCACTGCTCAATGGCGCAGCCGGCTCCGGCAGCAGTCACGGGACGAGTGGTGGCAGCAGCTCACAGACCTACGCTCACGTTGTCAATGGCAGCGTGAATCTTCTGCTTGGCGGGTGAGTGATGCTGGCAGGCTGGCTTCTCCGATTCCAGCTCCTTTATTCACTTGCAATTATTCATTTATATGCTGCAGTTCGTAAAGTTGGCAACTGACAGTTTGACAAGCGCATAATTGTAAATTAATAAAATACAACCGCTGGGAAGTTTAGAGGCAGCAATAGATTTAATGAAACTTGGAATAATTTCTATATTGAATTAACTTTAAGGAATCCTCTATTATGTTTTTAAAATCAAGTTGAATCAAATTCCTTTAAAACAACTAGTGAACGTTGACGAGTATATGTTTTTTGCAAGCAATACAAATTTAATGTAGAATGCATATTTGCCTTTCAATTAAATAAAAATTCCGCTGATACACGCAGTTAAAAAAAAAAACTTCTACTCATGCCAGCGTCAATTTTATGGACTGTTTAATCTAATATACGCATTATTGAATTATATTAAATGAGGTATTTTCATTGTTATAATGGTTCATTACCCCATACATGTATAATATTTCATCATCCCACAACGCTGCTACTGTTACTGCACCATAGATCATGTGCAAAATGGTTCTGCTTATGATTTATGAGAAAGCAGCAAATTAATAACATAAAAAATTCATGCAAGTCTGAAGAGGAAGATATTAGGATGTCTGTTCCTTTGCCTAACTCTGACATGACAAAGTAACAATATTCATAATTGGTCCCATTTCTTTTCTCCGTCTTCAGATAAAAAATTGTAATGTCAGCTATTTAAATTACTTTTTTTTGTAACACCAGCTCAGATCAGTAAGTACTGGAATTGGGTGGCCTAAAAAATGAGTGTTAAAATAAACGTTTAAAGTGCCGATAAGAACGTTCATGTCTGCAAGCAACACGCGCCATGAACACCGTAACTTTATTTTAACCACATTTTTATCGATTGTCTACATGTCAATGAAATTTAACAAAATATAAATAAAGAAAAGGCTGCACATGCCGCTGATAGTTTTAGCTACTCCCCACGTTATCGAACGCTTTTGGGGCCATTAATGAACTGTTGACATGCGAGGAATTGCGTGAGCCGCAACGGAAAATGAGCAAAGCAACCAGGGCGTGGCAGTGTGGGAAAGGAGGCGCTGAAAACAAGTCGGAGGACAAAGGACAAGCACCGCATTATGTTGGATTTAAAGTGGATTAAGTGACATCATTGATTTGTGTGACGTGTCACAGATTTGAGGAGCAGATTAGTCAACCCTACAATTACCCCACTAATATTTGTATAATCTAGGTTGCATGGGGAACTTTGTGATAACAAATTACGTATACGTAATGATTTTCCGTTATTCCCGATCTTCTCCCAATTAAACACATTTGCGACAACATGCTATAATTACAAAAGTAATACAAAAATTTGTTTTTACCCTCAAGTGACACTGTATTGAATAACATTTGCTTTTCGGGATATTTTTTTATCTATTTGTAAACCCATATGGTTGCGTGCTCTTCGGGACGATTACGAAATGTAATAACACATATGTATGTATGCATGTTTTTGTTAAAATTTAATTGTTACGTTAATTAATTCAACAGAATTAATATAGGCCAAATCAGAGTCGAATTTCGTCAGAAATTCCTGACCATAAACATTGTAATCAGATTGTACTTGTGAAAAAATGTACATTATACAGTCCTTCTTGACAAAAGTTTATAACAAATGCTATAGCTATAGATATTGTCCAAATATTCTGCTTGATTCATATATTTCTCGGGACTTCTCGCTTCACGGTTATAGATCTGAGGTAAAAGGGCTTTTATTCAAGGGTATTTTATATTTGACTAAGAACAAAAAATATTTATGTCTATCTCATTATTGATTTGTAGGTCTATGCTCTGCCTGGTGACTACAATTTTATGTGTAGTTTGCTATTGTTGCCATCGCAATATCAAAAAGCGTACTGAGGCCGCCTACAGGCAGCAACAACATCAATGGCTGGAGAATGATCCCAATATGGAAATTTATAGTGTTGAACAGGTAATATAAAATACCTTTAATACTGAGATTGCTTTTAAAACATTTTAATTTGCTTCCGGGAGCCCAGAGATAAAGTTTTATGTTGTGCTTAATGCTGTAAGTCTCAAAACCAGAATTTAGCACGATATTTTATTTGTTTGTGTATTTTTGGCGCCAAATGCGTTTCAACTTCTGCACCATATCTAAAACATGATTCGGTAATGTATGCTACCGAAAAGCATTTACAAGGTACAACCACAAAAAAACGGCTAGCTTTGGCGGTACTGTAAGCTCCCTTTAGAAGTGGACATTATGCTCTACTTTGCTATGGGCCTTAATAAGTTGTTGGGCCGCTGTTCATCCCACTTGCACAATAACACAGAACTTATTGTTGTTTGTTGGCCCTGTGGGAAAAGACGTAGTCGCCATCGCCAGCGTAAATCAACGGTTACTCGGTTCATGTCACCTAAAGTTGTCAACGGCAGTATGAGAATGGGCTACTGGAGAAGAACTGTTATATCGGAGTTACCGATATAAGTAAATTTATGATGTGTGTGCAATTTAAACATTTTTATTTGTGCAGCGGTTATTTCCTTTTTCGCAATATTATTTTTGAGAAAGGCACAACTAAAGGCCTACAATCGCGCCTTGACTTACCTAACTAGCCATTTCTCTGGTTTTCAGTGCTATGAGACTTCGGGTCTCTTTTTGGGGGATTCAACGGACGGCCTAGCCACCTTGCCGGCCTTGCATCATGAGCCGCCGCCTTCCTATGACGCTGTTGTTTTGCACGAGCAGCAGCTGTTGCAACAGCAACAGCAACAACTGGAGGAGCAACAACTGCAGCTACAGCAACAGCAACTACTTTTACAACGAGTCTCGCCGCCGCCTGGATATCGCTCCACGCTGGATATAAGCAACGTGCAGCAAGTAATGGGGGTGTCAAGTGGCGATGGCAGCGCCGATGGCATTACAGGGAGCAGCAGTTGCAGCAGTAGTGCCGGAGCTGGCGCACTGTTGGTTAACAAGCAATTGCAGCGCACTTTAAATGCTCAATCCTGTTGCTCTCTGCAGCGTGCCGAGGTGGAAAACATGTGGAACGCAGCCGCAGCGGCAGTGGTTGCGCGCAATGGTCATTGCCAGGAACTGGACACATATATGCCTTCGCCATCGCCATCGCCTTTGCCGTTACCACTAGCACTCCAGGCACGCAAACATGCCCAGGCGGCCATGCGGCTGAATAGTTTCGGGAGACGTTACTTGCAGTACAGCCAACATCATCAGCAGCAGCACAGCCACTACAGACGCGGCTGTCCATTGTGCGGCAAGTTTCGTTACGCGTCCGAAGACGAGGCGTTGACGGCATCTGTGGAGAGTGTCCCGGAACAGTACGATGCCAATGACAATTTCGCAAGTGCTGAGCAACAGCAGCCGCAAGCGGCCATAGAAGCTCCAAATCGAATTGATGCTGATGCAGCAAATGGAAATGTGGTGGACAGCACAACTGAGGGAACGTTAGCAACTGATAGCGACGTAGACGAAAATGACAATGCAGAAGCGATGTCAGTAGCAGCAGAAGTGGCAACAGCGACTGCAATTGTAGCTGTGGTTGCTGAAAACGGCCACCTGGACGCCAACCTGGATATTGACAATATCAACGAGAACGGCATCGTCAGTCTGGACATGAGCAAAATCATTGACATATCGGGCCTACCCACATACGAGGGCGCCCTAAAGCTTGAATCCAGCGGCTATGTGTGAAACTCAAATGTTTCTTGGCATGCATAAGTTCAAAATTTACAATACGATATATATCACATATGTGCTTTATTTTTTAAGACAGTTAAGAGCAGAGAAATCAGTCTGCGATGTGTGTTGTTCTGGCCGATGCCTTGAGTATTCTTAGTATTAGGTAATTTCCCCGATTTCTACCAACTATTCTTTAGCAATCTTGATCTCGGGTTGCGTGATTTTTGCATTTGCCCCCAAACCATTAAGGTTCCTCTGTAACACACACAAATGTATTGTTAATGTTAGCTGTTAGTTCTAAGCATGCATATCCCAGATGAAAAGGTTTGCTGCTAGCAAGTTATAAACAAAAATATCAATAAAAATGTACTTGAGCAAATTTAACTGAACCACTAAACTTTGTGGAACCTTAACCGTAATACTTTTGCCTTTACGCTCATCAAAGCTAATCTGATTGATTTCGCATTAAATATAACGATTGAGTAGGCCAAGAGTGACATGACGCCTAACAAGCGGCAAGAGTATTACCGTTAACCGTGAAAAGGGCCCCTATTCGGGAAAAGACTTATATATGATGGTGTAGGAGGCACACACCTACCCACTTACCGACCCACACACACGCGTTGTTGTCTCTGCCGCGTTTTGCTCGTCCCATGACGGCAATAAAGAAAATATGGCCGCAAACAAATCGCCCGTAATGTGAAGCCAGGCTTGACAACAGAACTTGGAGAAAAGCCAACAAATAAGTTACATACTAAAAAATGGTAACAAGCAACTTGTTAGAAGCTCTCATTATTTGTGGCAATTTCGAATGTATAGGCGGCTGCTGAGAAAAAGGGTTCGCTTGGAACAAAAACTTGTATTGTCGACACACTTGCAAAGGATGACGGACAGGAGGCAGCAGCTGTGCCCAGGTAATGTAGATGTAATAAATCTAATTATGCATGCATTAACTGGCACCCTACGGCCCGCACACACTCGAATATATTCCGAAATGCACTTTCGCCAAGGATTCGCCATATTGTCTTTTTTTCTTTTATTTTTTTGCAGAATCAGAACAAGAGTTCAGTTTTTCTTACTCACTTAGTGCACGAAACACTAAAAATAGTTTTAGCCCAGACAGGCATTGCCCCCGCCCAACTCATACGTATATGGGCTGTTCAATTTGCAGTGTGGCTTATCGTGCGCATTATGATCTCATGACCCAATAGCTAAGATTGCGGCCGCTTAAGATGGATGGGGGATAATCCGGCTAGATGGCGCGTGTGTGACCCAAATAGAAACGTATGCGCAATGCCAGTTGAAGTTGTTGTCTAATAATGCCTAACAATCCGCACAGCAATAATAAATTGAGAATTTATCGTTTAACACCTGCAACACATACCGTCGGAGCAACAGCATTTCGATCAGAAAACTTGTAGACATAAGAGCTACAACAACAAATGCTTATTGCCATGCTAAAGATATGCACAACATTTCAATTTGCTTTATTTATATTTATCCCGCATAGTGCGGCCTATGTCCAATAAAAACTTGTTTAAAATTCACACAAAATTCAGTTGGAACCCGTGTGGCTTATAATTGCAACTGAAAATGATGCGTTGCGTTGGTGGCACAACAAGTGCGGCATCCAAACAGGCAGCCACTGCTGAGCAAATAGAGACTACGTCAGAGAAAGAGAGAGAGAGAGAGAGAGAGAGAGGGAGAGAGAGGGAGAGAGCGAGAATTAGAGAGACAACGATGCTAATACGCTAGCTAGACAAAATAGAGCGTAGACTGAGGCCTCTATATAAAAGAATTCCGAGCTGAGTGTGACGGTATGGGACGATGCTCTGATGTAGACGAAGGCGAAGGCGCAACTAACTGCGCAGCGGCATCGACAAGCATTTGACCCTTTGCTGTTGGGGTTGACTTCTCATTATTGTACTGAGAGGTGTTGCTTCCTTTATTAATTGGAATCGAGTGATATATGAAGACGCATCCTTAACAGCCACAGCTCCACAGGCTGTGTCACTTATTATTTGTAGTAATTTTTTTCCAACTGTAACAAATTATGAGCTAAAATTTAATTTACTCTTGGCTGTACGTCTACGTTTAAGGGTAATCATTGCCTGAGTAAAATAGGTCTGAGTGTCAACGGCACGTGCTTAAAAATAGCCAGTGGGGTTAATGGGAGAAAAGCAAAGCGCCAAATAATGTGAGCAGCTGAGTGAAAATAAGAGAGAACATTTTAATTTATCAAGTGCGAATCTACAAATCATATACGCATATATTTTATAATGTGAAATGTGTTTATATCATTTTTTCATGTAGTATTTATATTAGATGACATTCTGAAATAAACCGACAACATAAATTAAGACATAAATTTTAATAAGATTACCGGATAAGACAGCCGAAGAAAACTAGTATGAAAATTTGCACTTATTCGATTATCAGAGTGGAAAACAAAATCATATCTGAGACTCGGAGCGGCAGCAACAACAAAATGTTGAGTGAATGTTCATACATATATACACATATATTCAAATGCAAGTACGACAACTACAGCTTTGGTGACGCAAGTACTGACACAAAGAAACGCAAACGAAAACTGAAAGTATTATTCCAAATAGCCGAAACGAAATGATGCGAAGACGACCCAAGTACACAGTTAACTTACAGACGAGCATAAAGTACACATTTTAGATACTGACCCACACCGCAATGTGAAATGCTCTTTGCATGTCCTGAATATGCTCTGTGCCACCAAAGTCTCCTCTTCAACAAAGCCGCTATCTATCAAAAGCGAAAGATTTGTTTTTGTGGCAGCAAGCGGTGGAGGCGGCGCGACAGGTTAAAAGTGCGACGGCCAATGGTTGAACGTAGTTTAACTCACTAAGGAAACGTTTGCTGCTTCGTGGTATTGTGCGTTTTGCGAGACTTACAGCATTCAATATTACACATTCACATTTTAATATATTATTATTTACACAAATTCCACTTCGTCTGCCCGTAGCTTATTTTTACCAACACTAATAGTTGTACATACAGCTGTGGTCACCCAAAACCATTTAAATCCTAAATTGTAACATTCGATATTTGCAGTGTGGCCGTTCAACAGCAATTTAAAGATACTGACATTACGAATGCTACATATCGAAACTCTTGCTATCGCGTTTAGTCGGTGCGTCGCTACATTAACCGTTAGTTTCCGGGCAAAATATAAGTAGTGCAATATGTGTAAATATATTAAAATGTGAATAATGAATAATAATGTAAGTCTCAAAGGGCGCACAACCATGAGCAGCAAACGTGTTCGTTGTAAATTAAACTGCCTTCGCAATTTTAACCTATCGTGCCACAAGTGCGTCGGTGGATTAACCGTTACTTTTCGGGCAAACATTAATAAGTGGAATTTTGTGCCAATATCAATATATCAAAATGTGAATGCTAAGTCCCGCAAAATGCACAAAACCACGAGGCAGCAAACGTTTCCTTTGTGAATTACACTGCGTTCAACCATTGGCCGTCGCAACTTAACCTGTCGCGCCACCTCCACCGCTTACTGCCACAAGAACAAATTCAAGGTATGTTAATGTTATACATTTAATTGCATGGGCAGATTGTCCGTCATATTCAACAAATTGTTTATGTTGAACCCTGTCACCTAGGATTAAAAACAAGATTTTTTTCAATATGTATTTGTGAAGTGTCTCTGCAAACGATACGTAAGCAATTAGAAAATCGCTAACGCGCTTCAATAAGTTTAACAAGCGCAAGCAGACGCTTGAATTTAAATCAAATACTTGATAAATATGTACAGTAAATCTTTGATTAAGAGGTTAGTTATTCAGATAGTTCCCCATGTACGCAAGTTCTTCATCTTGGCCGCTGTCGCTCTGACGCACAGCCATAGCAGTTTCCACAAGATAATAAAGACATTTATATTTATCGCGTTCCTCACGACTTAAAGCTGAAAGTAATCTATTGTTATATGCAACGCATCTATCTAATCTAATTCAATATTACTGCACCTTGACGTGGAGGTGTTTGCGCTTCAATTTGTGTATTATCATTATCTCTTATGGTAGCATTTTCTTCCTGCTCTGGAGCACATGCAACGCCATCATCTGCATTCGAACTCGTCACAATAGTTGCCTCGGCGCCTAACATATGATCCAGTAGTTGCTGAGTGCCTATAATTTTAGAAACGGCGTGAGAACTATAAATTTTGATATCTCGATAGACATACTTACTCTCACTCTTAATCTGCGTGGGGACTGGATCACAATTGGAAGCACTAGCATTATTTTTGGTGGTGGTCACTTCCTCGGTGCTGAAAACGGTCCTGCATAGCATTAAGAAAGTGCATAGGTAGAGAGCAAACAGTGTAGTTTTGTTTGTACGCATAGAAGTTTTTGGCAACATGTATAACAGGGATCACGGTTGTACGTCTCCACTCATTACGTCTAGCGTCATGACGTGTTGCACTTAATCTAGAAATACTTACTTGATGACACTCTGCCAGTCATCAGAGGTCTCAAAGCGCACTTCTTCCTCGCTGACCTGCTCGCAGGACTCGTAGTCATGGCCGCTTTCCTCACCCTCAGATCTATGAATGAAAACGTGGCCATTAATTGCGACAGTTGACGGCAAGCTCCTATCAAACTTATAAGCTAAAACTAAAGCATGAAGCTACCTAAGCGCAGCCACAAAACCATTGCAATCATCCTGTTTAGAAAATACTTCTGCTTTAGACAGATACAGTTTCTGTTGGTCCCCTTGGGCACGTTCCTGCTTAATTATTTTATTTGCCACAGTCTCGTTCTTGTTCAGCTCGGTCTGACGTTTGCGTCCGCGCTTCCTTGGCTTGTCCTCATCGAACTCGGGTGGCAGTTGGCCATAAGGGCTATATGATAACATGGAATTGCTGGCGCTATAGCTGCTGCTGCTGCTACTGCTGGTACTACCATCGCTCATGGCCGCCTTGCGCAACTGATAGCTTTGTATCTTATCGATTATGGTAGCTTGCAACGATGTGTGCAGCCTCTGAAAGCCCATCGGATTGTTTGCTATTGCTTGTTGCCAACTTGGGGGAAGGGTTTTTTGGCTACAGGCTAATTACTTAAGCAACCTGAGCATTACCTGTAAATAACACTCTCATCGAACTCTGGCTCCATTTTGACTATCTGGCCATTGGGTGCACGCACATATTCATCGAAATTGGTGAGTACATTGGCTATTCCCTCATGCATTTCAGCGGCACTGTGCACCTCCTCTGTAGCGCCAACAACCTTTGGAAGAAATATTTTAAGATGTATGAATTGATCAATCGTGATTACATATAAATCTCACCACTTCCGAGGCAGGGCTGCCTGTAATGGGATTTGGGGCGCAGTTAATATTTAAACCCATGGAACCCGAAGAGTTTGGGCTTATTTTTTTACCACGGCGCGAGATAGTAAAATGCAAAGGATCATTACCCTCGCGGCGTATCATCTCTGGCAGAATGCGCCGACGAGCATTTATGAACCAGTTGCATACTTGAAGCACGGTTAGATTCGCCTCCTGGGAGAGGGCAAACTTCTCTGCATCACTGGGATACGCATTGTAGCGATGCTCGTAAAGCCAGCGTTTCAATATCTTCACAGAGTGCTTTGGCAAATTGCCGCGACGTTTTCTAAGCGAACCATTGACATCAATGTGCGTTTCTACCAGCATATCATGAAAGTTCTGTATTTCCTGAACCGCTTGCTCAGAGTCTTGGTCCTCTTCGACAATCTCATCTGCAGATAGGGTGCCCAGCACCGCCATTGTGTCCTGCTGTAAATGATCCTGGTCGATACTGGATTCCGAGTTGTAGCGCTCACGTCCCGAAACGCCTAAATCGAACAGTCAATAGGTCACATATAGATTTGATGCCGGTACTAACCTTCGCTTTCTAACAAATTCGCTTGTACATCAGCCTCGTGCATCATGTCCTGAATATTCCGGCGCACTTGGCGATCCAACACCAAATCAACTTCATGCTGTTCCGGCGAGATCATGATTACACACAGCAAACACCAACAAAAAAAAGGAGTACAAGCACGGAATGACTTGCAGCTCCTCAAAAACTTTTTTCACAAAAAAAAATAGTAAATAAATATCTTCTATATATTTTCTAATTTTCGTATTTTTGTGTTCACAGCACCGGCTTTGAAATTAGACTAACTTTGACTAGACGACATTTTCAAGCTGCCACAAATTTATCATGGCCTCCTACTGCATATTTATTTATTTTGAAAATTCTCGCCTGAAAATTTGTTTGTTATCGAAACCTACTGTGATATCGTCTATCAACAGCTCCTAGTATAAGACTTTACCTAAGACGTGACAGTATAACATGTCAAATTGACATTGCCAAGCAGAATTTTTGACAAATCGCTTAATACGCGCGCTTAATTCACACAAGGTAAACACTACAGTTGTTCAGTGATTCAATATTTTACGTTGAAGTTTAAATGGTTTATAGAATTGTCTTCTAACCTCCCTGTGGGAGCTGCGCTTGGGTTGCTTTCTGCGTAGTATTTTATGTATTTGAGAGTGTTGTTGTTGTTTATCTAAAATGGTGTACACGTGCCGCCAGTGGATGTATCGTTTCATCTAATTTATATATACACGTACACCGCAGATTTAGTTTAGCGAACAATTAGAATAGCAATGTTTTGTTTAGCTGCTGTTTTAATTATGTTTTTTTTTTGATTTGATAAGTACACACTTACGCGAGCATCAATTCGTGCACGCAGCCAACTTCACTTAAGAGTAAAATGTGCGCACAGCTAACTTCACGGTATACAAAAATAATAAACAACGAATGGTACACAATGGTTGATAGCGACGAAATGGCTTGCGTCTTAGACGAGCAGCTATTGTTAAACACAAAAAGCAGTGGCAATAAGCGCAATAATCACCAGCGAATGGATGAGGAGAATTTAGAAATGGATCTTAAGACTCCAGTCGAAGGGCACGCAGATCCGCTGCAGGAAACATCTTCGTTGTCATCTAACTTTTTGTGGCTTTTTAATGATGAAGACATTTTGCTAGATGCACAGCTCTCTGAGGAGGTACTGATACCTGGCAAAGGTCGTGGTAAACGTGGGCGGCCTTCAAACAGCGGCGTCAGTTTTTATTCTTGCAGTGGTCACATCTGGAACGTGGATCGTGATGTGACTCCTGTACAGGAGGAACTGATGGTTCCTAGGCAGCAAGCTTGCGGTAAAGGGCCGGCAAGATCCGTTTCCAATGCTGTGGAGTCTTGGATGCTATTATTTGATGATGAAATGTTGCGCATGCTGCTTCGCCTGGTTAACGAGCGGATACGTAAGCGACGAACCAGTAATGCTGCAGAGCGGTCCGTAGATCTCACAGAGCTGCGCTCTTGGCTGGGCTTAAGTTATTTGTGTGGCGTTTTTCGTAATGCGCAGTACAATGGACCGCTGGGTAGTTAAACAGCTATCACGTATAATTTATCCGTTCTCTCACCCTTTCGCTTTTAACAGAGGAGCTCTGGACGCTAGAGCTAGGAAATGCCATCTTTCGTGCTGCAATGTCGCTCACACGCTTCGAGTTTATTGCAAATTGCCTTAGCTATCAGAGTGATAGCAGCTGGAACGATGCACAGCGCCTGTGGCAAAAACTACTTATAAACTGTCGCTCTTATTATGGACCCAGTGGTTGGCTTTGTGTGGATGAGCAGCAGTCTCTTGATAATGTGCTCTTGGCACTCTGCTGTGATGCCAAGACTCTCTATATGACCAATGCGTTACTTACAAAGCCAGAGTTGAAGCCCAATAAGGAACTGATGCAGCTCATTTGCGATTACAAAACCACAGGTCGTAATGTAACGCTATGCTCGGACTTTGTCAGCGTGAACCATTGCGAACAACTGCTGCAATGCAATTTAAGTAGTATTTGCACATTGCCCTCCACTTCGTTGGACTATCCTAAAGCTTGGTCAGGTGGAACCCTTAAAATCGGCTCTAAGAAACTATCCCAGCAATCTGGCGTCGCATTGCTCAGCTGTGGTTTGAACAGTCAATTAAATGCCTTGCAAACGCAACTACACACTTTCCAAACCTGCAACCAATTTTTAGAATTGTCCAACAGATATAGTACAGCTCTGTCTCTGCCTGCAAGTCTGGCGGGAGCTAAGCCTGGCTTATTCCTGCAGTTGCTGCATTTGATGCTCAATGTGGCAGCTGTTAACGCATGGATATTACTCCGACTATCGCCAACCGGCGATGCCAATATGGAGCAACGCGACTGCCAGCGCCAACTGGGACTCTTTTTAACTCAGCAACGCTTACAACGTCGCCTGCATCGTCGGTCTACGAATACATCGCTTGTTATGCGTTTGCAAATTTGTGAGATTTTGGGTCAATCTAGCCAGCGGCTGTTAAGTGAAGCATCGAACGATGCAAAGCACTCAAATGGAATAGGCGTTATTAGTGTGGCTAATGCCATGCTACCCGAAGGTGTCACTTTGGTTAGTCGTTATGGAGATAGGTATCGCCGTTGCAAACCCTGCGCTCGCAACAAGCGTGAAATTAAAGCGCGTTCTCGTTGCCAACAGTGTCAGGTGCATCGATGTGGCAATCATCTAATCTCACGCTGTTATGAATGTATGGGACTTGAAACGTCGCAGTTACCTGGTGGGAACATCAAGGACATTTAAAACTGTCGACATGAGATACCCTTTGAATAATAATAAAATAGTTAAGCAAAAATAGTCTAAAAAAATTGCAAAGAATTTGGTTCAAATTTAGTCAAAGGCTTAATAGTACGTATTGGCCTTAAGTAAATATAAATTTGGCAGCTTGTTAAAGTGATATTGAATAATTTTTTTTTGCCAATTGTCCATTATATTCGTGAGCAAAACTAAAAGTGTTAAAGGTATATAACGTTTATTAAAGGTTTAAAGGTATATGTGCATATTGCTGTAATGCAATAACGGGATGATTGTTGTTGCATCATTTGGTGCTCTACAATTATAATTACGGTTTCAGAGAGTGCGAAACTTATTGCCTCTAAAATTTGTACTGGAACGATTTTGTCTTGTACTTGGCCGCACTACGATTGCCAGCTGCTGTCTCAAATGGATCGCTTTGATCAAGGAAAAGACTAAGGAACTGTTCATTTTGCAGCTCATTCAATGGCATTTCAAGTTCGCTACAGGATTTTACAATTTCAGCACACGCACGCAGGTCCTTGCGCAAGTCTGTAAAATATAAAAATTAGTCATATATCCAGTATAATTAAATAAAGTATGACCCATACATTGATAGTTGAAGAGCAAACTTAAGCAATTTCCACATGCGGTTCGCTGATTGTGCTGCAAAAATACCTCTATTAGACGATGAACGGCATCAATGTTGTGGCGACTCAGGAACGAGGAGCAGAGAGGACTGGCTCTAAAAGAATTATTTTAAGAATTTCGAATATCAATAAAAAATTGGTGGATTAATCAAATTAGTACGCACCTGCGATCCACAAGTTGCTGCAGCTCCTTATAATGTTCGAATAGTTCGCCTGCAGATTTTTGATCACAAAACCAATCACTGGCAAAACACTGTTTCCACACGCACGCCACCACAAATATGTCCTTGTGCTCTCGGTATATGTCACGCGCGACTTCTATAAGAGATACAAGTACTGCTTCGCTTTTCTGGGCCAAAGTCTCCTCTACAATGGTACGAAAGGCAACGCGAATCATGCGTCTGCCCTCTTCTGTATTAAGGCTTCCGCCATAGCCGCGATGCAGCGTCATTAACGCGACATCTGAGTTGCCATTGTGCCATAGGGCAATAGCCTTAAACGGAGCCAGATCCGAGTAAGTGCTTGCAAAAGGATGCTTTAAGTGTCGGCATGTCTCTGTAAGCGATTCCAGCTGCTGAATACGGCCCAATGAGCTCAAATACTTTAAGCAGGAGATAAAAACTTCGTTGCAGGGCAACTGCTGCCAGCGTACGCATTGGCGTATTAAATAGAGAAAGTCAACCTTATTCTTGATCTCCAGCGTGGCTAGGAGCAAATTGTCCAGCTGCGGTTGCGACAGAGATCGTATGTCTAGGCCCAGTTGCGGTGAGCGTAGCGTTTTCAAGTCGCTCATCATACCTTTAGACATCAGACCGACATTCTGTCCAAAGTTCCCTCCGTAATTAGAATCCTCGACAACGGGTTTCATCAGATTTTCTCGCAGCTCCTCCCATTTTTGTGTCTTACGGTTGACCAACTCGTTGGTAAAGCAATCAATGGCATCTAACTGCGTAGAGGACTTGCGCTGCTGTCGCTGCGAAGCACTCGGCCAAAGGAATGCGGTGAGGTAGTTTTGAAAACGTTGCAAGCCCTTTGGCGAGCCGGGTGCTACCGTTGTCGTACCGCTGCTGGTCAGGCGCGTTAGCATGGCCATCTCAGAATGGACGCCACTAGCTGTTTAGCAGACCAGGCACAGACAACACACCTCAGATTGTATAATTGTATTTTCTGTATTTGTTTTTTCTCTTCGCACACTGTTATACCTTTACACTTATCGACAGAATATAAGACTATCGATACATCAATTTTTTGTACCTTTGTTTTATATTGCGAATATGCTAAGTGTATGGAAAGTTTTAATAACTTCTGCAATTAGAAAACGTAACTCATATTTACTGATATATTGATTAATTAGGGTTTATTTTAAAATTATATGTAATTATTTATTCATTTTAATTGAATGCAAGCTTAAAAGAAAATATATATTTTCATTGCGCTTGTTTGATTTTACAAGAGCTGTCAGCCGGTCTGCAAGTCGCTCAGCAAACCAATCGATATGATATATATCTACCCGCTGTTTCAGAGGAACGTATAATTTTCACTACTTGGCCACGCTTCAGGCCAAAGTAGCGTGCGACAGGATCTCCCGCTTGGATCCGCATCAACATGTTCTCCTTTAGCTTATATCTACTAAGTAGCTCTTGTTTATCCTCCGCTGTCATTACCACATGCTCCGGCACCAGCTCGTGCTCTGTAATGTTGATAAGCAGCTCAGACTCCAGAAACTGTTCGAGTATATACTTGGGTGCCATGTCGACCAACGATTGCTTGGCCGAGGGAGTCATGCCACCTTGCACCACGACGATGGCTCTATGAATGTTTTCCTCCTGCATGCGGGTACAGTACGTCTTTATGGTTTTGATGCCAATCTTCGGTTCCTCGGGAAAGAAGACAAACATCTGGTCAGTAGGATCGTCGTTGTGGGCCACCAATACAATCAAATCTGAGCGCGACGGGCGCTTGTCACTGGGTTTGTCGCCAAACATTTCCTTAAACTGCTCCAGAGTCTGGTCCAATTCATCCTGGGTCACAAGGTACCCACGATCGTGGCTTAGTTGCATGATAGTCTTGCGTATTCGCCAAAGTTTATAAGTTTCCGCCTCATCATCCATTGTTATTGAAGTTTTTTATTAAATGTCAGTAAATCAGAGAACCACGCCGCACCAGCGTGGAGGTTGGTCGACTTAATAGTGACGAGATACGATATATCGCGCTATATGGGAGTGTTGCGCAACGCTTAACATTCTTAACTTTGAGCGCGCTCCTATCGAATTTCAAATGTGGTGGAATATTGTCCTATGTTGTCAGTTAGTTACCATGTCGCATAGTCATTGCTCACTGTCATTTTTGTATAATGTCACGTATTGTATTTAATTCATAAGCACACGAGGTATTTTTCTTAATATTTTACGTGTATAATTCAGTTACCGCCAGACTAAAACACGTGCAAAATTTGTAGTATTTCAATACCTGTTAATGTGCTGTCCTATTACCTGCGTGCATGAGGAGAGTGATTTTTAGCTAATAACTAGATTTGTCATTAATATTTTTTGTTATATTATTTACTTCCTTTCTATCTTCTTATTCAGTCATCTCTGCTTATAATGAAATTCCATAGACAATTACGACTGAAATATATTTTGAGTAATATACAGGGTATATTGGTGGTGACAATCTCACAATGTTCACGAGGGGTTCACAATAATTTGAAATATCATAGTATGACTTTCGTATTGGGGCGCCTGGGCACACGTTCACGTTAGCCCTGTCGCCAATGTCACCGCAAAGGACTGACAGTTTATCTAATAGAAAATTTTCTGCACGTTGTGTTTCCAAGACACTTAGTTTCCCCTTTCAACAAATTGTGTGGAAAATATGAATATGAATGTTCACCAATTTTTTATTAATAGAATGCTTATAATATATGCACAAACCTAAAAATATCTCTATAAATAAAACTGTTTGTCCGGGCTGACTGACTGATTGGCGATCAACGCATAGCCCAAACCTTAAGAGCTGGGAAGCTGAAATGTTCACTGTAGTTACCCTTTTTGGGGGTGACGGGGAATTCCACTCCATGTGTGGAAAATCACGAAAAACGTTTGTATGAAACTTCTTTATTTGCTATTTATTTTGCATAGCATCGACGAATAGGCTTGGTCTTTGTTTGATATTAGAAAATAAACATGAATGCATACATCTATACATAAATGCATATATATAAATACACTAGAACACACACGCACACAAACACGCACATACACATATGACAATTATATACTTTCGTATTAAATACTTTATCATTATACTATCTGGTATACATAAATGGTATAACATAAATTTTCTAAAAGAACTTTAAAATAAGTTTGAAACCGGTCTGACGATAAGCCAATTTACTTTTTAGATGCTGATCCAGCCAAACCTTATGAAAATCAGTTAAGTTTTGACCGAGTTATGGGGTATGAAATATTGACCTATGTCTGTATAGGATATTTGAGGGTACAATTTTCATATGCATTTTGACTAAAAATTGTGTTGCCAGATTTAGGTGCATAATTTATCTAGAGGCCAAACCATCAACAAAAAGCCAAACCTTATGAATATCGGTTGAGTTTTGATCATGTTATGAGGGTGGGAAATGTTGACTTTTGTCTATATAGGATATTTGAGGGTACAATTTGCACATGCATTTTGACTAAAAATTGTGTTGCCAGGCTAAGATGCATAATTTATCTAGAGGCCAAACCATGAACAAAACGCCAAACCTTGTGAAAATCGGTGGAGTTTTGACCGAGTTATGAGGGTGGGAAATGTTTACCTTTGTTTATATAGGATATATGAGGGTACAATTTCCACATGCATTTTGACTAAATATTGTATTGCCAGATTAAGATGCAGATTGATCTAGAGGCCAAACCATGAACAAAAAGCCAAACCTTATGAAAATCGGTTGTGTTATGACCGAGTTATGAGGTTGGAAAATGTTGACTTTGTATATATTGGATATTTGCGGGTACAACTTTCACATGAATTTTGACTAAAAATAGTGTTGCCATGCTTAGATGCAGAATTGATATAGAGGCCCAACCATGAACAAAACGCCAAACCTTGTGAAAATCGGTTGAGTTTTGACCGAGTTATGAGGGTGGGAAATGTTGACCTTTGTCTATATAGGATATTTGAGGGTACAATTTTCACATGGAATTTGAGTAAAAATTGTGTTGCCAGATTAAGATGCAGAATTTATCTAGAGGCTAAACCATGATCAAAAAGCCAAATCTTATGAAAATCGGTTGAGTTTTGCCCGAGTTATGAGGTTGGAAAATGTTGACCTTTGTTTATATTGGATATTTGAGGGTACAACTTTCACATGAATTTTGACTAAAAATAGTGTTGCCATGCTTAGATGCAGAATTGATATAAAGGCCCAACCATGAACAAAACGCCAAACCTTGTGAAAATCGGTTGAGTTTTGACCGAGTTATGAGGGTGTTAAATATTGACCTTTGTCTATATAGGATATTTGAGGGTACAATTTGCACATGCATTTTGACTAAAACTTGTGTTGCCAGGCTAAGATGCAGAATTTATCTAGAGGCCAAACCATGAACAAAACGCCAAACCTTGTGAAAATCGGTGGAGTTTTGACCGAGTTATGAGGGTGGGAAATGTTCACCTTTGTCTATATAGGATATTTGAGGGTACAATTTTCACATGCATTTTGACTAAAAATAGTGCTGCCATGCTTGGATGCAAAATTGATATAGAGGCCAAACCATGAACAAAAAGCCAAACTTTATGAAAATCGGTTGAGTTTTGACCGAGTTATAAGGGGGGGAAATATTGACCTTTGTCTATATAGGATATTTGAAGGTTCAATTTTCACATGGAATTTGAGTAAAAATTGTGTTGCCAGATTAAGATGCAGAATTTATCTAACGGCTACACCATGATCAAAAAGCCAAACCTTATGAAAATCGGTTGAGTTTTGGCCGAGTTATGAGGTTGGAAAATGTTGACCTTTGTTTATATTGCTTAGATGCAAAATTGATATAGAGGCCAAGCCATGAACAAAACGCCAAACCTTGTGAAAATCGGTTGAGTTTTGACCGAGTTATGAGGGTGTTAAATATTGACCTATGTCTATATAGGATATTTGAGGGTACAATTTTCACATGCATTTTGACTAAAAATTGTGTTGCCAGGTTAAGATGCAGAATTTATCTAGAGGCCAAACCATCAACAAAAAGCCAAACTTTATGAAAATCGGTTGAGTTTTGACCGAGTTATGAGGGTGGGAAATGTTGACCTTTGTCTATACAGGATATTTGAGGGTACTATTTTCAAATGCATTTTGACTAAAAATTGTGTTGCCAGATTAAGATGCAGAACTTATCTAGAGGCCAAACCATCAACAAAAAGCCAAACCTTCTGAAAATTGGTTGAGTTATGACCGAGTTATAAGGGAGGGAAATGTTGACCTTTGTCTATATAGGATATTTGAGGGTACAATTTTCACATGCATTTTGACTAAAAATTGTGTTGCCAGGTTAAGATGCAGAATTTATCTAGAGGCCAAACCATCAACAAAAAGCCAAACTTTATGAAAATCGGTTGAGTTTTGACCGAGTTATGAGGGTGGGAAATGTTGACCTTTGTCTATATAGGATATTTGAGGGTACAATTTTCACATGCATTTTGACTAAAAATTGTGTTGCCAGGTTAAGATACAGAATTTATCTAGAGGCCAAACCATGAACAAAACGCCAAACCTTGTGAAAATCGGTTGAGTTTTGACCGTGTTATGAGGGTGGGAAATGTTGACCTTTGTCTATATAGGATATTTGAGGGTACAATTTTCACATGGAATTTGAGTAAAAATTGTGTTGCCAGATTAAGATGCAGAATTTGTCTAGAGGCTAAACCATGATCAAAAAGCCAAACCTTATGAAAATCGGTTGAGTTTTGGCCGAGTTATGAGGTTGGAAAATGTTGACCTTTGTTTACATTGGATATTTGAGGGTACAACTTTCACATGAATTTTGACTAAAAATAGTGTTGCCATGCTTAGATGCAAAATTGATATAGAGGCCAAACCGTGAACAAAACGCCAAACCTTGTGAAAATCGGTGGAGTTTTGACCGAGTTATGAGGGTGGGAAATGTTCACCTTTGTCTATATAGGATATTTGAGGGTACAATTTTCACATGGAATTTGAGTAAAAATTGTGTTGCCAGATTAAGATGCAGAATTTATCTAGAGGCTAAACCATGATCAAAAAGCCAAATCTTATGAAAATCGGTTGAGTTTTGCCCGAGTTATGAGGTTGGAAAATGTTGACCTTTGTTTATATTGGATATTTGAGGGTACAACTTTCACATGAATTTTGACTAAAAATAGTGTTGCCATGCTTAGATGCAGAATTGATATAAAGGCCCAACCATGAACAAAACGCCAAACCTTGTGAAAATCGGTTGAGTTTTGACCGAGTTATGAGGGTGTTAAATATTGACCTTTGTCTATATAGGATATTTGAGGGTACAATTTGCACATGCATTTTGACTAAAAATTGTGTTGCCAGGCTAAGATGCAGAATTTATCTAGAGGCCAAACCATGAACAAAACGCCAAACCTTGTGAAAATCGGTGGAGTTTTGACCGAGTTATGAGGGTGGGAAATGTTCACCTTTGTCTATATAGGATATTTGAGGGTACAATTTTCACATGCATTTTGACTAAAAATAGTGCTGCCATGCTTGGATGCAAAATTGATATAGAGGCCAAACCATGAACAAAAAGCCAAACTTTATGAAAATCGGTTGAGTTTTGACCGAGTTATAAGGGGGGGAAATATTGACCTTTGTCTATATAGGATATTTGAAGGTTCAATTTTCACATGGAATTTGAGTAAAAATTGTGTTGCCAGATTAAGATGCAGAATTTATCTAACGGCTACACCATGATCAAAAAGCCAAACCTTATGAAAATCGGTTGAGTTTTGGCCGAGTTATGAGGTTGGAAAATGTTGACCTTTGTTTATATTGCTTAGATGCAAAATTGATATAGAGGCCAAGCCATGAACAAAACGCCAAACCTTGTGAAAATCGGTTGAGTTTTGACCGAGTTATGAGGGTGTTAAATATTGACCTATGTCTATATAGGATATTTGAGGGTACAATTTTCACATGCATTTTGACTAAAAATTGTGTTGCCAGGTTAAGATGCAGAATTTATCTAGAGGCCAAACCATCAACAAAAAGCCAAACTTTATGAAAATCGGTTGAGTTTTGACCGAGTTATGAGGGTGGGAAATGTTGACCTTTGTCTATACAGGATATTTGAGGGTACTATTTTCAAATGCATTTTGACTAAAAATTGTGTTGCCAGATTAAGATGCAGAACTTATCTAGAGGCCAAACCATCAACAAAAAGCCAAACCTTCTGAAAATTGGTTGAGTTATGACCGAGTTATAAGGGAGGGAAATGTTGACCTTTGTCTGTAGAGGATATTTGAGGGTACAATTTTCACATGCATTTTGACTAAAAATTGTGTTGCCAGGTTAAGATACAGAATTTATCTAGAGGCCAAACCATGAACAAAACGCCAAACCTTGTGAAAATCGGTTGAGTTTTGACCGTGTTATGAGGGTGGGAAATGTTGACCTTTGTCTATATAGGATATTTGAGGGTACAATTTTCACATGGAATTTGAGTAAAAATTGTGTTGCCAGATTAAGATGCAGAATTTGTCTAGAGGCTAAACCATGATCAAAAAGCCAAACCTTATGAAAATCGGTTGAGTTTTGGCCGAGTTATGAGGTTGGAAAATGTTGACCTTTGTTTACATTGGATATTTGAGGGTACAACTTTCACATGAATTTTGACTAAAAATAGTGTTGCCATGCTTAGATGCAAAATTGATATAGAGGCCAAACCGTGAACAAAACGCCAAACCTTGTGAAAATCGGTGGAGTTTTGACCGAGTTATGAGGGTGGGAAATGTTCACCTTTGTCTATATAGGATATTTGAGGGTACAATTTTCACATGCATTTTGACTAAAAATTGTGTTGCCAGGTTAAGATACAGAATTTATCTAGAGGCCAAACCATGAACAAAACGCCAAACCTTGTGAAAATCGGTTGAGTTTTGACCGAGTTATGAGGGTGGGAAATGTTGACCTTTGTCTATATAGGATATTTGAGGGTACAATTTTCACATGGAATTTGAGTAAAAATTGTGTTGCCAGATTAAGATGCAGAATTTGTCTAGAGGCTAAACCATGATCAAAAAGCCAAACCTTATGAAAATCGGTTGAGTTTTGGCCGAGTTATGAGGTTGGAAAATATTGACCTTTGTTTATATTGGATATTTGAGGGTACAACTTTCACATGAATTTTGACTAAAAATAGTGTTGCCATGCTTAGATGCAAAATTGATATAGAGGCCAAACCATGAACAAAAAGCCAAACTTTATGAAAATCGGTTGAGTTTTGACCGAGTTATAAGGGGGGGAAATATTGACCTTTGTCTATATAGGATATTTGAAGGTTCAATTTTCACATGGAATTTGAGTAAAAATTGTGTTGCCAGATTAAGATGCAGAATTTATCTAACGGCTACACCATGATCAAAAAGCCAAACCTTATGAAAATCGGTTGAGTTTTGGCCGAGTTATGAGGTTGGAAAATGTTGACCTTTGTTTATATTGCTTAGATGCAAAATTGATATAGAGGCCAAGCCATGAACAAAACGCCAAACCTTGTGAAAATCGGTTGAGTTTTGACCGAGTTATGAGGGTGTTAAATATTGACCTATGTCTATATAGGATATTTGAGGGTACAATTTTCACATGCATTTTGACTAAAAATTGTGTTGCCAGGTTAAGATGCAGAATTTATCTAGAGGCCAAACCATCAACAAAAAGCCAAACTTTATGAAAATCGGTTGAGTTTTGACCGAGTTATGAGGGTGGGAAATGTTGACCTTTGTCTATACAGGATATTTGAGGGTACTATTTTCAAATGCATTTTGACTAAAAATTGTGTTGCCAGATTAAGATGCAGAACTTATCTAGAGGCCAAACCATCAACAAAAAGCCAAACCTTCTGAAAATTGGTTGAGTTATGACCGAGTTATAAGGGAGGGAAATGTTGACCTTTGTCTGTAGAGGATATTTGAGGGTACAATTTTCACATGCATTTTGACTAAAAATTGTGTTGCCAGGTTAAGATACAGAATTTATCTAGAGGCCAAACCATGAACAAAACGCCAAACCTTGTGAAAATCGGTTGAGTTTTGACCGTGTTATGAGGGTGGGAAATGTTGACCTTTGTCTATATAGGATATTTGAGGGTACAATTTTCACATGGAATTTGAGTAAAAATTGTGTTGCCAGATTAAGATGCAGAATTTGTCTAGAGGCTAAACCATGATCAAAAAGCCAAACCTTATGAAAATCGGTTGAGTTTTGGCCGAGTTATGAGGTTGGAAAATGTTGACCTTTGTTTACATTGGATATTTGAGGGTACAACTTTCACATGAATTTTGACTAAAAATAGTGTTGCCATGCTTAGATGCAAAATTGATATAGAGGCCAAACCGTGAACAAAACGCCAAACCTTGTGAAAATCGGTGGAGTTTTGACCGAGTTATGAGGGTGGGAAATGTTCACCTTTGTCTATATAGGATATTTGAGGGTACAATTTTCACATGCATTTTGACTAAAAATTGTGTTGCCAGGTTAAGATACAGAATTTATCTAGAGGCCAAACCATGAACAAAACGCCAAACCTTGTGAAAATCGGTTGAGTTTTGACCGAGTTATGAGGGTGGGAAATGTTGACCTTTGTCTATATAGGATATTTGAGGGTACAATTTTCACATGGAATTTGAGTAAAAATTGTGTTGCCAGATTAAGATGCAGAATTTGTCTAGAGGCTAAACCATGATCAAAAAGCCAAACCTTATGAAAATCGGTTGAGTTTTGGCCGAGTTATGAGGTTGGAAAATATTGACCTTTGTTTATATTGGATATTTGAGGGTACAACTTTCACATGAATTTTGACTAAAAATAGTGTTGCCATGCTTAGATGCAAAATTGATATAGAGGCCAAACCATGAACAAAACGCCAAACCTTGTGAAAATCGGTTGAGTTTTGAGCGAGTTATGAGGGTGTTAAATATTGACCTATGTCTATATAGGATATTTGAGGGTACAATTTTCACATGCATTTTGACTAAAAATTGTGTTGCCAAATTAAGATGCAAAATTTATCTAGAGGCCAAACCATGAACAAAACGCCAAACCTTGTGAAAATCGGTTGAGTTTTGGCCGAGTTATGAGGTTGGAAAATGTTGACCTTTGTTTATATTGGATATTTGAGGGTACAACTTTCACATGAATTTTGACTAAAAATAGTGTTGCCATTCTTAGATGCATAATTGATATAGAGGCCAAACCATGAACAAAAAGCCATACTTTATGAAAATCGGTTGAGTTTTGACCGAGTTATGAGGGTGGGAAATGTTGACCTTTGTCTATATAGAATATTTGAGAGTACAATTTTCACATGAATTTTGACTAGAAATTGTGTTGCCAGGATAAGATGCAGAATTTATCTAGAAGCCAAACCATGAACAAAACGCCAAACCTTGTGAAAATCGGTGGAGTTTTGACCGAGTTATGAGGGTGGGAAATGTTCACCTTTGTCTATATAGGATATTTGAGGGTACAATTTTCACATGCATTTTGACTAAAAATAGTGCTGCCATGCTTGGATGCAAAATTGATATAGAGGCCAAACCATGAACAAAAAGCCAAACTTTATGAAAATCGGTTGAGTTTTGACCGAGTTATAAGGGGGGGAAATATTGACCTTTGTCTATATAGGATATTTGAAGGTTCAATTTTCACATGGAATTTGAGTAAAAATTGTGTTGCCAGATTAAGATGCAGAATTTGTCTAGAGGCTAAACCATGATCAAAAAGCCAAACCTTATGAAAATCGGTTGAGTTTTGGCCGAGTTATGAGGTTGGAAAATGTTGACCTTTGTCTATATAGGATATTTGAGGGTACAATTTTCACATGCATTTTGACTAAAAATTGTGTTGCCAGGTTAAGATACAGAATTTATCTAGAGGCCAAACCATGAACAAAACGCCAAACCTTGTGAAAATCGGTTGAGTTTTGACCGAGTTATGAGGGTGGGAAATGTTGACCTTTGTCTATATAGGATATTTGAGGGTACAATTTTCACATGGAATTTGAGTAAAAATTGTGTTGCCAGATTAAGATGCAGAATTTGTCTAGAGGCTAAACCATGATCAAAAAGCCAAACCTTATGAAAATCGGTTGAGTTTTGGCCGAGTTATGAGGTTGGAAAATGTTGACCTTTGTTTATATTGGATATTTGAGGGTACAACTTTCACATGAATTTTGACTAAAAATAGTGTTGCCATGCTTAGATGCAAAATTGATATAGAGGCCAAACCATGAACAAAACGCCAAACCTTGTGAAAATCGGTTGAGTTTTGACCGAGTTATGAGGGTGGGAAATGTTGACCTTTGTCTATATAGGATATTTGAGGGTACAATTTTCACATGGAATTTGAGTAAAAATTGTGTTGTCAGATTAAGATGCAGAATTTATCTAGAGGCTAAACCATGATCAAAAAGCCAAATCTTATGAAAATCGGTTGAGTTTTGCCCGAGTTATGAGGTTGGAAAATGTTGACCTTTGTTTATATTGGATATTTGAGGGTACAATTTTCACATGCATTTTGACTAAAAATTGTGTTGCCAGGTTAAGATACAGAATTTATCTAGAGGCCAAACCATGAACAAAACGCCAAACCTTGTGAAAATCGGTTGAGTTTTGACCGAGTTATGAGGGTGGGAAATGTTGACCTTTGTCTATATAGGATATTTGAGGGTACAATTTTCACATGGAATTTGAGTAAAAATTGTGTTGCCAGATTAAGATGCAGAATTTGTCTAGAGGCTAAACCATGATCAAAAAGCCAAACCTTATGAAAATCGGTTGAGTTTTGGCCGAGTTATGAGGTTGGAAAATGTTGACCTTTGTTTATATTGGATATTTGAGGGTACAACTTTCACATGAATTTTGACTAAAAATAGTGTTGCCATGCTTAGATGCAAAATTGATATAGAGGCCAAACCATGAACAAAACGCCAAACCTTGTGAAAATCGGTTGAGTTTTGAGCGAGTTATGAGGGTGTTAAATATTGACCTATGTCTATATAGGATATTTGAGGGTACAATTTTCACATGCATTTTGACTAAAAATTGTGTTGCCAAATTAAGATGCAAAATTTATCTAGAGGCCAAACCATGAACAAAACGCCAAACCTTGTGAAAATCGGTTGAGTTTTGGCCGAGTTATGAGGTTGGAAAATGTTGACCTTTGTTTATATTGGATATTTGAGGGTACAACTTTCACATGAATTTTGACTAAAAATAGTGTTGCCATTCTTAGATGCATAATTGATATAGAGGCCAAACCATGAACAAAAAGCCATACTTTATGAAAATCGGTTGAGTTTTGACCGAGTTATGAGGGTGGGAAATGTTGACCTTTGTCTATATAGAATATTTGAGAGTACAATTTTCACATGAATTTTGACTAGAAATTGTGTTGCCAGGATAAGATGCAGAATTTATCTAGAAGCCAAACCATGAACAAAACGCCAAACCTTGTGAAAATCGGTGGAGTTTTGACCGAGTTATGAGGGTGGGAAATGTTCACCTTTGTCTATATAGGATATTTGAGGGTACAATTTTCACATGCATTTTGACTAAAAATAGTGCTGCCATGCTTGGATGCAAAATTGATATAGAGGCCAAACCATGAACAAAAAGCCAAACTTTATGAAAATCGGTTGAGTTTTGACCGAGTTATAAGGGGGGGAAATATTGACCTTTGTCTATATAGGATATTTGAAGGTTCAATTTTCACATGGAATTTGAGTAAAAATTGTGTTGCCAGATTAAGATGCAGAATTTGTCTAGAGGCTAAACCATGATCAAAAAGCCAAACCTTATGAAAATCGGTTGAGTTTTGGCCGAGTTATGAGGTTGGAAAATGTTGACCTTTGTCTATATAGGATATTTGAGGGTACAATTTTCACATGCATTTTGACTAAAAATTGTGTTGCCAGGTTAAGATACAGAATTTATCTAGAGGCCAAACCATGAACAAAACGCCAAACCTTGTGAAAATCGGTTGAGTTTTGACCGAGTTATGAGGGTGGGAAATGTTGACCTTTGTCTATATAGGATATTTGAGGGTACAATTTTCACATGGAATTTGAGTAAAAATTGTGTTGCCAGATTAAGATGCAGAATTTGTCTAGAGGCTAAACCATGATCAAAAAGCCAAACCTTATGAAAATCGGTTGAGTTTTGGCCGAGTTATGAGGTTGGAAAATGTTGACCTTTGTTTATATTGGATATTTGAGGGTACAACTTTCACATGAATTTTGACTAAAAATAGTGTTGCCATGCTTAGATGCAAAATTGATATAGAGGCCAAACCATGAACAAAACGCCAAACCTTGTGAAAATCGGTTGAGTTTTGACCGAGTTATGAGGGTGGGAAATGTTGACCTTTGTCTATATAGGATATTTGAGGGTACAATTTTCACATGGAATTTGAGTAAAAATTGTGTTGCCAGATTAAGATGCAGAATTTATCTAGAGGCTAAACCATGATCAAAAAGCCAAATCTTATGAAAATCGGTTGAGTTTTGCCCGAGTTATGAGGTTGGAAAATGTTGACCTTTGTTTATATTGGATATTTGAGGGTACAACTTTCACATGAATTTTGACTAAAAATAGTGTTGCCATGCTTAGATGCAGAATTGATATAAAGGCCCAACCATGAACAAAACGCCAAACCTTGTGAAAATCGGTTGAGTTTTGACCGAGTTATGAGGGTGTTAAATATTGACCTTTGTCTATGTAGGATATTTGAGGGTACAATTTTCACATGGAATTTGAGTAAAAATTGTGTTGCCAGATTAAGATGCAGAATTTATCTAGAGGCTAAACCATGATCAAAAAGCCAAATCTTATGAAAATCGGTTGAGTTTTGCCCGAGTTATGAGGTTGGAAAATGTTGACCTTTGTTTATATTGGATATTTGAGGGTACAACTTTCACATGAATTTTGAATAAAAATAGTGTTGCCATGCTTAGATGCAGAATTGATATAAAGGCCCAACCATGAACAAAACGCCAAACCTTGTGAAAATCGGTTGAGTTTTGACCGAGTTATGAGGGTGTTAAATATTGACCTTTGTCTATATAGGATATTTGAGGGTACAATTTGCACATGCATTTTGACTAAAAATTGTGTTGCCAGGCTAAGATGCAGAATTTATCTAGAGGCCAAACCATGAACAAAACGCCAAACCTTGTGAAAATCGGTGGAGTTTTGACCGAGTTATGAGGGTGGGAAATGTTCACCTTTGTCTATATAGGATATTTGAGGGTACAATTTTCACATGCATTTTGACTAAAAATAGTGCTGCCATGCTTGGATGCAAAATTGATATAGAGGCCAAACCATGAACAAAAAGCCAAACTTTATGAAAATCGGTTGAGTTTTGACCGAGTTATAAGGGGGGGAAATATTGACCTTTGTCTATATAGGATATTTGAAGGTTCAATTTTCACATGGAATTTGAGTAAAAATTGTGTTGCCAGATTAAGATGCAGAATTTATCTAACGGCTACACCATGATCAAAAAGCCAAACCTTATGAAAATCGGTTGAGTTTTGGCCGAGTTATGAGGTTGGAAAATGTTGACCTTTGTTTATATTGCTTAGATGCAAAATTGATATAGAGGCCAAGCCATGAACAAAACGCCAAACTTTATGAAAATCGGTTGAGTTTTGACCGAGTTATGAGGGTGGGAAATGTTGACCTTTGTCTATACAGGATATTTGAGGGTACTATTTTCAAATGCATTTTGACTAAAAATTGTGTTGCCAGATTAAGATGCAGAACTTATCTAGAGGCCAAACCATCAACAAAAAGCCAAACCTTCTGAAAATTGGTTGAGTTATGACCGAGTTATAAGGGAGGGAAATGTTGACCTTTGTCTGTAGAGGATATTTGAGGGTACAATTTTCACATGCATTTTGACTAAAAATTGTGTTGCCAGGTTAAGATACAGAATTTATCTAGAGGCCAAACCATGAACAAAACGCCAAACCTTGTGAAAATCGGTTGAGTTTTGACCGTGTTATGAGGGTGGGAAATGTTGACCTTTGTCTATATAGGATATTTGAGGGTACAATTTTCACATGGAATTTGAGTAAAAATTGTGTTGCCAGATTAAGATGCAGAATTTGTCTAGAGGCTAAACCATGATCAAAAAGCCAAACCTTATGAAAATCGGTTGAGTTTTGGCCGAGTTATGAGGTTGGAAAATGTTGACCTTTGTTTACATTGGATATTTGAGGGTACAACTTTCACATGAATTTTGACTAAAAATAGTGTTGCCATGCTTAGATGCAAAATTGATATAGAGGCCAAACCGTGAACAAAACGCCAAACCTTGTGAAAATCGGTGGAGTTTTGACCGAGTTATGAGGGTGGGAAATGTTCACCTTTGTCTATATAGGATATTTGAGGGTACAATTTTCACATGCATTTTGACTAAAAATTGTGTTGCCAGGTTAAGATACAGAATTTATCTAGAGGCCAAACCATGAACAAAACGCCAAACCTTGTGAAAATCGGTTGAGTTTTGACCGAGTTATGAGGGTGGGAAATGTTGACCTTTGTCTATATAGGATATTTGAGGGTACAATTTTCACATGGAATTTGAGTAAAAATTGTGTTGCCAGATTAAGATGCAGAATTTGTCTAGAGGCTAAACCATGATCAAAAAGCCAAACCTTATGAAAATCGGTTGAGTTTTGGCCGAGTTATGAGGTTGGAAAATGTTGACCTTTGTTTATATTGGATATTTGAGGGTACAACTTTCACATGAATTTTGACTAAAAATAGTGTTGCCATGCTTAGATGCAAAATTGATATAGAGGCCAAACCATGAACAAAACGCCAAACCTTGTGAAAATCGGTTGAGTTTTGACCGAGTTATGAGGGTGTTAAATATTGACCTTTGTCTATATAGGATATTTGAGGGTACAATTTGCACATGCATTTTGACTAAAAATTGTGTTGCCAGGCTAAGATGCAGAATTTATCTAGAGGCCAAACCATGAACAAAACGCCAAACCTTGTGAAAATCGGTGGAGTTTTGACCGAGTTATGAGGGTGGGAAATGTTCACCTTTGTCTATATAGGATATTTGAGGGTACAATTTTCACATGCATTTTGACTAAAAATAGTGCTGCCATGCTTGGATGCAAAATTGATATAGAGGCCAAACCATGAACAAAAAGCCAAACTTTATGAAAATCGGTTGAGTTTTGACCGAGTTATAAGGGGGGGAAATATTGACCTTTGTCTATATAGGATATTTGAAGGTTCAATTTTCACATGGAATTTGAGTAAAAATTGTGTTGCCAGATTAAGATGCAGAATTTATCTAACGGCTACACCATGATCAAAAAGCCAAACCTTATGAAAATCGGTTGAGTTTTGGCCGAGTTATGAGGTTGGAAAATGTTGACCTTTGTTTATATTGCTTAGATGCAAAATTGATATAGAGGCCAAGCCATGAACAAAACGCCAAACTTTATGAAAATCGGTTGAGTTTTGACCGAGTTATGAGGGTGGGAAATGTTGACCTTTGTCTATACAGGATATTTGAGGGTACTATTTTCAAATGCATTTTGACTAAAAATTGTGTTGCCAGATTAAGATGCAGAACTTATCTAGAGGCCAAACCATCAACAAAAAGCCAAACCTTCTGAAAATTGGTTGAGTTATGACCGAGTTATAAGGGAGGGAAATGTTGACCTTTGTCTGTAGAGGATATTTGAGGGTACAATTTTCACATGCATTTTGACTAAAAATTGTGTTGCCAGGTTAAGATACAGAATTTATCTAGAGGCCAAACCATGAACAAAACGCCAAACCTTGTGAAAATCGGTTGAGTTTTGACCGTGTTATGAGGGTGGGAAATGTTGACCTTTGTCTATATAGGATATTTGAGGGTACAATTTTCACATGGAATTTGAGTAAAAATTGTGTTGCCAGATTAAGATGCAGAATTTGTCTAGAGGCTAAACCATGATCAAAAAGCCAAACCTTATGAAAATCGGTTGAGTTTTGGCCGAGTTATGAGGTTGGAAAATGTTGACCTTTGTTTACATTGGATATTTGAGGGTACAACTTTCACATGAATTTTGACTAAAAATAGTGTTGCCATGCTTAGATGCAAAATTGATATAGAGGCCAAACCGTGAACAAAACGCCAAACCTTGTGAAAATCGGTGGAGTTTTGACCGAGTTATGAGGGTGGGAAATGTTCACCTTTGTCTATATAGGATATTTGAGGGTACAATTTTCACATGCATTTTGACTAAAAATTGTGTTGCCAGGTTAAGATACAGAATTTATCTAGAGGCCAAACCATGAACAAAACGCCAAACCTTGTGAAAATCGGTTGAGTTTTGACCGAGTTATGAGGGTGGGAAATGTTGACCTTTGTCTATATAGGATATTTGAGGGTACAATTTTCACATGGAATTTGAGTAAAAATTGTGTTGCCAGATTAAGATGCAGAATTTGTCTAGAGGCTAAACCATGATCAAAAAGCCAAACCTTATGAAAATCGGTTGAGTTTTGGCCGAGTTATGAGGTTGGAAAATGTTGACCTTTGTTTATATTGGATATTTGAGGGTACAACTTTCACATGAATTTTGACTAAAAATAGTGTTGCCATGCTTAGATGCAAAATTGATATAGAGGCCAAACCATGAACAAAACGCCAAACCTTGTGAAAATCGGTTGAGTTTTGAGCGAGTTATGAGGGTGTTAAATATTGACCTATGTCTATATAGGATATTTGAGGGTACAATTTTCACATGCATTTTGACTAAAAATTGTGTTGCCAAATTAAGATGCAAAATTTATCTAGAGGCCAAACCATGAACAAAACGCCAAACCTTGTGAAAATCGGTTGAGTTTTGGCCGAGTTATGAGGTTGGAAAATGTTGACCTTTGTTTATATTGGATATTTGAGGGTACAACTTTCACATGAATTTTGACTAAAAATAGTGTTGCCATTCTTAGATGCATAATTGATATAGAGGCCAAACCATGAACAAAAAGCCATACTTTATGAAAATCGGTTGAGTTTTGACCGAGTTATGAGGGTGGGAAATGTTGACCTTTGTCTATATAGAATATTTGAGAGTACAATTTTCACATGAATTTTGACTAGAAATTGTGTTGCCAGGATAAGATGCAGAATTTATCTAGAAGCCAAACCATGAACAAAACGCCAAACCTTGTGAAAATCGGTGGAGTTTTGACCGAGTTATGAGGGTGGGAAATGTTCACCTTTGTCTATATAGGATATTTGAGGGTACAATTTTCACATGCATTTTGACTAAAAATAGTGCTGCCATGCTTGGATGCAAAATTGATATAGAGGCCAAACCATGAACAAAAAGCCAAACTTTATGAAAATCGGTTGAGTTTTGACCGAGTTATAAGGGGGGGAAATATTGACCTTTGTCTATATAGGATATTTGAAGGTTCAATTTTCACATGGAATTTGAGTAAAAATTGTGTTGCCAGATTAAGATGCAGAATTTATCTAACGGCTACACCATGATCAAAAAGCCAAACCTTATGAAAATCGGTTGAGTTTTGGCCGAGTTATGAGGTTGGAAAATGTTGACCTTTGTTTATATTGCTTAGATGCAAAATTGATATAGAGGCCAAGCCATGAACAAAACGCCAAACCTTGTGAAAATCGGTTGAGTTTTGACCGAGTTATGAGGGTGTTAAATATTGACCTATGTCTATATAGGATATTTGAGGGTACAATTTTCACATGCATTTTGACTAAAAATTGTGTTGCCAGGTTAAGATGCAGAATTTATCTAGAGGCCAAACCATCAACAAAAAGCCAAACTTTATGAAAATCGGTTGAGTTTTGACCGAGTTATGAGGGTGGGAAATGTTGACCTTTGTCTATACAGGATATTTGAGGGTACTATTTTCAAATGCATTTTGACTAAAAATTGTGTTGCCAGATTAAGATGCAGAACTTATCTAGAGGCCAAACCATCAACAAAAAGCCAAACCTTCTGAAAATTGGTTGAGTTATGACCGAGTTATAAGGGAGGGAAATGTTGACCTTTGTCTGTAGAGGATATTTGAGGGTACAATTTTCACATGCATTTTGACTAAAAATTGTGTTGCCAGGTTAAGATACAGAATTTATCTAGAGGCCAAACCATGAACAAAACGCCAAACCTTGTGCAAATCGGTTGAGTTTTGACCGTGTTATGAGGGTGGGAAATGTTGACCTTTGTCTATATAGGATATTTGAGGGTACAATTTTCACATGGAATTTGAGTAAAAATTGTGTTGCCAGATTAAGATGCAGAATTTTTCTAGAGGCTAAACCATGATCAAAAAGCCAAACCTTATGAAAATCGGTTGAGTTTTGGCCGAGTTATGAGGTTGGAAAACGTTGACCTTTGTTTACATTGGATATTTGAGGGTACAACTTTCACATGAATTTTGACTAAAAATAGTGTTGCCATGCTTAGATGCAAAATTGATATAGAGGCCAAACCGTGAACAAAACGCCAAACCTTGTGAAAATCGGTGGAGTTTTGACCGAGTTATGAGGGTGGGAAATGTTCACCTTTGTCTATATAGGATATTTGAGGGTACAATTTTCACATGCATTTTGACTAAAAATTGTGTTGCCAGGTTAAGATACAGAATTTATCTAGAGGCCAAACCATGAACAAAACGCCAAACCTTGTGAAAATCGGTTGAGTTTTGACCGAGTTATGAGGGTGGGAAATGTTGACCTTTGTCTATATAGGATATTTGAGGGTACAATTTTCACATGGAATTTGAGTAAAAATTGTGTTGCCAGATTAAGATGCAGAATTTGTCTAGAGGCTAAACCATGATCAAAAAGCCAAACCTTATGAAAATCGGTTGAGTTTTGGCCGAGTTATGAGGTTGGAAAATGTTGACCTTTGTTTATATTGGATATTTGAGGGTACAACTTTCACATGAATTTTGACTAAAAATAGTGTTGCCATGCTTAGATGCAAAATTGATATAGAGGCCAAACCATGAACAAAACGCCAAACCTTGTGAAAATCGGTTGAGTTTTGAGCGAGTTATGAGGGTGTTAAATATTGACCTTTGTCTATATAGGATATTTGAGGGTACAATTTGCACATGCATTTTGACTAAAAATTGTGTTGCCAGGCTAAGATGCAGAATTTATCTAGAGGCCAAACCATGAACAAAACGCCAAACCTTGTGAAAATCGGTGGAGTTTTGACCGAGTTATGAGGGTGGGAAATGTTCACCTTTGTCTATATAGGATATTTGAGGGTACAATTTTCACATGCATTTTGACTAAAAATAGTGCTGCCATGCTTGGATGCAAAATTGATATAGAGGCCAAACCATGAACAAAAAGCCAAACTTTATGAAAATCGGTTGAGTTTTGACCGAGTTATAAGGGGGGGAAATATTGACCTTTGTCTATATAGGATATTTGAAGGTTCAATTTTCACATGGAATTTGAGTAAAAATTGTGTTGCCAGATTAAGATGCAGAATTTATCTAACGGCTACACCATGATCAAAAAGCCAAACCTTATGAAAATCGGTTGAGTTTTGGCCGAGTTATGAGGTTGGAAAATGTTGACCTTTGTTTATATTGCTTAGATGCAAAATTGATATAGAGGCCAAGCCATGAACAAAACGCCAAACCTTGTGAAAATCGGTTGAGTTTTGACCGAGTTATGAGGGTGTTAAATATTGACCTATGTCTATATAGGATATTTGAGGGTACAATTTTCACATGCATTTTGACTAAAAATTGTGTTGCCAGGTTAAGATGCAGAATTTATCTAGAGGCCAAACCATCAACAAAAAGCCAAACTTTATGAAAATCGGTTGAGTTTTGACCGAGTTATGAGGGTGGGAAATGTTGACCTTTGTCTATACAGGATATTTGAGGGTACTATTTTCAAATGCATTTTGACTAAAAATTGTGTTGCCAGATTAAGATGCAGAACTTATCTAGAGGCCAAACCATCAACAAAAAGCCAAACCTTCTGAAAATTGGTTGAGTTATGACCGAGTTATAAGGGAGGGAAATGTTGACCTTTGTCTGTAGAGGATATTTGAGGGTACAATTTTCACATGCATTTTGACTAAAAATTGTGTTGCCAGGTTAAGATACAGAATTTATCTAGAGGCCAAACCATGAACAAAACGCCAAACCTTGTGAAAATCGGTTGAGTTTTGACCGTGTTATGAGGGTGGGAAATGTTGACCTTTGTCTATATAGGATATTTGAAGGTACAATTTTCACATGGAATTTGAGTAAAAATTGTGTTGCCAGATTAAGATGCAGAATTTGTCTAGAGGCTAAACCATGATCAAAAAGCCAAACCTTATGAAAATCGGTTGAGTTTTGGCCGAGTTATGAGGTTGGAAAATGTTGACCTTTGTTTACATTGGATATTTGAGGGTACAACTTTCACATGAATTTTGACTAAAAATAGTGTTGCCATGCTTAGATGCAAAATTGATATAGAGGCCAAACCGTGAACAAAACGCCAAACCTTGTGAAAATCGGTGGAGTTTTGACCGAGTTATGAGGGTGGGAAATGTTCACCTTTGTCTATATAGGATATTTGAGGGTACAATTTTCACATGCATTTTGACTAAAAATTGTGTTGCCAGGTTAAGATACAGAATTTATCTAGAGGCCAAACCATGAACAAAACGCCAAACCTTGTGAAAATCGGTTGAGTTTTGACCGAGTTATGAGGGTGGGAAATGTTGACCTTTGTCTATATAGGATATTTGAGGGTACAATTTTCACATGGAATTTGAGTAAAAATTGTGTTGCCAGATTAAGATGCAGAATTTGTCTAGAGGCTAAACCATGATCGAAAAGCCAAACCTTATGAAAATCGGTTGAGTTTTGGCCGAGTTATGAGGTTGGAAAATGTTGACCTTTGTTTATATTGGATATTTGAGGGTACAACTTTCACATGAATTTTGACTAAAAATAGTGTTGCCATGCTTAGATGCAAAATTGATATAGAGGCCAAACCATGAACAAAACGCCAAACCTTGTGAAAATCGGTTGAGTTTTGAGCGAGTTATGAGGGTGTTAAATATTGACCTATGTCTATATAGGATATTTGAGGGTACAATTTTCACATGCATTTTGACTAAAAATTGTGTTGCCAAATTAAGATGCAAAATTTATCTAGAGGCCAAACCATGAACAAAACGCCAAACCTTGTGAAAATCGGTTGAGTTTTGGCCGAGTTATGAGGTTGGAAAATGTTGACCTTTGTTTATATTGGATATTTGAGGGTACAACTTTCACATGAATTTTGACTAAAAATAGTGTTGCCATTCTTAGATGCATAATTGATATAGAGGCCAAACCATGAACAAAAAGCCATACTTTATGAAAATCGGTTGAGTTTTGACCGAGTTATGAGGGTGGGAAATGTTGACCTTTGTCTATATAGAATATTTGAGAGTACAATTTTCACATGAATTTTGACTAGAAATTGTGTTGCCAGGATAAGATGCAGAATTTATCTAGAAGCCAAACCATGAACAAAACGCCAAACCTTGTGAAAATCGGTGGAGTTTTGACCGAGTTATGAGGGTGGGAAATGTTCACCTTTGTCTATATAGGATATTTGAGGGTACAATTTTCACATGCATTTTGACTAAAAATAGTGCTGCCATGCTTGGATGCAAAATTGATATAGAGGCCAAACCATGAACAAAAAGCCAAACTTTATGAAAATCGGTTGAGTTTTGACCGAGTTATAAGGGGGGGAAATATTGACCTTTGTCTATATAGGATATTTGAAGGTTCAATTTTCACATGGAATTTGAGTAAAAATTGTGTTGCCAGATTAAGATGCAGAATTTATCTAACGGCTACACCATGATCAAAAAGCCAAACCTTATGAAAATCGGTTGAGTTTTGGCCGAGTTATGAGGTTGGAAAATGTTGACCTTTGTTTATATTGCTTAGATGCAAAATTGATATAGAGGCCAAGCCATGAACAAAACGCCAAACCTTGTGAAAATCGGTTGAGTTTTGACCGAGTTATGAGGGTGTTAAATATTGACCTATGTCTATATAGGATATTTGAGGGTACAATTTTCACATGCATTTTGACTAAAAATTGTGTTGCCAGGTTAAGATGCAGAATTTATCTAGAGGCCAAACCATCAACAAAAAGCCAAACTTTATGAAAATCGGTTGAGTTTTGACCGAGTTATGAGGGTGGGAAATGTTGACCTTTGTCTATACAGGATATTTGAGGGTACTATTTTCAAATGCATTTTGACTAAAAATTGTGTTGCCAGATTAAGATGCAGAACTTATCTAGAGGCCAAACCATCAACAAAAAGCCAAACCTTCTGAAAATTGGTTGAGTTATGACCGAGTTATAAGGGAGGGAAATATTGACCTTTGTCTGTAGAGGATATTTGAGGGTACAATTTTCACATGCATTTTGACTAAAAATTGTGTTGCCAGGTTAAGATACAGAATTTATCTAGAGGCCAAACCATGAACAAAACGCCAAACCTTGTGCAAATCGGTTGAGTTTTGACCGTGTTATGAGGGTGGGAAATGTTGACCTTTGTCTATATAGGATATTTGAGGGTACAATTTTCACATGGAATTTGAGTAAAAATTGTGTTGCCAGATTAAGATGCAGAATTTGTCTAGAGGCTAAACCATGATCAAAAAGCCAAACCTTATGAAAATCGGTTGAGTTTTGGCCGAGTTATGAGGTTGGAAAACGTTGACCTTTGTTTACATTGGATATTTGAGGGTACAACTTTCACATGAATTTTGACTAAAAATAGTGTTGCCATGCTTAGATGCAAAATTGATATAGAGGCCAAACCGTGAACAAAACGCCAAACCTTGTGAAAATCGGTGGAGTTTTGACCGAGTTATGAGGGTGGGAAATGTTCACCTTTGTCTATATAGGATATTTGAGGGTACAATTTTCACATGCATTTTGACTAAAAATTGTGTTGCCAGGTTAAGATACAGAATTTATCTAGAGGCCAAACCATGAACAAAACGCCAAACCTTGTGAAAATCGGTTGAGTTTTGACCGAGTTATGAGGGTGGGAAATGTTGACCTTTGTCTATATAGGATATTTGAGGGTACAATTTTCACATGGAATTTGAGTAAAAATTGTGTTGCCAGATTAAGATGCAGAATTTGTCTAGAGGCTAAACCATGATCAAAAAGCCAAACCTTATGAAAATCGGTTGAGTTTTGGCCGAGTTATGAGGTTGGAAAATGTTGACCTTTGTTTATATTGGATATTTGAGGGTACAACTTTCACATGAATTTTGACTAAAAATAGTGTTGCCATGCTTAGATGCAAAATTGATATAGAGGCCAAACCATGAACAAAACGCCAAACCTTGTGAAAATCGGTTGAGTTTTGAGCGAGTTATGAGGGTGTTAAATATTGACCTATGTCTATATAGGATATTTGAGGGTACAATTTTCACATGCATTTTGACTAAAAATTGTGTTGCCAAATTAAGATGCAAAATTTATCTAGAGGCCAAACCATGAACAAAACGCCAAACCTTGTGAAAATCGGTTGAGTTTTGGCCGAGTTATGAGGTTGGAAAATGTTGACCTTTGTTTATATTGGATATTTGAGGGTACAACTTTCACATGAATTTTGACTAAAAATAGTGTTGCCATTCTTAGATGCATAATTGATATAGAGGCCAAACCATGAACAAAAAGCCATACTTTATGAAAATCGGTTGAGTTTTGACCGAGTTATGAGGGTGGGAAATGTTGACCTTTGTCTATATAGAATATTTGAGAGTACAATTTTCACATGAATTTTGACTAGAAATTGTGTTGCCAGGATAAGATGCAGAATTTATCTAAAAGCCAAACCATGAACAAAACGCCAAACCTTGTGAAAATCGGTGGAGTTTTGACCGAGTTATGAGGGTGGGAAATGTTCACCTTTGTCTATATAGGATATTTGAGGGTACAATTTTCACATGCATTTTGACTAAAAATAGTGCTGCCATGCTTGGATGCAAAATTGATATAGAGGCCAAACCATGAACAAAAAGCCAAACTTTATGAAAATCGGTTGAGTTTTGACCGAGTTATAAGGGGGGGAAATATTGACCTTTGTCTATATAGGATATTTGAAGGTTCAATTTTCACATGGAATTTGAGTAAAAATTGTGTTGCCAGATTAAGATGCAGAATTTATCTAACGGCTACACCATGATCAAAAAGCCAAACCTTATGAAAATCGGTTGAGTTTTGGCCGAGTTATGAGGTTGGAAAATGTTGACCTTTGTTTATATTGCTTAGATGCAAAATTGATATAGAGGCCAAGCCATGAACAAAACGCCAAACCTTGTGAAAATCGGTTGAGTTTTGACCGAGTTATGAGGGTGTTAAATATTGACCTATGTCTATATAGGATATTTGAGGGTACAATTTTCACATGCATTTTGACTAAAAATTGTGTTGCCAGGTTAAGATGCAGAATTTATCTAGAGGCCAAACCATCAACAAAAAGCCAAACTTTATGAAAATCGGTTGAGTTTTGACCGAGTTATGAGGGTGGGAAATGTTGACCTTTGTCTATACAGGATATTTGAGGGTACTATTTTCAAATGCATTTTGACTAAAAATTGTGTTGCCAGATTAAGATGCAGAAATTATCTAGAGGCCAAACCATCAACAAAAAGCCAAACCTTCTGAAAATTGGTTGAGTTATGACCGAGTTATAAGGGAGGGAAATGTTGACCTTTGTCTGTAGAGGATATTTGAGGGTACAATTTTCACATGCATTTTGACTAAAAATTGTGTTGCCAGGTTAAGATACAGAATTTATCTAGAGGCCAAACCATGAACAAAACGCCAAACCTTGTGCAAATCGGTTGAGTTTTGACCGTGTTATGAGGGTGGGAAATGTTGACCTTTGTCTATATAGGATATTTGAGGGTACAATTTTCACATGGAATTTGAGTAAAAATTGTGTTGCCAGATTAAGATGCAGAATTTGTCTAGTGGCTAAACCATGATCAAAAAGCTAACCTTATGAAAATCGGTTGAGTTTTGGCCGAGTTATGAGGTTGGAAAACGTTGACCTTTGTTTACATTGGATATTTGAGGGTACAACTTTCACATGAATTTTGACTAAAAATAGTGTTGCCATGCTTAGATGCAAAATTGATATAGAGGCCAAACCGTGAACAAAACGCCAAACCTTGTGAAAATCGGTGGAGTTTTGACCGAGTTATGAGGGTGGGAAATGTTCACCTTTGTCTATATAGGATATTTGAGGGTACAATTTTCACATGCATTTTGACTAAAAATTGTGTTGCCAGGTTAAAATACAGAATTTATCTAGAGGCCAAACCATGAACAAAACGCCAAACCTTGTGAAAATCGGTTGAGTTTTGACCGAGTTATGAGGGTGGGAAATGTTGACCTTTGTCTATATAGGATATTTGAGGGTACAATTTTCACATGGAATTTGAGTAAAAATTGTGTTGCCAGATTAAGATGCAGAATTTGTCTAGAGGCTAAACCATGATCAAAAAGCCAAACCTTATGAAAATCGGTTGAGTTTTGGCCGAGTTATGAGGTTGGAAAATGTTGACCTTTGTTTATATTGGATATTTGAGGGTACAACTTTCACATGAATTTTGACTAAAAATAGTGTTGCCATGCTTAGATGCAAAATTGATATAGAGGCCAAACCATGAACAAAACGCCAAACCTTGTGAAAATCGGCTGAGTTTTGAGCGAGTTATGAGGGTGTTAAATATTGACCTATGTCTATATAGGATATTTGAGGGTACAATTTTCACATGCATTTTGACTAAAAATTGTGTTGCCAAATTAAGATGCAAAATTTATCTAGAGGCCAAACCATGAACAAAACGCCAAACCTTGTGAAAATCGGTTGAGTTTTGGCCGAGTTATGAGGTTGGAAAATGTTGACCTTTGTTTATATTGGATATTTGAGGGTACAACTTTCACATGAATTTTGACTAAAAATAGTGTTGCCATTCTTAGATGCATAATTGATATAGAGGCCAAACCATGAACAAAAAGCCATACTTTATGAAAATCGGTTGAGTTTTGACCGAGTTATGAGGGTGGGAAATGTTGACCTTTGTCTATATAGAATATTTGAGAGTACAATTTTCACATGAATTTTGACTAGAAATTGTGTTGCCAGGATAAGATGCAGAATTTATCTAGAAGCCAAACCATCAACAAAAAGCCAAACCTTCTGAAAATCGGTTGAGTTTTGACCGAGTTATGAGGGTGGGAAATGTTGACCTTTGTCTATCTAGGATATTTGAGGGTACAATTTTCACATGCATTTTGACTAAAAAAAAATTTTCACATGCATTTTGACTAAAAATTGTGTTGCCAGATTAAGATGCAGAATTGATCTAGAGGCCAAACCATGAACAAAAAGCCAAACCTTATGAAAATCGGTTGAGTTATGACCGAGTTATAAGGGAGGGAAATGTTGACCTTTGTCTATATAGGATATTTGAGGGTACAATTTTCACATGCATTTTGACTAAAAATTGTGTTGCCAGGTTAAGATAAAATATTTTTCTAGAGGCCAAACCATGAACAAAACGCCAAACCTTGTGAAAATCGGTTGAGTTCTGACCGAGTTATGAGGGTGGGAAATGTTGACCTATGTCTATATAGGATATTTGAGGGTACAATTTTCACATGCATTTTGACTAAAAATTGTGTTGCCAGATTAAGATGCACAATTGATCTAGAGGCCAAACCATGAACAAAAAGCGAAACCTTATGAAAATCGGTTGAGTTTTGACCGTGTTATGAGGGTGGGAAATGTTGACCTTTGTCTATATAGGATATTTGAGGGTACAATTTTCACATGCATTTTGACTAAAAATAGTGTTGCCATGCTTGGATGCAAAATTGATATAGAGGCCAAACCATGAACAAAAAGCCAAACTTTATGAAAATCGGTTGAGTTTTGACCGAGTTATGAGGGGGGGAAATATTGACCTTTGCTTATATTGGATATTTGAGGGTACAACTTTCACATGAATTTTGACTAGAAATTGTGTTGCCAGATTAAGATGCAGAATTTATCTAGAAGCCAAACCATGAACAAAAAGCCAAACCTTATGAAAATCGGTTGAGTTTTGACCGTGTTATGAGGGTGGGAAATGTTGACCTTTGTCTATATAGGATATTTGAGGGTACTATTTTCACATGCATTTTGACTAAAAATAGTGTTGCCATGCTTCGATGCAAAATTGATATAGAGGCCAAACCATCAACAAAAAGCCAAACTTTATGAAAATCGGTTGAGTTTTGACCGAGTTATGAGGGTGGGAAATGTTGACCTTTGTCTATATAGAATATTTGAGGGTACAATTTTCACATAGAGGCTAAACCATGATCAAAAAGCCAAACCTTATGAAAATCGGTTGAGTTTTGGCCGAGTTATGAGGTTGGAAAATGTTGACCTTTGTTTATATTGGATATTTGAGGGTAAAACTTTCACATGAATTTTGACTAAAAATAGTGTTGCCATGCTTGGATGCAAAATTGATATAGAGGCCAAACCATGAACAAAAAGCCAAACTTTATGAAAATCGGTTGAGTTTTGACCGAGTTATGAGGGGGGGAAATATTGACCTTTGCTTATATTGGATATTTGAGGGTACAACTTTCACATGAATTTTGACTAGAAATTGTGTTGCCAGATTAAGATGCAGAATTTATCTAGAAGCCAAACCATGAACAAAAAGCCAAACCTTATGAAAATCGGTTGAGTTTTGACCGTGTTATGAGGGTGGGAAATGTTGACCTTTGTCTATATAGGATATTTGAGGGTACTATTTTCACATGCATTTTGACTAAAAATAGTGGTGCCATGCTTCGATGCAAAATTGATATAGAGGCCAAACCATGAACAAAAAGCCAAACTTTTTGAAAATCGGTTGAGTTTTGACCGAGTTATGAGGGTGGGAAATGTTGACCTTTGTCTATATAGAATATTTGAGGGTACAATTTTCACATGCATTTTGACTAAAAATAGTGTTGCCATGCTTCGATGCAAAATTGATATAGAGGCCAAACCATGAACAAAACGCCAAACTTTATGAAAATCGGTTGAGTTTTGACCGTGTTATGAGGGTGGGAAATGTTGACCCTTGTGTATATAGGATATTTGAGGGTACTATTTTCAAATGCATTTTGACTAAAAATTGTGTTGCCAGATTAAGATGCAGAACTTATCTAGAGGCCAAACCATCAACAAAAAGCCAAACCTTCTGAAAATTGGTTCAGTTATGACCGAGTTATAAGGGAGGGAAATGTTGACCTTTGTCTATATAGGATATTTGAGGGTACTATTTTCAAATGCATTTTGACTAGAAATTGTGTTGCCAGATTAAGATGCAGAATTGATCTAGAGGCCAAACCATGAACAAAAAGCCAAACCTTATGAAAATCGGTTGAGTTATGACCGAGTTATAAGGGAGGGAAATGTTGACCTTTGTCTATATAGGATATTTGAGGGTACAATTTTCAAATGCATTTTGACTAAAAATTGTGTTGCCAGATTAAGATGCAGAATTTATCTAGAAGCCAAACCATCAACAAAAAGCCAAACCTTCTGAAAATCGGTTGAGTTTTGACCGAGTTATGAGGTTGGAAAATGTTGACCTTTGTTTATATTGGATATTTGAGGGTACAACTTTCACATGAATTTTGACTAAAAATAGTGTTGCCATGCTTAGATGCATAATTGATATAGAGGCCAAACCATGAACAAAAAGCCATACTTTATGAAAATCGGTTGAGTTTTGACCGAGTTATGAGGGTGGGAAATGTTGACCTTTGTCTATATAGAATATTTGAGAGTACAATTTTCACATGAATTTTGACTAGAAATTGTGTTGCCAGGATAAGATGCAGAATTTATCTAGAGGCCAAACCATCAACAAAAAGCCAAACCTTCTGAAAATCGGTTGAGTTTTGACCGAGTTATGAGGGTGGGAAATGTTGACCTTTGTCTATCTAGGATATTTGAGGGTACAATTTTCACATGCATTTTGACTAAAAAAAAATTTTCACATGCATTTTGACTAAAAATTGTGTTGCCAGATTAAGATGCAGAATTGATCTAGAGGCCAAACCATGAACAAAAAGCCAAACCTTATGAAAATCGGTTGAGTTATGACCGAGTTATAAGGGAGGGAAATGTTGACCTTTGTCTATATAGGATATTTGAGGGTACAATTTTCACATGCATTTTGACTAAAAATTGTGTTGCCATGCTTCGATGCAAAATTGATATAGAGGCCAAACCATGAACAAAAAGCCAAACCTTCTGAAAATCGGTTGAGTTTTGACCGAGTTATGAGGGTGGGAAATGTTGACCTTTGTCTATCTAGGATATTTGAGGGTACAATTTTCACATGCATTTTGACTAAAAAAAAATTTTCACATGCATTTTGACTAAAAATTGTGTTGCCAGATTAAGATGCAGAATTGATCTAGAGGCCAAACCATGAACAAAAAGCCAAACCTTATGAAAATCGGTTGAGTTATGACCGAGTTATAAGGGAGGGAAATGTTGACCTTTGTCTATATAGGATATTTGAGGGTACAATTTTCACATGCATTTTGACTAAAAATTGTGTTGCCATGCTTGGATGCAAAATTGATATAGAGGCCAAACCATGAACAAAAAGCCAAACTTTATGAAAATCGGTTGAGTTTTGACCGAGTTATGAGGGGGGGAAATATTGACCTTTGCTTATATTGGATATTTGAGGGTACAACTTTCACATGAATTTTGACTAGAAATTGTGTTGCCAGATTAAGATGCAGAATTTATCTAGAAGCCAAACCATGAACAAAAAGCCAAACCTTATGAAAATCGGTTGAGTTTTGACCGTGTTATGAGGGTGGGAAATGTTGACCTTTGTCTATATAGGATATTTGAGGGTACTATTTTCACATGCATTTTGACTAAAAATAGTGGTGCCATGCTTCGATGCAAAATTGATATAGAGGCCAAACCATGAACAAAAAGCCAAACTTTTTGAAAATCGGTTGAGTTTTGACCGAGTTATGAGGGTGGGAAATGTTGACCTTTGTCTATATAGAATATTTGAGGGTACAATTTTCACATGCATTTTGACTAAAAATAGTGTTGCCATGCTTCGATGCAAAATTGATATAGAGGCCAAACCATGAACAAAACGCCAAACTTTATGAAAATCGGTTGAGTTTTGACCGTGTTATGAGGGTGGGAAATGTTGACCCTTGTGTATATAGGATATTTGAGGGTACTATTTTCAAATGCATTTTGACTAAAAATTGTGTTGCCAGATTAAGATGCAGAACTTATCTAGAGGCCAAACCATCAACAAAAAGCCAAACCTTCTGAAAATTGGTTCAGTTATGACCGAGTTATAAGGGAGGGAAATGTTGACCTTTGTCTATATAGGATATTTGAGGGTACTATTTTCAAATGCATTTTGACTAGAAATTGTGTTGCCAGATTAAGATGCAGAATTGATCTAGAGGCCAAACCATGAACAAAAGCCAAACCTTATGAAAATCGGTTGAGTTATGACCGAGTTATAAGGGAGGGAAATGTTGACCTTTGTCTATATAGGATATTTGAGGGTACAATTTTCAAATGCATTTTGACTAAAAATTGTGTTGCCAGATTAAGATGCAGAATTTATCTAGAAGCCAAACCATCAACAAAAAGCCAAACCTTCTGAAAATCGGTTGAGTTTTGACCGAGTTATGAGGTTGGAAAATGTTGACCTTTGTTTATATTGGATATTTGAGGGTACAACTTTCACATGAATTTTGACTAAAAATAGTGTTGCCATGCTTAGATGCATAATTGATATAGAGGCCAAACCATGAACAAAAAGCCATACTTTATGAAAATCGGTTGAGTTTTGACCGAGTTATGAGGGTGGGAAATGTTGACCTTTGTCTATATAGAATATTTGAGAGTACAATTTTCACATGAATTTTGACTAGAAATTGTGTTGCCAGGATAAGATGCAGAATTTATCTAGAGGCCAAACCATCAACAAAAAGCCAAACCTTCTGAAAATCGGTTGAGTTTTGACCGAGTTATGAGGGTGGGAAATGTTGACCTTTGTCTATCTAGGATATTTGAGGGTACAATTTTCACATGCATTTTGACTAAAAAAAAATTTTCACATGCATTTTGACTAAAAATTGTGTTGCCAGATTAAGATGCAGAATTGATCTAGAGGCCAAACCATGAACAAAAAGCCAAACCTTATGAAAATCGGTTGAGTTATGACCGAGTTATAAGGGAGGGAAATGTTGACCTTTGTCTATATAGGATATTTGAGGGTACAATTTTCACATGCATTTTGACTAAAAATTGTGTTGCCAGGTTAAGATAAAAAATTTTTCTAGAGGCCAAACCATGAACAAAACGCCAAACCTTGTGAAAATCGGTTGAGTTCTGACCGAGTTATGAGGGTGGGAAATGTTGACCTATGTCTATATAGGATATTTGAGGGTACAATTTTCACATGCATTTTGACTAAAAATTGTGTTGCCAGATTAAGATGCACAATTGATCTAGAGGCCAAACCATGAACAAAAAGCGAAACCTTATGAAAATCGGTTGAGTTTTGACCGTGTTATGAGGGTGGGAAATGTTGACCTTTGTCTATATAGGATATTTGAGGGTACAATTTTCACATGCATTTTGACTAAAAATAGTGTTCCCATGCTTGGATGCAAAATTGATATAGAGGCCAAACCATGAACAAAAAGCCAAACTTTATGAAAATCGGTTGAGTTTTGACCGAGTTATGAGGGGGGGAAATATTGACCTTTGCTTATATTGGATATTTGAGGGTACAACTTTCACATGAATTTTGACTAGAAATTGTGTTGCCAGATTAAGATGCAGAATTTATCTAGAAGCCAAACCATGAACAAAAAGCCAAACCTTATGAAAATCGGTTGAGTTTTGACCGTGTTATGAGGGTGGGAAATGTTGACCTTTGTCTATATAGGATATTTGAGGGTACTATTTTCACATGCATTTTGACTAAAAATAGTGTTGCCATGCTTCGATGCAAAATTGATATAGCGGCCAAACCATGAACAAAAAGCCAAACTTTTTGAAAATCGGTTGAGTTTTGACCGAGTTATGAGGGTGGGAAATGTTGACCTTTGTCTATATAGAATATTTGAGGGTACAATTTTCACATGCATTTTGACTAAAAATAGTGTTGCCATGCTTCGATGCAAAATTGATATAGAGGCCAAACCATGAACAAAACGCCAAACCTTGTGAAAATCGGTTGAGTTTTGACCGTGTTATGAGGGTGGGAAATGTTGACCCTTGTCTATATAGGATATTTGAGGGTACTATTTTCAAATGCATTTTGACTAAAAATTGTGTTGCCAGATTAAGATGCAGAACTTATCTAGAGGCCAAACCATCAACAAAAAGCCAAACCTTCTGAAAATCGGTTGAGTTATGACCGAGTTATAAGGGAGGGAAATGTTGACCTTTGTCTATATAGGATATTTGAGGGTACTATTTTCAAATGCATTTTGACTAGAAATTGTGTTGCCAGATTAAGATGCAGAATTGATCTAGAGGCCAAACCATGAACAAAAAGCCAAACCTTATGAAAATCGGTTGAGTTATGACCGAGTTATAAGGGAGGGAAATGTTGACCTTTGTCTATATAGGATATTTGAGGGTACAATTTTCAAATGCATTTTGACTAAAAATTGTGTTGCCAGATTAAGATGCAGAATTTATCTAGAAGCCAAACCATCAACAAAAAGCCAAACCTTCTGAAAATCGGTTGAGTTTTGACCGAGTTATGAGGGTGGGAAATGTTGACCTTTGTCTATCTAGGATATTTGAGGGTACAATTTTCACATGCATTTTGACTAAAAATAGTGTTGCCATGCTTGGATGCAAAATTGATATAGAGGCCAAACCATGAACAAAAAGCCAAACTTTATGAAAATCGGTTGAGTTTTGACCGAGTTATGAGGGGGGGAAATATTGACCTTTGTTTATATTGGATATTTGAGGGTACAACTTTCACATGAATTTTGACTAGAAATTGTGTTGCCAGATTAAGATGCAGAATTTATCTAGAAGCCAAACCATCAACAAAAAGCCAAACCTTCTGAACATCGGTTGAGTTTTGACCGAGTTATGAGGGTGGGAAATGTTGACCTTTGTCTATCTAGGATATTTGAGGGTACAATTTTCACATGCATTTTGACTAAAAAAAAATTTTCACATGCATTATGACTAAAAATTGTGTTGCCAGATTAAGATGCAGAATTGATCTAGAGGCCAAACCATGAACAAAAAGCCAAACTTTATGAAAATCGGTTGAGTTTTGACCGTGTTATGAGGGTGGGAAATGTTGACCCTTGTCTATATAGGATATTTGAGGGTACAACTTTCACATGAATTTTGACTAGAAATTGTGTTGCCAGATTAAGATGCAGAACTTATCTAGAGGCCAAACCATCAACAAAAAGCCAAACCTTCTGAAAATTGGTTGAGTTATGACCGAGTTATAAGGGAGGGAAATGTTGACCTTTGTCTATATAGGATATTTGAGGATACTATTTTCAAATGCATTTTGACTAGAAATTGTGTTGCCAGATTAAGATGCAGAATTTATCTAGAAGCCAAACCATCAACAAAAAGCCAAACCTTCTGAAAATCGGTTGAGTTTTGACCGAGTTATGAGGGTGGGAAATGTTGACCTTTGTCTATCTAGGATATTTGAGGGTACAATTTTCACATGCATTTTGACTAAAAATAGTGTTGCCATGGTTGGATGCAAAATTGATATAGAGGCCAAACCATGAACAAAAAGCCAAACTTTATGAAAATCGGTTGAGTTTTGACCGAGTTATTAGGGGGGGAAATATTGACCTTTGTTTATATTGGATATTTGAGGGTACAACTTTCACATGAATTTTGACTAGAAATTGTGTTGCCAGATTAAGATGCAGAATTTATCTAGAAGCCAAACCATCAACAAAAAGCCAAACCTTCTGAAAATCGGTTGAGTTTTGACCGAGTTATGAGGGTGGGAAATGTTGACCTTTGTCTATCTAGGATATTTGAGGGTACAATTTTCACATGCATTTTGACTAAAAATAGTGTTGCCATGCTTGGATGCAAAATTGATATAGAGGCCAAACCATGAACAAAAAGCCAAACTTTATGAAAATCGGTTGAGTTTTGACCGAGTTATGAGGGGGGGAAATATTGACCTTTGTTTATATTGGATATTTGAGGGTACAACTTTCACATGAATTTTGACTAGAAATTGTGTTGCCAGATTAAGATGCAGAATTTATCTAGAAGCCAAACCATCAACAAAAAGCCAAACCTTCTGAAAATCGGTTGAGTTTTGACCGAGTTATGAGGGTGGGAAATGTTGACCTTTGTCTATCTAGGATATTTGAGGGTACAATTTTCACATGCATTTTGACTAAAAAAAAATTTTCACATGCATTTTGACTAAAAATTGTGTTGCCAGATTAAGATGCAGAATTGATCTAGAGGCCAAACCATGAACAAAAAGCCAAACTTTATGAAAATCGGTTGAGTTTTGACCGTGTTATGAGGGTGGGAAATGTTGACCCTTGTCTATATAGGATATTTGAGGGTACAACTTTCACATGAATTTTGACTAGAAATTGTGTTGCCAGATTAAGATGCAGAACTTATCTAGAGGCCAAACCATCAACAAAAAGCCAAACCTTCTGAAAATTGGTTGAGTTATGACCGAGTTATAAGGGAGGGAAATGTTGACCTTTGTCTGTATAGGATATTTGAGGGTACTATTTTCAAATGCATTTTGACTAGAAATTGTGATGCCAGATTAAGATGCAGAATTGATCTAGAGGCCAAACCATGAACAAAAAGCCAAACCTTATGAAAATCGGTTGAGTTATGACCGAGTTATAAGGGAGGGAAATGTTGACCTTTGTCTATATAGGATATTTGAGGGTACAATTTTCAAATGCATTTTGACTAAAAATTGTGTTGCCAGATTAAGATGCAGAATTTATCTAGAAGCCAAACCATCAACAAAAAGCCAAACCTTCTGAAAATCGGTTGAGTTTTGACCGAGTTATGAGGGTGGGAAATGTTGACCTTTGTCTATCTAGGATATTTGAGGGTACAATTTTCACATGCATTTTGACTAAAAATAGTGTTGCCATGCTTGGATGCAAAATTGATATAGAGGCCAAACCATGAACAAAAAGCCAAACTTTATGAAAATCGGTTGAGTTTTGACCGAGTTATTAGGGGGGGAAATATTGACCTTTGTTTATATTGGATATTTGAGGGTACAACTTTCACATGAATTTTGACTAGAAATTGTGTTGCCAGATTAAGATGCAGAATTTATCTAGAAGCCAAACCATCAACAAAAAGCCAAACCTTCTGAAAATCGGTTGAGTTTTGACCGAGTTATGAGGGTGGGAAATGTTGACCTTTGTCTATCTAGGATATTTGAGGGTACAATTTTCACATGCATTTTGACTAAAAAAAAATTTTCACATGCATTTTGACTAAAAATTGTGTTGCCAGATTAAGATACAGAATTTATCTAGAGGCCGAACCATCAACAAAAACCTAAACCTTGTGAAAATCGGTTGAGTTTTGACCGAGTTATGAGGGTGGGAAATGTTGACCTATGTCTATATAGGATATTTGAGGGTACAATTTTCACATGCATTTTGACTAAAAATTGTGTTGCCAGATTAAGATGAACAATTGATCTAGAGGCCAAACCATGAACAAAAAGCCAAACCTTATGAACATCGGTTAAGTTTTGACCGTGTTATGATGGTGGGAAATGTTGACCTTTGTCTATATAGGATATTTGAGGGTACTATTTTCACATGCATTTTGACTAAAAATAGTGTTGCCATGCTTCGATGCAAAATTGATATAGCGGCCAAACCATGAACAAAAAGCCAAACTTTTTGAAAATCGGTTGAGTTTTGACCGAGTTATGAGGGTGGGAAATGTTGACCTTTGTCTATATAGAATATTTGAGGGTACAATTTTCACATGCATTTTGACTAAAAATAGTGTTGCCATGCTTCGATGCAAAATTGATATAGAGGCCAAACCATGAACAAAACGCCAAACCTTGTGAAAATCGGTTGAGTTTTGACCGTGTTATGAGGGTGGGAAATGTTGACCCTTGTCTATATAGGATATTTGAGGGTACTATTTTCAAATGCATTTTGACTAAAAATTGTGTTGCCAGATTAAGATGCAGAACTTATCTAGAGGCCAAACCATCAACAAAAAGCCAAACCTTCTGAAAATTGGTTGAGTTATGACCGAGTTATAAGGGAGGGAAATGTTGACCTTTGTCTATATAGGATATTTGAGGGTACTATTTTCAAATGCATTTTGACTAGAAATTGTGTTGCCAGATTAAGATGCAGAATTGATCTAGAGGCCAAACCATGAACAAAAAGCCAAACCTTATGAAAATCGGTTGAGTTATGACCGAGTTATAAGGGAGGGAAATGTTGACCTTTGTCTATATAGGATATTTGAGGGTACAATTTTCAAATGCATTTTGACTAAAAATTGTGTTGCCAGATTAAGATGCAGAATTTATCTAGAAGCCAAACCATCAACAAAAAGCCAAACCTTCTGAAAATCGGTTGAGTTTTGACCGAGTTATGAGGGTGGGAAATGTTGACCTTTGTCTATCTAGGATATTTGAGGGTACAATTTTCACATGCATTTTGACTAAAAATAGTGTTGCCATGCTTGGATGCAAAATTGATATAGAGGCCAAACCATGAACAAAAAGCCAAACTTTATGAAAATCGGTTGAGTTTTGACCGAGTTATGAGGGGGGGAAATATTGACCTTTGTTTATATTGGATATTTGAGGGTACAACTTTCACATGAATTTTGACTAGAAATTGTGTTGCCAGATTAAGATGCAGAATTTATCTAGAAGCCAAACCATCAACAAAAAGCCAAACCTTCTGAAAATCGGTTGAGTTTTGACCGAGTTATGAGGGTGGGAAATGTTGACCTTTGTCTATCTAGGATATTTGAGGGTACAATTTTCACATGCATTTTGACTAAAAAAAAATTTTCACATGCATTTTGACTAAAAATTGTGTTGCCAGATTAAGATGCAGAATTGATCTAGAGGCCAAACCATGAACAAAAAGCCAAACTTTATGAAAATCGGTTGAGTTTTGACCGTGTTATGAGGGTGGGAAATGTTGACCCTTGTCTATATAGGATATTTGAGGGTACAACTTTCACATGAATTTTGACTAGAAATTGTGTTGCCAGATTAAGATGCAGAACTTATCTAGAGGCCAAACCATCAACAAAAAACCAAACCTTCTGAAAATTGGTTGAGTTATGACCGAGTTATAAGGGAGGGAAATGTTGACCTTTGTCTATATAGGATATTTGAGGGTACTATTTTCAAATGCATTTTGATAGAAATTGTGTTGCCAGATTAAGATGCAGAATTGATCTAGAGGCCAAACCATGAACAAAAAGCCAAACCTTATGAAAATCGGTTGAGTTATGACCGAGTTATAAGGGAGGGAAATGTTGACCTTTGTCTATATAGGATATTTGAGGGTACAATTTTCAAATGCATTTTGACTAAAAATTGTGTTGCCAGATTAAGATGCAGAATTTATCTAGAAGCCAAACCATCAACAAAAAGCCAAACCTTCTGAAAATCGGTTGAGTTTTGACCGAGTTATGAGGGTGGGAAATGTTGACCTTTGTCTATCTAGGATATTTGAGGGTACAATTTTCACATGCATTTTGACTAAAAATAGTGTTGCCATGCTTGGATGCAAAATTGATATAGAGGCCAAACCATGAACAAAAAGCCAAACTTTATGAAAATCGGTTGAGTTTTGACCGAGTTATTAGGGGGGGAAATATTGACCTTTGTTTATATTGGATATTTGAGGGTACAACTTTCACATGAATTTTGACTAGAAATTGTGTTGCCAGATTAAGATGCAGAATTTATCTAGAAGCCAAACCATCAACAAAAAGCCAAACCTTCTGAAAATCGGTTGAGTTTTGACCGAGTTATGAGGGTGGGAAATGTTGACCTTTGTCTATCTAGGATATTTGAGGGTACAATTTTCACATGCATTTTGACTAAAAATAGTGTTGCCATGCTTGGATGCAAAATTGATATAGAGGCCAAACCATGAACAAAAAGCCAAACTTTATGAAAATCGGTTGAGTTTTGACCGAGTTATGAGGGGGGGAAATATTGACCTTTGTTTATATTGGATATTTGAGGGTACAACTTTCACATGAATTTTGACTAGAAATTGTGTTGCCAGATTAAGATGCAGAATTTATCTAGAAGCCAAACCATCAACAAAAAGCCAAACCTTCTGAAAATCGGTTGAGTTTTGACCGAGTTATGAGGGGGGGAAATATTGACCTTTGTTTATATTGGATATTTGAGGGTACAACTTTCACATGAATTTTGACTAGAAATTGTGTTGCCATGCTTCGATGCAAAATTGATATAGAGGCCAAACCATGAACAAAACGCCAAACCTTATGAAAATCGGTTGAGTTTTGACCGTGTTATGAGGGTGGGAAATGTTGACCTTTGTCTATATAGGATATTTGAGGGTACAATTTTCACATGCATTTTGACTAAAAATAGTGTTGCCATGCTTGGATGCAAAATTGATATAGAGGCCAAACCATGAACAAAAAGCCAAACTTTATGAAAATCGGTTGAGTTTTGACCGAGTTATGAGGGGGGGAAATATTGACCTTTGTTTATATTGGATATTTGAGGGTACAACTTTCACATGAATTTTGACTAGAAATTGTGTTGCCAGATTAAGATGCAGAATTTATCTAGAAGCCAAACCATGAACAAAAAGCCAAACCTTATCAAAATCGGTTGAGTTTTGACCGTGTTATGAGGGTGGGAAATGTTGACCTTTGTCTATATAGGATATTTGAGGGTACTATTTTCACATGCATTTTGACTAAAAATAGTGTTGCCATGCTTCGATGCAAAATTGATATAGAGGCCAAACCATGAACAAAAAGCCAAACTTTTTGAAAATCGGTTGAGTTTTGACCGAGTTATGAAAGTGGGAAATGTTGACCTTTGTCTATATAGAATATTTGAGGGTACAATTTTCACATGCATTTTGACTAAAAATAGTGTTGCCATGCTTCGATGCAAAATTGATATAGAGGCCAAACCATGAACAAAACGCCAAACCTTGTGAAAATCGGTTGAGTTTTGACCGTGTTATGAGGGTGGGAAATGTTGACCCTTGTCTATATAGGATATTTGAGGGTACTATTTTCAAATGCATTTTGACTAGAAATTGTGTTGCCAGATTAAGATGCAGAACTTATCTAGAGGCCAAACCATCAACTAAAAGCCAAACCTTCTGAAAATCGGTTGAGTTTTGACCGAGTTATGAGGGTGGGAAATGTTGACCTTTGTCTATCTAGGATATTTGAGGGTACAATTTTCACATGCATTTTGACAAAAAAAAATTTTTACATGCATTTTGACTAAAAATTGTGTTGCCAGATTAAGATGCAGAATTGATCTAGAGGCCAAACCATGAACAAAAAGCCAAACTTTTTGAAAATCGGTGGAGTTTTGACCGTGTTATGAGGGTGGGAAATGTTGACCCTTGTCTATATAGGATATTTGAGGGTACTATTTTCAAATGCATTTTGACTAAAAATTTTGTTGCCAGATTAAGATGCAGAACTTATCTAGAGGCCAAACCATCAACAAAAAGCCAAACCTTCTGAAAATTGGTTGAGTTATGACCGAGTTATAAGGGAGGGAAATGTTGACCTTTGTCTATATAGGATATTTGAGGGTACTATTTTCAAATGCATTTTGACTAGAAATTGTGTTGCCAGATTAAGATGCAGAATTGATCTAGAGGCCAAACCATGAACAAAAAGCCAAACCTTATGAAAATCGGTTGAGTTATGACCGAGTTATAAGGGAGGGAAATGTTGACCTTTGTCTATATAGGATATTTGAGGGTACAATTTTCAAATGCATTTTGACTAAAAATTGTGTTGCCAGATTAAGATGCAGAATTTATCTAGAAGCCAAGCCATCAACAAAAAGCCAAACCTTCTGAAAATCGGTTGAGTTTTGACCGAGTTATGAGGGTGGGAAATGTTGACCTTTGTCTATCTAGGATATTTGAGGGTACAATTTTCACATGCATTTTGACTAAAAATAGTGTTGCCATGCTTGGATGCAAAATTGATAAAGAGGCCAAACCATGAATAAAAAGCCAAACTTTATGAAAATCGGTTGACTTTTGACCGAGTTATGAGGGGGGGAAATATTGACCTTTGTTTATATTGGATATTTGAGGGTACAACTTTCACATGAATTTTGACTAGAAATTGTGTTGCCAGATTAAGATGCAGAATTTATCTAGAAGCCAAACCATCAACAAAAAGCCAAACCTTCTGAAAATCGGTTGAGTTTTGACCGAGTTATGAGGGTGGGAAATGTTGACCTTTGTCTATCTAGGATATTTGAGGGTACAATTTTCACATGCATTTTGACTAAAAAAAAATTTTCACATGCATTTTGACTAAAAATTGTGTTGCCAGATTAAGATGCAGAATTGATCTAGAGGCCAAACCATGAACAAAAAGCCAAACTTTTTGAAAATCGGTGGAGTTTTGACCGAGTTATGAGGGTGGGAAATGTTGACCTTTGTCTATATAGGATATACAATTTTCACATGGAATTTGAGTAAAAATTGTGTTGCCAGATTAAGATGCAGAATTTATCTAGAGGCCGAACCATCAACAAAAACCTAAACCTTGTGAAAATCGGTTGAGTTTTGACCGAGTTATGAGGGTGGGAAATGTTGACCTATGTCTATATAGGATATTTGAGGGTACAATTTTCACATGCATTTTGACTAAAAATTGTGTTGCCAGATTAAGATGCACAATTGATCTAGAGGCCAAACCATGAACAAAAAGCCAAACCTTATGAAAATCGGTTGAGTTTTGACCGTGTTATGAGGGTGGGAAATGTTGACCTTTGTCTATATAGGATATTTGAGGGTACAATTTTCACATGCATTTTGACTAAAAATAGTGTTGCCATGCTTGGATGCAAAATTGATATAGAGGCCAAACCATGAACAAAAAGCCAAACTTTATGAAAATCGGTTGAGTTTTGACCGAGTTATGAGGGGGGGAAATATTGACCTTTGTTTATATTGGATATTTGAGGGTACAACTTTCACATGAATTTTGACTAGAAATTGTGTTGCCAGATTAAGATGCAGAATTTATCTAGAAGCCAAACCATGAACAAAAAGCCAAACCTTATGAAAATCGGTTGAGTTTTGACCGTGTTATGAGGGTGGGAAATGTTGACCTTTGTCTATATAGGATATTTGAGGGTACTATTTTCACATGCATTTTGACTAAAAATAGTGTTGCCATGCTTCGATGCAAAATTGATATAGAGGCCAAACCATGAACAAAACGCCAAACCTTGTGAAAATCGGTTGAGTTTTGACCGTGTTATGAGGGTGGGAAATGTTGACCCTTGTCTATATAGGATATTTGAGGGTACTATTTTCAAATGCATTTTGACTAAAAATTGTGTTGCCAGATTAAGATGCAGAACTTATCTAGAGGCCAAACCATCAACTAAAAGCCAAACCTTCTGAAAATTGGTTGAGTTATGACCGAGTTATAAGGGAGGGAAATGTTGACCTTTGTCTATATAGGATATTTGAGGGTACTATTTTCAAATGCATTTTGTCTAGAAATTGTGTTGCCAGATTAAGATGCAGAATTGATCTAGAGGCCAAACCATGAACAAAAAGCCAAACCTTCTGAAAATCGGTTGAGTTTTGACCGAGTTATGAGGGTGGGAAATGTTGACCTTTGTCTTTCTAGGATATTTGAGGGTACAATTTTCACATGCATTTTGACTAAAAAAAAATTTTCACATGCATTTTGACTAAAAATTGTGTTGCCAGATTAAGATGCAGAATTGATCTAGAGGCCAAACCATGAACAAAAAGCCAAACTTTTTGAAAATCGGTGGAGTTTTGACCGAGTTATGAGGGTGGGAAATGTTGACCTTTGTCTATATAGGATATACAATTTTCACATGGAATTTGAGTAAAAATTGTGTTGCCAGATTAAGATGCAGAATTTATCTAGAGGCCGAACCATCAACAAAAACCTAAACCTTGTGAAAATCGGTTGAGTTTTGACCGAGTTATGAGGGTGGGAAATGTTGACCTATGTCTATATAGGATATTTGAGGGTACAATTTTCACATGCATTTTGACTAAAAATTGTGTTGCCAGATTAAGATGCACAATTGATCTAGAGGCCAAACCATGAACAAAAAGCCAAACCTTATGAAAATCGGTTGAGTTTTGACCGTGTTATGAGGGTGGGAAATGTTGACCTTTGTCTATATAGGATATTTGAGGGTACAATTTTCACATGCATTTTGACTAAAAATAGTGTTGCCATGCTTGGATGCAAAATTGATATAGAGGCCAAACCATGAACAAAAAGCCAAACTTTATGAAAATCGGTTGAGTTTTGACCGAGTTATGAGGGGGGGAAATATTGACCTTTGTTTATATTGGATATTTGAGGGTACAACTTTCACATGAATTTTGACTAGAAATTGTGTTGCCAGATTAAGATGCAGAATTTATCTAGAAGCCAAACCATGAACAAAAAGCCAAACCTTATGAAAATCGGTTGAGTTTTGACCGTGTTATGAGGGTGGGAAATGTTGACCTTTGTCTATATAGGATATTTGAGGGTACTATTTTCACATGCATTTTGACTAAAAATAGTGTTGCCATGCTTCGATGCAAAATTGATATAGAGGCCAAACCATGAACAAAACGCCAAACCTTGTGAAAATCGGTTGAGTTTTGACCGTGTTATGAGGGTGGGAAATGTTGACCCTTGTCTATATAGGATATTTGAGGGTACTATTTTCAAATGCATTTTGACTAAAAATTGTGTTGCCAGATTAAGATGCAGAACTTATCTAGAGGCCAAACCATCAACTAAAAGCCAAACCTTCTGAAAATTGGTTGAGTTATGACCGAGTTATAAGGGAGGGAAATGTTGACCTTTGTCTATATAGGATATTTGAGGGTACTATTTTCAAATGCATTTTGTCTAGAAATTGTGTTGCCAGATTAAGATGCAGAATTGATCTAGAGGCCAAACCATGAACAAAAAGCCAAACATTATGAAAATCGGTTGAGTTATGACCGAGTTATAAGGGAGGGAAATGTTGACCTTTGTCTATATAGGATACTTGAGGGTACAATTTTCAAATGCATTTTGACTAAAAATTGTGTTGCCAGATTAAGATGCACAATTGATCTAGAGGCCAAACCATGAACAAAAAGCCAAACCTTATGAAAATTGGTTGAGTTTTGACCGTGTTATGAGGGTGGGAAATGTTGACCTTTGTCTATATAGGATATTTGAGGGTACAATTTTCACATGCATTTTGACTAAAAATAGTGTTGCCATGCTTCGATGCAAAATTGATATAGAGGCCAAGCCATGAACAAAAAGCCAAACTTTATGAAAATCGGTTGAGTTTTGACCGAGTTATGAGGGGGGGAAATATTGACCTTTGTTTATATTGGATATTTGAGGGTACAACTTTCACATGAATTTTGACTAGAAATTGTGTTGCCAGATTAAGATGCAGAATTTATCTAGAAGCCAAACCATGAACAAAAAGCCAAACCTTATGAAAATCGGTTGAGTTTTGACCGTGTTATGAGGGTGGGAAATGTTGACCTTTGTCTATATAGGATATTTTCACATGCATTTTGACTAAAAATAGTGTTGCCATGCTTCGATGCAAAATTGATATAGAGGCCAAACCATGAACAAAAAGCCAAACTTTTTGAAAATCGGTTGAGTTTTGACCGAGTTATGAGGGTGGGAAATGTTGACCTTTGGCTATATAGAATATTTGAGGGTACAATTTTCACATGCATTTTGACTAAAAATAGTGTTGCCATGCTTCGATGCAAAATTGATATAGAGGCCAAACCATGAACAAAACGCCAAACCTTGTGAAAATCGGTTGAGTTTTGACCGTGTTATGAGGGTGGGAAATGTTGACCCTTGTCTATATAGGATATTTGAGGGTACTATTTTCAAATGCATTTTGACTAAAAATTGTGTTGCCAGATTAAGATGCAGAACTTATCTAGAGGCCAAACCATCAACAAAAAGCCAAACCTTCTGAAAATTGGTTGAGTTATGACCGAGTTATAAGGGAGGGAAATGTTGACCTTTGTCTATATAGGATATTTGAGGGTACTATTTTCAAATGCATTTTGACTAGAAATTGTGTTGCCAGATTAAGATGCAGAATTGATCTAGAGGCCAAACCATGAACAAAAAGCCAAATCTTATGAAAATCGGTTGAGTTATGACCGAGTTATAAGGGAGGGAAATGTTGACCTTTGTCCATATAGGATATTTGAGGGTACAATTTTCACATGCATTTTGACTAAAAATTGTGTTGCCAGGTTAAGATACAAAATTTTTCTAGAGGCCAAACCATGAACAAAACGCCAAACCTTGTGAAAATCGGTTGAGTTTTGACCGTGTTATGAGGGTGGGAAATGTTGACCTTTGTCTATATAGGATATTTGAGGGTACTATTTTCAAATGCATTTTGACTAAAAATTGTGTTGCCAGATTAAGATGCAGAACTTATCTAGAGGCCAAACCATCAACAAAAAGCCAAACCTTCTAAAAATTGGTTGAGTTATGACCGAGTTATAAGGGAGGGAAATGTTGACCTTTTTCTATATAGGTTATTTGAGGGTACAATTTTCACATGCATTTTGACTAAAAATTGTGTTGCCAGGTTAAGATTCAGAATTTATCTAGAGGCCAAACCATGAACAAAACGCCAAACCTTGTGAAAATCGGTTGAGTTCTGACCGTGTTATGAGGGTGGGAAATGTTGACCTTTGTCTATATAGGATATTTGAGGGTACAATTTTCACATGCATTTTGACTAAAAATTGTGTTGCCTGGTTAAGATGCAGAATTTATCTAGAGGCCAATCCATGAACAAAAAGCCAAACTTTTTGAAAATCGGTGGAGTTTTGACCGAGTTATGAGGGTGGGAAATGTTGACCTTTGTCTATATAGGATATTTGAGGGTACAATTTTCACATGGAATTTGAGTAAAAATTGTGTTGCCAGATTAAGATGCAGAATTTATCTAGAGGCCGAACCATCAACAAAAACCTAAACCTTGTGAAAATCGGTTGAGTTTTGACCGAGTTATGAGGGTGGGAAATGTTGACCTATGTCTATATAGGATATTTTAGGGTACAATTTTCACATGCATTTTGACTAAAAATTGTGTTGCCAAATTAAGATGCAGAATTTATCTAGAGGCCAAACCATCAACAAAAAGCCAATCCTTATGAATATCGGTTGAGTTTTGACCATGTTATGAGGGTGGGAAATGGTGACCTTTGTCTATATAGGATATTTGAGGGTACAACTTTCACATGAATTTTGACTAAAAATTGTGTTGCCAGATTAAGATACAAAATTTTTCTAGAGGCCAAACCATGAACAAAACGCCAAACCTTGTGAAAATCGGTTGAGTTTTGACCGTGTTATGAGGGTGGGAAATGTTGACCTTTGTCTATATAGGATATTTGAGGGGACTATTTTCAAATGCATTTTGACTAAAAATTGTGTTGCCAGATTAAGATGCAGAACTTATCTAGAGGCCAAACCATCAACAAAAAGCCAAACCTTCTGAAAATTGGTTGAGTTATGACCGAGTTATAAGGGAGGGAAATGTTGACCTTTGTCTATATAGGTTATTTGAGGGTACAATTTTCACATGCATTTTGACTAAAAATTGTGTTGCCAGGTTAAGATTCAGAATTTATCTAGAGGCCAAACCATGAACAAAACGCCAAACCTTGTGAAAATCGGTTGAGTTTTGACCGTGTTATGAGGGTGGGAAATGTTGACCTTTGTCTATATAGGATACTTGAGGGTACAATTTTCACATGCATTTTGACTAAAAATAGTGTTGCCATGCTTCGATGCAAAATTGATATAGAGGCCAAACCATGAACAAAAAGCCAAACTTTTTGAAAATCGGTTGAGTTTTGACCGAGTTATGATGGGAAATGTTGACCTTTGTCTATATAGAATATTTGAGGGTACAATTTTCACATGCATTTTGACTAAAAATTGTGTTGCCTGGTTAAGATGCAGAATTTATCTAGAGGCCAATCCATGAACAAAAAGCCAAACTTTTTGAAAATCGGTGGAGTTTTGACCGAGTTATGAGGGTGGGAAATGTTGACCTTTGTCTATATAGGATATTTGAGGGTACAATTTTTACATGGAATTTGAGTAAAAATTGTGTTGCCAGATTAAGATGCAGAATTTATCTAGAGGCCGAACCATCAACAAAAACCTAAACCTTGTGAAAATCGGTTGAGTTTTGACCGAGTTATGAGGATGGGAAATGTTGACCTATGTCTATATAGGATATTTTAGGGTACAATTTTCACATGCATTTTGACTAAAAATTGTGTTGCCAAATTAAGATGCAGAATTTATCTAGAGGCCAAACCATCAACAAAAAGCCAATCCTTATGAATATCGGTTGAGTTTTGACCATGTTATGAGGGTGGGAAATGGTGACCTTTGTCTATATAGGATATTTGAGGGTACAACTTTCACATGAATTTTGACTAAAAATAGTGTTGCCATGCTTGGATTCAAAATTGAGATAGAGGCCAAACCATGAGCAAAAAGCCAAACTTTATGAAAATCGGTTGAGTGTTGACCGAGTTATGAGGGTGGGAAATATTGACCTATGTCTATATAGGATATTTGAGGGTACAATTTTCACATGCATTTTGACTAAAAATTGTGTTGCCAGATTAAGATGCAGAATTTATCTAGAGGCCAAACCATCAACAAAAAGCCAAACCTTCTGAAAATCGGTTGAGTGTTGACCGAGTTATGAGGGTGGGAAATGTTGACCTTTGTCTATATAGGATATTTGAGGGTACAATTTTCACATGCATTTTGACTAAAAATTGTGATGCCAGATTAAGATGCAGAATTTATCTAGTGGCCAAACTATTAACAAAAAGCCAAACCTTATGAATATCGCTTGAGTTTTGACCATGTTATGACGGTGGGAAATGGTGACCTTTGTCTATGTAGGATATTTGAGGGTACAACTTTCACATGAATTTTGACTAAAAATAGTGTTGCCATGCTTGGATTCAAAATTGAGATAGAGGCCAAACCATGAGCAAAAAGCCAAACTTTATGAAAATCGGTTGAGTGTTGACCGAGTTATGAGGGTGGGAAATATTGACCTATGTCTATATAGGATATTTGAGGGTACAATTTTCACATGCATTTTGACTAAAAATTATGTTGCCAAATTAAGATGCAGAATTTATCTAGAGGCCAAACCATCAACAAAAAGCCAATCCTTATGAATATCGGTTGAGTGTTGACCGAGTTATGAGGGTGGGAAATGTTGACCTTTGTCTATATAGGATATTTGAGGGTACAATTTTCACATGCATTTTGACTAAAAATAGTGTTGCCATGCTTAGATGCAAAATTGATATGGAGGCCAAACCATGAACAAAAACCAAACTTTATGAAAATCGGTTGAGTTTTGACCGAGTTATGAGGGTGGGAAATGTTCACCTTTGTCTATATAGGATATTTGAGGGTACAATTTTCACATGCATTTTGACTAAAAATTGTGTTGCCAGATTAAGATGCAGAATTTATCTAGAGGCCAAACTATTAACAAAAAGCCAAACCTTATGAATATCGCTTGAGTTTTGACCATGTTATGACGTTGGGAAATGTTGACCTTTGTTTATATAGGATATTTGAGGGTACAATTTTCACATGAATTTTGACTAAAAATAGTGTTGCCATGCTTAGATGCAAAATTGATATATAGGCCAAACCATCAACAAAAAGCCAAACCTTATGAAAATCGGTTGAGTTTTGGCCGAGTTATGAGGTTGTAAAATGTTGACCTTTGTCTATATAGAATATTTGAGGGTACAATTTTCATATGCATTTTGACTAAAAATTGTGTTGCCAGATTAAGATGCAGAATTTATCTAGAGGCCAAACCATCAACAAAAAGCCAAACCTTCTGAAAATCGGTTGAGTGTTGACCGAGTTATGAGGGTGGGAAATGTTGACCTTTGTCTATATAGGATGTTTGAGGGTACAATTTTCACATGCATTTTGACTAAAAATAGTGTTGCCATGCTTAGATGCAAAATTGATATGGAGGCCAAACCATGAACAAAAACCAAACTTTATGAAAATCGGTTGAGTTTTGACCGAGTTATGAGGGTGGGAAATGTTCACCTTTGTCTATATAGGATATTTGAGGGTACAATTTTCACATGCATTTTGACTAAAAATTGTGTTGCCAGATTAAGATGCAGAATTTATCTAGAGGCCAAACTATTAACAAAAAGCCAAACCTTATGAATATCGCTTGAGTTTTGACCATGTTATGACGTTGGGAAATGTTGACCTTTGTTTATATAGGATATTTGAGGGTACAATTTTCACATGAATTTTGACTAAAAATAGTGTTGCCATGCTTAGATGCAAAATTGATATATAGGCCAAACCATCAACAAAAAGCCAAACCTTATGAAAATCGGTTGAGTTTTGGCCGAGTTATGAGGTTGTAAAATGTTGACCTTTGTCTATATAGAATATTTGAGGGTACAATTTTCATATGCATTTTGACTAAAAATTGTGTTGCCAGATTAAGATGCAAAATTTATCTAGAGGCCAAACCATCAACAAAAAGCCAAACCTTCTGAAAATCGGTTGAGTGTTGACCGAGTTATGAGGGTGGGAAATGTTGACCTTTGTCTATATAGGATGTTTGAGGGTACAATTTTCACATGCATTTTGACTAAAAATAGTGTTGCCATGCTTAGATGCAAAATTGATATGGAGGCCAAACCATGAACAAAAACCAAACTTTATGAAAATCGGTTGAGTTTTGACCGAGTTATGAGGGTGGGAAATGTTCACCTTTGTCTATATAGGATATTTGAGGGTACAATTTTCACATGCATTTTGACTAAAAATTGTGTTGCCAGATTAAGATGCAGAATTTATCTAGAGGCCAAACTATTAACAAAAAGCCAAACCTTATGAATATCGCTTGAGTTTTGACCATGTTATGACGTTGGGAAATGTTGACCTTTGTCTATATAGGATATTTGAGGGAACAATTTTCACATGCATTTTGACTAAAAATAGTGTTGCCATGCTTAGATGCAAAATTGATATGGAGGCCAAACCATGAACAAAAACCAAACTTTATGAAAATCGGTTGAGTTTTGACCGAGTTATGAGGGTGGGAAATATTGACCTATGTCTATATAGGATATTTGAGGGTACAATTTTCACATGCATTTTGACTAAAAATTGTGTTGCCAGATTAAGATGCAGAATTTATCTAGAGGCCAAACCATCAACAAAAAGCCAAACCTTCTGAAAATCGGTTGAGTGTTGACCGAGTTATGAGGGTGGAAAATGTTGACCTTTGTCTATATAGGATGTTTGAGGGTACAATTTTCACATGCATTTTGACTAAAAATTGTGTTGCCACATCAAGATGCAGAATTTATCTAGAGGCTAAACCATGATCAAAAAGCCAAACCTTATGAAAATCGGTTGAGTTTTGGCCGAGTTATGAGGTTGGAAAATGTTGACCTTTGTTTATATTGGATATTTGAGGGTACAACTTTCACATGAATTTTGACTAAAAATAGTGTTGCCATGCTTAGATGCAAAATTGATATAGAGGCCAAACCATGAACAAAAAGCCAAACTTTGTGAAAATCGGTTGAGTTTTGACCGAGTTATGAGGGTGGGAAATGTTGACCTTTGTCTATATAGAATATTTGAGGGTACAATTTTCATATGCATTTTGACTAAAAATTATGTTGCCAGATTAAGATGCAGAATTTATCTAGAGGCCAAACCATCAACAAAAAGCCAAACCTTCTGAATATCGGTTGAGTTTTGACCGAGTTATGAGGTTGGAAAATGTTGACCTTTGTTTATATTGGATATTTGAGGGTACAACTTTCACATGAATTTTGACTAAAAATAGTGTTGCCATGCTTAGACGCAAAATTGATATAGAGGCCAAACCATGAACAAAAAGCCAAACTTTATGAAAATCGGTTGAGTTTTGACCGAGTTATGAGGGTGGGAAATGTTCACCTTTGTCTATATAGGATATTTTTGGGTACAATATTCACATGAATTTTGACTAAAAATTGTGTCGCCAAATTAAGATGCAGAATTTATCTAGAGGCCAAACCATCAACAAAAAGCCAAACCTTATGAATATCGGTTGAGTTTTGACCGTGTTATGAGGGTGGGAAATGTTGACCTTTATCTATTTAGGATATTTGAGGGTACAATTTTCACATGCATTTTGACTAAAAAAAAGTGTTGCCATGCTTAGATGCAAAATTGATATAGAGGCCAAACCATGAACAAAACGCCAAAGCTTGTGAAAATCGGTTGAGTTTTGACCGAGTTATGGGGTATGCAATGCTTACCTTTGTTTATATAGGATATTTGAGGGTACAATTTCCACATGCATTTTGACTAAAAAGCGTATTGCCAGATTAAGATGCAGAATTGATTTAGAGGCCAAACCATGAGCAAAAAGCCAAACCTTATGAAAATCGGTTGAGTTTTGACCACGTTATGAGGGTGGGAAATGTTGACTCTTGTCTATATAGGATATTTGAGGGTACAATTTTCACATGCATTTTGACTAAAAATTGTGTTGCCAAATTAAGATGCAGAATTTATCTTGAGGCCAAACCATGAACAAAAAGCCAAACCTTATGAAAATCGGTTGAGTTTTGACCGTGTAATGAGGGTGGGAAATGTTGACCTTCTTCTATATAGGATATTTGAGGGTACAATTTTCACATGCATTTTGACTAAAAATTGTGTTGCCAGATTAAGATGCAGAATTTATCTAGAGGCCAATCCATCAACAAAAAGCCAAACCTTCTGAAAATTGGATGAGTTATGAGGGTGGGAAATGTTGACCTTTGTCTATATAGGATATTTGAGGGTACAATTTTCACATGCATTTTGATTAAAAATTGTGTTGCCAGATTAAGATGCAGAATTGATCTAGGGGCCAAACCATCAACAAAAAGCCAAACCTTCTGAAAATCGGTTGAGTTTTGACCGAGCTATGAGGTTGGAAAATGTTGACCTTTGTTTATATTGGATATTTGAGGGTACAACTTTCACATGAATTTTGACTAAAAATAGTGTTGCCACATTCAGATGCAGAATTAATCTAACAAAAATTGTGTTACCAGATTACGATGCAGCATTTATCAGACACCAAACCATGAACAAAACGCCAAACCTTCTGAAAATCGGTTGAGTTTTGACCGAGTTATAGGGTATGCAATGTTGACCTTTGCTTATATAGTATATTTGAGGGTACAATTTTCACATGCATTTTGACTAAAAATAGTGTTGCCAGGAGTAGATGCAGAATTGATCTAGAGGCCAAACCATGAACAAAAAGGCAAACCTTATGAAAATCGGTTGAGTTTTGACCAGTTATGAGGGTGGGAAAGGTTGACCTTTGTCTATATAGGATATTTGAGGGTACAATTTTCACATGGAATTTGATTAAAATAGTGCTGCCAGATGTGGATGCAGAATTGATCTAAAGGCCAAACCATGAACAAAAAGCTAAGCCTTATGAAAATCGGTTGAGTTTTGACCGAGCTATAAGGTGGGAAATGTGGACCTATGTCAATGTAGGATATTTGAGGGTACAATTTTCACATGAATTTTGACTAAAAACAGATACCTTATTGATCAAGAGGCAAAGCAATGAACCAATAGCCAAGCCTTATGAAAATCGAATGATATTTGATAAAGATATTTAATAGAAAAAAAAGCAATGAAAATCTGAATGCCTTTAATCATTTTTTTTTCGACACAGTATATGTATATATACTCATACATATATACGTATATCCGCGCATAAGTAGGTTTGCTGGAAATGCAAATCTAATAAAAATCCACTTTGTAAAAGTATGAAAAATTACAATGAATTTCATTATAAATGCAAAAATATTGTGGGAAACAAGATAAAAGGGCTGCTAAACGCGTCCTGTGGCCGCGTCGTCATCATCGTCATTTTCCTTATCACCATCAGCAGTGGCCAGCGTGAGTAAACCTGATCAAAATCATTGATGCGCAAAGCATGAGAAAGCAGCTGCAGAAAAACGTGGAACGTGGTCGCATAAAGTTTAAGCTAAGCTGTTGATAACATTGATGATAACGGCGAGGAGTAGGGGTATGAGGAGGAAAAAGATAACCGCAGCGATAATGGTCGAAGCGGCAGTCAGGTAAACCGAAGCCAGTCGCCAAGGATAAAGTAGCACGCAGCTCAGTGCGTGCGCTGCATTAAGAAAATTTGCTTTGAGGAGAAATAACTTGTATACCCTACGTTCAACAATAGATACTTTACTAGAGACTTTACCACGTAAAATTTATGAATTTCTGAAGCTCTAAATATTCTGGATAGATCAATATTCTAAAAAAAATTGTGGGCATCACACCGTATTTTGTCTTAATTTGTCTTAATGTAGAAGGTATCCTCTAGCCGATCCCTGTGGAAAAGATTTGGTCTTTCTGTTTCAGTTTAGCTTTATCAGGTGATAAACACAGAATAATTCATCGGAATAGAGCGTTGCTGGCAACGTGGTGAGGAGGTGAGGAATGCATAATTATTAGCATGACACGTTTGGCGTCTGTGTTCATTGACATTGAGCTAGGCAAATTATGGCAAATGTCGCAGTATCGCAGTTAAATAATCAACATAATCTAAGCATTGCAGTGCTCCTCCCCTGCTTGGATTTGGTCTGGCACGAAATTATTTGTATAGGAATTTAAATTGAATGTCAGTTGAAGTTATCTGCGGGACTCCTCTTTATATACATATGTACTCGTTTTTCTGTATATATGTAGAAGAGGTTCTTCTGTTCGCCTGCTGTAAAATTCCAAATTTGTTTTATTTGATTTCTGTGCTGTTGCTTTCGCTCGTTTTCTTGCTCTGTTGCCGCTGCTTTGCTGAATATTTCTTTTTTTATGCAAAATATATGCTATAAATGCCTCTGGGCCGCCTTTATTTGAATATCGTGTCACATGTCGCACGCAGTTAGTTGCCGCCTGTCCCGTCCAATGTTGGCGCTGCCGTTCGTTGTTATTGTAATTGTTGTAAATGTCGCCAACGACAATATCACATTTGCATATTTTTGTGCAAACACACGGCGACCCCGACCCCTGCACCCCAAACACCCCCCTTCACCAGCTTGTGTGTGTGCATTTTTACTTAATTTTATTTGTATTGGATTTGCGCTGATGTCTCCGTGAAGCCCACTGCTCGTAGCTGCTGCTGCGTTTTGGAATTTTGCAATTTTCACAATAAATTTTAATTCAATTTACTGTTAAGTTCACACAACTAAGCGGACGCGGAAGTGCACATTCTGGCATGACAATCGTCCTCCGGCAGCGCCAACTCGACAGATGCATCCTGCAGCTGGAATTGAAATTTGAGCTGGAGAGCTGGTTATCTAGATACAAGATACAGTGCGTGCTGCTTTTAAGGATTGTTAAACTTTTGACCTATTATTAATAAATTTAAAAAGAGAACAATTAGTAAATATGCTTTAAAGGTATATTTTTGCAATTGTACGTTTTCTTTTAACCTTTTAGTGCCTCCTCTAGCAGCTTTGTTATTCGATTAAGTTCTTTCATAGCTAATAACCACTGTACGGTCGCTTTGCGAATTGTTATAAGTCGGCTGCCAGAGGCGCTGGTTTTGCAACTGTCTCAGGGTCCACTGAGTTGGTGCAGTTTATGCCGCACAGCTTCGCTTCAGAGTATGCAATAATTTGCCCATATTATGGTAATGGGTGCATCGCATGTGCAGCCATTTTGATTTTGATTGTGAGCACTCTGATTAGTGTAAAGTAAATTGAATGTGTGTGGAGCTGTAGTGTGGAGACATAAAACTACTAACGACTACACTCATTTGAATTTGTTATCAAAATTGCCGTTCACAACTGACTCGGGTTTCCCGTTTTTCAAGCAACCGTAGCCTAAATGGCGAATGCAGCGGAGGAATCCCATCCGCCGTCTACGCTGTGAGTATTTTCACTGCGTGTATTAATTATAAGCGCATATGTGTTGAATTGATGCAATTTTCCTGGCAGCCACTCCAAGTCATCGCTTTACATTTACGACCCATACGAGAAACGCACTGTTCTGGTGCCCTTGAAGTAAGCATTGTCAAAGTCATGTTAACCTGTTATCGAAGGTATATGCCTCAGCTACTGATCCGACTCCTGTTTCTGCTCCGACAGCAATTTTGATGCATTCATATCCCTGCTTAAGTGTGTGATAGGTACTGGAATTCTGGCCATGCCGCTAGCTATTCGCTACTCAGGCGTTGTGGCCGGCGCCCTGCTCTCTGTGTTCCTGATGATTCTGCTTACCTATTGCATTCATTTGCTGGTGTGTATGTGCAGCTGCCTATGCTGCCTATGCACGGTCCAATTGGAGTTATTTGCATTTAGCTTTCCCGCATAGATCACTGGGATGACCGAGTGCTGTCGTCGCATCGAAGTGCCGCAGGTATCCATGCCGGAAGCCGTGCGCATTGCCTATGAGTTGGGACCAGGCTGCGTGCATTGCTTTGCTCGTGTGGCTGGATTCTTTACCAGTTGTGTGTTGGCTTTTGGCCAGTTTGGTCTCTGCTGCGTTTATATTGTCTTTGTGTCCAAGAATTTTAAAGAAATCGGCGATTATTACCTTAAGGACTATAACGAGCGTTACTACGTGCTCTGCGTCTGTGTGCTTCAACTCCCATTTATTATGATACGCAAGCTAAAGTTTCTGGTGCCGCTGAATCTTATATCAAACATTCTGCTCTATGCGGGATTCTTGTGCATCATGTATTATCTGTTTCGGGGACTGCCTAATCTACAAGAGAGAGAAATGTTTAAGCCCCCTACGAACTGGATGATGTTTTTTGGAATTGCAGCCTTCTCGCTAACAGCTGTTGGATCGGTGCGTAAAATAGTTGCTTTCTAGAACATAACATTCGCTGAAGCTCAAACATACGCACAGATGCTCGTCGTGGAAGCCAACATGTCCCATCCAGAAAGCTATCTAGGCTTTTTTGGTGTGCTTAATCTGGCCGTATTCTGCATACTGTGCTCAAACATATTTTTCGGAATCATGGGCTATTGGCGATACGGAGAACATGTGGAAGCTAGCATTACGTTAAATATTCCGCAAAATGAGGTGTAAGTAGATCACATCTTTGACTAATATCACAATTTAAGTAGACTACCAGCTCAGTATATTATTAATTTCTTAACATATAATATCCTCAGCCTTTCACAATTTATTAAGGCGTCCATTGCGTTAGGCATCTTTCTAAGTTATCCACTGAACGGGTTTGTTTTCACTACAGTTGTCTTCAGTGACTATGGAAAGGAGGGCAAGGAGGGCTCTAGCCGCAATCGTCGTTGTGCATTGGAAATCTTGGTACGCCTCTGTTTTCTGTTGTGCACTGGTAGGTGGTGCAGCCTGACATGGTCGTTCTGCCAATATTGCTCAATGCTTTTTTGTAGGCATTGTGGCTGCTGTGGTGCCAAATTTAGCCGCATTGACCGAACTGGAAGGTGCATTTTCTCTGTGCAATTTGAATCTCTTATGTCCGGCACTGATTGACATGTTTGTGAACTATGATGTGGGCTATGGTCGACTGCGTTGGAAGCTAATACGTGACATTTTGATAATAATATTGGGTATTATCTTTGGTATTGTGGGCTGTACGGTGGCCATAAGGCAGCTGGTGGATGACCTTTCGCGTCTTCAACAGAACAAAAGTTGATAGCCACTTGCTAACGTTGTATTGACCAGTTGAATCTTTGTCTGAATTCAAGCATTTTTTGGTGGGGCAAACATTATTTTATTGTTGCTATTGTTGTTGTTGGTTGGCTGGTTGTCTGCTTAGCTTCGTTGGGTTATCCTAGCTAAGCTAGAGCTATTGTTGAACAATATTTGTATATAGACTAAATTTGTTGCCTTGACTGTTGCTGGTTTTACTCCAGGTTACTCTGTACCAAAAATGAGGACATCAGCAGGGTATAATAAAGTTGTGCGAAAGTGGAAATACCTGTACATGTATAATTTTTATTAGTATAAACATTGTTTTTAATAAAAAGGCATTAGGAGTGGCGCATGTGAATACAATAGAATATCTTCATATAGAATATCTTGTCGTCGACCAGTTAACTCTTGCATGTGGCATCGATTTCTGGTGGCATTAATTAGGCACTGCCCCGACACACGTAAGCTGATCAACTGCGCAAATCGTTTTAAATGAAACGAACTGTAATCAAATGCACTAAGTCAGTCCAGAGCCATCCAGCCACAATTGCGCCGGGACCTTTGCGATTCTAAAATTGAATTCCTTGCCTCAACGGAGCCCAAATACAAAACTTGCTGGTTAAGTTGGTAGCTCTTGTAGCCCGGCCCCAGCACAATAAACTAAAAGACAAATACAAATACAACTACAAATGAGTCGAGACGTCCTGCCGTTCTATGCCTGGCAAGTACAGCAAATACATACATATATAAATAGGCACAGGAAAAGCAACTGCCGACGCCGACTGTTGACTGTGGCACTGTAAATAGCACGGCGAGTAAAATACAATAAAAAATAATAAAACAAAAAGAATGCAAGTACGAAAGGCATGATGCGAAAAAAGTAAAGCAGCTCCTCAAGGAACTGCACGAGGACGATTGCGACCACTGCAGCAAATACACAAAACACAATTTCCATTCTTCAAATAGGAATAAAAAAAAAACAAAAAACAAATAAAAAAATAAAAAGGAATCTTGCAACTGCCTGCGACAACACCCGGGATGGGCGAGGGCAACAAAGGCCGGGGCTGTTGTCCTCGGGCTTGAATTTTGCAGACATCTTGCCTAAAACTTAATTTACAAACGTTTGCAGCGAGCTTCAGCCTCAGCCTCAGTGGAAAGCAGCTAAACAACCGCCAACCAAAAAGATATTCGGCCTAGGCAGACGTAGAACAGCTGCGACAAGGAAAGGAAAACTTGCCCGTTACAAACAATTTTCGTATATAATTTTGTGAGGTCTTGCCCAAAAAATGGCAAGTCGGTTTCTTTTGCCTAGTTGTCAGTACAGCATCATGTTAGTGTCATTATCAAACAATTGCGCGCTGCAAAGTCAGTTAAGGAATACGAGCCAGACGACAGTCAGCTTCCAAAGTCAACGTCTGCGGATCTCACATGGGCCGTCGGAAAGTTGTTGCTGTCGCACATGCCGGCCCGCAAACAATGCGTGCCACGACTTCAGCCAGCGAAGTTGAGGAGCCCGGCAGCTTAGTCTCTCACTTTTCTTCTTCGTGACAGTCCTACAGTCTGCCAAATTACAGTTTCGCAAATTGAAAAATTCCAGTTTTAGCACAATTATTCGACAAACAAACAAAATAAATGTATGAAAATTGTGACTTAAAAACTACATCGTATATTTATTAAACTTAATTTTAATATTTTTTTCATATTTTCTAACCAGACTCAGCCATTAAGAGCTTCGCAAGTATTTAGCGCAATTAATTAGATCCACGTATTTGCAAACACCGTTTACATATGTATGTATTTGTCTTTGGTTGATTATTCACTCTTCCACTGTTAACATTTCATTAGCGTTGACGTTTTCACTCCTGGCTTCAGCTAGAACAGAGAGTAGCTGAATACAATGATAAAAATAGCTAAATCAGTTTAAAATTGCAAGTGTTTCCGGCTAATGAAATAGCTAAATAAGCAAAACTGAATATATGAGCTGGTAAACTTACTGTTTTTATCTGTATGTTGCGCTCACGCCATTGGTCGTAACGCTTTTGATCCCGTTATCTTAGTTTCGACAAAGCGTACGCGAGAGAGAAAGGGCAATTTAGTCTGTGATCGTCTGCCTTCTTGATCGGTGGAGTTACATACGCATAAATAAGCATGTGTAGCTTAAGTCGTTTTTATCTCAGTTTAGTAAATTACCAAGTTTTGAAAGTGCTAAATTTCAAATAATCACTACCCCTTGTTCATCGCTTCAGAATATACATATGTATATATGTTAAAATGAGTGCCGTATTTGTGCTAGGCTTGTTCGCTGAAAATCAATTGCGCACTTCAGCCAAAAAAGAGAGATCCCGTTATCCTAGTTGTGTATTGCTCGTTCTTCTTATTTTTCTTTTCATGCTTAATTCGTCTGTTAAATTTCCAATAAAATGAGTGTGCTGAGCTTGTTCGATGAAAATAAATTTGCGCACTTCAGCCGAAAAGAGGCGATCCCGTTATCCTATTTGTGTATTGCGCGTTCTTCTTATTTATCGTGCTTCTTTTTGTTTTCGTTTCATTGTAAATGCCGGCATAGTCTTGATGCGAGCGTAATGAGATAATTTAGTCTGTGCGCGACTGCCTTCCTGATCGGTCGAGTTACATACACATAAGCACCTTAGTAAATTACCAAGTTTTAAAAGTGCTAAATTTCAAAAATGCACTACCCTCTGTTCATCGCTTAAGAATATGCATATGTATATACATATGTAAATATAATTATCTATCGTTTAAATGAGTGCCGTATTTGTGCTAGGCTTGTTCGCTGAAAATCAATTGCGCACTTTAGCCGAAAAAGAGAGATCCCGTTATCCTAGTTGTGTATTGCGCGTTCTTCTTATTTATCTTGCTTCTTTTTGTTCTCGTTTCATTGCAAATGCCGGCATAGTCTTGATGCGAGCGTAATGAGATAATTTAGTCTGTGCGCGACTACCTTCCTGATCGGTCGAACTTTCGCTTAAAAACATTGAGCAATAAATAGGAGAAATATTTATTAATTAAATGGGTATCAGTCGTTCATTTAATTTTGTTATTCTGTTTAACTACCAAGAATCACTGCTATTCTTTCAGCGCCGTGATATTGTAATTACGTGTCGCTTAAATAATTTTTTTTTTGGTTATTTTTTTTTAGTTGTGTTGACTTCTTCGATGAAAATGAAATGCTGCGCTTTCGAGATTGATCCACATTCAAAAGCTTATCCCGAAATCTTAGTTGTGCAACCAGCCAATACCGATTACGCAAAAAGAGAAAAATTATTGATGGCTTCGGCGCGTTTTTGTTTTTTTTTTTTTTTTGTGTCAGCAAATGCCAGCATAGTGTCGACGCGAGCTTAATAAGATAATTTAGTATGTCCGCGTCTGCCTTCCTGATCGGTCGAATCCTCGGTTTAATTAATTAGCTGGTGTTAATTTGATATCATGTTCGTCTAATAAATTTCCAAGAATCATTGCCACCCTTTCGCTGCCGGGAAATTATAATTAAGTGTCGCTTAAAATGTGTTTTTTTTTTTTTGCGAGCTTTCGAGCTGATCTCGTTATCCAGCCAAAAGCGTTTATGCAAGAAGCCGGCAATGTTGATGCGAGAGCAGTTGCATTTTAGTTTTTTTTTGTTTTTGTTTAAGTGCTAATGTCGGCTTAGGGCGGCAATCGTGATAAGTTCGGGCTGTTTGTGTTAAATAGATTCGCCCTCGTTCGGTAAAAAAAACTGTTCAATTGATGGAATGCTTTTTATGATAAGTAAATTAGCGTACAACCAAACATGATGCTAATAAGAAGAGAAAAGAGAAATTTAAGCTATTATGAAACAGGTGAGTACTCTCTTGTACACATATTTATAATTACATCAGTTACGTTGGGGATACCATTTTTTTTTTTTTTTTTTCGTTCAATATTATAGGGAAGGGTATTATAGTTATGTTACTGCGGTTCCTTTTGTTTTTTTTTTTTTTGTTTGTTTAAATCCTTAAAATTAAACGAAGAGTAAAATATAAATTAATTTGAAAAATTCAATACACAAAGTGACACGGTCTGTCACGCCTGCGTCCCTTCTCCCCACTCTTTTATTACAACAAAATAGGTATTTATCATGTGGGTTACCGCACGCTTTGTCAACTGAGTTTGGCACGTTTCAGTTCGATCGAACATTTCTTTACTTGGCTTGCGATGCCACGTCAACGTTTCGTTGATGCCTCGAATGTCATACTCGTATTTGGGTTGACCACACATTCTCTAGCTGTGTGGATTTGCCTTTACTTGATTTCAGTGATTGGTAAGTGAAAGCGCCCAAATGCAGCAGTGGATGTGTTTTGCATGCTGAACTGATTTTAAATTACACACAACCAACAAAAAAGGGAAAATTAAGTTGAAACCGCCGCAGAAAATTGTCACAGCATAGAGAGAGAGAGAGGGAGAGGGAGAGGGAGAGGGAGAGAGAGAATCTTAGAGTTATCTGAAGTATTTACTTATTTATTCCTTATTCAACGAAATTTTCTTGAGAATTTTCTAAGCAGCAGAGAAAAACTGCCCAAGTCACATACTCGTTGGATTTCTTTTGTTTTCTTTTTTTTTGTTTTTGCTTTTTTTTTTTGGGCTGGACATGTGCAATTTGAATTGTGCAGGCTCTTGGGCAGGCTACTGACATAGAGTAATGCTGGTATGCAACCCGGAATCGCTGGATTCGCTTACAGTCATTCATCTTGACGAGTTTGTCTCTGGCATTTGCTTTTGTTTTGCGGCATGCGGAATTGTAGATTTTTCAACCAAAATGCTTTGGCATTAGACTATCGGGAAATAATGCAAATACAAAAGGGCAGAGTAAGGAGACTTAGCTCAGAATACCGGACAACTGGTCAACAATGTGCCAGTGCATAAGTTGGTATTATGCAACAAATATGTGTACAGTGTAATAGATACAAAGCAAGAGGCGGCACCCAGGAGCAGTATCCGGAGGAGGAGAAGGAGCAGGGGCGGGACAGGGCCAGGACCAGGGCCACGGCTTATGCCTTACGGGCTTGTGCAGATCGTTGTGGCTAAAACATTAAAAGAGTTCAAAACTGTATTGGATTTCAGGGCTTACAGACTGGCAGCATTACAAAAATAGTTGCATCGACACAGTCAGAAAATCACTTTATTCAACTTACGCTCTGGCTCGCTCACTCGCTTGTAAACTTATTTGCATCCCCAACGGTCAGTTGCAAAGCACGCGAGCAGTGTGTACATCTTAAAGATATATTGTAGGAAAAATTGTTCGCAATCACCAACTACAGTGGCAGGAACAAAGAGGAAATTAACTGGGCAAGCAACTAATTAAGTGTGTGAATTCCAATCAACTCAAGGCAAGCTGCAGCTCTTACTCTTCCTGCCTATATCTAGCCATGGGCTGTTTGTTGCCTCGTCTAATGAACAAACTAATTGCAACGGCAACTGCAAAAGTAATCAAAGTGGCAGTCAGTTCCAAACCAAGTCTGTACTCACGGCTCTCGACTCGAGCAAAACGGCAATAATAACAAAACTTTGTTGAAGAATTTTGAGAATGTTGCACAAATATGCGCAAAATGCAAGAAAATATGCTTGGACGAGGCAGTCTCACATACCCAAATGCCAAAGAGAGAGAGAGAGAGAGAGAGAGAGAGGAAGGGCCAGAGAAAAACTGAGCTGAAGTGTTGTTGCCGCTGGCTTATATCAATAATTGCCAAAAGCAAATTGGAAAAGTTATGCGCCAGCAGTTAATGTGACCAGCGAAAATAGTCGCAACCCGTAACTGCAGCACCAGCAACAGCAGCCGCAGCGGAAGTATTATAATACATACATCCACACATATATCTGTATATTTACATTCATATTTAAATGTACATTAGCAACCAATTTGTTGAAGCGAAAGATGCTATAATATTGTTGTAGCTATTGTAATATCCTAGGTGTAGAGTTTGACTCAGCTGTGAAACGAAATCAATGAATACTTTCATTATAGAACACTGCTGATCCACAACTCTAGTTTTATATTTCCTGCTATTTCATTCTCTTACTTTAATGAAACTTGTTTTTAATTTTAAATATACTTTGGTATATTTTAATGAAGATTGCGTCTTCCTGAATACAAAACTAATGATAGTGTAATCCTGTTTCGTTGTGCTTTAAATGAATTTGCCTTCAAATCATTTTTTTGTTTTATGTTATAGCAACTTTTTGCGAAACTTCCTCAAGCCGCAGCAGTTTTTGAAGCCGCTCTCCAAGTATCGACATTGGCATCAATCTGATTTTGGGCTCCTTCGATTACTTAGCATTATTAAAACTGCGGGCTGAACTTTTCGAGCAGCAAACTTGTAAAACTATTGGCAATGGCAATGAAACCAAATTTTCGACTAAGCGGTTTATGCGGCTCATTGAATTGATAGTAGCAATTAGTACTAAATCTAATGACATGATTAAACAAATTGCGAAATTTGAATTCTGACTATATAAACATGACTTTCAGCGGATTTTAGAGTCAGTTTTTGGATGTGGCTTTATTATGAGCAATTTTTATTTATTGATAGTCTTTTGTCTATTCGTTGGTTCGGAGTTTTGAAAAGAATTGGATTTAAATAGTGTATTGTATATATATGATAGCTTTCGCCCTATACTAGTCCCGGTATGCTAAGGTCAAAGCGAATCTGGCGCTCACTTTGATTGAGGAGGCTCCACGTCAGTTCAGCGCGGTGCTTGTGCGAATTTGCGCTTAGCAAATGGAAGTCTCCTTACAGGAATGGCTCATATTTCATGTCAATGACTTCCGCAATGTCACGGAGGCCACTCAATGCTTTGCCTTCTGCTTATATGATGGGGTTTTTGTGGAACAAGATTTAATTGGTCGTCTGTCGGAGCTGAGTTATCCTACCTGGTTGTCTCAGCACGCTTGTCATTCACTACGCAGCGCAAACAAGTGCGAAGATGCCTACAAAATTCACGAGTGCAAACAGAAGATTTTGAATGAAAAATTAAACTTGAAGCAGGGGGAGATTGAAGAAAATATGACACAGTTTACTACGACGACTCGCTACCAGAGCTAGGCTTACTATTATTTTTGGTTGAGGTTTTTTGTTTTGTTTTTTATATATATATATATATATATATATATATATATATATATATATATATATATATATATATATATATATATATATATTTATATATTTATATGTCAGCTGCTGGTGGAATGTCTTGTGTGGCTGAATCAAACACCTGAAAATATCATTGAAAAGTTATTCGTATGTTTGTTCTTGTTTATCAACTACTTAAGAGCAAGTTAGCAATTGTCGGCTTAATGTGACAGGGTGTTGGTAGTTGCTTGCCCTTATCCTTAGTCACAATCCTGATTTAAAGTCAGCAGTTTGCGTTTGGTATCTATTAGAGAGGGTTGGATTCCATACGTCAAGGCAAAGTTGTAATGCTCTTAACGCTTATGTCTAAACCTCCGCGTATTGATGTGCCAAAAAGTGTGTGGTCTGTGTATGCGAATGTAGGGATTGCTGCTGCTTTCTGTTCGTAGTCGCCATCGCTTGTGCGCCTCTTATTCTGCCTTATGCCTGGCACAACGACAGCCGTCGTACAAGTTTTGACATGTCTGCCTTGTAATGCGCTGAAAGGAGTTTTATGTCCAGAATAGGGAAAAGGATGTTTTGTGCCAACTATTTCTCTGTTCTTTTTGTTAGTCTGGCAAACATAATTTTTTTTATGTTGCTTATAAAAATGCATTTTAAATCAGGACCACGCTGCTTCCCCTTGTATCCCACAGGTTACATTCCACAAATTTGTGTCGCTGTAAATCAAATGAATAATTTAAGTTGTTGTCGGGGCTCGTCGATCCGCTGAGCGCGTCAAATGATTCATTTTTTGATTTATATCAGCAACAACACGAAAACAAAAAAAAAAGAACAATAATATCAAGTGAGCTTTGCGTAATTGCATTAAATGGCATGGAACCGAACCCATCACCGAGTGAAACAGAGGAGTTCCACAATCGAAGAAAGGGCCCTGAAAAAACCGTTTCCCTTTCAACATCAGCGCACAAAATTCCAATTTATTTTAATTGATTTATTAATGATTGAAATGTTGCATAAATGTAATGATAAAAATTTCCCTATCTCTCTCTCTATCTCTCCTTTATATATTTATATATATATGTATGCAATTTGGATACGAGCACGTTATCTGGGCAACAAAATCGAGTTTTCAGCGTGGAATATTCCACAACTTATTTTTTGTCAAATGAAATGCCACAGCATCAGCTTAAGACTAATTGCTAGACCGATTCGGGTGTCGATTTTTGCTATGCATTACATATTTTGAAAGTCGCACGCCAATAGGTCTCACGATTAGGCATAATTATGCAATTTCCTCTGTAACGCTCAGCCAGACAGACACAAAAGAGTTAAATTCAATAAAATTTACATTTAACCACAAAAACAACTCAAGTTTTGCAGCCGACAACAAAAAGTAGAGAAAAGCGAGGAACAAAGTTAAGATAAAAGTTGAACAAAGAAAGAAGATGAGACTGAGACCATAGTCTGGTGCTGGGTGCAGATGCAGAGACTTATGTAAATTGAAATTCAAGCGCACAAAACAACACCACAAACAACTGAGAAAATAGCAGAAAAACTGACGGTAGTTATAAAGAATTTTCATTCATTTCGAATTACGCTGTATGAGTGTCAAAATGGCGGCGTTTGGCCGTAAGCCATAATTGAAGGCAAGGCTTATGAAGGAAAAAGAAGGAGGTGAATGAGGTTTGGGACTGGGCTTGGACCAATTGGCTGGCTTTCGTCGCCAGTCAACTGCTGCAGACCAAAATTCAATTTCATGCCGCGTGACACAAAGACAAAGGCAGGCAGTAGCAACAGCCGCAGCAGCGACGACAGACAGTTCACAGTTCCCAGGTCCCAGTTACTAATTCCAATCCCCCGGTGAGCGCAGCTGGGCTGCCGACGTCGTCAAGTTGGCATTCACAAATGTGCGCACTTCGCTCAAAAGAATTTCAAATTAGCCACTTTTGCTTAACAATTGGCACAGGGCGACAAATTAAAATCGTAAGGGCAAAAGCCCTTCCTCAAAAAGGATGATGAAGATGGGAGTTCAGGTGGGACTGACACAGCCGGCGACAATTTAAAGTCAAGTGCGGGTATTGAGCAAAATAATTGCCGTGCGGAATGCACTTGAAATGCAGATAAGTGGACGGAGACGCTTTGCGGGCTGACTTCGATCGGCCATTAGCGCCATTTACTTGAATCAACGTAGTAGACTACAGCTTTACGTATAATCACATATACATACACCGACTTTGAACTGCAAGTGGAATCAAAAGCAGCTGCTTACCACCAATGCTCCACGACCAGCTAAGTCGCAAAATTTCTACGTAAAAGCGAATTCGCAAAAAGCAATTGAGAGCGTGGTCTAGCCGGCAACAGCAACAATCTCTAAATCTAGCCATAGTGCTAACCAAGCCACTGGTCAGCTGTGCGGTCTACGTGGAGTCAGCTAGACCTTATTATTGAAGATATCGAAGAGTTTGCCATATATATTGGAATTCGATTCAATGATGCAAGTTGTAGATGTCTACATACTTTCAATTGACATTAGTAACTACAATTCAGTTAAATTTTATTTTCTTTTGATTTATTTAATTTAATTGATTTTAATCGCCGCAATTCAATTGAATTTTATTTTCTTCCGATTCATTTAAAAATATCTTTTAAACAATAAATTTGATTTTATCCCTTCGATTCATGATTTTTACTCAAAGTCCTCTCTTTAAAGAAACAATTGAATTGTCATAAAGTTTCACTTTTCTGTGAGGCAGACAAACATTTCTTATTTATGGTACCATTTTTTTTGTTTTGCTTTTGTCGCCAGTCGAGTAAACTTATGAGCCTAGCAGCTATTGCTTGTGGAAGGACCCTTGCGTTTCAGTTGTCGCCTTTGTGTTGTCTACTTTTGGGTGTAAAAAATTAAACCGCAACGAATGCGCAGCAAGCGGCATGGCAACAGGGCAAAAAGCCAAAGCTAGAGCTAAAGCCAGAGATCGATAAGCAAAAGCTGAGAAAAATGTAAATAAAGGCCCTCGATTGGTTAGCAACCGCAAAATCTCATCACGTTGCGCAAATACTGACGCGTGCTAGGCCGGCGTTCAAGTGTAGATTAAAAAATGGCCGCAAATAACTTTAGGCATCGCACCACAACCCCACAAGGGCTTGCGTGGAGGGGAGCGCCCCAAAGTAGGCTAGGCGTGGTTCCATATTCGCACTTGAAAATCGATTATACGGCTACGCCTCGTGTGTGTGTGTTCAACTTCTGATAAATCACGTAGAGCCAATTGCCAATTCCCGATTGCCAATTGTGAATTCGGCGTTTGTGCGCGTGTTTACACGCCTAAAAGTGTGCTAGCAAGCATTTAATTGCGTAGTTTCGGTTAAGCGAATGACACTCTTCTCTAATTAACTACGGCAGCGTTCACCATTTTTGCCGTATCATGGCTGCCAAATGAACTGACAACTGGCGAACTCGCACCCATATGGAGCATGAAATTTCAATCATTAGTCATAAGGCAGAGCACAGCAGGCGACGTGTCGAGGGCGACAGCCCCGAAGACAACAGACGACAGCGGAATTTCTTCATTTACAGGAGCATCCTCGACGTTCCTGTCGTGTCGACATTGCTGACAGGACACCAGCAAGCGCCGCGTTGTGGTTGTGGTCGCGTTTCTGCGGATAGATTTGCCACGCCAGCATCACACAACTGGCAGCTGTTTATGTTGCCTTATGGCTGCTGCTTCACTGGGTGTGCCATGCATATAATTGCAGACATTTGTGGCCTAGCCTTAGCCCTACGCCTGCTTATTGTTTTAATTAAGAAATTTTAGCTTTGGCTCTATTAAAATCTTCTAAAAATAAATCTGCAGTTGCCGCTGCTGCTTCTTCTGGCGACCAGCTGCAATACATTAATTTACATGTTGTCAGTTCGTTGTGCGCAGCGCGCTGGTTTGCCACCCAATCTTTTTCTAAGTTTCTAAGCAATAAGTCCTACTTCAACCCCAAACCAAACTGCAACTGCACCTCCAACTTGGGCTTGCCTCAATTCGTCTTGTGGCCTCTGCTGGTTAATGAGTTATGTCAAAGGAAAACAATGTTTGTTACTTCATTTATATGCCATTATTATTTCTGTTGTGGTTGTCGTATCCATTCTCCCCCTTTCTCCCTTGTATCTTGGCTTTTCTTTCAGTAACTGCAGCAGCAGCAGCAACTATTCTTCTATTATGTTGCTTGTTATTTGCTCTGCTGTTTTTCTGCTGTTGCTACTGGGCTCCTACTCTTGCCCCAGCTTCTTATATGGCTAGTGCCACAGCTTTGCCCTGCCTGCCACTGCCGCACAGCTACTCATTGTTGATGGCGAAAGTTTTTGTGCGGTTGCATTGCACCATGATTATGATTGTATTTCGTCATGTCACTATTATTTGCTATATTTCGCTTCAACTTTGGCCCCGCAGCCTTTTCATTTGAACAGTTTCTTGCACATTGAATTTAGTTTTCGCCAAATCAATTTAAAATTTAATTCAATGACTGATTCTCTTGGCTTTGCTTTTATCATGCTTATTATTTTTTTATATTGCGCTTTACGAGGCTATCGTTGTGGCATGTGGCCCATTAATATTGCGTATACGCAGCATTCCCCAAATTGGAATTAACAATTGAAATTTGGTTGTAATTAAAACTAATCAGCTGCACAAATATTTGTCTTGCTAATTACTTTAATAGAATATTATTGGTAATTTTAGAAGCTGCACGAAGTGCGCTAAGAATAACAACCCAAGCAGTTGACTAGCTATGGCAACAGCAACAGCTGCCAATATTTAATACTGTTGCATCTATATCACATTTTTAGTGCTAGCTAGCTACAAAGCCGACAGATTAAAATATTTATTTTGAAGCCTGTAACCCCCATTTTCCATCTCCTACTCAAATTGTGATTAAACTGTCGTAGCTCGTTAATGTTGGGTAAGGGGGAGGGGGCTGCAGTAGCAGTTTCCGTACACACGGAGGTGGGCGTGCCAGCTGCGACATGTTGTGCACAACAAGTAAAAGCAACAAAGACAACCGACAACAACAGTTAATAGCGACAAGCGCAGTTTATCAAATTAACTGCGCTCGCAGGAACACCTTTTTTCTGGGTTGAGAAGAGGTTTGGCAAGGGAAGGGGTACGTTGTAACGAGTTGTAAATGTGCGTGCGGCTCCGTATTGTGTGTGTATGAGTGCTGTCATCTCATGATAAATTGCAATAAAACACTCGTGATCCAGAAAAATAGAAATAAAAGAGGAACCCACGAATATGATAAATGGCGCCTTGTTTTGTTCACTCCGCTCTCGAGCCCTTATGCTCCTCGTCCTGTTGTCGGCTTTTTGGCACTGGATTTCGCACTTGGCCGCCGCTTAACCGCCAGCGACTTGGTACCGGAGTAACAGTTACTCAGTTTCCTGTACGCTTGGCTGTTTTTCCTGGCCTGGCCAGCAGGAGATACTCTACTCGCTTTTGTCTGCCATGCTTTCGGGCTTGACTTTTCTTACAATGGAAACACGTACATTTCTCAAGCGTACGTGATGTCGTTCATTCATCAAGCATATTCGTTTGTTTGGCTGATGCCAGCACTCACACCCACACAGTCAGTCACACTCACACTCAGTCATAGGGCTTGTAATGAAAACATTGTCGTACCAGTCCATACACGAAGCCAAAGTCTGTGTCGTTGTCTGAGTGTCTATGTAAGCAGTATTTGTTGTTGATTATTATTTTCGGATTGTGCGATGCTTTTTCAACTTTTTACAGAACTTCTGCCACGGACTGACAGCCACTTTACACGCTGCCTGCAACTCGCCAATTAAAGTTCACACAGTTAAAACAGGAACAGAATCGAATAAGTCTATTTTCAATGAGTAATTTCTTGTATGTGTTCTTTGCTTTTAATTAACGTTAAATATGCAAATTTGTCGCCAAGGATAAGCAAACAATTGTGCAAAAACAAATATATATATATATAGCACATTTACATATACAGACAATGTATACTTAGCTGTTAAAAGGGAGAAGATAGTGAAAACATTGAAATTTATCTTTTTTCTTGCTGCGAATACAGTAAACATTTTCTTAAAAATGTAATATATCGAAATAAAAATTTTTATAAAAATGTTAATTGCAGACGGAAATGTGCCTTTTAGAACAAATCCTTAATATGCGCCCCTGCCGGGAGCTTGCGTACTTCTGTTAATACTCTGCTGAGCTTGCAAACTGTTATACGCGCAACAGTTTATGGCAACGTTTTGGAGAGCATAACTGGGCCTTTCTCTTATAAATACGCGGCTCTCTTATGACTCTCTCAATTTGAGAACAACAAAATGAGGAATTTCGAAAGCATGTCGAAACGAATTCGAATTTCGAAGTGCTCGACCACGTTCTTGTCGCCATGTGGCGTCATTAATCATGCTTAAATATACAGGCCATATCGAAAGCAATTGTGCAATTTGGGCAACAATATTATTTCAATTACACTCGACGAACAGCAACAAATATTATTGTATGTTTTTAAGCGCTTCAATTCTCATCTGCTGTTTGCTGTCGCTCGGCCAACATGTTGTCTTACTTGGCATTGGTCATGAGTCACAGGCGCTCAGCAGGCAGTTTTTTTTTTATATTCATGTCGTCTGTAACTACCAAAAAACGTAACCCATATATTATCACAAGTCTCAACTTGGATATTACCACGCAGAAAATGCACGCAGCAAAATGAAATAAGAGGGATAGGATGAATATAAAGGGACAGCAAGGGTGAAGGACAATATCGATGTAAGTGCAAGTGCAAGTGCAAATATGCAGATTGAATTCTTTTGAAAACTAATGCAATTATCAGTGTATGTGGTGTATGATAATTGCATTAGTTTTCATATATATGCATATGAGTGTCGCTTTGTATCTTTCCGTGTCATTAGCATGCATGCTTGCATTGTCGCCCTATGGTGGCCGCACACATAATTCCAGAGTGTTCCGGCTAATGTGTCCTTAATAGCGACATCATCGCTGTTCGCGTTCGCCATGCGAGTTTCAAATGGAATTAAGTGTGCTGAAAACGGAAGCCTGCAAAATAAAAAATTAGTGAAGCTCTGAAAAAGTGCAAGGAAATTAACGCTGCCACTGACGGCATTTCCATGCGTTGCGCTCTGGCTAGAGCCCTTTACAATCCGTTTTATCCTTATTTTCTCTGTGTAATATGCAAATGCAGCGGTACGGTACGAAGTCTGGCATGGTGGCATTAAAGGCTTGAATGAAAAAAACTTTTTATTTGATGTTTGTCCATTAGTTCAAACATTTGCTCACCACGTGCGAAAGACTGCAAATGTTGGGCAGATTCATTCTCTATATGTTGTTATAAATATATACTCTGCTTTTGTAAATCTTGAAACTAGTCAGCTATCAAAGCGCACAATTAGTCGGGATAAAATATTAATAGCCAAAATCAATTTTATGATTAACTAAGTAGAATTTATAGTCAGACACTATAATGTTTGATTTACTTAGTTTATGTATGTTTATACATACATTGCATTTGTATGTATATGTACACCTGCTAGATTTTGTGGCACACACGCATACCCTTTCACAAGCCGCAGCTGACTTTAGTGAAATTTACAAGCTGTCAATAATTTATTCGCCGGCAAAACTCTACGGCAAAAGTGCCGTAAATTGGCAGAAGCTGTTTTTATTTGTTGTTGTGGTTGTTGTTTCAGCTGCTACTAAGGGTGTTCATGCGCGTGTGTGCGTGGGTCTTTCTGTGTGTAGTTAGCGGTAACGGTAATTGTAGCGGCATCAATTTCGCACACATAAATATTCATATGCGGCGTTTTATCAGGCAACGAATAAGGCAGGAGCTGCAGAAGAAGCTTTATAGCAAGTAGGCGTGGTGTTGGCTGCGGAAACGTTTTTATAGTTTACTTTAGGGCGCATTGTACAGGACTTGCATGTGTTAATTTGACGGCACAGGATTTATATAATTTTCGTTTTAGGCATCAGACAAAAGGAGGCGGCTCTGAAAATGTTGAGCCTAGGCAACGGCAAAGTCTTGACAAGAGTGTGTCTTTACATTGTGTGCAAGTGTGTGTGTGTTTGTTTGTTTGTGTGTTTGTAAGCGTGTCTGCGGCCAATTTATTAAAATTAATTAGCTGCTGTTGCTCTGTTTGCGTGTGGTTTTTCAGCCGCAAGTAACATATGCACTTTTGTTTTCCTTCCTATGGGGACTCTGAAGATGAGCAGATGTTGGTTAAGCTACCAATGCCTGTACAAATCTTGATAATGTTTCAGCGTTACGATTACGATAAAAATTGAGCATGCATATACCCTGAATTAAAATAAATTTCCTACGTTATACTATTTTGGGTAACTATTTTGTTTGTGATATCGAACAAGTCAATCAATATTAATTTTAAAATATGTCTACCTTTTACCAACATCAAATGCTTATCAAGCATGGTAGAACGAATAACTATGTGAAAGTAAATTCCACCGAAACTATTTTTCGCCAGAATTTTCTATATATATAGAAGAGTTGCAAGCAGTTTGCAGATGCTTTCCAGATACTCGTAGTCATATCCTGGTATAAACTGGCCAGTGACCAGTGTCCTCTGAAACTTGCTACGGCATTCGTTTATGTAATTTGCCCAAAAATGTTGTACAAAATGCTCCACAGCAAACAGCAAATACAGAGTGTCATGTTTGAGGGCAACAACATGATGATACCGACTAAGGGTAGCTTGGTGGTTGGAGTTTTGGTCCCGGACACAGCTTGGCAGCCATACTGTGTTTGCAGCGCAAAATTCTTGAAAGCAGTGCAACTACAGCAAGCAGGACGACAAACAACAGTATCTGTGCTTGTGTACATGTCCCAAAAGTAGCAAAGGTCATTTCTGCTTGGCCATTAGCTGTCGTTATATGTGTTTCTATAGCCATGTGGCCAAAACTTCATTGCCCTCATTGGCTGTTCAAAATAATTACAATAGCTTGCTTCAAATATAAAAAAATCTACAAGGTAAGGTGTTGCTTTAAAAGTGCCACTTTTATGTGCTGTCTGAGAACCTTTTGTGCTCCAAACAGCTTCCATAATTTATCTAATTTAGTAGAAGGAGTCATTCGCCTTGTTTGATTTTAATTTATTTTGATGTAATGACAGCATCAGACAGAGACAGGCGGAAATATTTATCAAGTTCAGGTGCTACTGCTCCAGACGCATTGCTATAATTACAAAAGTTTTTTAATAAATAGACAAACACACACAATAAGGAGAGAATATCAACGCAAAACTTTTGACCAGTGTTACAATGACGAGGGAAAGATGTTGCTGTTGCCGTTGCTGTGTTGTTGTCAGCTTGGGTTGTCAAGTACTTGAAGATGGTTTTAAACGTTGACTTGACATTTGTTATGAATTTGAAGGAAGTTGTCGCAAAGCAAGCTTTTGTCAATAAAGTCGATTAAGTCCATTTTCCCATTTGGCTGATGAGCTAAATGCGCTTCTCCCTTCAACTTCCAGCTTCCGTTTCGGCCAGAACCTGCTCTATGTTTGTCTGCTGTTAATAAAAAGTAATGTCTGTGGAATACTTTTGCCCGTTGCAGCTGCGTTCGCATGTTAAATAGCTGTGGGCGGAGACGCGTGCTCTGTCTGGGTGTACCATTTGTCAAACGTCAGTGCTCATGAGCTGTTATTATTATTAGCTGCAATTGCAACGTTGACGACGGCGGCAATACTGTGACGTCAGTCTGGAATTGCAACGTGCTGCATGCTGCGTGACGTTGGCCACCTTATGGCCACTGCTGCTGTTTGCCAGTTCCAACCAGCATAATTGTGTGCTTTTTTTTTTTAAAAAATTGCACTCCATTTTTTATGCAGCACTTTGCATTTTCTATTACTGCATTAGACGCGGCAGGAGCAAACAAAAGCTCGAGTGAGTGACAATCCCATTTTTGTGCAAAAGGCAGCTCTATGTTTACAGTTTTATTTATTTTATTTTTTAGCGCAGGGCTGGAAAACATTTCTAATTTTAGTTTAAATTCATCTTCGGCTGTTATTACTCATGAACGAAGGGTACAGTTAGCTTAAAAAAATCTATTGGTATTTCCATTTTTAAGCTTTAAACTTAATTTTTATCTTAATTTTAGGCAGCTTGGTCTTTTCCTTATCCTAAGCATTAAATAAATTGCTAAGATGATTGTTTTTATTCTGATATTTTTATCCCTATCCCTGGTAACCCAACAAAGTTATGGCGTGCTCATAAGTATACAATGATTAATGTCAAGCGAGTAAACTACGGGCACGTATGTTCGTGTGGGTAGGGAGAGGGAGGAACGAGTGCAAGCGATGAAAAAAATGTAAAAAACCGTGTGCGGGTAATGTGTGCCTTTTGCAATTGAAACTCGTCATTTGCCAGTTAATTTCAAGCGTAAACAATAAAAAAGCAGCCACAAAGTTTCATTGCGTTGAAGCTGCAAACTTTTTTTGTTGTCGCTGCTGCGTTTTAAATTTTCATAATTCATGAACGGCACCATCTCGCAGTCATCCCCTCCTGCACTCGTGGTGTTGTTCCTGACGTTTGTTTGGCACACACAAAAAACCGCGCATAACTTTTTTGAGCTGAGCAAAAAACCACTTACTAAAAAATGTTGAATCTCTGTTTTGCTCTGCGTTTCTAATGCCGCAAAGAGTTTATAGTTTAGACTGGCTGCCCAGCACAGTTTGTGTGTTGCTTTGTAGGCGTTACAGTTGCTTCTACGATGAAAGTTAAAGCAAAAACTTTTTTTTTATGATCTTTTATATGAGCTGTCAAAACTCCAGCCAAGCTCACCACTAGCCCATCTCTTGTATCCTCGTGGAGATAAATAGTCTACATGAGCGTCCAAATATTCGCCAATGTAAGGCTCATAGCTCTTTCCCTCCGCCTTTTCCGTACCGACCTAACCACCCGCTTGCATGAGCGAAAGTTTTGCCACCAAAGTTATGAGTTATGTGTGAAAGTGCCAACTTTACACGCTGTCACACAATTTGCGCAATTTCTTTTGCAATTTCGCGACGACCCAGCGTAACAAACAGACAGACTGGCAGACAGAAAGCCGGACTCGCAGACTGGTAGTCAAGCGGATAGAAATTTAGTCAGTCACCAGCAGAGTCCCTGCCCTGAACAGCCGTTTAAAGTGTGCAAAATTTACTAGAATTGCCATTCGAGCAGCAGCGCATAACTAAAAGCTAATTGACAGGGAAAGCGGCCGCAGTTCGTTTTCAATATTTAAAACCTTCCGTCGCTGCGCATTGAGAGCAGCCCCAAACAACAGGCGCTGACCAGCAGTGCTGACATGCCGTTAAGCACTTAACCCAGAGTGCAAACAGCAAAAACAGTAACAGAGCGGCAGCAACAACAGCAGTCAGAGCTGTTATGCAGAAGCAAACAGAACCTGAAAATCAGGGGAGTCAGCCGAAATACTGGCCTCCACATCCCACCCACATACACACACACACACTGACTGAAAAACATACGGACATACAAGCAAACGGTCGATTAAAGACAAAAGCAGAAATAGAAAGAATTAATATATTGGGAGAATTTCGAAATGTTGGTCCCATTGATAGCTAGTCCAAAAAGTACCAGTTGGTACTTCAACTTTTTTTTTATTTTTATTTTTTTTTATTTTTTTATTTTTTGTCGTAATATATATTAGATCAAAATAAACTCGTTCGTGTTCAACAGAATGTGTCTAGGCTCAACATATATATAATGATTTCAAGACTTCGACCAATAGCTATTCCTATCGATTCTATTCTATTCTGATGTGGTCTTAAAATGCCATCGCTGAGTGTCCGATGTGTGTGTGTGTGTGGCTGTGTTTGCGATTGTTGCCACGTTGTTGGCATTTTTAATACCGCACGCTTTGTCGTGTTTGACATTTTAATCGCCTTAAATTTTATGTTGAGGTGCGCAGGTGGCTTGCAGCCCGCTCTTTGCACACACACAAGCACAAACAGCAACACATTTACGGACACTGGTAACGCTGGTGTCGCCAACACCACCCTTGTCGACCCGGCAACTTTATGTTGTGCAGCGGTCCACAAGTAAAATTTCCGTTCGAATTACTTTCTAATTCTGTAATGAATTGTTTTTGTGGGCTAACGAGAGAAAATTTACATCGTGGCGGCATCAAAATTTGCGTATACGCCCTGTTTTACCAAATGAGTAGAGGAGGGGGTGAGAATATATTCCAGGCTGTTTATCTGTCAGAGATAAGAGCATGCAAAGTTCTATAAGTACTTTTCTTGTCATTGTTTCTGTTCCTTTTATTTGTTATATTTTTATTTTAGTTATTTTTTGGTTTTTTGCCATTGTTGGCATAATTGGGTATCTTTCAACGATGCTGTTCTATATTGTAGTACCGTAACCACTCAGGCACTTATTTATATTTATTTTATAGTAGCCGTCTACTCGCATTATATTTGTCGCATTTTGTGTTCTAGTAGGGTGGTGTCCTTCCCCGCCAAGCCATGAAGTTTGTTTAAGCAGCTGTGGTCCAGCTGTCGAAATCCCCTGCATAAATTGCCGGATTAGTATTGTTAACCGAAAGTTTTGTTTTGCATTTTAAAAAGGTGGCCATTCTAAAGCAGCGACACCAACAGCAACGAAAACAGCATATGGCCAATAAAGTGGGAAATTTACATAGTTGGGTTTAGAAAAGAGAGGGGAGGCATGCGATTATGATGATTCTAAACTATCGATGTAACTCGCCCCATAAAATTATAGCCCAACATGATAAAATATTTTAAATCTATAGCGTTGAATGTAAACTAAACTGCATATAAAAATATGGTATCATCCCTCATGCACCGATATTTTAGCAGTACAGTACTTAGAGATCCAAACGTTATCTGGATCTGAGTGCCCTAGTATGTGTAATTTGTTGATTCTGCCGCGGGCATTAGTAACATTCGATATGGTAAACCAAATATCTGTCTTTGCGCTGTATGTTTTTATAACTTTTTGATTGCTGTTGAAGTTCTAGCAGGTGGAAAAGAAGAACCGCCTACAGCGGAGAACTATTGGATAATGGAGCAATGGCGTCGCCCAACTATGAACACTGGAGCAGCAGGAAGTACTTAAGAGCAACGCAGAGGACTTCCTGTTTTTGTTTTGCCAATACAAAAAAACAGCGTCAACTACGACGACGTTGTCGAGGTGCAGCTGCTGACTGGTTTAGGTTTTAGCTTCAAGTTGTTTTTAGTTCTGATTTTTGCAGCTCTGGCATGTAGCTATGCAGTCTTTTTATTTATTTGTTTCTTTTTTTTTGTCAAACAGCTTATGTTACCTGCTTGTATTTTGTTATTGTAGCTGGTCTATCGCTCCAGTTTCGTGAAGCTGCTTTCAGTATCAATTCGTATCTAGAGTCTTTAATATGCATTACTTGCGTTCTTGGTTTTCGCGTTGAAGGTGGCACATCATTCGCATTCAGAGATTCAGCTCGATGCAAGTAGGCAACTCCTTGTTGGCGCTGCCAACACACAAAGCATTTTAATTTCTTTTATCCTTCATTACAGCTGCTTCCCCATGGCTATTTCGTTGAGTTTCGTCGCAGTTTGCGTCCTGCTCATCGTCGCGGGTTTTCTGCTGTGTCAGATTACATACACTCCATTAACATTTTATGCGCTTGTATTATCGCAATTAAATTTTTAATGTTTTCATTTCAAGCACATTGCATTTTCATGTAGCCAGCCCAGACCCACCGCCTTTGGCATTGGCAGCCAAGCAATCAGCACACGCGGCACCGCAGACAAACACCGGCAACGTCAACGTGGTGGTGGTGGTGAATAACACCTACAGCAGAACCACTAGCATCAACAGCCTCAACTGGATTCATTTTGTTGCCTTTGGCTAGTAGAAAACAGCAACAGCAGCAGCAAAAACATCAGTGCATGTAAATGCACCGGGAGTTGTATGCATGTGTGTGGAACTCGAGGTTCGGTGCGACGAGTGGAAACAATGGCAACAGCAAAAAGCATTTTCTGCAATAATAATTTTAATGAAAGTGTTTGCTGTAATCACTCTGAGTTTCGCCGAAGCTTCTTCGCACATTACACTCTGAGAAAAAGTGAAGCTTTATTCATACAAGCAAATTTGTTATTGAAGGCTTCTGTGCAATTTTAAACCTTTTAATTCACATCTATTTATGTTGACTGTTACCAGGGTTACCAGAATATGACATTCCCAGCTTAACCCCATTTCTCTAACTGTATACATGCGTCAACTGTGTTTATTCTGTAGGCCGCAGAAATCTGCATGAAAATTGTTGTCTCTTTGGTATTTGAGCTGCTTTCCCTGCTAATGCCTTATGCGCCTGACATACGAGTCGTGTAGGTGACGAGTCTTTTAATTAATTTAAATTGCATAATTTATGCACTTTAAGCGGCGCCAAAGAGTCAATGCGGCAGAAGCTACAGACAATGGTCGCTCATCAGCTCTGGTCCTGGACTGACCATCAGATGACTAAATGTCTAGCCTGCATTTCCACGGTCAATGTTCGGTTACATGGATGGCTGCTTCGGAAATGAAGCTTTAACGACTTTGACCATGGCTCCAGGATGGACAGTGTGTGCAGCAAGAAGGGTGCTGCGAACCGGAGACAAGTGTAATCAGCAGCTAGCCACTGCCAAAACGAATTTGTTAAAAAGAAACACACATAACAGAATTCCAAATGATTAAAATGTACCTTGGAGTGAACGATACTGTCCACACAATTCGAATATTGTGAATTTGTAAGCTTCATTCATGCTCATAGAACAAGTATGTGGTTGTCCTTTTAGCTGCACTCTTACAATCAATTCAAATGATAATAAATTTAATTTTTGCGGTACACGCGACTTATGCGATGCAGCACAAATGCTAAATTGAAACGTTCCACACGTACGCCTAAAACTATCACTAGCCGAGTGTGACTATGACTATGGATTAGCAGTCAGCAGGAAGTGCGGTGGACTCTTTCTTCTCTCTTTACTGTTAGCTTCCTTTTCTCTCGACGGCTGCCTATGCTTTGTGTGCTGCTAAACACTATTCTCGTTGCGGTGTCGAAGGCAAACTTTTGCTTTTTCCGTTACAAAAGTTTTCCTTTAGAAAATTTTGCGCTTTTGTATTGGAAAACTGGCAACAGCAGCATCAGCACGTGTGGTCCGTCTATGGGTTCCCACCCGCCCACTCTTCGACTCTCAGTTGGAGCCATCAACACTTGCTCATGAGCCCTGAGACGTGTTCGCCATTTGCGAACAGTTTTTTCCACGCCTTTTCCCTTTCCCGCGGCTGACTGGTTAAGCTAACCTCAATTATTTGTCATTCAATACGATTATGGCCAGGTTGCGTGGTTGCTGGTACTTGACAATTGCGTTGGCCATTATGCTCGTTGCATACTGAACGCGAATATGAAGTAGCCACGAGGCCATAGACTATTTTTTGCATGCCACACAATGCCATTGAAGGCTAAGAAAATAAACTTGAGGCGCTGCGCTTTATGCTGGAGTCCCCTAGTGAGTGCTGCAAACATGCTCTATTATTCCATTAAAGTAATATACATACTAGTTAGCTTCGTTACCTATGTTTTTTATTGTTTTTTTTTTATAGTGTGCTCTCTCTCTCTCCCCATCTAGTTGCCATCTCTGTCTGTTTCATGGCCAAGCTTTTTCGGCGTTTACAGCTGAAGTTCGCAGTGCAACTCACTAAAGTTCAATTAAAAGTTAGTCAGCATCGTTGTTGTCACCATCGGAACAGTGCCTAACTTCGTTGCATTAATACTCTGTATGGAAGTAATAACAGCAAAATCTTTAATCAGACCAAAAAGGTAGAAAATAAGCTGATTTTTATACGTATTGATTGCAGGTACAAATTAAAAATATTTTTTTATATTTTATATTTTATAAAATAACACTGCAATTATCAAATATTTGAAGTAGAAGTCGAAAGCTATTGAATGTGTAAATGGGCCCACTTGCCGAATAACACACTTTTTACACTTCTTACTATGCTAAGGTATAACATAGAAAGTATGTATGGTACATAGATCTATTATACCCTGTTGATTTATTTCAATCTGACTTGTTTAAGCTGCCGTGTCACACCAAGTGTGTGCTCTATTGTTTGTTTCTGAGTGCGTTGACCATTAACTGAATTTTAACGTAAGCTTTATTGGCTTTTCCTGCCCCTTACTGCAAAGAAACTTTGAAGTCTCGCCCATTCAGGGCTCCCCCTTCATATATGTCAAAGTCTGTCCACAAAGTTTTTGCACCAACTACGCGCAAATGTCTTCATTACGCGTTGGTTTCCCGGTTTCCCTGTCAAACTTTAAGCAGAACTTAATCAAAGTCAAGGAGCGCAAGCGCGCGTGATAAAATTATGATTACTATATAAGTATTTTGCAAATATGTGTGAAATTATCGTTTCCCTGTAAAGATGCCAAAAGTTTACCTGCAAATCAACATACGAGGTACTCGGCTCTTGCTTAACTGCATTCGTCGTTACTAATAGGGAAGTTTTCTTGATGCCGTGGCTATGAGCACCGACAACAGTGGCAACGGCAACAGCACTTGACAAAACTTGACATTGCTCATATGTTTGCTAAGTATAATACAGAGGAGACGCTTGTCAAAAATGTGATGTTTTTCTCGCCATGCAGCTAAAAATTAATGCTATAAAAAATGCAATACCAAGTAAAAAGTGCCGGGCTTGAGTCGCTCCATGTGTAAGTACAGACTGTGAGTTTGTGTCTAGGTGCAGCCAAGGCAACGAATTTGACAGCCATTAATGTGAAGCCATCATTAAAACTGCACGAGAATTGTAAGAGATTTTGAGCTCAAAACGGAGTCATAGTAGGAGCTGCTGCCGAATTTGATGGCTTTTGATTCATTAGAAAATCACTTCATGGCATTTAATATGCAAATTATAAGCACTAAAGACTGCTATATATATATATATGTACATGGAGACGCATCTCTAATGCCAAAGTGGCTGCAGCTTTTGAAGTTGCGCGCATAATTTTCTAATTAAGTTTCGTTAGGTTTTCTGCTTCTTCCTGCACTTTGTGCGTTTTTGTTGTTATTGCACTGACTTTTAAGTAGCTTGTCAAGATTAACTGGCTTGTCTGCGAAAGTCATGAGTGCAGCTTCTCGCAAATGTCGTGCGTTCTATTTCTGACTGTCAGTTTTTTATATTTTGCATGCACTTTTAACAAGATTTTAATTTGAGCTCATTATGTTAAGCCGCTCAAAGGCGCGCACCTACGGCAAAAGACAATACAGTATGCAGCAGAGGTGGACAAGGAAAATATTTGGAATCCATGGAATCCAAGTCTATGCAGCACAGCATAGATACAAATGGCCAGTGTGCTGAACAATATAATCACATTTTCTGCAATCTTTCAAGCCTTCAACTGCAAAACTTCATCACTTCACTTCATTACTTTTTAAATTATTTTATTCTTAACTGGATGAGTTTAGTTGAGCTCGTTAGATGATAAACATGAAAAGATTAACGTGAATTCAGTTATAGTAATTTTGCGATTTCGTTTACATTGACGTTCCGTTTGCGTTACATTACGAACAAGTTTTATTTGAATTTTCGATGCCTGTTAATTATGATGTGCAGATGTCATTTGCAGTCGAGCGTTGCTTTAATTATGTAGTCCAGGGGCCATGTCCCATCGTACTTCCAGTTTAAGCTGGTTTTTCCACAGTTTTCATAGCTATATGTATGCAGCTTTTTTATTACATAGCGGCAGGCACTCATTAATTGCAAACCGTTTGCAATGTTCGCAGCTCGTTGAACGCTGCTCACTGCTTGCTGCACGCTGCGTTTTTTGCGGCCTCTAACGAATTCATTTCATTTCCGTTGCATTCATTTGCACGTCACCAACACTGGCACACCCATACACACAGAAACACACATAGAGAGACATTGCGGTCGCAATTTCATTGGACTGTGGCCACAAGCTCTGGCCAGGACCCCCATTTCAACATTGCTACATCGTGCACACAAACTCGAACTTCAACGCGTTGATGATGACATTCCCAAAACGCAAAGTCCACATAGCGTAGAGAGCGATCGTCCAAGTACGACTGTGAATCTGCATCTGTAACGGAGCTCAGTGTTCAGAACCCAGAGTCCGGTCCTGTCCGGCCCGTTCTGGCATTTCCGTGTGCCGTTCCGTTTCGCTGTGCGTTGTTAGCAAGCAACTTCCGAGGGTAATTAATTCGAGTACGTTCGTCGTCGTCGTTGTCTGTTTTAAACGACTTACAACTCGGATTACAATTAGACAAGCTGTTCGGTTTGCGATGCTGTTTTGCGCAAATAGCTGCCGCTGCTTTTTATGTTTTTCAGTCGCAAAATGAAAATTTGCATGTTGCTAGCACTACCACCAGGCCCACCGAGCTTCGCATTTATTTACGCTGGGGTTTCATAGTTGCATCGTCACCGTCCCAATGACACTAGCTGAAAGTTGTGTATATGACGGTACACCATTTATCTCGTGCCACTGTTCTAATGAACATTGTAACAGAATTGTTTCAAATAAATTTGGTATTTAAATACTTAACGAAACAGCGTTCGCAATTAACTTCAAGGAATATTTATGTTACAAGATTCCTAAGTAGTTTTACCTATTAATTGCTATTTATTTATTATTTTATTATTATTAATTTTTTTTTTTTAATTTTGGGCTGTACAAGATTAATATTTACTCGGATTAAGTAAAATTTTTGTTTCTCTTGGCTGATTGTCTTCGACAAGCCGCGTCCACATTGTCTGTGCCCAAACAAAGTATATAAGACGCATCAATCAAAAGCAAATCACAACACATAAAACTTCTCACATTACCTCAAAATGAGCGGAAATAAAAAGAAACGCACAGAAGTTACGACAAAAATTGCGTAGCCAAATCTCATTAAATGAGGCAGGAAATCACAAAAATATATTACCCACTTTAAAGCAATGCTGGCACTTCATCAGACTCCTGGCTCGTCTCCTCTATCAAACATAAAGACAAAATCTAACTAAACACCAAAAGCACATACATGTCCGAGGGCCATGAGCGAGCCAACAAAATGGGCAAAACTTTAAATCATTCGTCACAAGACGCCAGAATAGCTATGTACCCTCTTGAAGGGGATAGTGGAGGGTGATATGCTGTCATAAAAAATTGTCTTGAGTATTAGTTTTGGTCTGTGACAAGGTGCCAGCCGGCGCTGATATTTATTCAGTGTCCACTCGCTACTGCTGCATTTATGGTGAGGGCTTCTTATCTGTGCGTCCAGGCTGAGGTCCTGGTACCCAGGTTACTTCGTAGTCCCCCAGCTCGTCTGTCAGCGGACAACGAAATATTATTGTTGTAACTGCTGCTATTGCTGCAGCTGTCTTTTCTCCCTAATGACAAGCAAAAATCAACAGTATACAAGAGGTGAACGCTGGGAATATGCAAATCCGTTTTTTTATTTCATGCAATTCTCTCCCATTGTTTAAGGAAGCGAATATTCGGAGAACGAAATAAAATAAAAATATTCTTATGAAATATACAAATAGAAGAGCAAAGTTGCTCGAAAAATTAGCTAATCAACTGGTAGCTTTATTTTTTATGCCCTGAATATAAATAAAACAAGAGGTTCTAGTCGGGAGCTCCCGACTAGGCGATACCCTGAACCCTCTTCTTCCAACATCAAATGCATATATATATTCTATTTTAGAAGCTATATGTCAAGTACGGTGACTAGCGCTTATTATTTACCAAAATTGTCCAAAAAAACAGGATATACATTTGGATTTTGCACAAATACAATATACCCTTTTTACCCATTTTTAATGGGCTCAGGGTATAAATATATCCAGAAAAGTACCCCAAAATGCATATTTGTATGTTTTTGACGAACTGATTCGAGTTAGCTATGGCCATCTATTCGTCTGTATGAACGTGGCGTTCTCGGAATCTACAAAAGCTAGACACTTGAACATTGTACATAGATGTTCTCTTATACCATGTGCATAAGCATTCAGGGCTATATTTAAATATGATAAAAGCTAAAATATTCTATTGAAAAAAAGTGCACGAATTTTTGTAGACGAGCATACTTGACTATAGCGCGCTTACTTGCAGTTTCTTATGCAGTTCAAGTGCAACAGTTGCCTTATGGTTGATTTAATGTCAGAAATTACTAATTAATTTTAATTATCAAACATTAATGGAGAGTTCTGCTAGGCGCTTGACAACAGTTGGTTCTTGTTTATTTGGGGTGGGCTGCTAAGTGAAGGGATGAAACTCTTCGCATCCATCATACGATGGTGACATTTGCAACTGTCAAAAGTTTTGTTACTTGTCGCTGAATTTGCACTGATTGACAGAACAAAATGTTGGCGCATATGTTACTCGACGGTTGAAATTAGCAAGGAAATGTTATGCTAATGAGTTATTGTTTCATATTAAATTAAATGCTGGCTTAACTGCATTTGTCTTCGAAATTGTGAACCTTTTGGGTGCATAATAATAAAAATTTTTTTTTTTAAATTTGCAAACAGGAACATCGACATCAGTTGTCATAACAAGTTCGATCCGGACACTGACACCGAAAACGACATGGCACTTTGCAATTTATTCAAGTATTTTGTATAGTTTTAGGACATTTTTGCAGTTGCTGTCCTTGAACTAATAATTACTGTCTTTCAATTAAGGTCCGTATATATTAATGTTCATATTAAATGTGAGAGTTAATTGCTTTTGAGTGCGCAGACCATAGTTAGAATACAATTAAAATTGTTGCATTGCAAACATTTTTTTCGATAATGGTTTAATGTTTTTGCCAACACACATTTGCACACTGAAATCGTTTGCCGCTTGGAGACACTACCCATTACAATTAAACGCATATTTAAGTAGGCAATTTAGTTCGACTTCTCATGCTGTGCGTCTTTATTAATCAATATCCCTTGAGGTTTGGGTTGATTAAATAGGTGCATTAAAGCAGCTGCCATATACACAATACTCACGTCCATTACTTTGTGCGTATGTATACAGTTTTGTAGCCGACTGTAATCAGTAAATCAAATTGTATTTGACTTATGATTACCTTTGATTTGATGCCAACACTCACAGACTTCCCGTTGTTTAATAAATGATGTATAACGTTTTAAAAAATTAGTTTTCTTTTTGAGCTTCCCCATTCGATTAAACTATGTTATGTAATCAATATGAAGCATGTATATAAATGTTGTAACCAATAAAAAATATTTAGTAAACATTAGCAGATAATCTAAAATTGATAGCATAATATAGAAAATACTTTTGTCGCTTGTTTAGAACATTCAGCTGTTTATTTTATGATGATAATTGTTCATTTGTGCGAAAAAGGATCACAGTCGTCTGTAAATAATATGAATTACTTCTATATACAGTAATAAATGCTACAATGGTAATGCCTACGTTAAAGTGCATGATATGATCTGCGAAAGTGGAGAGTTCCAGCGCTGAGCTGCTCTAAGGTCGTAGCCATCCATGTCGGGCTGCTGTCATGGCAGCTGCTTGTTTGTCTGCATTTCGGTGACATTTTTGCCATTAGCCAAATGTCAATGCTCAACGCCAAGTGGTAAGAAGCACTTATAATAGATGAGATTTACAATTGTCGTCAACAACAGCAAGAACAACGAAAGTGAAACCAGACAGAAGCGCAACTTGGGCGAGAAGCAGGCCGAAGCAGCCTGTCGGCTGTCAGCTACCGGTTGCTGATTCTTAGGGGTGCGCTTAGCACCTCATGTTTGGATTGTGGAGAAGGTTGCGCGATAAAAGAATGACACTAAAGCAGTTTGGTTGCTGCCTTAGGGTAACTACTGGTGCATCCGTCTGGTCGTAGCCCATTCTTGTTGTTCTTATTGCCTTGCGGCACCTAACAAAGTCTTTCTCAAGATAATTTGAATAATTTGACTGACCCAGGCCAATCACCCATACTCTTGGTAGCCATGGTAGCTAAAATCATCATTCCTAAGTACTCTGATACCTGCTGCTGACAAATGGTTTTAAAACCACCTGTCCAGCAAGTTGCATTTTTTGCAGCTTTTTGTTGCCAAATTTCACGTTGGCACTTCGTTGCGTTACATTTAAAATTAACAGATAACTGGGGTACGCATATCTTACACTGGCCAGTGCAATGCGGTGTATGCATAACCACGATGAAAACCTGTCCTGACGGTAGACAGCATGACGGCTTATTATCACGCAATGATGGCACTTTTCACGGTTTGTAACACACGCGTGGCACAAACTGGAAAGGAAAGAGGGTCCACGGCTGCTGCACTTGTCGCGTGATGGATTAAACGGCTCTTAAGCTGCAGCTGAGCGATAAGCGGCGCTCATGGCCTGCTATTTTTGAGCTGCCACAGCTAACTCAGTTAAATCACTTGGCTGACACACCTCAGTTAGCGAAAATAGGCAATGAAAGTCGTTTTCAAATTGAAATGTAATTTTACCAGGCTGAATATGGGCTAGCAACAGACAGAACAGCCTTTCAAAATTCACGTATGCTTAGAATTGTAAGCATTTAGGGGAAAGTTAATTTAAATAAGCCAACGTTGAAATACTTATTTATTAAATTCTTACTGTGTTCAAAATTAATTTTGTTCCTTTTGTTTTTATTTTTTAGTTAACTACACTCAAATTAAAATGGAAATGAAGCAATAACAATATATATGGTAAGTAGTAGTTAAAGTTATTTTAATTAAACTGTACCATCTCTACAACGAATCATGCTTGTTTTACTTATATGGATCTTAACAGCTTTCCCTTTTGGAATACCATCTGCACACGTTCAAATGAAATACAAGTGGCATACACATTTATACCCACAAACTATATAGTAGCATAAACAAACACGCATAACATTCTGCTAATAATGCCTCTGACCATTTATGAAACGAAGATTTGCAAAAGGAATTAAGTCGAAGGTTTGCAGAACGGCTACTCGATAGGACGTATGGTAATACGTTACTTTATGCTAAACGTACATACATATGTACCACATATACAAATATACATATTTATTTATATGGTATGTCTACTGACACAAGCGCGCATATCAACTCATAAAAGCAAATCAGCAAATCGGATTTAATGGTCAAGTGTTTGTGGGTGGGTGGCGATTATGCAAAGCTCATGCTTCCTTTTTATAGCTGGGTTGTTTATGCAATTTATGAAACAATTGTTTGTTTGCATATGTGTGTGCTACTTTATAGAGATATGCATATATAAGCGCGTAACAGCACCCCCTATGGCCTCAGCACCCTCGTTGTTTGGTATGCGTTCAAATGAAGATGTTTAATACATTTTGTGACCGCCGGCATTTGGCGCTCGCTGTTGCATGTGGATGCGTTTGATTGGTTTTAAATTACATTTTTGGGCACCAGTTCTTGATTTATTGAGTTGCTATGGAAAATTACTTGCTATCTAGCTATGGGCCCTCTAAAATGTTCATATGCATAATGCCAAACTTTTGGGGGTGTTTTGGAAAATGCCTCAAAACAAAAACCAGAGCAAAAGAATTGCTATGTATAACATTCAAATTGTTTATTGGACTGATTAATTTGCATTCCGAATAAATATTTGAACACAGCCCAAATATTCCAAATATTTAGTTAATAAGAGACATGTTTTAAATCCATTTTAAATGGTACTGTGCTCCTAACTACATGTATTCATGAACTACTAACTTTCATCACTTTAATATTTTGAGAGGCGTGTGCTTGCCTTTATTTAAACTTTCATTTCATTTTTTTTTAGCTGGTAATATTTTGTAGCAACAATTTCAGTAATTTCATTATTGCGACATTACATTAGCATTTCCAAATTACACAACCGTCCGGGCCGGAGCACAAATTTCCAGTCCCTTTACTGCGCCGCCCCGGTGGAACAAAGTTTGTGCAGCTGCACATCCGTTTTGATGATGCTGGCAGCGGCCTAGAGGCATAAGTAAAATCAAGAAAGATGCACAGCGCAGACCCAAACACAAACCAAACCGAAAGATAAACATTTGCCACAATACCCGGCAGTGGCCATCAATGGCAGACGCTTTGAATAGCAATGCCAATGGCAAACGGGAGTCCATGACAATCATCGATGAATTGGACGACAAAGTTTGCAACTGGTCGCGGACGCGAACTCGAACTCGAGCGCGGACTTCAACTCCGATTTCAGCTAGAAGTCCAGCTCCTGTTTTATGCTTGTCTCAGCTGCTAGTGGTGTTTGGGTTCTGCGTACATAGTTCACTACAGTTGGAAAATTACTTATTTTTCAATTGTTGTTCCTCTCCGAATGACATTTAGCATTGTTGTAGCCACCGCTGCCATGCAATCTTGATTACTGTCAGTCGCAGCAGTTGTATTTAAAATTGGCTAACAAGTTGTATAGCATTTGCCATAAGATATGACATGGTGCAGTGCCATTGACGCTCCTTTTTCTGCTTTTAACTTTTCATTTGGTTTTCCAGCCTCGATGCCGCTCCATGCCACCCTCCCTCGTCTGTTGCTCTCGGTCCGAATCACTGTGACTCTTTTCATATCAGCGTAATTCTTAATGATCTGTCGAAGCGGCACCTCCTACCATAACTCCATTCGCTCTACCAGGACTCACTTTATTGAATTTATTTGCCATATTTTTGTTTGTTTGTTTTTCTTTCATTTATTGCCCGTCATTTGTGATAATATTTTTGTTGTAGTTTTTTTTTATACCTTTCATGCTACAGCGGGTAAGGATATATTAATTAATATTTTTTTTATTCAAAATGAAAATGAAAATACAGAATACAAAAAAAATACTATTAAGTTAGGCAACTTAAAAATGTTTACGTAGCACTTTTGACAACGAATTTTATAGTTGATCATTTTCAGTTTTACCCTATTTAAGTGTGTATTTGAAGATAATTTTGTGTTTGATTCTGGCACTGTGTTCGTCATTTGTCCGGCAATAATTTGTTTTTCATTGCATATTGTTTCAATTGTTCAGCCTGCGGTCATTGATAGCGACACTTGTAAAAAATTTGTAATTTCTTTCATGGATATTTAATGGATTAATTTTATATAAAGCCATTCACTGTCTGTGGTAATCAGGGCCTGACAAAATGACCCACAACGTAAACTGATTTGAAGTTCCGTATGGCAAACACGAATGGGTGATCCGCTGTAAAAACTTTGCGCTCCGGATTTGAGGTCTCAGTAGAGGTTTCAGCAGCTGAAAGGAAAAAACATGCAAACTTGATCCTCCCAATAATGCACTTCTGCTTACGTGTGTTAGCATCTATTTCACAGCCAGCTTCGTTCACATTTAAATATAGTTTTTGCCTTGCCTCAGTGATCAACTGGGGCGACTTCTTAGCAAACAGTCCACTTAAGTCAGCGGCGCTTTTCTCAAAGATACGCTTTATTCCCAACTGTTACGATTTATAGATTAATATCTTCTTGTGCATCAAGATGTGCAATGGATTTACTTTTTTTAGCGGTACTTTCAGATCAATGTCGCATTCGAATTTGAATCTGGGCACGGTTATATCAACATCATGCATCACCGACTTGAGGGCCACTTCGTTAAGGTCAATCTCTCCTAGCTTTGATTCTAGCTCTGCAAGACCCATAGTTTCGTCAGGTAAAATCAATAACATATTTACATCTGATTCATCGAAGGGCAGCTGCAGAATACGCGATTTTAGCTTTCTGGATTCGCCATAGCGAAACTGTCCGGCCTGAACATAAGAAAAAATATATCACAGTTGGAATTAATTTATATCATATAAGAGATGATTTTTTACACATAGTGAAGCGTTAGTGGTATGAGACTTACCTGTCGCATCATGGGTAACTGCATTTTCTGTTCTTCGCTTATCGCGAAATCACCCAATGAAGTGCGTTCTACAGAAAATTGCTTGGTCCACTTGGCTCGAAAGTACAAAGAGTTGACCAAAATAACGTTCGATTCCACGTTGAAAGATGCAGGAGTAAGCAAATCGCGTACCGTATTAAAGGTTTGCCGCTCAAGCCATTTATTGACTTGTCGCATAGCACCTTCGGCATCTGCAAAATTTAACGAATCTGCCTGAGTATTGAAGAATTCCCCAGCCTGCAGATTGAAATCGGGACGCAGTTCCTGATCCTGCTTAACATACAAACCAGTGGCTATACGCATCGACACTCCCTTGTCGCTGCACACGCAATCTTTACTTATGAATTCGGCATGTTGCTTGGCAATTTCCAGTTTCTTAGCGAATCCTAGTATCAGTCCAGAACGCAATTCGTCGGCGCATTTTCCGCCGGCACCCATAAACACTAAAGTCATGGCACTGCGCGCAGCTGTTGGTGATATGATTAAATTGTTGACCCTTACCTCCTCCTCCTCGTTAAGAGCACGGAAAAAGTTTCGCGCAAAGAAAATTTGACTGAGACTTGGAGGCGGTATAATGGTGCCCCCAGATGCCATATTGATAGGATAAAACGAATCAGACGAAGTGAATTGTTTAAGAAGTGTTTACTAAATAAATATGCGTAGTTTGTCAGTAAGTAAAATAGAGAGGCTTACGTTGTTTACTAAACATGTTTCTTTTCAATTGTCAGCTTCGAGCAGATGGGTACTGAATTACTTTAAAAATAATCTTCATACCGGTTTAAATTTTGTATATGAATTTATTTAATTTACATTATAATCACTGTATAAAATAATTTGAATAGCTCTAATTCATCAGCATACGAAATTACTCGATATGTGCATATATATGTATGTCTGTTCTGTGTGACTATGATGTTATTATTGTTATGCAGCTACTGCCATTGTTTTTGCTTTTCGGCTTGCATTACTGCCAATTTTTGCGTTGACTACAATATATTTGCATAGCTGCTGCTGCTGGTGCTGGTACTGGTGTTGCTGGAGCTGCGTTATTATTTGCATGTCACTACAGTAAGTCAAATAACAAAGGGTCTCTGGTCTTTGGCCCCCAATGCCGTCTTAGTTGCTCAGTTGCAGCCTGTGCGCCATTTTGTTTTCTCTCTCAATACCGAATCAAATCCGAGACCACCCTTTTGGCCTGAGTGGCCTTTGTATGCTTAACTGTGTATTCACCTGTCGCTCTTAACAGATGTCTACACATTTAAGTTGACAGGGGTAGGGGACTACCCAGTGCCATTACATATAGTCGGCTGCAGTTATGCGTCGTTTCGCGCATATTTTGCGCCTGATTGCGCCGCTTATGCGCCCAATGGATTTGAATTCATATTTCAATTTCATTTGGAACACCTTTTAATGTCACACACGGACTCATACTATGGCACACACACAAAGGCCGATGCATCATGCGTTTGTTCATGCACTTGGTTGGTGCAAATGAACATGAATTTTACGATTGAGTGATCCGTTTAAGTAGAATTCGTTTATCGTTCAAATTAATTGATTTGAAAAAACAAGGAGTCTCTGAATAATGAGTGTGTTTTCAACTTGATTGTCTTACACCGAAGGTAAAAACTCCTGGTTGAAATTTCGAATTAATATTGAATTATGAAAATGCCATAGGGCAGACCTAAGAACTTTTAAGCTCTAAGAGGCAGTATTAGAATATCAATAGTAGTCTTTCGTATGCGGCATCAATATTAAAATTCGCACTAATTGTGTTTTAATGAAGTGCCTCAAGGTATACTACACAAATATGCGCGACAGTACAGAAGACGACCGGATATCCGTAAAATGTCGGTGTATATTGTGCTTATGCAGCTTAGACGTGAACAAAATGAAACAATTTTAAATTGACACTGGAAGTGAGTGCTGGAGCAGTTGCATCTCACTGACAAATTTCTTTGGTGCCCAAAGCTATCATTTTCGATTGTGAAAGTTTCTATGTGCTGCGGTTATCCCGCATACGAAACGCAAACCCAAACCTCATGTCGAACCACCACGCAGCTACTACCACTTCCGCCAGCATATTCAGCGAGTTGTGCAGATTCGGAGGAAACTTGTTTGCGGTTTCCCTAACTTGAAGATATTATATGGCCCACACGGCTTCGTATTTGAGTTTGAGTTGGGGCAGAAGCTGAACCGCAATAAATATGAAATTTAGATGAAATTTTCTGAATGTGATACAATAGCAAGCAAATTGCATAGAATTTACTTTGCAATCGTTTTTGGGGTTTTCAAATAAGCCTCTTCGCAATTTGTTTGATGCCAAACGATATGGTAATTTAATTCCATAGTTTTCAACCTTTTCACAAATTTGCAAATGTATTAGCAACAAAAAATAATTCAATTCTTCAATAACCCTCCAGCTAGCTCTTCTGACAATTGGTGGTACGCTACTCACTATCCGCCATTTCCGGCAACTATTATCTGATGGAGTTTGTGTTGCATCCGCATTTTATTTTCTCTGTATGCTATGTTATTGTGCAAGCTGACTTTGTCCATTTAATTTGCGGCCTGTTTGAAACACGACATCAAATAGCAAAGCGACAAACATAGAATGACAAATGGCAAATGTCGCAGCATAATTGTTATTAAGTGTCTCAAACACATTGTCAAGCATACGTAACGTTGGCCGCAGTCGCAAGATGAAACTGTAGTTTCAGCTGAAGACAATCGGGACTCAATAATTAATTGTTTGCCACACTTGTGTAATATATTTTGCATCTGCAATTAGTCGATTGCTGCTACACGCACGCACTTATTTATTTATTAATTAAATCATTCATTGTTCAATCAGACCTGTGAGAATTGTTGCAGCTGCCTTAGATGTTTTCCCAGCTCGTGTGCAGACAGCATCAGGTATGTGAGAAGTATGGCTGGAACTAATCAATGAAAACAACTCTCTGAGCTTCTGTCAGACGCATTCATCATTTAATTAGTTTCCTTTTCCACAGAGCGAGAACTGTCTGATTTGCGGTAAATGATTTCAATAAATTAGTGTAGCTTCGCAAAATCGTAGTATAGCACATCACTTTTGGATTGGGAGACCTTCCTCTACTTCAACTACAGTAATCTGAATCAATTGATTATTTTCCGGCATGTTGCCATTTCTATTGCAGTCTGTTTTGCCATATATTTTTTAAGTTTTTTGTATCGAGATAAAATTGTTTGTATTTGTTTAGGCTTATGGCCAAGACGATAAAACCGTCTCAAGCGTAGACAAATGCCAAGAGTAAACCAAGAAAATTTGTAAATATAATATAATGAATTTGGCATACTCTCACTTCAAATGCCTATATATTTTGCACACAAATTAAAATAAATCAAGAAATTAAAATAAATCACAAATAAAAATAAGAATCAAGAATGTTCACAATTTAAACGAACGTTTAATTCATGTATTAAAATTGTATATGAGCTACTTTTTAACTACATTACAGTTTAAAATATTATAGGGGATTTCATTTTTACGTAACGAAATTGTTATTTAAGTATGTTCAATGATCAGCAAGTGTATCCAAACAATGAAGGAAGAAACAATAAAAATGCGATTTTATGTCTATGACAGGGCTGAGTAGGTAAACACACACATGAACCAAAGAGAGATAAATAGTCGAGAGTGGACAGCACTCTAGAAACGCTAGACATTGGCTAAATTTAAACAGAACAGTCACACAGAACACAGCACACACCACCAATGCACACACCACCAATGCACACACACACAGACAGGCACATATATACGTCAAGTGAAATCCGAAGAGCTGAATTTTCTGTGCCTTTCTTCGATCTGATTTTTCATTTCCGCTGCAAATGGTGACAAAGTTAGAGAAGGAGGACTTGAAATAGTATGTGTGCTTTACTATTTGTATTTTGTGTGTTGATTTCTTGTGAAATATCAATACATGAAGGAGCAAGGCAAACACACGTGTACACAGAATTGATGCGACAATTTACCTCAGAGTCCACTTGAGAGCTCAAGTTCGACTTGTGTTGCTTGTCCTTGGGTTTGCAATCGCTCGTTTGCAGCAAATTTAAACAAACTCCGAAAACGAATTTGTTGGCCTGAGAGAAGGGCGACAACAGCCAAGTGTAGCCGCAGCTATTTGGTCAACAGTGTCAATGACAATCATTAACACAAATCAATGGGATTAACAATATTCTGTGTCTCACACATCGGACTGTCAACATTCGCAGCACAAACGCAGTTAATGGCATTGTTCAACTTTATGTCGAAACCAACGTAAATATCCACAGCATTGCAACCACAGAAACACGTGCACATACACCAACACATACATACGTACGTAAAGAGTCAATACAATTCAACATGACAGACGCAGACCTAATCCGAATGTAGTGCAAAGTAAAATGAATGCATGACCAAAAAAGAGAGTTGGTACCCAGCAAACGCCATGTCCAGAAATGGTTAGCACTTAATTTCCTATTTGTGCCTTATGGATCTAAAGTCTCTGCCACGGACATGTAACCGTGTTTTGCATGTGCTTTTTAGTAGTTATCGTAGCTTCTTCAAAGGGCTCGGACTTCGGGAGAGATATTGGTGTATGTATTTAAAAACTGTAATTAATTTTCAGTTATTGGCAGCTGATTGGTAAACTTTCAAATTGCCAAAGCCAGTATTGAAAGGACGTCGGCATACACTATGGAAAGTAGACAAGCGTAAAATAAGAAAGATGGTCGTCCGTTTCTAAAATCTTTAATGCTGAGTGCAATGACTGATTTTGCCCCATAATTTGCTGCACCACATCTTAGACTTGTTTTGAATTTTAATTGTGGCAACCACACACCGTTATTGTAAGCTTACTTGTACAAGAACTAGGAGACTAGAATTGACTAATTGGTAATGACTACAGAATTGCAGGCAACAGCGTTCATAACTTTGTCAAAGTCTAAAATGTTAGTTAAAAACTGGAATACCGACAACACGCAATTTAAAAAGTTGTTGCCAAGAGACTTTTCCACTTACAAATGATGGCGAACACGCCGTTCCCAACCTTTGCCGTGCACGCATGGCTGCCTCGTTTAATTTTGTTGTCAACTGTTGCGCCCGGTTCATGGCATTAACTACTCTATACCAATACGAAACCAAAGTCAAAAGCCGTGTGCTCTGCGTAGCATAATTCTCTGGAAATGTTAAAACATGTGCGAAACTTTTGCACCGAAATTCGTTAACTGTCAAAATGTTGTGTCGAGTGTAAAGCAAATCAGGTAAAATGCCACAACATTTTGCAGATTGTAAGTGGGGCGATTGTGTGTGGACAGGTGTTGGCATGCTTTTAACTTTTCAACTGTATATTGCATAGTGTAAACTGTAAATTGTAGATTGTAAACAGTAAATTGTAAATTGTTTGTGTTTTAATATGTTCTTTTTTTTTGTGTTCGTGTTCATTCACTCGCTGGGCATTAAGTAACTATTGATTGTCATGGAAACGGCAATGCCAGCATTGGCGCGTAATAAAGGGTGGAGGGGAGGGGGGGGGGGGGGTGGTTTAGTGCAGTGGGCACCTCAAATGGGGCAGTACTGTTCTTGTGTGCCACATAATTGATTTGTCCAAAGCGAAGCTATTCGCAGCGCGTTTTCCATTGGCAAACCATCATTAGCAGTATCATCAAAATCAAATGATAATGATGAGCATGATGAAGATAGCGATAATGATGACGCACGTGCGCACATAGATTAATACTTTATTAATGCCGTCTGACGCTTTCAGTTTTGATTTTGTTATATTTCGGTGTATCTGTGCATTGAAAAAAATTGTATATAAATGAATATACAAATTCATTAACGTACCGAGCTGACCAGACTAGATTATGGCCAGGTATTTGGTAATTTTGCTGACTTGTGAATGCCAAAAACGGCTGCTCTGTAGTTTTACATAAGCGACTTGTTAACGATAGTTACAGCCAGGTCAAATGTTTGGTTTAAACATTTAAAAAGCGTTTGCATTTATTTGTATTTCCCAACTAAACGAAGGGTAGACACTTGCATGTTGAATTTCAAAAGCAAAAAACGTTACTTAGCTTGTCTCGTGGGCGTAGTGATTATTTGAGTTGGAGGAAGTAAAAAAAGGAAATTGGTATGTTGTGTGTGGGCACTGCAGCGTTGACGAATGCACGAGTCTGTGAATCCGAAAATGTGTGTTACTGAATATGTTGACAGTGACAAAATGTACACCTAGCAGGAAAAGCTGTATTTAGATCAAGCAGTACGGCTCGGCCTACCGAGGCCTCTGAGCTGGACGGAGGTGTCATTTGACTTGATGGTGCCTAACTGTTAGCTAAACGTTGCCTTTTCCCAAAGCATTTGGAAGAGGCGCGGCTACCACAGGCTCCGCTTGTCCTGGCCACTAGCTGACAGTCGACCGATGTTGTTGTTGTGAACTAGCTAATGGGCCATTGTCGTTTGGTTTTAGTTTCTGAACTTAAGGGATTCCTTTGCACCTTTTGCTGCTGGACAACAGACGCGATGCGGCACTTGCGGGAAACGTGTCGTATGATTAACGCAGACGTGCCCAAACAGTTAGTTGGCTCCCGCAGTGTGTGAACCATATTTGTTTTGTTTTTAATCGTTGTTGATTAGTAGGCCTAATTGTCATCGATTGGCTTATAATTTTGTTTCTTACATAAATAGTTTTACTTTTGATAAATGAATCAACAAATACCAAATGATTTTATTCGTAAGCTTTTAAAGCTGGAGGTTTAAGATACATTTTAATACTAAATCCATGTTTAGTTAGTTAGCTTTGGTGGTTCCCAACTTTCCTCTTAATATTTTGCTCGATTTCTTAAGTTCCCTTTTACATTAAGGGCTGACTTAAATGGCATCTTGCCCCTACTAATTAACCATTTGAGACTAAAATACCCACACAGCAACTGGAATGCCGCTGCCAGCTGATGAAGAAAAAATGGCAAAGCATCTTACAAAAAGAGGTTATGACAAAGTTTAACTTTGTTGTAACTTGTTCGTTTGTTAACTTTTAAGCGGCTTGGCGCGGAGTTATTGCTATTTATTTTGCATCGTTTTCAGTTTCATGGAGGGTGACCCAAGTAGCGTGTCAATGTTAAGTGACTCCATAATTAAGCAGGCAATAAAAATTTCGAGAACAAAGAGCTTTCCAAATAAAGAACAGAAATATATTGTAAGCAAAAGAAAAATAAAAATGAATTGACTCCCATGATCTCTATTTTGTTAAATTTTATTGAATGTAAAGACTAATTTTATAGGCAGCTTCTAAAGCATACTAGTATAAATTTAAGAGTCCAGGCAAAACAAATAAAATTTATATTTATAATAATAAGCGGACAGCGAGTTGAATAGGCTCTGATTATTAGAATAAGCTTGAAAGCATGCATACAAATAGATATATACTCTATATATAAAACTGTTTGTCCTGACTGACTGACTGACTGACTGATTGGTGATCAACGCGGGAAACTCCACCCGCAACAGTGGAAAGTTGGAAGAAAACGTTTGTATGAAAGCTGTTTATTTACCGTCTGATCAGTTGCAAATTCATTTTCAAAGCTTTTTGAGAACATTTATTGTATACGTGCCACGGGCAAGGCCGGACTATACCCGCTAGTATATAGATATATATTTGATGAATTGTTTGTGTACTCTTTGTAAGAGAAACGACGGAAAAAGTTGTGAATGACACAAAACTTTTGCCGTGCCACGAATAAGCGGCGTCAGGGATGGAGACGAAGTTGCTTGACTGGCGTGCAAAATATTGCCGCTAATGACCGGCTGGCCATGCTTTTACTTATTTAACTGCCAAAAGTAGCCTAGCTAAAGGGGCATAATGGGTTGACCTTCCATTGAAAATGAAAGGTAATTGTCGCCAATTTCATTTCATTGCCTGATCGTATCTCCATACAATTTTTCAAATATGCATCAAGCAAGAATTTCTGTAAAACCATTTGATCTATTTTGAACATCCACAAAGGCATCTTTGCAGCTTAAAAAAGTTAGTTAGTTAGTTAGTAGTTTCGGTCAATTGGCTATTAGCAATTTGTAAAGCTTGATAATTAAGACGCTTTTCCCAATTGGGCCACAACTTTCAGCTGTTACAGCCACACCCAGAGCAGCTGATGCATCAGCAATCCATTCCTAAAGGCTACTGTTCACTGATTGCAATTGACTCCGAGTGGATTACAATCCTATAGTTTTTAATTTCCCAAAGCGAATGTGGGTCGACATTTAAGGCACGCGTACCTGTGTATGTGTATAACATGTGCACATACAGGGGAAACTTCCACATTTCCAGGTTCTAAAACCCGATCTCGAAACGAGTTGCTTGCCCTTACTGTGTGCCATAAAATTTAAAAATTGATGATTATTTTTGCTGTGGTTTTGAGGACCTTTTTTTGTTTGCTCTGTTGGCTTCACTCAGTTACCTTTTTTTTTCTTTTTTTTTTTTTTTTTAACTTGGATTGGCCATTTTTTATATTTTTTTTTATTTATTTTTTTTTTTACTTTTAACATTTGGAAATTTGTTTGCATATATTCTGTGAATCCTGCAGATATGGGCTAGAATTAATTATGGGTTGGTGTCAAAATCAAAAAAAGTTGGCGTCGATCTCCTCGAACGGATTACCTCTAACATAGCCCTATCTAACCCCATACAAAAATAAATAAATAAATAAAGTGTAAATATTACAACTTTAGTAATAAGCGCTTAAATTACAGAGCAGTATGTTTGAAGAAACAGCAGCACAGTAAGAATACGCAGAAGGATAAAATGTTAAAAGTCTGCGGAATGTGAGGAGCTCAACTGAAGCTGTCATCATCATCTCGAACTCGTGCGTTGCTATGGCCATTGTTACTGTTCCTTCTGTTATTTTTGCTGCTATGTGCGTAGCAGCGTTTGAAATTGCACCCAAAAGGACAATTAAGCATGAAGTATTTATGTGCCGACTCGCTTCTTAGCCGGAAAAGCAGCAACAGCAGCAACGTAAAAGTGGTAGCGATGCGTCGCCGAGTCAGAAAAATAATTTCATTATGCTTGCAACTTAATGCCATCTTACTGTTTTACAGCCTGGCAGCGGTAGCAAAAGCAGCTCCTTCTCACTTCTCGGCACTCGGCACGCTTTTCATTACTGCCGGCCGCATGACTTTGCTTTTAGTTTTTTAGCCCTTTGCTTATGACCAGCTGGAATGGCATCAACTTGGAGACTGAGTCTGGGGCAAGAGCCTTCTTCTTGTCATGGCTGACTTTATTATGCGCGCTCAGCACTAAATTTTATTGTCAGTTCATGTCATGCTGAATTATGTAGCGCTGCAGCAGCAATAGCAGCAAAAGCAACAACATAGTCATTGTAATGCATTTTGCCTTTGCCACTCTGGCTTGGACCCTTATTAAATGCATCATAGCTGGGTAGTCCATGAAGGGGATGAGGGTAATGTCATAATTAACATTTGTCACACTGCGAACAAAGCCGATTTTATGGCACCAGGTCAGAGGTCTCAAATTGTATTGTGCATTGACCTGAATCAAACTAAAACCCCCTGCAACATAATGAGTAACAGCCTCACAGCCTTTCGACCGCACAAATTCTAGCATATTTAGTAAACAATTTTAATTAAAATCCATCGCCAATGCCAAAAACAACTACGTACATTAATTTGCGGCATTTGTGGAAGCACGCCGTCAACTTTTTAATTCAATCTCAAGGAGGAAAGTTGCGTCCCGACTTTGGGCCGTCTAGCCCAAAATACCAGCAGCGCAACGACGACCTCTGTACATGCAATTTAATTTGACAAATTTTGGTGCAAATAGTTTATGGGCAAACAAAACAACAACAAAAGCAACAACAAACAACAACAAAAACAAAAGTTATCCATAAAGGGACGAAGGAAGTGAAAAAACAAATCGTAGATCCTGCTGTTGACTACCAGCTCATTAAATTTGTTTGCTCTGCAGCAATTCCAGTCCAAACCTATATTTCCAGTGGAGCCAAGAGCGAAAAGTAATCAAAAGTCAATGGCAACACTTAAAATGCAGGTTTTGTTCCAATATGTTCACTGCTGATTTATTTATTGAACGACGGCAGAAAAGCTGACTGAGAATTAATCTTTAAGGACTTAATATGCATAAGGCAAAACAAAAAAATTTCGTATACCCTGCTGCTATTTAATTGATTAATAAAAAAGAATAAAAAAATGATTACCACGTATGATCGAGTTCGACAAAGTAGGCAATTTTCATTGAAGCCTTGATAACGACCGAATTGTTTGCCTTTTTGGGCTTTTATCTATCTACGTCGGCCAGCATATGTTTTAACTTATAAATTTTAATTTGTTTACATTAGATTACTAGATTTATAAACGTATCCTTACAATCATATCGGTTAAATAATTATACAAGGTAGTGTATTTCAATCCTCGATGCTCCTTAGTCTGTTATCCACTCGTGTTAGTTTTGAAATTAGCGTTAAAGGGAGAAATAACTATTTGTATACATATATCCAAAAGGAATAAAGCCTTAAGTTACATTTTTGGGTGAGACGATTTGCGCTTGCTGGTCACGATTCCATAGAATTTTTATATTAGGCTTTCGTTTATGGGAAAATTATGTGCAACGTCGCCAGGTTGCCCGCCCTGTGTGATATTGACACACACACACACACACACACACACACACATACATAAGGCGCTTGCAGCTGAGGAATTGTAGCCGAAAGTGCCAAAGTGACAAACCTGGGCGACTGACTGCAACTCTCCATCTTTTTGCTGGTTGTTGGTTTTCTGCTAGTTGGCCACGTACACCAGCGCTCAATAACAGCGCCTGGGAAGCGGCAATGGCGGACAGAAATCCAAGCACGTAATTTTAAATGGCTTTTACTGGCAGTGAACTTAAACTTTATGCTGGCGCACATTAGCTGTGTCTGACAGTCTGAAGAAAACATTCGTCGAGTGTTAAACGCAGCTGCCAACTGTTAGTAAACGCAGCAACATGATAGCCGTGACCACGCCTCCAAGTAGACATTGGCTGTAGGCACTGCGACTACGTAAAATAGACCTAGCCGCAGTGTGAAATGGCGTATTAATGCCACTTTTTCCCCTTATGTCTTGTCTATATATGTGTATATGGACTGCTGATAGCCTGACAAAATTACTTATTCCAACAGTTGCTGCTGCTTGACTTTAATTACATGCATCAGAGATGGATTAGCACTACCCATCAGTTGGTTACATAATTTGCCATGCGACACGTTCTGCTGCGGTCATAATTCAACAGTTTGAAGCTCCCATTGAGAGAACTGTATACAGATCAGGCGAAAGACAGAGTTGGCACTTAACATATACGAAAATATTTCTATTATATATTATCTAAACTGGTTTTGTAGATTCAGTCAGAAGTTGACTTATGTGTAAAAGCATAGCATATCTGTATCTACCTGCAAGTATATTTAGCGTTCGTTTGATCCAGTAAAAAGATACTTCTAGTCTTATTGTAAACTCGTAAAACAAATACGATGATATTGAAAAGTTGGGTTGTGCATACGTAAATTACATTGTGACTAATAGTCATGACTACATAAAATATAATCAACATTTTTTTAAGCAAAGACTTCAATAAATTCTTCATAGAAATCTGGACCTTTAGTGATGTGCATCTACTATATAAATCAACTTTAAGGTACGCAATTACGCTCAATGCATTTGCTAGTCTGTTTTCAATCGCAGCTCGCACTAAAATCCCCAGGATGTGAAACATGTCGAGTGCATCATTTGTTATGGCACAAACGTGGCCAGACAAGACAATGCCACGGGTCAGAGAATGCAACTGGGCTACAACTACGTGTCGTGCGGAATGCAAAGTGAGCATGTCATGAATTATAAAACGCGGGTTAAAAGCGCACGCCAAAAAATGCAAAGTGAGCGGCTGCGATCGATGCTCTTCACTGTTTGCATTGAATACACCAGTTGTTGCCGAGAAATAGATAGCGACTATAATTTCGAGGTAATGATATCGAGTCGCATTCCGATATACTGTATACTTGGCCGTCCGGCTCTTTGGGCAACGGTACGTTGTCTGGGTAACATATGCTCATCAAAAAGAAGTTAATTTCTGTGCTCTGTGTGTTTGTGTTTGTCTTGTGTCGACTGACATTAAGCTGCTTGTTTGCACAACATCTCAAAGGACAGTGACAAGGCGAGCCATACAGCCAGTCAGAGCAGCCAGGCAGTCAAGTTGTGTCCGTGCGACATCGTACATGTTTGTAATCCCAGTGCAACTTGAAGCCAAAGATGGAGGCCATAGGCAGAGATACGGGCGAGAGACGTCGAAGCTGCAAAAGTAGCAGCCAGTATAGGGATAGTCAGCTGAAGTTGGCTTTTTTGTGTTATTCGTGTTGGGTGTGCACTGCTTTTATTATATGTTGCATGTATCCTTAAGGGAAGTTAATTAAATTTACTGACCATGCTATTAAGCAAACAGAGGCTGCAGCTGCATATCACCCACAGTGTCTGCTTTCCATTGGTGACTGTGTGCAACAAGGATAATACGCAATTAAGCATAAAGCAGTTGGGTCGCATGTGTTAAAGTGTCACTAGCAAATACGATGTGGTGTGCTCACCAAACGCTGCTCAATGTTCAGGACGCCCGCCATATGGCCAGGTTAACTTTAATCGAAAGAGGCAACCTCACTAGACATTGAACTGGATTGGCGGCAAAACTGTTCAATTCAATTTACTGCATCGATGGTACTGCATAAAAGCACAATCTTATGAGGACAATCAGGCTAATGTGATAGCTTAATTGCATCGACTTCGGGCCTATCGAAGAAGGCATTCAAGAAATTTCATTTGATTTGGAGCATCGCGTTGTAGTTTTGAACGAATTTCAGCTAAATGTATAAACCATTCTATTTAACACAGAAGTAACTGAAAGCTGAGGTCAAATTACTTTGTTTGGTACCAACTTAAATGAAGTCAGTTCACGTTGCAGAAAAAATTTTTTATTTTAAGTTTTTCTTAGCCCTTTAAACTTTAGCCATGCAGCAACGTATATATTTATTTGTATGTTTTGTTTATTTTATCTATGCTTCGTTACACACCAGCACACACACACAAACACACACACACACAAGGCTTACACACATTCAGCACTCCCTCAAATTCACATGCTTGTAGTTGCAGTAGTAGTGCTTTAGATAGTTTCCCCCTAGTTATCCTTTTGGCAGTGGCACTGCCAACTGCCAAAAACCTAAACCGAAACCCGTTCAACGAAACGAACAAAATTCTACTTACGAGTAGAATTGGCCATTTGTGCAATTGCTTTGCCTGAGTGAACTTGCCTATTTTGGCATGACGATGGCAACGTAGGACACACAAAAGCCCCCGCCAAAAGGGTTGTTGAATGCTGTTATCATATGGCCAACAGTTCTACGGCTGCCCCAACTTTAACTTCTGTTCCAGCTCCTCGTAGCTGGCAAAAAGTTAACTGAACGGGCGCCAGAGGGAAATGAGAATGCGAACTGACGCTGAATGCTGTTTATTTAAATGTGCTCACATACACATGCGCTCACCTGCCCCTCATGTGTTAGTATTGAGTATTTGTCTGGCACGCCCACTAGGTTGCTCTTCCTTTACATTGCTTCCATGAATTATTTAGTTTGCACTGCGCTCGAGTGAAAGTTACTTGAAAATTTAATTTCAAAATTTTTTCACTTGCTTTCTTGTGAGTGCTCCCTTGCTCCGTGGCGCAATAGTAACGGGTTAGTAGTAGAAAAAAGTAGCAAAAAAGCAAATGCATTTTTTGTAAATAAATAACCACGCCAAATGAGATAAGAAAAAGAAAGAAATCAGTTACTTCCTTTGCTACTACTGTTGAAGTTTCCGAATGTATTTACGAAATCAATGAACGTGGCATGAAGCTGTTGACGTTGAGTGCATAGACAGGTAAATGGATTTACGTTTGCAGATAATTTGGCCTGTGCATAAAAAGCCAAAGCCAAGTAGATGATAATCCAATCACTCCGAACTTTTTGCTAAATAGGCGCAACTTGCAAAAAAAAAAGAAACCTGCAAGCTAAGAGGATACATTGTCTAGGCTCGTGTTTGGCTTAGAGGACACTGCCATGTCGAACTAAAAGACCCGACCACGCATGCTGAAGACCAAGCCCAGAATGAGACAGCAGGGACGACGGCAGCTCTTCTGTATTAAAATTCAATTTTGAAGTGACGCATGATGTAGAAGCGTGTTTGTTTTTGGGCTGACCAAACTCGCAGACAAAGCAAGAACCGAACAAACAAGCAAGCAGATAATAGGCTAAAATGCATTTGTCCTGAAAATGATAAAAGTAGTAGTTAATTATACCCTGTGCCCATTAAAAATGGAAAATTAAGATATGAAGCTTTACAAAATGCAAGGCGAACAAGTCTGCTTATTTTCCATAGGGTGTTTATGTGTGCTCACCATTGGCATTAACAAACACTTCGATCTAGACAAGTCTTTCCCTCCGTGTTTTTTTTTGCCTGTGTTCGGTTATCAAAGAGCATAGACTAAAGGAAAGAGAAGAAGAGCCGCAGCTTAAGCTATACAGCCTTCCATAATAAGCATTGCAGGCACACGAGCCTCACGTGAAATAATTTGGCGTTGTGAAATGAAATTCAATTAAAATGCCATAATAGACGCTGTTGCACTAAGCATACTGAGATGTCGTTGAACTGTCACAGGGATTGTGTGTTGTGGGCTCTTATGACCCTGGGGACAGCTATGGGAAACATCAAAAGGATAGGTAAACTGTTTTTCAAAATCTACTAAAGGATATTCTGAGCGCCAATCCTGGTAGCGGTTGCGTGCCACTAATGTAAGTCGTGTGACAGCATATGGATTATGCCGGAAGCATTATGTTAGTTGCTCATATTTCACAAAGTTGCTGCAATGACTTTTGCACATTCAAGCCGTCTCATGTTTGGGATTTTAAGTAATGTGTCGAAAATAGGTTTTACGTTACTCAACACTGCCGTCAACGTGACACTCCAGCACTGATTCCCAGCTGCTCCACGTTGTACATCGTCAGTAGGCAGTCACCACGTTTACTTCCAGCCAAGGAAATAGCCAAAATACCTTCTGCATGGTCTTCAAAGTGAATGTTGCCAAAGATGAGAAAATATGGGTGCTAAATTATTTAAAATGTTTCTGGCATCACATCCTGTTAGTGAGCGCAGCTATTTCTCTTGCCAGGCAGGTCAGAATCCACTGTCTCCTGCATCGTTGACGGGCACAAATATTTAAAAAAAAAATTTAAATCCTTGCTGACTACACACTTGAAACCATCTGCACATAGTCTTCTTCGTCCTTAGTGCAGTCCACAGCTTCTGGCCATTGGCATTCCAGGTGAAGGTCAAATAGAATTCCTCCTGCGACTAAAAGGGCATTTGCCGCTTACAACAGTTACAACATTTTTATACCGCTTAAATGCTAAGCGACTGTAAGCGGCTATTTTGCTAATTTTTCAGCATGCTGTGCGGTGTCCCAGCAGCTGCTACCCCTTTCGCAAGTGAAGGACTTTGAAATCAATACAAGAATTGGTTAATGCTGGCTGGAAACCACCCCTTATAATATTAAAAAGAGTAGTGGAAAAATGTTGGGAGCTGTAAATTGAAGGCGTTCAAAAAATTGTCTCACGCGACCATCTCTGAGAAAGCCAGCAGATTTGTGGTTTCAAACTTAAAGTAAAAATTTGACCTTAAAGGTTTGGCATAAGCTTGCGATGCACCTACAAAATTTTATCAACTCGTAAAATGTCAGTCAGCTCCTATCTTAGTTGACCTGTTTAATTTTTGCTTGGCGTTTTCAATTCGTGACGTCCCCTGGAATGCACATGTGTCGTATTAAGCAACCGCAACGATAATGTAACTACCAGTTGTGAGTTTCGCCAAATTCAACCACTCCAGAAAGAAAGAAAAAGGCAACTTGGCAAAGTAGCAAATTGTTAATTGTGTGTAACAAAGTTATGAGCTCATAGTAGTGACTAGTTCTTCCTGAGCCTGTGCCAAAAAATTTTAAACCAGTTCAAATCAAACAAGGTTCAAAGCATGCTGAAAACGAAAAACAAGTAAAACAAGTAAAGCAGGATATCGATATCGATTTTTATGGATTGCTTGGAAATGGCGTAAGTTATCGATTATCGGAAATAAACTCGATCTGTGCAGGCACTAGGAGCACCTACATTTAAAATTTCAAGTCTCTAGCTCTTATAGGTTCTGAGATCCTCGCGTTCATACATACGGACGGACGGACAGACAGACGGACATGGCTAGATCGACTCGGCTATTGGTGCTGATCAAGAATATATAAACTTTATCGGGTCGGAGATGCTTCCTTCTGCCTGTTACATACATTTGGATTTTGCACAAATGCAATATACCCTTATACCTATTTTTAATGGGTTCAGGAAAAAAAAAGAAAACTAATGCGAGTAGCCAAACATAAAAGAAGAGACACATATAAAGGGAGAATAAGTTAGACCTAAAAAGGACAAAAAAATGGCAAGCAAGGCACTTAATAGCTAAAGAAATGTAATTTAGGCAAATAATTTTGTTTCTAAATTTAAATATAGAATTGATTTCAAATTAAATAAAATTAAATTAAATATTTGTATTCCATTAATATAGAGGTCATACCAATTCCGAAAAGCCGTTTCCAATGGAAATTGGTTTAGTTATGACAGAGTTATTTATAAACAGCATTGCAGTGCAGAGATATGCACACCCGCGACACACAGACATAGCTTAATCTGTTTATTTCCCTCTCCTTGTCTCTGATTCTCTTCCAACAGCAGCGGCGGTAGGTCGCAGGTTTCTTTTTAATGTGTAGCCAGCTTATATTTATGCCGCTTTTAGTGCCAATGAGTGTGAGCTTGAATACGGTCCAGACATTGTTGTTGTGTCTGGTTTACCTGCCGCTTGTCGCCTTCTTTTTATTTGTTTCTGTAGTGCGACGCCTGTTTTTGATTTTAAATCTGTACCTAGGTAATGGTAATAGTATATCATTTGGGCGAGGGCGCCGGTGTTGGTCGTTTTTTGGAGTCTGTTCAACCTTAGTAGGCACTTTAGCAAATTGACTGCGCCAATCGAGTGCATCACCAATTACGGCACCGACACACCCCGCACTTTTACAAGTATGTCAAATAAGAATTATGGGCTTAAAGTACTTGTATTCAAATCTGCTCTGGGAACTACAAAATATGGGGGCGTCAATTATTATTATTCTAGATAATAGGTAATGAATGTGTATCGGTATATATCACTTGCGTACAATTAATTTGTTATGAGTATTTTATTATGCCCTAAAACGACATTTTTTTTACCAATCGGTTTCAAGGCAACAAATTTTTGCTGTTACGAAAGAAGTAGCTTAAAATATAGCCCAAGTCAATTTTATGCTATATCTGATTATTTAAGCGCAACTCTACCCCTTAACCAACCTTAGCACTTTAACGCAACCACGAAGTCGTTAAAAGAATTTTATGTTATTTTTATGGTGACGACAATTGCGTTTGCATTTGTTTGCCCTTCCTGTTATTGTTGCTTACCGAACATGCATTTATACACATATCCACCAACAAACCATCCACACATACGCCACTCTCACACTTGCTCAAGTATTCGTTTGGCCAAATTTTCTCCACACAAACTGCTTCTATATTTGGGGCTCTTTTGTCTTTGATTCGGGAGCTATTGGCTATAGCGAAATCCATACAAATTCGATACACTTCAAGTGCACTTGCTGCCAGTTGCCAAAATGCAACCCATGTCGCGCCTGCTGCACGCTGTGCACCTGCGGTCGTCGGTTTGATTAGATGCGATATAATTTGATTTCCTCGTTTTGATTTCCTTCTCGGGTGGCAAACATCGCAGTGGGCGAAGACACAGCAAAGTGCAAATAAGCAATACACTGCATTTGGCCATTTAAAATAAGGGCCAATTGAAATTAAATAAAACTTTACTTACCCTTTAACATTGTTGTCAATGCAAATACATATTGCGGTTTTTGTGCCTTGGTTTAACATTTTTAGCCGTTTCATCTGACAATGGTCATATCGATGTTACTCGGCAATTGTAAATTGACATAACCGTTACCTTATGTTTAAAGATGAAAGTGTACTCGAAATTATAATTACTGAACTGTTCTCATCGCATGAAAACGATTTCTTATTTCCTTGGCTTCACAAGCATGGTCTCGTATTCTATGGTTTAATGCGCATGCGTGGGTACTCTAACAATGACCAGACAGAGCTGTCTCTTGAATTCATACCCAGTTTGTACTCTGTAGCCATTTTATTATGTGCCATTTTCTATGGGCTCGTCTGCAGTTGATGTCATTGTCATTGACAGTTGCTGGCTGTATGTTATCTTATGAGAGTGTGCTTCTTTGAATGTATGTGTGTGCCAGTTGCCACAAGCGACACCCACTCATTTACACCCTTACAAGACGTGTCTTTCCGGCTCTTTATTATAATCCAATTCGCCCTAAGTTTGACTTGACTCAAACTAAAGCGTTCCATAAACGTTATGCTGCAAATATTATAGAAAACGTCGGGCTGTGAGTTTTAATCAGGATTTTTATCGGTTTACGTCAAAGCAAACGTTTACTTATTTGCATATGACTTACGAATTGGTATGTCATTTTTGTAATGCATATTTTATTTGCCCCCAAAATAATGCGTGCGTTTATTTTGTGGCCGTTAATTTAAGGAAAGAGATTGTATTTTAATGAACTGGCTGTTTACATCCTTCTGTTTACCTCTACTCATTTTTAGTGTCACTTAGCCAACTCTAACAGATTTGAAAGGGCAAGGAAAATAAGTTAACAATTGAGGCGTTGAGCCATTTTTACAAGCTACAAATTTAAAGGAGACCGGGATACAATCGTGTGTATCTGCGTGAGTACAAGTATGTGACGAAGAAAACCGAAAAGTTTTTAAAAGTCATATCCCCCGCTCGCCATTCACACAGTGGTTTGAACTTTAGAAACAATTTTGATAAAGATGCAGCGGGAAACGAGAAGATGCGGCTTCATTGAGTGCTATCAGTCTGTTCTACACTGAGAATCCGTGATTAAAAAACTAGTACACTATGTTAGACGTGTAGAAAGGACCCAACTACATTGTTCTTTTAGGTATTCATGGTAATCAATGTAAATATAGTGTTGCCACTTGAGCGTAAAAATAGCAAATATATATATATATATATATATATATATATATATATATATAAACGGTAATTCTATACATACATACACCATTAAGCTGTTATTTGAGATTCTCTAAGTGTATTCATGCAGACACAGGCACATGTAGAGGGGTTGTCAACGTGTCTGCTAGTCATGTACGCAATTAGAAGTTTTGCTGCTAGCAGAGAGTTAGCAGAACAAAATTAAGAATATGAAAACTTTTCTTGTCCTTTATGCTACCACAAAAACTCTTCGAAGCGGGTAAAAATAAAGGGCTTTACGTCTGCTCTCTCTCTGCAAAAGGTCTAGAATTAAAGAGAGAATCGATCCGTAGGAATATGGCTGAACAGACAAAGTCCTGTAACTGTGGAAAGATAAATTATTATGTGGGAACCTAGACTTAAGAGTCGCACTTTCCTTATTAAAAAAGTCGATGAAAAAATCAGCTTAATTTGACAAAACCAAAAAACAAGATTAACGCTGCCAGATTTAGATGCCAAATTGATATGGGGGTCAAGCCATGAACAAATAGCAAAACCCGCTTAAGTCGTATGAGATTTGATCGAGTTATGGGGGTGGGGAAATTCGACCTATGTATATTCAGGATACAAGCGGGTATAACCTGGCCTTGTCCATGGCACGTATTAAATTAATTTTTGATCGGTTGGTCAACATAAAACTTTCAAACAACCGTACCTTAAGTAACGTTTGGTAGTATTATCTGCTGTGTAATTGCTGCTTGATAAGTGCAGTAGTGAGTAGCTGATAATAAAGTTGATTGGTCTCAACAGCTGGCAATTTGTAATTATTAGTACAGAAAAAATGTAAATTTACATGCGTGTTATAAGGTAAAATTTATGCACGTGCAAATGCAGGTCGTCGAAATTGCATGAATTGCAATGTTACAGCTATTGTTATCCTTATTGCTGTTGTTGTAAGCCATTCCTTCGGGGCTAATGATGTGAATTGTTTGTTCAGCGCCGCCTGCAATCACAAAAGTCAAATATATGCACCTACCCCTACCGCTATTTTTCATTACCCAGACAAAATCAACATTATTTAAATGCATCAACAATTTATTTGTTTGTGTTAACATCGACATGCGTCAGCTCAAACTCGATATTTCCACTTATTTTTGCCCATAAATAAATACCAATTTTATTCCATTTTATATTTTTCTATATTTTTTCACAGAAATTCTCATCAAAATATCAAGTTACGTACAATATATTGTTTCATACGTTGAAAATGCGTTCAGTTTATATTTATACAAGAATAAAATAACGTTTTTAATTTTTTTTTGTCGGGGCTTGTCTTTTCGTTTGTTGTTCTTCTTTGCTGCTGTTTTTTGTATAATAAACTAATACTAAATGTAAGAATCTGTTCTTTCCTATGGGGCTTTACCTAATCATTTTGCCATGTTTATATTTTTATGCATTTTGCCTTAATTATGCTTCTTATTATTTTCTAAATATTTTTTTCACTTTTTCATATAAAATTATTGTATAAAGATTGATAAAAAAGCCGCAACAAACAAGCCATTATAATAATCATTATAATAATCATAATAATAATCATAATAATAATAATAATGATCAATAATAATTGTTATATGTTTCATAGAATATACAATATGACGGCAAAAATATGCCAATTGAATTAAATTCTCTAAAAATTGCAGTTAAATTATATAAAAATTTATTTTTTTACCCAAATGTTTTTTATACAATAAATAAATTAAAGCAATTACGTTTGTCACCATTTACTCGTAACTTTTAACTCAACTCACGTAGCAGTAGCACTGATTGCAAAAAAAAAAGGTTTGCGTTAAGAATAAGCGTAAAAATACGCAAACATCAAGTGCACATCAATAATAATAAACACTGACAATTAGATTTTTGCTATTTGCTATTAGCTAAGGATTCGTCTCTTAACGATTTTTGTTTGTTTTGTTTAAATTTTTTGCACAAGCGGTCAAGTAGTTCTTTTTTTTAATTCGATAGCATTGTTCATGATGCCATTTTACTTATTTACATGCATATTTATTTAAATTGTATGTTAAGTTTACCTGTGCTGAAACTTTTGAATTAAATCTAATTTAAATTTTGTGTGTATATGCAGAGGCTAACTCACATTTCACAAAAAAGCTAAATTAAGATCTTTTTAAAAATCTATATAAATCACCAGTTGCTGCTGACCAAACATACGCTTATAATGCGCAAGTAAAGACTGTATTTCGATGATTTATCCAGCCTGTATCTATTAACTTAGACGTTTAATACAAAATGCCTAGTCTTAATATAGATGCTAAGCATGCTTCTCCAACTCATCAGTTTTTAATTCTTATTTCCTAATACATACACAACATTTAAATATGTCCTTTGCCATACACTGTTTTACATATAAATACATTAATTGTGTTTATAATGGTTATTTTGATTTTCCATTGGAGTTTATTTAACATTAAACTATTTAATTTCACTAAACTATACACACAATGCTTATATTGCTATATAAGACGTTTACATTTAATCAAATATGGTATAGCAATATATATAGCTATACAGCCATGCACGTTACAAGTCGTTTTTTAGTTATTCATATTAACTAAGTATTTATGTCGGTTTTGCCTAAATCATAGTTTAAAAATTTGCCAAGCACTATGCAAACAAAAATATTAAGAAATTATTTGTATTCATTTTCGTTTAATATTTACCAAAAATTCTACCCAATATTATTGCTAAGCTGTAAATCTATAGAAAATGTGTAGGAAATTATGCTGTGATCTGTCGTCTTGTATTAAGTTTTGTGCTTTTTGTATATATAATTTAACTGTTAAATTGAGACAGTAATATATAATGTTAATGTTGGTTTTATTATTATTAATTTTGTTGTTGTTGTTAGTACTCTCTAGACTCACATTCAGCGTTTCTTAAAATTCGTACTTTATTAATATTACGGTTAGCTTTACGTATGTTTAGTATTAAACAATATATTAATACATATTAGCCTTTGCAAAATGGGTCAGTGGACTGTTTATGCAGTCAAAAATAAGTTACAAGCGCGCGTGCTCAACTTGAACTTCGAATGGATCAAGCTTAACTAGTTCAAATATGCGTTTGCTAGTGTATTTGATGCAATACGCTAAGGATCTTTTGAATAAATGTTTTCATTTGGAGTTGTTTTGAGTTGAATTCCCTTTTACTTAGTATTTTTTAATTTTGTTTACTTTTGTTGCAATTGTTGCATAAACGCGGAACACCTCGTTGACCAGTCTTTTATTGTGTTTTAATGCTTACTGAATTATGTATTAAAGTTTTGTTTAGCTTTGTTTTTAAAATACAATTTTCGTTTACGATTTGAATTTTGGATTGTAAAATACATACATAATTACTTATATATTATTCACATTTAGGCCCCCATGCATTATAATCTAAATGGTAGTTGTTGGATTTAGTTTTTATTTATAAGGATTTTCTATACAAAATATTCCATTTGGGCTTGGTTTTTAATCTTTCTTAAAAGTTTTGGTAAACTGATTGAAGTTTTTTGACACATCGTACACATTGTTGTTTTGTTGGGTTTGAATAATATATATAGTTGTGTTATCAACATCATAACCATTTTCAGTGCATTTTCTTGGGTTTTTTTTTTCGCATGGAAGCCGAAAAAGATACTGGAAATTCAAAGCCAGTATAATTGTACGTTTTTATTAATAATATGATCTTAAAGGGAACTTTTAGTTTGTAACTTCTTAATCCTATTTGAAACTATAATTAATTCTTAACATTGAGATGACACATAGCACAAGCCACGCACAAACCTTCAAAAAAGTGATTAATCTCACTTCACAATCATTGAGAATCATGTTAGAAATCATGGGACAACTTTGAAAGGCATATTTATAAGTGTGTACGTATACCTTATAATTGAGTTCCATTACAAACTCTAGCACGCCTGACAGACGGCAACGCAATGTATATAATAGTAGGTGACTTTTCCGTTTGTTTTCCATAGATATTTCTTATTCTCTGGATCACAGAATATCTCTTCGCACAAACCATAATGCCGTATGTATAATATATATGCTCGATCATGTTGTATACCTTGATATCGTGTTGTTTTGTCGTGCAAATAAATAAGAAAAATAAGAATCATTTTCTAATAGTAATAAAAATATATAAAAAACGTTTTGCTCTTGTTTTCATAATATTTATTTTGTTACAAGTATTTAAAAATAATCAAATAATAAACGAAATAATTGGACCATTATAGTATAGGCAGCACATAAAAACTAACAAAAACATTAGCACACATTGTGGAAAATAAAAAACAATTCTACATGTTTTCCAGAAGTCATTTCCGCTGCATTTTCAGAAGTTAATTCTTGGAACTTGTGTAAATACTTTAAGCTTTGTTAATTGTGACCTGCTGAAATTAAGCAAAGGGTTTTTTTGGAATACATCTAAATTTGTAATATAAAAAATAGTTTAAATTAATTATTTATATAATTATTTTAAATTAATGAGGCACATTAAGAAGAATTTGTAAAAAAAATGGTCAAAAATATATTTGTCACAAATCAGAAAATTAGCTTTCTGCTTTTCTCAAATAAAAAATTCTTCGTAATACTTTTCATCATAAAACAAAAGTGTGCGTTATAAATACAACTAAGTTAACAAAACTTCTTTTGAAAATATCAATTTGTAGTGCCAAAAATTTGTATTCATTAGGCATTTCGATTTGCTCGACATACATACTACACGTAATCAACATTTACAACAGTTATATTACAAATTTAAAATATATTTAAATTAATGTAAGAAAATATAAGCATTTGATTTATTGTTTAAAACATATTTTGCACTTGTGTTTTTTTTTGTATTTTGTTGTACCTACGCCAGTACGATGAATATTCTTAACGTTAAATCTTTGTATATGTATGCATGTATGTTAACATTTTGTATTATTTTAATAATTATTAAATTTTTCGTATTTTTGTTTTGGCAGTGTTTACAATATTTGTGGTTTTTGCTCAAACAAAACAAAAATATATGTATATATATATATATATATATATATATATATATATATATATATATATATATATATATATATATATATATTTCATACACTTTTCATATGTTCATTGTGCTTTATAAGTTCATTTATGACTGCTATTTTGTTCAGTATTTTTTCCTTGATGTTTTACTGAAAAAAAATTAATTTGCTTTGGTAAATATTTTGTCAAGAGTTTAAATGCATATGGAAGTTATTTTGTTAAATGCTTAAACAATAAAATGAAATTAAACCAAAAAGATATGGAAGCGAAACGATAATGAAATGGAATAAGACGTTAAACACTAACAGCAACGAACACACAATTTTATATCGAATTTGAAGTTCTTAAATATTTTTCAGTTGCTTGTGCTGTTATGTGAGTTTTGATTAATTAGCACTATAGCAGCTTGTGATGGCACACAGTTGCACTTCCATTTAGATTCCACCTCACATATGGCGCTTCATGTGGAGGGCCAGGTGATCAGAGCGTGAGAAGCAGCGATCGCAACTGCGGCACTTAAAGGGCTTGGCTCCAGTGTGTTTGCGATAGTGACGGGTTAGCTCATCGCTCCTAGCGAAACGCCATTCGCAGCCATCCCAAGAGCATTTGTATGGCTTCTCACCTGCAATGACAGAAATTTGTAGAAAAGAGTTAATGAAAACGCAAAGTAAAACCGCAAGTATCTGTTTATCCAATAAGTTGCTCTGATAACATGCATCAAATATTGTATGCAGTGTAAGTTGCTTACATATTTGCTACTGCAGACAACGAAAAGATAAAGCACAGAAATGTGCGTACCAAGGGACGAAACGAAAGAGCTGGCGAATAAAAGGTACAGAGGATAGTGTGCCATTATTTGTTTTATTTACCGGGAGCAAAATGCAAAAAGTTTTTCTTTATCAGCTAACCAAGTCCGTCAATTTGAATTTTAATTGATTAAATGGTTGAATTATAGTCGGGGTAACAATATTTAATAAAATTCACTTATAAATATTAACTTATGCAGGTGCAATAATCCGAGTGCTCTAAAACTAGGTTTTATTTAAAAATCACATAACCTATTTTCTGAAAGCTAAAAATTATAGAATAAGTTCATAATCTCTAAGCTAGTGTGCAAAATTTATAAAGTATTAAAAAATGCAAACGAATATTTAGAAGGCAAAAATTGAAGACATTTAAAAAAAAATGATGGGTTTGGAGTATAAAACAGCCAAATGTCGGGAATCATAATTTACGTAGAAATCGAATTCTGTGAAACTGCTTGCCAAATCACGCATCGGTTTGCCAACAGTTTTCATGCGTGCCAAAAGCCTCAAAAGATGCGGCATAAACAGTAGCCAATGCGCCGAAAGCCAACCAGAGCGCCAGTGCCCGTTACAGAAGCTCAATAATGGCATGCAGGCAAAAAGGAAAAGGAAATGCAGAAGTTGTAATTTCACACAAAAGTATAAAACCTAAGCATGCACACAGAGTCGAGCATAGCACAGTACAGAAAAAATGGCAAAATTATTTGCGTTTAAAAGACAAACAGGAGCAAAGGCAGGAAATTGCCGGCATTGCCTTCGTAGTTAGTTGCCGCTGTAGAAAACAGCAGTGGAAAATGGAGCCAGATAACCGGCAAAGTAGACGACAGCCAAGAAAAATACATAAAGCTGAGTGGATAACTTTGTAACGCACACCACAGCAGCTTAACATGTATATGTATATGTATATACATATATATATACAGCCTAAAACTTAATGCATGCGGAAATGTGTGATATTTCCGTGCTCAATTTCACATTATGCACTTGCGGCCAACTTGCTTGCCTGACGAAACAAACGAGTCACCACCGACCCACTGGCCAGTGCTCTCTTAATTTCCATTTGTTTACTCTCTACCGATTTTTGAAGTGTGACGTCCAGCGATGCGTCACGACGGTGCAACATGGGACATTTCACTCCTTGTTTGTGGGTGTCGTACTGCCACTTGCACTTTGGCATGTTGTCAGAACTGTGAGCGAGCCGTCGAAGTAACGGCTATAAATAAAAGGGCTGCCTGAAAAACACTTACACACACAAGAAGTTTGACTGTGTGTATGAAATGCTTTAGCACTGACTTGGCATTTTTTATTGGTCTCTTTTCGGCTTTAGCCTGCATAAATCAGCGTCAAATGCACAAAGCACTGGGCGTACAATACAGACAGGACCCGAGAGTCTCGTATTAAGCTGCATTCGAGCGACACGCACAGCGCCATGACTAACCATAAAACCCACACACAGATACAGTGTCTGACACAAAACTGCTCATGTTATCTGGTAAACTAACGAAACTTAATCGTTATCAAAAATAAAACGGACAGCCTGCTAGTTCGCCGGAAAAGCAAGTATAATTATAAGTTGGACATGCCATAAGATTAATCAGTTTCGTTGTTATACAAATATGTTGGTATTAAGAATTTTTAATAAGTTATCACCGCGACGATGCTGACATATGTCAAAAAGGCACCAATTGAAAATAGGAAAGCGGCGGTTATTTCTATGAATTGATAAATAGGAGTTAGGAGTTATCCAATATAAAACGATTGCGTCATATAAAACGAAATTCACCGTTCGAGGAGATTTTTTCTTTTCTGTCGCCTCTTTGCTAATTTATAATAGCGAACGTAGTTAAAACTTAACCTTCGCTATATGTTTCTATATGTATGTGTACACTGACTCCTTTCTTCCCATATTTTTAGATTCAGTTTCAATAGCGCATATCTAAATTGTTAAAGGGAGGGGTGTTGCAATTGCAGCCAACAGCAGAAGCATGGTCAGCTGACGCTTAACGCAGAGCCGGGAGCTAGTTAATATTTTATAAATTTTGCTGGCGTTGGTTTTTAATGTCAGCAGCCAATAGAAAGAATATTCCGGCGAGACATGCAACGTACGGGGTAGAAGTCTCAGCATTCCTTTCACTGCACGCCATTCCTTAGCTTTTCTTTTATGCGCTGTGCGCCTTCTTGGCTTTTGCACTCAACACAATTTTTATGGTCTGGTTGCGTCTATCCGCTTGATTGCACTAGTAATCTTTTCTTAACAGCGTTTCTTCCACCAGCTATTTCGAACCTCAGGGTTCCCGCAAGTCTGTTGTTTTAATAGCCCCAGCGTTTAACTAATTGAAATCTTTTGCGCACTGCGCACATTTATTTTCAACCTTTATGCGGAGCAGTGTAATTGATTATCAATTGTAAAAAATTCGCACGATTTTTATTTAAACCACTCCATTGGTATTCTAATTAATTTAATTTCAGTTACAATATTAAAGAAGCAGCTCTTCCGTAAATTGTGCTCAAAATTGTGCAAAAAAGTTAATAATTAAGATGTTCCTTTAATTTGGTTTGCTGCCCTGTCATTATAGGGACCTTTAAATAATTACATTCTATTTTGAGTATTTTTACAACTTTGGGAAGAAAAATGTACATTTTGTAAAAAGCTGTCTGCTTGTTGGGCAATCAAATATTACAATCTTTTATCGCATGAAAAACCTTTGGCTCTTGATTTATTCGGTCTACTTTATCCGTGTAAAAAGCTTAATTAATTATACTTTTTTTTTCAACACCTTATTTTGCAAGACTTAGTTCAGAACCATTAGATTTCGCACATACCTTACGCTCAGAACCTTGTGCAGAAAACTTTGATGTAACTCACTGCAACTCAAATGAATACTTTTCGAAACGGGGGGTTTTTTTTAAACGTTCAGTCAACTACGTTTTTTTTATTTTGAATTCATGTATTGCGTATACCGAGACGTAGCGTACAGCAAGGGGTCGGTGATTATCCTTTCGTCTGTTTCATTCACCGGTACACAGTAAAAAAGGAAGCATTACAACTGTACGCTTTAATAGTTTTCAATAATATTTTAATATCAATTAGATTTTTATGAATAAGAATGGGCTTATATCAAAAATTTACTTACTGAACTTAATTTGCTGCCGCAATGTTTATAAGTTCGAATAACTAATTTACCATTTAACTTTATATTATCAAAATGTAACGTGTTCACATTACATGTATACACATGCACGATGTGATAAATCTAAACTTAATTTTGGTTTAATATTTTCTGGGTTAAGTGCATGTTGCCAAAACTCTTTAGTAACGCATTAATACAGACACACATACAACAATGCATATGAATATGTATGTGTGCGAAAGTTTCCATGGCGTAAATAAATAGATTCGACATGTTTCTCTTCCTCTGATGCTTTAATCTCTGTTGCTGACTGTGGCGGCAATAAAATTACATTTCATCGCTAGGATTAATCTGTGTGGCAGAGCATGAGTTTGTGTGCGTGTAACCAATAATTCATTTTTGAATTATGCGATTTTTATTGAAATTCAAGACTCGTCTTCTGTCATTCGAAAATGTTTTTGGTTTCCCGCTCGCTGCACTAGACTTTGTTTTTATACCCTGAACCCATTGAAAATGGGTAGAAAGGGTATAATTTTGCAAATGTAACAGGCAGAGAGAAGCATCTCCGACACTTTAAAGTATATATATTGTTGATCAGTATCAACAGCCGAGTCAATCTAGCCATATCCGTCTGTCCGTCCGTCCGTCCATCCGTATATATGAACGCAAGGATCTTAGAAACTATAAGAGCTAGAGACTTGAAATTTTAGTTGTAGTCGTAGTCCATGCGCAGATCGAGTTTGTTTCCGATAATCGACGACTTACTCCGGCTCAAAGCAATCGATAAAAATCGATGTCAAAATCCTGTTTTTTAAGCTAATTGGGTAAATAATAAGAGCTAGAGTCACCTAAAGTGATATGTTTACTCTAGAATAGTATATATGTATATCAAGTATATATCATTTTATACCTATCGCCACCTCCCCGCTATTACCTGATAGCTATAAATCAAGTTAATAACTCAACTTATATTGCCCACCAATTTAAATTACAATTTTAATGCAATTCACTTTTTGAGAATAGACAAATATTCTATGGTACAATAAGATAAACTGTAGAAAATTTCATGAAGATCGGTTAAGAAACACGTGTTTGCGGCGCCAGCGCAAATTCGAAGAATATCTGAATGCATGCACACACACACACAAACATGCGCGTCCGCTTCAAATCCAGCAGCATTGTATTGTTTTCTGTGCTACTATTTTAATTCGTTTTTTTCTTACTAAGACTCAATTATCGGTGTGAAAAAAGCGCGTAGCGCCAGCTAAATTTGGTGTTGGAATAAAATGGTTCAGGGTATCCTTTAGTCGGGAGCTCCCGACATAATGCTATCATTGACTTTTGTAATGTGCAGAATCTGCATTGGATTTCATTTTCTGCGTTTACTACTTTGACGAATCCCAAAAATGACAGAAAGTCAATATTGGGTATAGTTTGTGGGCTGAGTACGTTATTCCTTCTTACCTGTATGGGTTCTTTGATGTGCCTTCAGATGTGAACTCTTCGTATAGACCTTTTTGCAGCCCAGAAATTGGCACTTGTGTATGCGTCGTTTGGCATCCGGACTGTGATCGCTATGATGCTGGCGCGGGTGATGATTTTTGGTGGAAGCTGTGGAATTGAGTTGATTACCCATCGGTGACTTATTAAGATAGAATCTATGATCTCTAATACGCACCAGTTATTGATTTTTCAGGGAGCGACGTAACCACGGCAACTATTTGTGGCGTCTGCTGCAGATGTTGTGAAGCCGATTGCTGCTGCATGGATGTTGTTGTACCAGGATTGGTGCTGCTGTTGTTGTTACTGTTAACATTGTTGGCAGCGGCGCTGAGAACGGCAGCAACATTAGCATTGCCATTGTTTTGCATTTGTATGACACGTGCTAGGCTAATGCCAGCGGCTCCAGGTGTTCCATTGGCTGTGGTCAGTCGCACGATTGTACTGCGCGGAATGTTGTTATGGTTACTCGAGGAATGATCTGTGCTGCTGCTACTGCTGTTGCTAATGTTATTGTTGTTGTTGCTTGCCGAGCTGCTGATACTGCTAGTTTTGTTTAGCCCCTGAGGCGATATGCTTAAATGTTGCACTGCTAACTGCTGCTGTTGCTGTTGCAGCTGCAACGTTGTGGCTTGCGTCAATGAGGAATTTTTGGTGCCGATCGTTTGGCTGCTGAAATGCAGAACGGTGGACGCGGGTGTGGAACTTGCTGCTGCTGAAGTCTGCTGCTGCTGGCGTTGTTGCTGCTTAAGGATCGCCGCCAGCTCACTGGCATCGATCTGTTGCGGCCGCTGGAGTTGCTGATGTGGCGGCTGTGCATAGTTATGGCTGCGAAGGTTAGACTCAGGTGATGAGGGCGGAGTTAACGGGGGAAGCACAAAGTCATGCTGACCCAAATGATAACGACGCTGACTCTTGGCCTGTACCACCCGCACTTTAATACCCGGTGCTGTACTGCTACTTGAGCTCAGAGTGATAGTATTGCAGTTGCTGCTGCTGTTGCTTATGTTAACGCTACTATTGCTGCTTGAGCAGTTGCTATTGCTGGTAGGCGTCATATTGCCAGCACTGCTGATACTTGGATTGGGCGATATGGCTGAGGGCGGCGCTGCAAATAGCACGTCCAATTTCTCATTACAAGATAGTCTATGTGTTGCTTCTTCGTCATCCTCGTCGATGCGCTCTTGCTTAACTAAAACTGCACAGCTAAGCGCCTGTGAACCATTGCTGTCCCACGATATGCCTGAACAGTTTGATGACACAGATGAGGTCGTCGATATCGTATCCAGACTCTCTTTTATTTTAAGTTCCTCCAGAAGGCGTGCGGGCGTTGAAAATATGTCCCAGGCTGTGTCCAGATCAGTGTGCATCTTTTTATAGCTCTGCAGCTTAGGCTCGTCACGCAAATAGCGCTCCAGTTCATAGCAGGTCTGTAAGATAGATCGAAGGCGAAAAATATAAGTAACCCGACAACGGATAGCAACAATATTTCTTCTTATAATAAGTACACAATAAATTAAAAGAAGCTATTTAGAATGCGGTAGCAAAATTCACTACATTTTGCCTTTTCAAATTACATTGAAGAATTCACAATGTAATTAAATAATTTTTAGTGACCTCAGTCGTTGTTGTTATGTTGTGCTCTGTTATTGGTGTGCTGTGTACTGGCTGCTGGCGTCAAAGCGAAACCCATTAATTGTGAATTATCTTTTATGTTCTGAAGCAATTGTATGTACAAATTTCTACAGAAGATTTATAAACATTGCATACTTTTAGTTACATGTTCAGCAAAACTAACGTTTACATAAACGTACTAAAAAATAATGTGTTGCTTAATGATGCACACACTAATATCTGACGTACATACGTAGATTACTTCAAGGCATTACTTAGTTGTAATCTCCAATGAGTGCACTCCTTGACAAACAAGCCGTTAACAACTATTAACAAAGTATATCTTTTAATTCTTCGCATCGATTCTAAAAGCAACATGTAATTTAAATGTCTTTATCACGGTCTTAAAATTAGTTATCCTTATCCCTTCCCTGGATCAGTTAAGATCTGCGAAACAGACAAGCACTGAAAGGCACCGCAAATTGCACACATGACCAACAATATGGTTTGTTAAGTTTTCCCAAAAAGGAACACCCTTTTCTTTTAGCAAATCGTATTATATGCAACAATAGCGTAAAATTAAATGACCTGGAATAAATAGAATAGCCGCAGGATCGACACTTAGGGTAGTTGGAGCTGCGCATTCCACATTGGCTAAGGTTTGCTATTTTACTTTCCATTCCGACCCCTGCCATGCTCGGTAAATCACTTAAAGTGTTATATCAAAAAAAAGAATTGCAACACATAAATTTCTTAACCCTTTCAACTCGCCAAGCAAGTTGCGTGTGCGATTTACGAACAGAGCAAAAACAACAGAAAACTATAAATGGTTTATGAATCAGTACTGCAGCGTTGGCGTCTCAACACGATTTCAGTGGGTGGGGATGAGGCGGAGAAGCAGGCCATGATTAATGTGCGGCCATTGCACTTAGTTTCCATTTCCTGGCCAGCATTACTACTTCAGTCAGACAATGCAGCTCTATCTTTGTGCAAAAATCTAACTAAAATGTAGCATGCATGCCCGCTGTTCGGAATTTGATATATTGCTTAAACACTTCCGACAAAACATACACAAAACACGCAAGACACACTCAAAACAAATGCAAATGCCGCTGAGCAGAGCTGAGACTGAGGCTGTAGGATGCTATCAGAAATGGCATTTTGAAATATGCGCTCTGCCACCAATGGCGTTGCAAACAAATCACCTGGCCAACGAAGAGCAGCACAAAGATTAGGACGCGATTTTCAAATTGCTCATGGCGGCCACCCAAAGAGAAACAGAAGCCAAACGCGAATGCCTGCAGGCGAGTCAATGGAGTACCTTGGGCCAATGATTGATGTTTAGTGGGTGCACAGTTCGGGCACTTGCCAATTGATATAACAGCCGTCTGCCTGTAGAAGTAAGGAAACTAAGTGGGAAACATTTCAAGTTAATTAGTTCCAAAAACAGTAATTTCAAAAAATACTTTCAACTGTTTTATTTAAAAAATAAATTTTTGTTTCATTTATAAAAAATGTTGACTAAAAAGGTATCAGTCCTTAAAGTTTTTCTACGTTTGGATACTTTGCGGTGGTCGAAATGATTTAAGGTGTTATTCTGTTAATATGCTTCAAGTTACGTTTATTTTAATTCTGGCGCAAGACAAAAATAAAGATGGAACTGTGTAAGAAACACATATGTGTATTTGCTAAGATTCGAAAGCTGGTGTCAATCTACAATCGCATAGATGGGGGACCCCAAAAAAGTCTGGGCAAAATAACTTTTGTAGTGCTCATTTGTATTTAATAAGAATTTATTGGCGGCGTTGATGGGTTTTATCTTTGCTGCTGAACTTTGCACACATTTTGATGGCAATTTATGGGCCAAGTGCACAATATGGGCGTATCCGCACGAAGGATATGTCAGTGCCAAATGGCCTAATCTATGACGCAAGTTGGATTCATAAAATAATCGTAATTTCCTATGCGTTCATGTTAGCGTTATTTTTCTGTTACAATTATTATTCTCTGTGCGTAGTTTTCGCTCTTATATTGCGGTTTTTAATTCGCATTATATAAGATACTGACTGTTTCACACCTTATGTACGACATTGTGCCACATCATTTATTTTTTTGGCTTAGTTCTACTCATTTTTGCGATTTCTAATAGTTGAGAATATTTAAACGAATACTTTTTATTCTTATTTTCCCAACTGAATGAATAAAAATATATACTGTTATAGCTTCTACTTTTACATTAGCAACCACTCCTACCAAGGCGGATTTCAAGTGGTTCAAAATATTCGTTAAAAAATTTTTTTCTATTAGCCGATACAATTCTCTAAAGTAATAAATATTTAACAGCACAATGATACTGAGCAAATAAATTGAAGTAAACTAAGTACACGAAATGTTTGCACAATTTGAAACTCTCAAGTTTTTCTTTTGACTTAAAGCGTTTCTATTTAAATTAAATTGAATTCGGCCCACAGCAAATAGAGTTTGAAAACAGACATGAGCAGAAAAGGAGAATGCTAATGTCAATTTAATTTAATTATCAGCGTGTTTATTAAAATCTACAAAATGGTATATGAGCTAAGGCTGAGTCCATTGCACAATTGGGACAGATTTAAAGTATTTGCTGTTGCACACGCATACGCACACTGTATGTAATGTTTACCTAGGCTGTCACACGCTCCCCGGGATTTAACGCCCACACGTAGTGAGTAAGAGACAGACGCAACATATTTAATTATGTGTGTAATTGAAAAAGACGCTGCGGCAGTTAAGAGGCACGTCAAAGTCGACGACTATGCCTAAAAATCTTGTTAAGTCTTTTATGCCGCATATGTCTTAGGCTCTCTACTGTCTTTTTGTTTTTTTTTTTTATTTTGAGCTCTGGGATTGTGCTTATGTATATTCTGTGCGTGTATGTGTATTAGAAAGATATTAGCAGACGCTAGCTAGCAGCGGCATCAACTGCGGTTTCTTTTTCTACCCTGAGAACCAGCTGCTTACTTGCTGGAAAGCATGCTATGCACAATCACACAATGTTCCAAATTTTGAGTTTGTATGTTTGTTCCTCTGCATTATGTCATTTAATGAGCCATAATTCCACAGGGTTTCGCTTCATAAGCCCTTGGGATGTGTTCAGCATTTCATTCCTTTAATTTTTTGCGCCTCTTTTGGGGGCTGCCATTTTGAAAGTTTTAATGAACGAAACGTAATGAAATTATAGCCACAGTTAATGTCATCGTGACCAGGAACTTTAAGCTTAACCATTGGGGAAGCTTTTAAGCAGAGCAAGAGGAGCCGAACAATGCGAAAGGGAGAAAGAGACATACAAAAATGAGATAGACTTACAGACATTTCCAACTGTCTTTCAGGTTCTACTGGGTAACTTACGTACTAATCTGAAGCATTTTCCTAATGAGTAACAATTATATAACAAAATAGTTGTTGTACAAAATGTAAAGTTTGAGGTTAGCAAAGTTTGTTTATTTGCTCTTCTTTGTTATTATCATGGTAAGAAAATAGGACTCTATCACAGCAATTGATAAATTTTGTGCTTTTTTGGATTATTGTAACAATTATTTTCATTGACGTCTTACTGTGTGGCTTCTACTTGTTATCTGGCTGTTATTAACTCCTCAATACAAGTGCATCATCAGGAGTTGCAAAACCAATATCAGCAAGTCAGTTGGTTTGGCAATAACAATAAGCCAAAGACAAACGACAGCCGACTAACAGCAAAAGCAGCATAGCAAGAGAAAGCAACACGGATAATTGAATTATTGGCATTATCAGAGCTTTGTGCAGAAGCGTATACATACACTCATACATCACCCCCTGTACCCACTGGAAGCCACATTACAAAGTGTAATGCGTTGATTTACTTCTGGGCTCTCGTCTGGACTTAGCTAACGCCCCCTGCTGATGTCGCGCTGTTATTGTTGTTGGGTTTGCTGTTGCAACTGTTGTTTGTTTTTGTGGCGCAAAGTGCACTTAAAGTGGCACAACATCAACAGCAGAAACAACTGGAAACCAACTTAAGTGTCTGACACAAAAGGCGCTGCATAATTTCAGGCATTATGCTAATTTAAAAAGTTGCCGACTGCTCAAGCAGCAACAGTCTCTCACATAAGTAGTTTCAAAAATGGAAACAGCTGCGAGAAACTGAGAAATGAAAAACGACGTTGATCACTTTCGCCCAGGAACGGAATTCGCTCTTAAGCAATCGAGAAGCACTTGAATGCGAAAAATTGTCGCAGTAGCAGTGCCAGAAAGTATGCTACACACAACAAAAGCAGCAGCAGATACTCGAGGGTTGCTGGATGATGTGTCGGTGGTTGGTTGGTGGGGAGGTAGAAAGCTTGACGCAACTAATGCTTCGTACGCGCCGTTGAATTTAAATGAGGAATTAATGCGTACATTATTTCTGGTCGCCTTTCGGCTGCAGCGTCAGCCCTCATAACAGCTACGCCAATAGCGCCAAACTCCTTCGAACTGTCTGTGCTTTTACTTTTGTTAGCTATACAAACAGCTTTGCCACTTGCCATATGCATTCAGTGTTCCCTTTTCGGTTCTGTTCGATTCCACCAAGGCTTTCCAGTCGTTCTATCCACGAATTCTGGGATCCGCCACAACGCCCTAGCCATTAGCTTTGAACTTGATGGCATTTGTGCGCCTTACGCAAATTGCGACGTTCTCGTTGCTGCCTGTTTTGTTTTACGCTTCGTTTTGTTATTTTGCGGCATGTTGCCTCCTTGTTTCCGTTGCCATGGTTGCTGCTGATGTTTCTTTTACCTAAATGACACTTTGTGCAAATGATGATGCTGACAATGATAATATATAAATTTAACGCTCTACGAGGACGCAACTTTCGACCACTTTGTGGGTGTGAGATATTTTCTATCCTTAGTTTTTAAAGTCATTGCATTTTTTCAGTGCTGTAACTAAGACTAGGCTTATTGGCAATAAATCATTTTCTGGCTCTGACACATATACTTCAGCCCCAGCCTTTACTGAATTTACTGGCATGTGCGTTAGTCTCGAAGGTGTAAAAATCTAAGCTTTGCCAACATTTTGGTATTCAATATGTGATAGAGAAATTTCACTTCACTTGTTAAAGAAAGGACAGTATATTGTAAAATATTTGAGTCAATATATTCATTTTAGAGACTAAAAATGCGCGCTGTGAAGCTGAGTACACGGTGTCTACTAGTTGGGCAATCTCGGCCGTCAACTCCTTATTGTATTGTTTGGATTTTACGTGCGATGCGTAAATTGCTATCGCAAAATTGTACACAAAGCAGGTTTAGCTTTCCTTTAGTGTCTGAAAATATCTGAAAGGCAATTCAGTTGGAATGTCAGTCCCAAAAATGCTCTAATTGCTTTCTACAAAACAACGTGTGTGTCAGGCATTAGGTCGTATAAGAAACATATTGCTTGTAAGTATAATTTTTTGATGGTTTTCACAAATGAGCCTAAATTGCACAACGGGTTGTTTGCCTACAGACGTTAATATTAATGAGAGTTCCAGTGCCAGGCTCCTGCCAGCCATGGCAGACACGCGGCAATCAATAAATGGCAATAAGCAGGATAACATTGCCGACATATAGCGGGTAACACAAAGTAACAAAAAATACAAGCATAAAGATAGGCAAAAGATTACATAACAACAATATAAAATTGGTTTTGTGTCCGTCTTCTCTATCCGTCAGTGAACACAAAAATTTGAGATAGACATAAACACGGTTACATACTGGCCATTTTGTGTGAACCTAGAAATAGTTCCCCCACCTTAAAATTTGCATAAATTTTGGGTTGCTGAGTTGTAACAGGAGGAGCAGGAGTGTGCGATAGCTTATGCTAGTGGTTGTTTTTCATCTAAAATATGATTTTATTTTGCGCAGCTTGACATGAAATGTGTTTATGTATATGAAGCTGTTGCTGTAATTTTCCAGGAGCACATACATAATCTTAAAAGGAAACAGCAGACACGTCACCTATTCTTTTGGCAGATGAATTTTTGATAATTCGTCAGCTCCTCTGCTTCGACTTCTGCCGATAAATAAAAATATTTTTTTATGAACCAACAACCAATTCTATATTTGTGATAGGAAGAAAAAAGCTCGAATAGCAGCTACGCTGTTACTGACCGTCAAAGTGAGCAACACTAGTGTACTTAGTCTCAGTAGAAAGAAACCAGGCTGCGCCTTCATTTTAATCCATTCAGCTGGCTACAAAAGGGTTTAATGAATCGTAAAGCTGAGTAATCGTTGAAAAAGTGGCGACAGTCTAAAACGTCAACAGTTGGTTGCTGTTAGAGCAATAAATAGGGCAATGCAAGTAAGATGTACCTGCTCTGTAGTAGTGGATGCATCAGCTGAAGAGTATTGTATTTGTTGTTTCTGGCGATGATATGCTGAGTAGAAGTTAGAAAGTATCAGCTTGCAGTTTTTCAGATTACTTTGAACCTCCGATTGGTGCTTTAACTAGAATTTAATTCCCAAGCCAACTAAAGCAAAGCCAAAGAAAAGCGTGTGAGCCGATTGTCACAATAAACTTAACGCTTAAACAGACATAGCAAAACAAATGCAACTAGTTAAAATGCACGATAGAGTACAAGGTACCTGACGGTCAATGCTTATGCAATAATGTTACTTAGCTTCGACTCAGCACTTGGGCCTTAAAGCCAAGTCAACAGGATACAACAACGTCATCCTATACAATAATGCCAGCCACTTGTAGGCAGTTTATAGTTGTACAAAATATGTGTTCTGTCGTAGTTATAAACTGGCACTAAGTATTTCAGTTTACACCAATAAAAGTGCAATCGAAATCACCTTTCAACTCAAGTACTACCAACAGTAGCTCAACGGCTTTGCATATTCGGCTTTAATATAAATATGTATATGTGTGTTTGAGGGTGTGTATAAAACATTTAAATGTACCAATTGGTAGGCTGTCTCCGACCATTCACAACTGTCCAAGCCTTGCATATATTTTGCATTCATTTTGGCAACAGCAAATACTAGGAAAACAACTTGACTAAGCCTCTTAGCAGCAACTGATAAGGTACCTAATTTATTTTTTAATATTATTGTTGCTGTCGTATGGACAACAAAACTCAATTGCAGTGATGAGATTGAGCTAACTTACTGGCACTTATGCGTGAACAATACCAATTTGATTCGACGGTTTGAATGGCGCAAACTATAACCCAAGTGAGATGTTATTAATCATAGCCCTTTCCTTGCGAGTAGTCTGTAATGAAACAGGTTAGTCACAAGATAATGGTATTCATGTTCAGTGGTACTCAGTGCTATCGAGCTCTGCAATATAGGACGTGCTCAACACATTACAACCTTATAGTGTTCCAGAAATGTTATTCTGTTTTGTGCTAGCGAAACAATCATTTAATGTCTCATGTGAACGGTTTCAGTTACTTTTACCTTTTTTTTGTATGTAATTTTTACCCATTTTTAATATGTATAGGATGTTCTATCAAATGTACACTTTTTTTTAGCCAACAATCATTGGAGCATAAAATGATCTAAGTGTCGTCATTATTTTATCATCTTTGTATTGGAACCGTGCGATTAAACATTAATTTTTCAAAATTGCAACCTTTATAAACATACGCCCGTTTTTGCGCAAGGAGTCGACATTTGTTTATAATTGCAGAATGAAATACAGTGTCTTCTTTTCCCATCTCAACTATCTGCCCTCCGTACCGACCATTTGCTCCATTACAGCAGCTCAAAAAATAATACAGCCAAACAACAAAGATTGCACCGAGGAAAAAACAGTCGAAAAATGGCAGTGACCATTTGGAGTTGTTGTTGTTGGTTCTGCCATGTGGATTTGACCCCAATCAAACGTGTTGCCTTTGCTGTTGTGGTTGTTGCTATTGCTATTAGCTATCGTCACCGGCTCGCATTACACATTGCATACGTTACGGCGCATATGGCATGGTGAGGCATTGGACCAAGGCACTCGATATGCTCCGTGTATCTTTATTGATGCAGGGGCAAGCGACTACGCCACAGACTGACCAATTCGTTGACACTTATTTGGTTTTTGCATACGCACGACATTGCATTTGGTTATTTGGTTAAAAGTGCTTAAAATTATATAAGTTTTTCTTTAAAGATAATTTAAGTTTCACTTTAAGCTGGGCTTAAAGCTTAACAAAAAAATTCAAGTTATAAATTATAAATTATTCTGACTGCCAGAGTTTTGGGTCAATATCACAATATTTGGTATGCACAGTCAGTGCCCAAAGGCGCATAAATATAAAAAATAAATATACATACATAAACGAAAAGGAAGCCTTTTGAAAATGCTAAGCCAAAAAAGAGAAACAAATCCCGAAGCCAAAAGCCAACTCAGGGAACAGTTCACAGACCGAAACAGTCTGTAGCACAATGTTGAAAAGGAAGCTGCTTAATTAAAGGCGGATATTAGCAATTACAAACCGCAGAACGGCAGAGATACAGAGTCCTAGTCTCGGGATCCATACCAATAAAACGGAAGCTAACGGAATGGCATTGAATGGCAACTCTTGCGACGAAATTGAAAAGGAAGCAGTGATAAACTGTGTGGAAATTAAAAATGCGTATGCCTTGGATACACAAAATTGTGGAATGAGATGCAAAGATGGAATGATTTGTTTGTTGTTGTAATGATTCTCTTTGTTCTGATTTAAGTTATTATGACTAACTCCGTAACATCAGCAGCATTGACTTTGGCAAAGTTTCCTGTATAAGTTGGGTACAATTGTTTGACAATTTCTTTTTGTATTTTTGTTGTTGTAGCAGTTCCACTTAATTGTTATTGTTCTTACTTCACTGCCAAAAGAAAACGGACCATCTTCCATAAAGGCCCGAAACACCAAACCCTGCAATCTACATGGTAATGGGTCTTCCTTCTCTCTCAGCCTATTTTTTTTATTCAGTTGCATTGATTCTGAATTAAATGAATATTATGCTGATTAGGTCTGTCTTTCAAATATATTTGCGGAGGGGGATTAGATAAAGCAAATAATTATTTACTTTGCAGTAATCCTAAGTACTTTGCAGTAAATAATTATTTAGTGCTTAGGATTAACCTGAGAAGAACCATTAATTTCTCTTCGAGATAAAAACAGTGAAATTATAAATGATTCCAATATAATTATTATTAATCACAGTTTAATAATCTTGTAAAGGCGAAAGACGCCTAGTATATGCTATATGCTTATTGTGCTTAAGCCTTTGGCTCTTTCAAATATTTTCTAAACGGTTATTTATATTTATATACCCTGAACCCATTGAAAATGGTTAAAAAGGGTATAATGTGTTTGTGCAAATGTATGCAACAGGCAGGAGGAAGCATCTCTGACCCCATGAAGTATAAATAGCCACATAAAGTCGATCTAGCCATGTCCGTCTGTCTGTCCGTCCTTCCGTTTGTATGTATGAACGCAAGGATCTTAGAAACTATAAGAGCTAAAGACGTGAAATTTAAGCTGTAGGTCCTCAAAGTCCATGCACAGATCGACTCCGATAATCGATAAATTACTCCGTTTCCAAGCAGTAGATAAAAACCGATGTCAAAATCCTGTTTTTTGAGCAAATTTGGGTATATAATAAGAGCTAGAATCACCAAAAGTGACATGTTTACTCTATAATAGTATATATATATATCAAGTATCTTTCATTTTATACCTATCGGCACCTCCCCGCTATTACCTCATAGCTACTTATAAATCAAGTTAATAACCCAACTTATATATCCCACCGATTTAAGCTACAATTTTAATGCAAAAGACTTTTTAAGAATACACAAATATTCTATGGTACAATAAGATATACTATAGATAATTTCATAAAGATCAGTTAAGAAACACGTGTTTGTGGCACCAGCGCGAATTGCAAGAATTTCTGTGTACATGTACACAGACACATTCATGCGCGTATGCTTCGAATTATATCAACAGCATTGCAATTTCGATTGTTTTGTTTTTTTGTGCTACTATTTTAATTGTTTTTTTTTTTCTCACGAAGACTCAATTATTGGGGTGGTTGTTGAGTAGAGGCGGTGGAAAGTGGGGTTGTCTGTCGCGACACTATTTTTTTTTTTTGCAGCTGGTGTGGCTGTTGAATAGAGACGGTGGCAAATCGTGCGGTTATTTGCGAGTTCGAACCCTGCCAAGGGAACTCATTATTTTTTTTATACCCTTGCAGAGGGTATTATAATTTTGTCGTGAAATGTGTCACGCATAGACGCCCCATAAAGTATATATATTCTTGATCATATACTTTATCATATAGCTGCCATAGGAATGATCGGTCGAAAACTAGGTTTTTGACTATTAAAACCTGTTTTGTTTATGAAGATATCTTGACCAAACTCGGCATTAAATAATTTCCCTGTGCTTCTTAGATACGGGCAAAGCACTATAAGCATTATAAAAAGGGTGGTTCTACAAGGGTCTTAGATCTTCGGCATGATAGACTTTCTTTCTCGTTAAATTTTATCTACTAAAGCAAAACAACGCGTAGCGAGAACTGAAATTGGTGTTGGAATAAGAGGGTTCAGGGCATAGACGGGACCTCCCGACTAGAACCTCTTACTTGTTATTAATTGTTATCCAACTCCACTTTTTCTCTCGCCGTACTCTCGGCAATTGTCAAACGCAAATGTTTTTCGCAGTTTTACTTTAGGTTAACCATTGCCTTCACCACCAGTACCACAAAACCGCTGCCAGAATTAGTTGTAATTGTTGTTCACCATTTTTGTTGCTGTTGGACTAAAAATTCCCACTCGCAAAATTACCTTTTTGCGTTGCACCCCTGTCGTGTGGTTGATATTGCTGTTGCTTTATTTATATGGCATTCACATTCGGTGCACATGGGAAACGCTTGTGCGGCATCGCCTGAAAATTGTACAAATTTTTGGCACTCGCTTGCATGTAAAGTCGTCGCAAACGAATGCCAGCAACAACGACAATGACAGCGGCAATTCCCGCCGTGGCTTATTTTCCCACAATAACAACAACAGCTGAATAGACAGTGGGTTGAGCTTAATGTTAATAATGAAATTTGCTCCAATGCCAACATGGTAAAAAGGTAATTACCGTAAAATTGTCCATCTGGAGAGTGTACGTGTGTGTTTCTGTTACCATGACTGTCCGCGATGTATGTCGGCAACAGCTAAGCACAATTTATCTGCAATTGGGCGCTGTTTCATTTTGGTCGTTTCGACAGAATATTTAATATTTTATTCAAGCGAACGTATGACACAAGAAAATGGTAAGTTAAAAATTTGTAACTGTTCATAACAAAAGCAATTAAAAATACGGAGATTGAAAATCAATAGCCTCTAAAGAATGAATGGAATATTACATATATTCTATGTAGAGTCAGACACGCCCCAGTTCCTGTTGTAAATGTGGATTTGCACAGCTAAATTTTTTTATTTTGTATATGATAAACATTTATATGATATAGTTTTATTCCGTTTAAAAAAAAACAGTCAGTAAAATAGCAAATTGTAGAGTTCAGCACATACACACATACACACACAACAAAATGCAACAACGAATACATATGTTTACGTTGTTGTGCTGCTATTGGCCGTCCCATTATTATACCCTGACCCCATTGAAAATGGGTAAAAAGGGTATAATGTATTGGTGCGAAATGTATATGTATGTAACAGGCAGAAGAAAGCATCTCCGACCCCATAAAGAATATAGATCAGCATCAACAGCCAAATCGATCTAGCCATGTCCGTCTGTCTGTCCGTACTCTAGAATAGTATATATATATCAAGTATCTTTCATTTTATACCTATCGCCACCTTCCCGCTGCGACGCAAAATCCAAGAATGCATGTGCAGACACACATTCATGCGCGTCTGCTTCGACTTCGATTGTATTGTTTTCACTGCTGCTATCTCAATTAGTTTTTTTCTCAACAAAACTCAATTATAGATGAGGCTGTTGAGTAGAGGCGGTGGCAAGTTGTGCGGTTATTTGCGAGTTCGAGCCCTGCCAAAGTATTTTATTTATCTTTATTACTACAAACGAGCGCGTAGAGCGTGCTGCATTTGGTGTTGGAATAAGAGGGTTCAGGGTATCCCCTAGTTGGGAACTCCCGACTCTTACTTGTTAAGACCAAAAAACCGTAAAATGTTGAATTTAATTTTCGCTCTCGGACGTATGCCAATTTCATCAACTCAAACCAGCACCCCGCCCGCCCTCACTACCAAAATGTGTTTCGCTAGCCTGTTACTGTTGGATATACGTTATATTTGTTAACTGCAATGAAAGCAGAAAACCAGGACTACGACAGCCATATGTGATATGCAATTACACACATGCTGCTTGGGTAAGGGTTTTAGATGACTCTGCGGCTAGTCACGCATACCACAATAAGTGGATGACACATCATTTCCTCTCTTCCATATAAGCACATGAGCTTAGTTCGCGTGTATATGAGCGAGCTAGATGTTTTGTAAATATAAATGTGAATTTTCTGCTATATAAGTGCGGCCTGCTTTGAATTAAAAACGGGCAGGCAACAGTGACTCATTTTTTGTTAATAAGTTTTTGTTTAAGTTACAGACGGTTCTGCGTACGTAGCTTAAAGCACGTTTTTTAAACGCTAATCCCATTAAAAATGGCTAAAAAGGGTATAATTTTTTTGTGCAAATGTATGTAAAAGGCAGAAGGAAGCATCTCCGTCCCCATAAAGTATAAATAGCCCCATAAAGTCGATCTAGCCATGTCCGACTGTCTGTCCGGATGTAGGTCCGACCGTCCGGATGTATGAACGCAACGATCTTAGAACCCGTATTAGCTGTGCTGCTATTTTAATTCGTACAAGACTCAATTATTGGTGTGGCTGTTGAGTAGAGTCGTTAGCAAGTGATGCGGTTTGTTGCGTATTCGAACCCTGCCAAGGAAACTTATTTTTTTTTTTTTTTAAATTTATCTTTATTACTTCAAACAAACGCGTAGCACGAACCGCATTTGGTGTTGAAATAAGAGGGTTCAGGGTATTCCCTAGTCGGAAGCTCCCGACTAGAACCTCTTACTTGTTTAGTTATGGAGAAACTTAAAATTTTGGAGTTATTGTATCAGTGCAATGCCACTTGGTTCATATTCATCACACTTACACTTTGTTTTTTCTTATTTAATCTGTGTACTACTTATATAGCTTACATATTATTAATGTACATAGATCAATAATTCCCTTTCAACAGCTCGTTGAAATTCATCAAAGTTTCTGCCTTGTTTTTGCTCGGATGGCTGCGGCATAGGCACTCTGAGAAGAGGCCATTGTAAAGGGAATTTCGTCCATTGCCATTTCCCTGAACAGCTGTGCGCCCCAGTTTCCCTTTTTTTTATTTAGTCCTGTCGTTTTTTCGTGTTATTTTTAGCCAACATTTTTTCCATATCGATACCGTTTGTGTGTTGTTGTGTCTATGTGTGAGTGTGTGTGTGTATGTAAGTGTGCGAGTTTTCGTTTCGATGTGTCTATAATTTATTTTATTTGAAGTGCCATCTGCGAATTATTGTAAGCGATTTGTTACAAATTTAAGGTATTAAATGGCTTCTTCGTGTAAATCGTCGAACCGACAAACAAATGGTTTTTATGTAGAATAAAATAAATGTGCATTAATTATACTTGATGTTTTTAAAATAACCTATTGTTAGACTACTATACTATACAAGTCCATACAATATGAATATAAGCTTGTCTGTGGTCAATTGTAAAGGGCAATTACAATGTGCAGTTCACATAAGCTCTAAAAAATTTGACAAATTTCAAATAAAATTTTTCATTTATAATTGAAAATATATATAACTGACAACAATAAAAGATCTTCCACAATGTAGTATTCTAATTTTTTGCATACATTGCATAAAAATTAAACGAACTCACCCAAAAAGAAAATTGATATTGTACAGCTCAACTTGTTGGCTTCACCCATGGTATGTAAGCAATTTGCTCCATGACATCAAATATGCAATAAATCTAACTGCTAAACCAACAATAAAAATAACTAAAATATGCAGCTGCGAATAAAACAATCTACAATTATGCTACTGAAGTTTTAACAGAGTTCAGCCTTTGGGTGGGTATGTATGAGTGTCTGGTGTAGAGCGCCCATAATCTGATTTACCATAAAGTAGAAATTTTTTTTTTTTTTTTTTTTTTTTTTTTTTGTTTTTTTTTTTTTTTTTTGGGGCGTAAACAAAATTGCATAACCCAGGGCGTTGTAAACTGACAAATCGTCAAATGGAGCTCTTATATTGCACAACGCTATATTTGCTTATATTTACATATTTTTATATTGCTGCAATTGTATTTCTAAAATATGCTCATATGTTACAATTTGCTGTTCGTAAGTAAAACATGCTCTGTTGTAATAGTTATATTGTTATGTGACCAGTTTATTGTTGCTTCGTTTTTCAAAGTAAACGAGCATTGAGATTTTATGCGAATTCGCATTCATTATTCTTTTTCATCTGCCTTTAGAACCAGTAGTATGCAAGTGGAAATAAGAAAGACACGGAAAATGGATGCAGTATCTGTTGTTAGATTGTTGTTGTTGCTGCCATCGTCAGGTAGCAAATGACTGCAATTGCATTTGCCAATTGGCAGTCCATCAAGATAAGCTTGAGGTGCTTCCAAAATCAGCTGGGCTTATACGTAAAACAACACGAAACCAGAGCCCACTCCGAATCCAAACAAAGTGGGCGTCATGTTGCGAGTTGGTGTTGCTTGTTTGCCTGTCCCCGATTGCCTGGCTGCATACGCATTCACGTGGCCGAGTGCAAACAATGCAGGTTCCCTATTGGAGGGGGTAGGTAAAAGAGTCAAGCTCTGCGTGCAATTATTGCAAGGTCCTCTGGCGCTACGCTACCTCTCTGAATGACTGTCTTTCCTGGGACTGCTCATGTTTGTCTTAGGTGTTGCAGGCGATTAACAGTTTAGCTTGGCTTTGTTTGCCTTAAGTGGGTTGCACTAATAAGCTGAGTGTGCCACTTGAAAAGCAAGCAGCAAAAAACAATGAATAAGCAAACATGGTTTCCTGTTCCTGTTGCTCGTAATGTGATTGAACGTGAATGATGAAGAGGAGGCACATTTAAAGCTTTCTAAAGAGCGTACAAATTATTATGTTATAAAAACGCTCTGCAATACCGCAATAAGGGCAACGATAGAATAGATATAAGCTTAGGTCCAAAAATTGTTCATGCTAGTTTAAAGCTTTCTAAAAAGCGTACAAATTATTATGATATAAAAAACGCTCTGCAATACCGCAATCAGGGCAACGATAGAATAGATATAAGTGTAGATCCAAAAATTGTTCATGCTAGTTTGAACAAGTGAACGAGGTAACTGGACAACCAACAAAAGTTGGTTGGCTATTTAAGTTGCAGGAAATCAGCATTGTCCTTGATTGAGCAAAAGCAAACCATAAAAAAAAGTTGGCCCTCGAATAAACAATTCAGCATGTAAAATTATGTGTGTGCCGCTGGCACTCGCTTATTTACGGGTGTTAGGGTCTTAATTAAATGTTTAAATCATTCTTTCCTAGATTTATCTATATCAAGTAAAACAATATAGGTCTAAATAAATTGTTACCATTGTTGGATTTAATTGTTTTATACTAGAAAACTGTTCGGCATAATACGCTTTGGTTCTTGGCAGGCCTGACCCACCGCTTTTGTTTTTTTCTGAAGATGATTTACAAAACTCCAAGTGGATTACATCTTTTGTATTCTATTACCTGCAATGAAACAGAATAAAGTATAAAGTTAGTCCCATTAAAAAATATTTATAAACTGTGTATAACACCAACTATGAATGTTTTAGTATGCTCGATGGCCTATGTCTTAAAGCTGGTAAATAAATAATTAAAAAAAAAATTTCATGAAAGCCAGTGGATGAAAACTTCATATCCTTTCAGTGAAAGAAAACGAACTACTTATAAAAGCAAAACATTATGAATTATCTTATCTACTGGAATATAAAAAATATTCATAAAAATGGTTGCCATTGAAAATTTGGTTGTGAAATATAGTTGCTCGCCCAGACGGGAGCTAAACAGCCCCAACAACCCCAATACCACCAGCAGCAAAACCGGCGGAAACATTTTGTTGGGTGCGTTGTAGTAAAATAACCACCATGTCCAATGCTAATTTACTGTGCTTATATAGCCGTTAGGCCGCCTTTTTCTCTCTAAGTAGGGGAGCCCTTTTACTTTAATGGCCTTCCTAGTACCACCTGCCGACACAAAATAAATTGGAAAATTTATGCGGTCCACATTAAAGGTCTGCCCGGGGCGTTGCCTTGGTAGCCCCAGAAACTTAATTTGCGTCTAAAATGAGTTACAAATTTGCAACATTCACCTTCATTTTTGTTTGTGCTTAAAAGTTACGGACATTTGTTACGTGTTTACTTTTTATCGAATTGTGCAGTAAATACCTGAGGAGCTTATAAATGACCGCAATGCTTGCAATTATTAAGCATTTATACAATTTATTTTATAATTTATAAGCACTCTTAAATGAGTTGGTCTCGGGATAATTAGATTATAATTTTTCACGAAATATTGCGATTAAAGAATCAATCATCAAGAAAATCGCTTAAGTTTTGACAAAGTTGAAAATGGGTATTTCTATGGGCGTGGTTTACCATGATTTTTACGGATGACTGCATTTCCAAGCTTTATAAAAATTCTAAGCCAACTACAAAAAGTCATTATATATAAAAATCTGTTGGGCCTTAACAAAATGGGAGTTTTGAAACATGTTGTTTACGTACTTATTTAAGAATTGTCGCCAAACGAGGCTATAGGAGGTACATTTAATTACAAGCAACTCACGCAAACTTATCACCAAATTACTACAGCAGCAGCGGCGATGCCAGTCACCATAACTTTCTGCTTTTGAAGTTCGTCCCCATGTAATTTTTATGCATTTGAAAGACACTGACACGTACCAAGAGCCACTTCCCTCTCCTTTCCCAATTCACGGCCCGCCACGGACAATGACAATTAATCAAGCGATAACAAGATGTAAATGCAATGCATTGAATATATTTCCAGACCTTTACCTTGCATATTTTTTTAAGAGACTGTCTGAAAACAGGGTGTTATGCTAGCGGCAAAGCCCTTCTGGCGCATTGCAGTTTATTTGAAAATTAAATTTACGCCAAATTTGCGCAGACAGCCGGCTGCGTTTTCTTTCTTAACTCCCCCGGAACTTTTCACTGAGGCAACTTCTTGAATTGGATTACAGTGCGGGTTCTCGCTACGTTTACCAAGTCTCAAGCCATGCTATGCCCGCAGGCAAGAGCATAGTTTTTAAGTAGCTGCGTAAATTTTGGTTCACTCAGATTTGTGGCTGGGCCCAAAAATTTCAACAAAAATTTTCGCCAGCAGCAGAAAATTTGATGCAGCAGCCGCTACGGCGAGTTTCATAGACAAAAGGGAGGAACAACCTCTGTCCTTGCTTTTGTGTAACGAACAAAAGGGTTTAAGTGCTTTGGAAATCTTGACGCTTGATGATGTTAATGATGATGCACGCGCCATCTGATTATCTATGCAATATAAATTTGTTTCTGCAAAGAACTTATCAGTTTTATTTTGTAGCGGTACAGAGTTCTGCCTTCAATAAGCCCCGCGGGTAGGCCAACAAATTAATAAATAAGCCAAACAGAAGCTACTGCCTTTCCAAAAATGAATTGGGTAAAAACAAATAACCAACGGCGCTATATTTAAGCTGGCAACTCATTTTTAAGCACCAACACCCAACAAATTTATTACGGTCTTAAATTAGATTTTACATTGCCCTTAGGTCCTAACAGATTAATACACATATGCAGGTATATTCATACATTTGCACATATATGTAAATAAGTTACTCTGTATGTACATGTTCCCATATGTATTAAAGTCTCCACCCGTTGGTAAAGATTTGTATTGCATATATTACAAGGCGTGAAAAGCCGTCGCATTTTCGAAAATTTTTAAGAATTGGCCAAAAACCATTTGCCAAAAGCCGCTTAAGAGCCGCAAGGCTGTAGCCACACCAAAAGTATAGAATACTTAATAGGGCACTATGCACACATATGCGGCGAAAGATTTTTTCTTTTGTTTTATTTGCCGCAAAGCCTATTAGACGCTTACAAATACAAATGCACACAACACAGGCAGTCTAAAAACATGCCGCCATATTAAATTTCACTTTTCCAGCAAAAGGATTCGTCTCTTCTATCTGCAGTGAGTCGACATTTTGGGCATAAAGCGAAAGTTTCAAATCATCTTTTAAGTAAAGATATAAAACACCATTCCTCCGATTATAAAAGTCCAATATCTAACAAATTATTACAAAATACGAATACCATTTTAAATCAGCAATCCTCGTAGGTTATAGCAAATAAGTACGTCGAAATTTATTTTGTAAGCAAGCTTATCACAACGGACTTTTAGCAGCTTTTAAGCACACACAATTGCGACCTATATCTTAGGCAATCGTTGAGCCGATATCTGCAGAACACTGATTTAACAACTTAAATTGTTTTCATTTAAAAACTTGAATGTGTTTTACTTCACATAGCAGCTTGATTTTTAATTATTGACCTGCCAGACAGTCAGGTTTGTAGTCTGCAGGAGAGACAGTCCATATTATTTATGTCAATTTTGATTTTTGTTGAAATCAATTTTTACATGTAGCAATTCATGGTGCAGAGAAATATCAAAAGTAATTGAAAAGACATTTTCAGCTGCAATCGTGCAAAGCAAAGTTTAAAATTATATGGCAGGAACAAAATAATTTGTCAATAGTTTGGGGAAAATTTCCAAAATATTTTAAACAATGGATGGGATGCTCACTAAAGTTAAATTCTATTTATTTATGAATTAATATAAAAAAATAAAATGAATATATTCCGTTGACTTAGATTATTATTACATGTAACCAATGGGCCAAAATATAAAACGGGCGCCTTACGCACAAAGTGGCGACTAGCAGACTAACAATGCTCAAGTGTGAACAAAAATAACCTGCCTGTGCTGGGCTGCAATGAAAATCGATTATAAGGGTAGTAACAATAACCAACAACAACGGCTAAAAAATCGTCAATAACAATTGTCAGGCGAAAAAGTTGTATAGAAGACGAACAGCTTAAAAACATTTTAAAAAAGAGGACAATAAAAAAAACTGAAAACAGAAAGCAGTCAACTAGGCAGAGCAAAGGAAAGCCAACACAAGCCAAAGTGGAGAGTTTCGAGCGTTTCACAGCTTGTTATAAGTACATAAAAATATGTCCATGTAGAAAACTTCCTATGTTGTCGCAAATGTTCGACTAAGTAGACAACCACTCATAAACTTTTCTAAAAAACAACATATTCAACAACTATTTTATTTTGATTCTAGTTGCTTGGTAATTTCGTCCAACTAGACAATGAATTCCACCAAGTTTGGATATGTCATCGATAATACGAATTCCTTTACGAGCTTGTTGCTGTTATATAGCTGGTTACGGTGAGTTTTTGTATATATATAGAAAATGAATGTAAATTATTAAATGTAGCAAATGTTTTACGGATGGTCATAAAACCAGCAAGGCAGTTAGAATACATCTTCCATTCCACAAGACATGCATTTTCTTAATCAATATCATAATCCGAGTCAATCTTGGCATACTCATTTGTCAGTCTGCAGAACATGCCGTGTCTTCAATATTTTTATTAAAATTGAAAACTTTTTCACTACATCAAGTTCGCATAATCCAATCGAACTTTGCTTGGCAGCATTTAAAGTTTCCTGAAGTTTGAAGGCCTATCAGTTCAACTAGCGCATTTAAGCAATGGAATTATCAGGCTTTTAAGTGGCCACGCCAATCTGATTAAGGTCACGATAATTGTTTGCTCTGCGTCTGACAAATGCAAATGGCCTACTGCAAAACGTTATTTCCCAGATATATTCTCTTTCACTCGCATCTCTCTCATATTTCTTGTTTACTGTTTGCTGGCGCATGCAGAACAAGATGAATGAGTTTTGGTTGAATGGACGATGGCGTGGCACTGCAAAAAAGCGCAACATAAAGCTCCAGCACCCTAACTCTCACAGGCAAATAAAAGAGCATCCCTTGTGAGAGATGTGCTTTCTCTCTCTGTGTTTGCCGCCTTCTCTAATGTACATAAATTCCAACATTTGCTCATTTTAATGGGCATATTTTTGTCATTTTACAAAAGTTTTCGCAAATGCAAAGAGGAAATATAGCATTCAGAGTGACTGTGTTTGTGTGTTTATATATATATATATATAATTAAGTTTTACACGTTAGGTTACTATAAAAAATATATTTCAATTTATTATTTTCACTTAACGGCTACTTTTGTTGAGTACATTCAGATTTGCTTCCCGAATAAGAACTGATTTATCTAACTGTTGCGGTCGCTTAGCAAACTTCGCTTTGAGAGAGTTTGAGTCAAAATTGAGTGAAGTTTGAGCTGCGTCAGCAATTATGCGTGGGATAGTACTCTGATGGGAACATTGACAGTGGCGTGATATTTAGGGTGAATTGTTTATGTCTACCAAAGGGGGACAGTTTGATCTTGACCAATGTCGATGTTATCACCAGGCTCTTTGTTTACAATATTAGAAATGTTTATAATTGTGCTTATGCTTATGTGCTAAGTTATGTTAAAGGGTGGGTGCGACTATGGATATGTCACTCCCCCAACCATTAGAAAAGTGCCTGTCCTCAGGTGTTTAAGTTTGGATATAGTGTAACATTTTCTTCTTTTACAATTGGTATATCTCCTATTATTGTAGGTGTTTCTTCTACTTTGGGTTTTTTATATTTTATAATTAATTTCTTAGGTATGCTTTTGAACTTATATGTCAAATACAGTGTTAAACTTATTAATATGATTACAAATATGGTTATTGTAATTATCTGGAATACATTGTTAAATTTTGTATGTGCATTTATAATTTGTTTCGTTTGTACAAACGAAAGTGGTTCTAATTTTATAACATCATTGCTTACGTAAATGCTTTGAGTATAATCTAACATATTGTTTGAAATTGAAATTTCATTAATTTGCAATGAACAATTAAAGATTTTTATTATATTGTTTCCTTCTATTGTTATTTCGTTATTTATACAATTATGGTTTAATATAGTTTTTGGTAAATTCCAAGTTAAAATTATATTTGGTTCTATGTAGTTGATTTGAAAATTTTGCAAAATTTTAGTATAACTACATTCTGATGTTATTTGGTTTAAAATTCCTGTTAAACATTCATTATTAATTAATTTTTTTGTTTCTCTGCTATAAACTTTTTTATCTTGGGTAAAATATTTTTCATGAGCTATTTCTGTCAAAATATTATTATTTTCATCCGGGTATGGAATTATTTCGAATACCGGGCTTTTTATTATTTCTCGAGGAATATGGGATATTATCAGTATTTCGTTTGTATCTGATTTAAACCAAGTGGAAGTTTTTGTATTCAACAATTTCTCAGAATTAACATGCAACAAATAGTCATGTTTTAGTAATTTTGGGTTAAAAATTCCTAATCTTGTGAGCTGCATTCCCATCTCAATGTCTTCTATATATTCTGTAAAGTGTTGTAAGTTAAATATAAGGATATCTAATTTCTTTCCTTTTTGTTTCTCTTGATCTAGTTCGTTCATGATTTCTATTCCTTTGTTTATAGCTTCTATTATATAATTTAATTCGTTAACCTGGACGCTGTTTTCTGCTAAGTTGCTTATTTTTTGTTCAATTTCTGCTTTGTCTTCTTGATCTAATGTTCCAAATAAGTATTTATATGCTGTTCCTACTATGTTAACTAAACCTCTTTTGCTGCGTTTGGCTATTTTTAAGCCGTTTATTTCTCTGTTTAATTTTTCTACTAGGTATTCGATTTGTATAAGGTTATTGAATTCTTTACTTTGTTCAATTAAATTGTTAAAAGTTTCTTCGGTTTTTGTTATATTAACCGTTAAACAGTGGAATTCGTAATCTGTCGGAATGTCTATGGTTCCTGTTTTAAATATGAGATATCCGTTATGGGCTTTGATAGGATTAATTTCAATACTCTGTGCATTTATATAGTTTACAGTTATTGATAGTAATATTATAATAATTAATTTAAGCTGGTGCTTGTATGTTTTGATCGCTGTCTGTTGTTGACCTGTAATTGTTATATTTGCTTTGATTAGTCTTCTTTTTCTTTTTGAATTTGGTTTTGTAATGTGTTATTTTCCTGCCTCTGTTAGTTTCCTCAAAATGTTTGTCGTCGATTTGTCTTAGTTCTCCTGTTTTCTTGAACGGGGTTGTCGTCTTTGATTTAACTAACGGTGAGTGTTTGTATCTAGTGTCAATTTCATAATTTGTTCGTTTTTTGTTGAGATTATTTATTAGTTTTTCTTTATTAGCTTGAGTGTCATACTCTGGTGTACCTGCATATATGAATATGTCCGCTGGTGTTCTGTTAGTCGTTTTGTGCTTTGTTTTATGATTGTACGTGTAGAGTATAGTTTCAAATTTTGTAAGTTTATTTTCGACGTCTGAGTCGCTGTTAATGATTCTTAGTTTTTCGTTAACTGTCTTATGAAATCGTTCTACGTCGGATATACCATTTTTACTAGTGGTTATATTAATATTTACTGCTTCTGATTTTAGCCATAATTGTAAAGCTGTGCACATAAAAGCTGAGTCTTTGTCTGCCTTTATTTCGATGGGTTTACCCATTTGGTTGAACACTTGTAATATAGCTCGTTTGGTTTCTAGCCAGTCTCTACTTTTTATTTCTATTAATGATGCAAATTTTGAATAGATATCAATGCAAGATAAAAATTGTTTATCTCCTACTATGTAAAAATCCATTACATATTTTTCTCGGATATTAGCGATTTCCGGAGTTATTTCGAAAGTTAATTTTGTATCTCTGTGTTCTGTTTTTGCGATGTTGCAAATCTCACATTCATTTATTAGATTTTGAATTAGATTTTGATAATCTGGGAAATAGTGGGTTTCTTTGAACCAATTGATAGTTTTTTCAATTCCTGGATGTAATAATTCTTTGTGCTTTTTTAATATTAATTCTTTGAATTCTGCGTATGTTTGAAGGTCTATTAATTTTGTACTAGTTTTCATTGCCTTTGTTGAATTATTTGGACTTATTATTTCTAAGTAGGCTTCTTGAAAAATTGGAAAATCTGCTTCGTTGTGGAAGTATAGCACACTTTTCTTTGTGCATAAGTATTCTGTTATTAATTCTTTGGCATGCGTATTAGTCATGTCTTTGTACGTAATTTTTATGTTGGTTTTGTGAAAGTAATTCGTAACTTTTGTTTCGTTCTCGGTTCCTTTTTCAAATTCTATTTGTCGATTATAATAATTAAGTGGTCTTTCTGTGATTTGTAAATGGTTACTGTTGTCTTCTTGAGCACTATGTATTGTTGCTCTTGTGCTAATTGTATCTTCGCCTAAGAAGTTTTCGTTTAATTGAATTCTGGACAGAGCATCTGCCACATAATTTTCTTTTCCTGGGACGTATTTAATTTGGAAATCAAACTCATTTAGCTTGATCTTCCACCTTTGTAATTTCATGTTAGGTTCTTTCATATTATTTAACCAGACGAGTGGTCTGTGATCACTAAGGATTTGAAATTGTCGACCAAAGAGATAGGACCTAAAGTATTTAGTGGCCCAAACGATTGCTAATAATTCTTTTTCAATCGTTGAATAATTTAACTCATGCTCGTTGAGAGTTCTACTTGCATAGCATATAGGCTTATGCTCTTGCGAAAGGACGGCCCCTATTGCCATATTACTCGCGTCTGTAGTTAATGAAAATGGTTTTTCGAAGTTAGGGTATATTAAAATTGGGTCGGATGTTATGAGTACTTTTAGCTTTTCAAACGCTAGTTCGTAGTCTCTGTCTTTTATATTGATTTTTGCTCCCTTTTTTAATTTAAGTGTTAATGGTTTTACTATATTAGCGAAATTTGGTATAAATTTCCTATAGAAACCACATAATCCTAGAAATGATTTAATTTCTTTTGGGGTTTTTGGAATTGGGAATTTGACAATTGCTTGTATCTTGTTGGGATTTGGTTTTATACCCTCAGTTGTGATGATGTGACCGAGAAATTCAGTTTCTTTTCTCATAAACTCGCATTTATCCAACTGTAGTTTTAAGTTAGCTTCTCTAAGCTTCTTAAATACCTTTTGTAGCGACAAAATGTGTTCCTCCAATGAAGTGGAAAAAATAATAATGTCGTCTAAGTAGACCAGACAATCTTTAAAAATTAAATCTTCTAAGAGATTGTTCATACAACGTTGGAACGTTGCAGGTGCATTCTTAAGACCAAATGGCATGCGAGTGTACTCGTAATGGCCATGTTTAGTCGAAAATGCGGTCTTGGGTATTGAACCAGGATCCATTTGGATTTGGTGGAAGCCTTTGGCTAGATCAATGGTTGTGAAATATTGACATTTTCCAAGTTTGTCTAATATTTCATCCATGATCGGGATAGGGTATTTATCATTAATAGTTAGTTCATTGAGATTGCGGTAATCTATGACTAACCGGAATTTTTGCTTTCCAGATGCATCGTTTTTCTTTGGAACGATTATTACTGGTGAGCAGTAAGGGGATTTGGATTTACGTATGATATTTTGTTTTATCATATCGCTTATTTGTTTATTTACTTCCTCATCGTATATTTGAGGATATTTGTATGGACGCTTGTAAATTGGGTCCTCATGTTTCGTTAGAATTTTGTGTTTAATTGTACTAGTGAAAGTCAAATTGTCACCTTCATGGTACTGGATATCACGAAATTCATGTAAAACTTTTTTTATTTTTTCTTTTTCTTCTGAGTTTAGGTGCTCTAGCCTAAACTCATTGTTTTCTATTAATTCATTATTAATAGCGAAGTTAAATGGTCTGTCCTCTGTTGAGGGTGGATCAAGGCACTCTTGTGCGGTCATGTCCTCTTCGACCTCTTCGTCATTATATCTAAAACAAAAGTTAAATTCTCCTAAGGTTACGGATCCTTGTGCATAGTCTATTTTTGCTTGACATGCCTCAAGGTATTCTCTCCCAATCAGAACATCATAATGCTCTGAGAAGTCGTGAATATAGAATTTTTGTTTGCTCGGACAAATTTTGCTTGCTCCTAATCGTATACTTTGTTTTAATTCAATAACACCATTTATGGTGTGAACCTTTAATGTTTCGTTGTAAACTGGAAAATTTAAGCGGTTTGTTTTCATTAGATTTATGGTTGAACCTGTGTCGATGACACATTTTAGAACTTCGTCATTCATAATCAATTTTATGAATGGATTTCTTCTGTTTGTTCCGAGGCTTGCTGATGAAAATTTTCGGATGTATCCATTTTCATCTGCCCACTGTTACTATCTCTTTGACGTTTAGTCGGAGGGTTTGGTGCATTCAAGCGTGAATGGGACTGATTTTGGTAGTTTAAGGGATTTTGGTATCTACCTTGACTTAATTTCTGTTGGAACTCGTGGTGAGCTTTCTGATTGTCTTCGGACTTATTATGCTGTTTATTTTGTGCGTGATAACTCTGATTCGTGTTGGAATAACCACTTGAAATGGTGGTTGGGTTAGCATTTTGCTGATAATTTCCCATGTTCCTACGATTGTTATTTGGATTTCCCTGAACATTATTATTTTTAGGTTTTTCAGTAACGCTATTTTCATATAATCCCTCTCTTTGAGCTACTTGCTTTAGTTTTTGTGTCGACGTAATGTCGTGTCTGGCTAACATCATGAAAAGCCTATCTGGTAATTTTTTTGTAATAACATCTTTGATTGTGTTATTCATAGCATTTGTATAAAGGGTTGTATTGCTAGGTATATTTTCTAGTGCTAACTTATTTAATATAACAAAAGATTTATTTTCGAGCTCCTCGATGAACTTACGGACGTTTCCTTGGTAATTCGTGTTGTATAAGCGTCGAAGGAGTTCTTCAAATGGTGTCTGCACTTTGTATTCTTCAATCAATGCGTTTCTCAGCTCCTGCCAAGTGTTGGCTGCTGTCCTTTGTGATATTCTCTGAGCATCTCCTGTGACTTGCAATTCGATGGCTCCGTATAAGATGCTATGTTGTCTAACATCTCGGGTTGGATACAGGTGTAGGATGTAATCTATCCTTTTAATGAAGGCGTTTAGTTGATCCGTTGATCCGTCAAAGCTTGGCACCTGTCTAAGTTGTGAAAGGGCCTGGTTGAGGTGTTGTTCTGATAATTCCATGGTCATCTTGATGTAATACACTTTTTTTGAATAGTTTTGAGTTTGTAGGTTTGAACTTTATTGTTCTTTGATTTTGCACTTTTATTTTAGGTTAAAGTTTGTGATGGATTATTGGTTAAATGTTTTTTTTTTTTGTGTGTGTGTCTTAAAAAGACTCAGTAATAACGTATTGCAGGGATCAAACGATATGCAAATCCAGTCGTTATTAACTGTAGTAGCTTTATTGCCCAAAGGGTCAATATTATTAAGCTACTAATGACCCGAAGGTTCTTGTGCGGATACGTATTCGAGAAAATTTTTATTACACTCCGACAACACTTTCGGTCGCGATTGTGCGTTAGATCTGGGAATTAATTATCCTTTAGCGATCTTTAATTTTTCCCGACGTATCCTACCGGCTGCGCCAATTAAGTTTTACACGTTAGGTTACTATAAAAAATATATTTCAATTTATTATTTTCACTTAACGGCTACTTTTGTTGAGTACATTCAGATTTGCTTCCCGAATAAGAACTGATTTATCTAACTGTTGCGGTCGCTTAGCAAACTTCGCTTTGAGAGAGTTTGAGTCAAAATTGAGTGAAGTTTGAGCTGCGTCAGCAATTATGCGTGGGATAGTACTCTGATGGGAACATTGACAGTGGCGTGATATTTAGGGTGAATTGTTTATGTCTACCAAAGGGGGACAGTTTGATCTTGACCAATGTCGATGTTATCACCAGGCTCTTTGTTTACAATATTAGAAATGTTTATAATTGTGCTTATGCTTATGTGCTAAGTTATGTTAAAGGGTGGGTGCGACTATGGATATGTCACTATATATATATATATGTGTGTATGTGTGAGTGTTTATACTGTGTGAATTTGCAGCGTACTTAAAAACTTTTTAGAGCGAAGGGATTTGCCATAAGCACAAACATGCAGCACCCTACAGCTACCGCCACATATGAATGCTGTACATGGGGTAAAAAAAAGTGTAGGGAGGCAGGTGAGCCATACAATAAGGGTTGACTTGTGGTTGGGTGTATGTGTTTGCCACAGAAAGCGCTACAAAACCTCTTTAAGGCATGCGCCTCTTCCATACACACATATTTAGAGACCGAACCAGACCTCAGAGAGACAAACAGACTGAGAGGCCGAGTCAGACAGATAGGACAGAAAAACAGACAGGGCTGGCAGTTGGTCCATACAGTTTTCCACGGCTTTGTCTACTGCGCTGTATGTGGCTGGGGTGCGGCTGCGGAAGCCTTTATTTAAAAATGTGGTTTTTATTTCAGTGCATTTTGCATTTAACAAGGTTCACCGACTGCCTTTAAAGGCCATAATGATGCTAGATTAAAAATTCCTCAACGAAATGTTGATTCAAGACTCACGACTATTTTAAATAAAGTCAATATAGAGAATAACTTTCATCTAGAGTCCTTTAGATACTTTACCAAGGCACAATCCTTTTATAAATCATCACATTCAATTCCACTATATACTATGCAGAATTCAGGGCTAAGCAACAGATGGCATATGGCAGTAGGCGTGTGCGTAATGAGTGGCCTGTCTTTTATTCAATATCCTGTGGGTGCAAACAATGTGCAAATCACAGCTGCAACTGCTGTAAAACTGTTGGGTGCAATGAACGCACAATCGAGCACGGAGCAAGGGGAGCATGCAGGTTTGTTCTCGGGTGGTGCTTGAACAAAACAACAAAACAACAGACAGCTACTGTTCTGACCCGGATCAGAGCCGCATGAAGTTTATTTGAAAAGTTGAAACTGCTGCCAGTTGATAGCTCGTCGACTAATGATTTTTGTTGCTGTAGTAGCTCTAGTTACTAATGTTGTTGGTATTGACGCTGGTGTTGTTGCAATTATATTTTTGTTGTTGCGTTTCCATTGCTATTGTAGGCAGGCGTAATCATTGTAACGGCATAACTAGAACTTTTCTTTATACTTGTAGATTTTGTATCTAGCTAACAGAAGAAGTAATCGTTAATGAATGTGTTCGTATCCGCCTTGCATCAAAGCAACAGCACCAGGAAGTGCTGCTAATACCTATGCCTCCCGTGGAAAAAGCTGCATAGTAGTTTAAAGACTGACAGGACCATAACACTCGATATTTTCAATAATGTAACAAATATAAACAAAAAATATTGAATCGCAAATTAAGATCTTCGTGTGTGTACGTTGTATATAAATTTACAAACAAGTAGCTTGCATTTCATATTTGGTGATATTTGGTTCTTTTGAGATCACTGTTATTATTTGTTTCCACTCTACCTACCGATAAAATAAAATGCGCATTTTCGAAGATATATTAAATGTATGTATTTACAATATTCATTTATTTTCTGGGTGTACACTTCTATTAATTAAACAAAGCAAAAGCGATGAACAATTGAAAAATGCCCTCATGCAGCGCATGTAGCTGTAGTTGCCATAAAATGCGGACATAATTGAAAAGCCTGGTCACAATTATAAGCCACGTACAAGGGAGTTAGCCACCATCCAATAAATATTCAAATCGCATTTCTATATTCACAATATTAATAAATACTTTTTGAAAATGACAAAAATTTGACAATAACAGCAATAACAACCTCAATTGGTAGTTGTATTGATGAATTGAAAGGACGGAATGTTTTGGGTTCATTAAACTTCTTGGACTAATATGGCTCATAGGTCGCCTACGCAAATACAGATATAGAGACATGGAAAGAGAGGCTTGCCACACACGCATACACACACATTCCACTCGCCACTTGACTTTGGCTTCACGACGCACTTAAGCATTCTAGACATGATTTTTAGCTCGCGGCAAATTGTTGTTGACTGTCTGACAAGAGGCAACGCAGTAGCCGTATTAAGGTATTCGCCTCGGTGCAGGCACGTATTTAAGCTGCCATATCGGCTGAACAACTTCCCTCCTTCGCTCACTTCTAAAAACAGAGAACATTTAAATTAAACAGGGGCCTAGTCAGCAAACGAACCAAGACAATGACTGGGTTCTGTGTCCATGTCAAGATATGCGTTTTGTATACATAAATACAACTGCATCGGCATTTGTATCGTTTTATTTTCTGTGATAGTATTGCTCTGCCACGACCCTTTTAGTTTAAGCGTTTGGAATTTAAATTGTCCACCCCAAACCTTTATTTGAGTAGTATACAAAAATGAAAAGCTACGTGCAAAAGAACATAACTTTGTTTCAAATATACCTTGTTTACTTATTAATGTTTTAGCTCAGCTATTATATATATAAATTTACAAGAAATAAAATGTTCAACTTCCCCATAAAATAGTATTAAAATAAAATCATTTTTAGCGTTATTTGTTAGCCAAGAATAGTACTTCAATATTAATTTTTATTTTCAAATATGTGCTGTGTGAGGCTACAACGGTATGTTGATAGGGCTTTAATAGAAATGAGAGGCTATGAAAAGCAAGAATATTATTATTTATATATTTGAATTTCCGGTCGCCCTGACCATTACTCAAAATTGCGCACATTAATAATGATAATTTCAAATAGGATTACAACCGAATTCAACTTTCAACTGCAATTGCAATTTCAATAATTAATTATGCAAAATGCAAGCTGTAAACAGGCGATGCTTTTAAAAAGAGGAACCAAAAAAAAAAATTTGTAATTTCGAAGCAGATTTGAAAAGCGTATCTTCAATGAATGTTATACATTTCAGGCTCGTTGAGTAAACGAGTCAAATCAGAAATCGAAAAGCACTTAGGATGCCAAGTGAAATATGGTAAACCTCAAAAGACGGAAGGAGTCGGCATCAGCCATCAGCCTGCCACGAATCGTATCGACAATGCACAACAGATACAAATATAGACAGAATAAGCGTCCTGACGCGGTGGTACTTAACGATACCGTGCTGATTGATGGCGGCAAAGCGCTTATGGCATGCAAGTAAAACGCATTCAATGCAATACCAAGTGGCGTTTCCATTCAAGTGAACCGATGGTGAGTTCAGTATAAAAAAGTGCGTTGCCCCACCCATATTATTTTATGATGAACGCCCAGCATAATAAATATGTACTTTCAAAATTTATTTGCATTGGGAGCCTTTTACTGTGGCACTCGAGAGTTGAAATATTTGCGGCGCCGCGTAAGCAAATGCAAAATATGATGATAGATTGGGCAGGTTGCACCGCTTTGTGCCTTGTGGGTGGCTGAGTAGCGAAAAGAAATTTAATATTAAATATTCTATCATAAACAACATACGAATATAGTGGTACTTCCCAATTTTTTAAACTTATCTCAGAATTACTGAAATATATCAACGTAAATTAAGGTTTGATCTAAGTAAAAATAATTTGTTTGCTACAAAATATCAGTGTCAGTATCTAAAAAAAAAAAAACAAAAGAAAGCATAATACTCTCTTAAACCAGCATCCGTGGACGTACCGTGCTTGAGACGACTGGGCAATAAATTAAAATAAATGCAGGGAAATAACATTTTACTGCATTATAATGTGATTCGCAATTACAAGATTCTCATGCTGATGACAACAGCAAAGGCAGCAGCTTCAGATCGGAGTCCATTATAAATAGGCAAAGCGAAAGAACGGATATCCTTCTTAAGAAGCACCGAATCCAAAGATAGCGAACTTGAAATGCTGCAAATTATTAACAGCACACGAGACAAGTGGACTGCAGTTGCTTGGTCTGTTGATGATGACAATAGCCCATCACAATGCAATTACCATGCGGCCAAGCAATTGTCCGCCTCTGCCCAGCTGCAAATTCTGATCTCTGCGTGCAGCCTTGAACCGACTGACGGCATTTTTACATTCACAAAAACCTATAGGTGGCCTTAATAGAGACAGAAACACAACCAACACACACAGGCCTGCAAATATTTTTGCAATTATCGTTCCAATTTAAGTATCACACGCAGCTACAGAAACGGAAATTTTTATTCATTTATTATTAATGGTCGACACTTGGCTTGCGTGCTTCTTCATACTCGCATAGAATTGGGAATGGTAAATGTTTGAATGCAGATAATAATGACGCTCATACTGATCTTAAAATGATGATGTTTGCATTTACGAAACTTTTTATGTTGCGATTGCGGGCGTTTTATGTCATTGATCTTTAAATAGGTTTGTGGGCCAAGTGTGAAAATGGAAGTGCAAGTGCCGCCAGCAAAACATCCACACGCCAGCTCAATCCCCCACCGCATCTTAATCATGTTAACACACTTGACAATGCGGCGTGAAAAATCTCACGGCCCACATCAATTTTCGTTTTCTGGGTCGCCATTGTCGCCAGGTAGAAAAAACAGCCAAAATGAGCAAATAAAGCATTGTCCCGAGGGCTGCAGTGTGCTGTGTGTTAGACAAGATGTATGTCGCACCGCGTGTTGCCAAAAGTCTGAGTGGCATTACAAATTCAGCAACTAATTTGTACTGCAACAACAATCCAAAAGACAATAAAAAAAAAATATATATATATATATATATATATATATATGTACAGAGGTCGGGAGTTCACGACTAAGTAAAGCCCTGTACCCAGCTTCGAATGGCGATAACGTAAACTCATTGCTTTTTTATATATGTGCAGAAAAATTTGGTTGTTCACCTCTTATAATCAGAATTTAATACAAACAGAAAAGCAAGCTGACAGTCACATACATACCGACAGACTTAGATAGATTGACTCAATTTGAACAGAATCAAGAATATACTTCATTTAAAGGACCAATTTTCATGCTTGTAGGGTATATGCCCTTCTCCTAACATTATGGCAAACGGCGAGACATACATTGCAATAAGCTTGGTCCTGCGTATAGACACTTTGATATGGGGGAGCCGTCACATAATTCTTAACTATGTATACAGCTGAAGAAATAAAATGTGCGTATGCCTAAGCATAGAGGGAACAGTTGCCTTTTCTAATCTGTCACATGTAAAATGCCAAAAAAAATGTACATGTTAAATATATGTATTTTTAGACCCTGAACCCAATGAAAATGGGTAAAAAGGGTATATTGTATTTGTGCAAAATGTAAATGTATGTAACAGGCAGAAGGAAGCATCTCCGACCCCATAAAGTACATATATTCTTGATCAGCATCAACAGCCAGGTCGATCTATTATAAATAACACAACGAGCAACAGTAAACGAGATTAAGCAGCGTAGAAAATAACAAAATACTGCATACTTGAAGGCCCATGATGCAAAAAAAATATACAGGCATACAAATCTGCCTTAAATAAAATGAAGTCTGTGAGGTAATGACTACGACTATGACTATGGCGAAATTGGATTTCAGAAAAACAATGACTCTTTAAAATGTTAACAACAATCGAGGGTAGCCAAAACAGAAATCAAAATAATGCGATAAACAGGCATTATTATATGGCCTTACTATTTTTACATTAACACGCTGACACCCACTAATCTAAGTACATAATATAGCTTTAAGATTACTTGGTTTGCCTACAAGCAAATATAAAGTTTTATTTTAATTTAGCCTGGAAAAGCCTTCACTTACGGCTTCTCACTAAAATTAAAGAGATTGGTATCCATTAAGTAGTCACTGTCATACATTCGAATAATTTGTTCATTTAAATGCAATTAACTTACCAAAATGTCAACAATTTACATGTGTACAAAACAAACATTGGCAGAGTTTACTTTAGCTCTGCCTAAGTTCAGCAACATGCTGCAAATCGGATAGCAAAGCTATATACATATATTAACTTTAATAACAAAAAAAGAGCGCCTCATATCAAATTTGAAATGTTCAGCTATGAATTCTGCAATGTTTATGAGCCACCCGCTACCTCCTATCTGCCTTTCGGGCGCGTCAATATTTAAGAGTGCCCCAAAGAAGAGTAACAACTGGAAATTTAAAAAAAAAAAAGAGTGCACACATACTTTTATACGACTGGGCATAAGAATAAAGTATAAGGATTAAAAACGACTCCCTTTCGAAGCGCTCTAAGGAAAAACTGTTATGATATGCGCATGGTATTACTAAAATTAAAACAGAATACCATTGAAACCGAAAATTAAATAAAACTTAAGTACTCATTTTCGCACATTGCATGCTGTAATTGAAACTTTACCTTTTTGCTAACATAAAAGACGATCAATATTTTAAGATGAAATCACACACTTTTCAGGCACTTTAAATGTGCTGCACTGTAAAAGGTGAAAAAGTATTGAAGATAGGAAAACTCCAGAGCCCCAAGGAAGCGTAGCGGAAACTGACGTGAGTTGACATTACATGCATTAGAAGCTATTAGAACGGCATGAAGAGATGCCGATGCTGCTGCTCGTGCCTGCTCCCTGTAGTGCCTGATGTGCAGTATCAAACAGGACCAACCTTACGCTGATGGTTGCTGTAATCATCGGGGCATAGATAGCAAAGCTGTGAAAAGTGAACGGAAGAGCCAGAACCAACCCAGAGAACCAGCCACATGTGGAGAGGTTGTCAGACGAGTTGGAAAAAGTTTCCATGGCGCGCACTTTACCGTGTCATTGAACGTTGTAATGGCTTTAGCTGGTTCTGTATGCTAGGGTCTATTCATCGATCCACGGATGGTGGCACATCTGTATGGTAACTCTTAAACATCTGAGTGTGTGTGTGTGTGGGTGGAATTTAAATAAATTAGTACGCTGTATTAGACACATATTAGCACTAGGCGAGCGCCAGTTCCCAGGTTCAAAAAGTCGTTTCCTTACCAAAAATCATCTGAAAGTAAAAGGTGAAACTTCATGTGCGCCACCCGCTGGAGTGTTAGTTACGGCTGAGCGCGCTGAAGTATGGTTCAGAAATTTTTAATGGTACATATGCGAGGGCCACATAACTGACAGGGACGTGCTGACACCTGTTACTAAAATTCAATAACAAATGCATATTTAAGCATGAGGTGCTCAGTATGGAAACCAAACAAGTGCATGCAGTAAGCTTACCAGAATTTGCAACAGCTTTTATTGACCCGCTTATTGCATGCAAAAGATATAAACTGTGTTGCTAGAAAATTATAAATTAAAAATTATATAATAGGTCTATTAATCGCAGTCTAAGCGTCTTTAATGCTGTGACATTCATAATGCTAAGAACATTTTAAGATGCCAGCTTTGAAAAGATTACATGAAGAAGCGCTAAGCAACTATATTCCACATTTAACATTTAACTAAATATTCAAACATGTATCAAGAAGGACAAGCTTAACTTTTGACTGTACATAAATCGCAATGTAAAACGCCAGTTGCAGAGCTAGTTTTTAAATCAATTCATTTGTATGAGTCTCCGCCTTAATAATTTACAAATTATTCTTGTTTTAAACACCAAAGCTACGAGTTCTCTAAACTTAATGAGCTCGTCAGAAGTTTATTATGCAATATATTATGGAATAAAAAGGGTCCCTTTTTTATGCGTGGAGCTGCAAATACGAAACCATGTCTTCTTGCTGCTGAAGCATAAAATCTGCATTGAGATAAATATGCACAGGGAGCAAACCAATCATCAATAAATTCTGTGTGACAACAAGCTAAAGAGGAAGGTAAACTACGAAAAGAAATCAATTTCCTGTGACTCCCACCACTGCAAGTTGAAGTTCCGCCTGTGACTGCGATTATCCTCCTGTTTTTTGCTATAATTCCGCCTTTTGGCCTCGTCCTTTTGACTCGTTTGGCAAATAAACTTGCCGAGCCACTCAAGGCTGCGACAACAAGAACGAAGTAAAACTGGAATATGTTTCATACAATATATTCAAATGTGTGCTTTTCACATCCTATTACCAAGGTAAACAAACATTTTATTACCTTTTTATGAGTTTGCCGGAGTCACAATGTCGCACAGCCAGTTGGCAGTCCTGAGCAATATCAAAACCTTTGAGAGCTGTACCCATCCGAGACACAACTATGCACAGACCATAAAAAATTGGTTAGTAAAAACGCAAAGTGCAGAGTGTAGCAAAAGCAAATCCTTGGGCAATGGGACACAGTTGAATAATATTCCGTTTAAACTGGATAAATTCAATTTGCAATGACATCAGTTAAGAACAGAAAACAGAAAGTATGTCAAGACAATAACGTCAAGTAATTCTTAAACTATCTTCTTCCTTCTCTGATGGGTGCAGATTAATCAGTATAAATTATGATGTTGCCTGAGCTGCTCTCAAGTCAAACGTATTATAAGCTACAGAAGCTTCCTTAAGAGAGAGTAAACGGACATGCCTCTTAAGTGCAATAGTTAATCGAAATAAAGGGTAATTTTTTACAGCTTAAGAAACAGTCTTAAAAACCTTCGTATGCAAACCATCATACTTATAGCACTCATTAAACTATCTTTCAACATTTTTAAATCATTTACCACGTTGCTAGTGCCACACACAAGACATAAAAATGTTTTCTATTCTCGCGTCAGAGGAACATTTTAATTTTGGAACTATCAAGGCTAAATGAATTTGCACATTTTCTGTATATCTGTATATACACTGCGTTAGCCTGTGTGTGTATATATTTATATTTGTTCTCCGTCAGTGCGCAAATAATTTACTATTCGAATTCTGGGCCTATCATCTTTCTCTTTCCGATTTAACAATCAACCACTTGAGTACAAAAGCTAAGCTAGACGCTAGAAAAGTTTATGCGTCTGTGAATATGATGCAGTGTGTGGCTGCTTATATACAAACATATCTATACGACTATATCCAAGCTTTTTTATCTATAGCTGGCCATTAGCAGGTTTTCAAGGTTAGGCAAACAATACGGTGGTTGACTTGGTTTTTTTTTCTTCGATTATTGTATTGTTGTGCTTGCTTTGCTGCAAAAATAAAAAATAAAATTAAAATTTGCTGCCTTAATTAGCTGTATACTTTATACAAATATTTTAATGGGGTGGCACGCGACACCCAAGATTCACCATCAAAATACTCATTTTTAAAGTACGACAAATTTGCATATACATTAAAAGAGCCAAGAAATGACAGCATTCAATAATATTGACTCTTATTATATTTACAGATATTTACAATACAAATATATTTGCTATTCAATGCATTTATAAATGTAAAGGAATTCGGTAAGTCAAGTTATGTTATTATAATAGATTTAAATTATATAACCATTTATATTGACATCAACACAAGTTCACAGAACTAGGTTATAAGAAGAAAATAAATTAAGTAAACCTTTAAGTCATCCTTTTCTGATTTAAGCTTCTGTTTGAAATCAAAAATGTTCAGCTACTATGCATTTTAAATTACATGTACAAACACATCTACTGACACATCTGCAGCCAAAAAAAACTTATACCACATGGCCACAGAAGAAAGTAAACATCGATTTATAAACATCTACTTGAATGAGTCAGTTATCCAATTAGTTTGAATTTCATTCACAAGTACTAGAGCATAGACCATGTACATATATATACTTTTCTATATAAAATATAAAGATTTTCCGTGAACTCGTGCCTTACTCATGACTTCTAGCGACTTCTCAGACAGCCATTGAATCATCAACATTATCATTTCCATCAGCTGATTTCAGAAGTGCATCTACTCTGGGCAACAATTGCTGTGTGAACTTAAAATACAATTGATAGGGGCTACTCAATGAGTCAACCATTTACTGCAGTCACGTTGTCACGCAAAAGTTTAAGTATATATATATATGTTCGCAGTCAGTATGCAAATTTAATTAGTAAGCCGTTCCGTCGATGTATTCTACTCAAGTATTGCCCACTTCAGCTTAACAAACAACAGCACGCTGTCAACTGTCATTGGTATCTTAGTGTGTTCATATATTCGTAACGGACTTGCATCATTAGATAAGCGTTTACTTGTTATTCTCAACATCTCGAATATGATAAGTTTACGTTTTGAATGCAATAGATTTTAACGCATAGCAATATGATTCTTAATCTGTGGAATGTTCGCTGGCCACACAAAGATGATGATGACATCACATCTAAATAGCAGCTGATTCATATGTATAGACACTTTGTTTAACAGTTGAAGCTATTCATGCTAATGTTTCCACCAATACAAGCTCGGAATGTTTAACAAAATTATGCAAACGTATATAAGATTTTATAACAAAAGCACAAAAACAGCGGAGGGGAAAATATTCTTCATTTTTTATAATAACCAAATGCCTTTCGCATTTGTATCAAAATTAGCATATTTCTGTGGCAAGGCAGTCTTCCAGACCGTCAACTTGTCAATTTGACAGTCGTTCAGTCAACTGAAGGCAGGTAGTTAAAATTAAAATTCAATTTCGTTTTCTTTTCAAATTAAAATTTGTTTGTTTTGGAATTTGAGTATCAAATTATGTCATTTATTGTGCGTCGCAGCCGACGCGGCTTGCTTAAAACTAGAGGGACAACAAATAAAAAATGCAAAAAAACACAAACCAACAATGAAGACAGAGCAGCAGCAAAACAAGTTAGAATACTGTACCTAAAAGGTATGGGCTTGAAGACACCCTTTAGAAATATAAAATACTTTAGATATATGTATCGTATTATTTAAACTGCAGCTTTTTGCAGTATTAAAGTGTACACATTATTGTGTGCTATCTTTGCGCTGACCGGTTGGACAAGCTTTTTCCGCAGATTAAGCCCGACAAGACTATACATACATATACCGTTTTCATGAATTTTATGAGTGCAGCGTATTAAAAATTGTTTATAAACAAAAAACTTGTTTTTTTGAAGCGCGCCAAAAGCCGGCAACTATTAAAATTTGCTTCGGCCTAGGGTTGAATGAATGTGCCAGTTTCAGTAGATGTTTCTTACTATATATAACCGAGTATCTGTGGTTGTCTGTGTGAAATTAAATTGCGAGTGATTTATGCATGACGATGTTCATAAAAATGCGCTTATACAATAACAAATATGTGTGATAGATCAGAACTGCTAAATTGCTGAAACTCAAATAAACCGGTTACAATCGGCCAGTGTTGAACACTTTTAGCTATATGCAATACAGTTTAACGCTTATTCTAAGTATTTATTTGTTTACTATTTTGAAACTTTGCACACAATCGTGAGAAATTTGTAGGTAATATAAAGAGATAACAGATTTTAAAATAAAAGTGCTTGATGATAACTAATTTTAATGTTATAAGTTCAACTAAACTTGACATGATCTTAAGCCAATTGATTTTCAAAATGACATAACTGGGCTGAATTGGTTAAAAGCAAACCGTGGACGACATGTTCCTTCGTGAGCTGCAACGCCAATCAAATATTTGCTGCCTGTTTATGTTAGGAGCACTGAAGCGAAAACCAAATGTTAAAAATGGAAACCGGCTTCACTTGCGTAACCGTTGGCAGCCGGCGAATGGCAAATGATGTCCATTAGAGAACGGCAACTGGCACCCCAACAAAAACCATTAGAATAAATTAAAAGTATGGCTTTAATAAATTTGGGACACAGTACGATGTGCAATGTACATACATATATCGTAAGAGTGCAACTTCATAGACAAACATGCTCGGAATACTTTTAAATTTTTAAAGAATCCCTGACTCAAGAAGTGGCAAGGAACATAGGTTTTTGTGCTTTCCTGACTAATCTTACTACTTACTTTACTACAATAAACTTCCGCGACAATATTTTTTCTCTTCAAAAGCTGTCACAGTTGGCAAACAAACTCTCATACACACGCTCCGTCAGCTGTAAATTTTGGTCGCATGGAATTTCTTGTATTAACGAAAGGAAAAATATCGCTTATTTTTCTTTTACTTTGGTAAAAAGCGTGCGAGAACATGCAACGGTAGACCCTAAACACTATACCACTCTTTGGTGTATTTTTTTTTTTTTGGCTTGCCGTTATGGCCACTAAACGCCAAAGCATAGTTTTAGGCGTCTGCTTGGCGCGCCTACATGGCGACGCACGCTTCCTGTGCCTGGCCACTACGAAGGCGAAGCAACAAAACAGCCCACAAAATAAAAATAGTAATAGTAATAATAAGAGCCAGCCAGAAAGGGCCAACGGCCGAGGCAGGCGGCGCCAACATAAAAAGGAAACTAGTGAATGTCCGTGTCGGGATTTGGACTGGACCCTACTGCCAACTAGTTTATGGAAAAGCAGTAAACTTTTCGCGCTCATTTTGTTTTTGTTTTCCACACACTGCGAGCGACGGCGTCGGCGACAACGGCCAGGTGTCGTCCTGGTCGATTGTTTTGCATATGCTTGAAACAGGCTCCTGCAACCCATCCGGCTAGGTATTGTGCTTGTTTATTCGACCTCAACACTCTCGAAGCCTGGCCTCGAAACTCAGCCGCAGAAGTCGCTAAAGAGTCACTCCCCTGCCGCAGTGCTGGCCAGGAACCTGATTGCGATCAAGGCGACCACCCGTTAAAGTTTTGCCCATTGTTTTGATTCAACGTGTGTGTTATTGTTATTGCTTTGGCTTTTGTAGTTGCTGTTGAATTGACATGGTAAGGCGAAGGTGGTACCAATTTTTGGCCAGCAATTTGCAAATTGTTTTCGTGTCCAGGAGGCAGAGAACTGGATATATATACATTTTAAAGCCATGCACGACTGCATTAGCTGTAAGTCTCGGTGTGGGCATGGTAAGTGTGTGTGTACACTATTTTTTTTTGCATAGCCGCAGGCTTTGCGGCATTGCTCAAAATAAAAAAATACTTTAAAGCATTCAGTTTTTTTGATATTGTTTGCTGCTGCTTCTGTTTGATATGGACTAATGCTATACAAATTAAAATTTAATTGTATGCGATATTCTTTAGATATGCAGTGTTTATATCGTGTTTATGACTAAAGCGAGGTTAAACCAAGGCAAATGCAGCTACCTAGATAAAACTGCATTCAAATCCGCGTCAACTGCACTGAGCATAAAATATTCGTTTTAAATCATTTAGACCTATTTTTAGAACGGAACAGAGTTAAACTGAATTTAAGTGTCATCTAAAACTTTCAACTTATAGTAAAACAGCAAACTAAAATTTGTTTCTGTTTTTTTTTACCATTTGATACTGTTTCTAAATGTTTCTGATATTTTATAACTACATGCACAAGACAGTCAAGCTTCTGTGTGTGTGCTGTTTCCCCTACTATTCTTTCATGTCCTTCACATTTCCTGTTGTCGTACCCGTCTGAATGTTTTCTTGCTATTATTCAGGCATAGCCACCGTTTGCTATTGCTTTTCATGGCCTTGATGGGAGACTGTTGACAGTAAAGATAACCACACCCTCCTAGAATAGGTGGCAGTAAACTCTTGTTTCTATCATGTTCTTTCTGTAGTTGTTCTGTTTGTAATATAAAGTCATGGCTGTGACATGAATAAGCGGCGTCACCGCAATCTAGCCTAGGATTGCTTAATTCATATACAGTCGTTTGTATTCGCGATCTTCTGTTACCTTTCATCGTAAACAGCCGACCATCTTGATCTAGTTATGTTTTTCTTAAAATAGTATCTGGAGCTAATACTCATGAAGCTAATACCATTTAACATTCAGTCAAAGTTTTGTCGAATCGAATAGTCGATCCCCTTAGCCGGCTTATTTCTGATTTTTTAGTTTTTATTGAATTGTTTTATACGTAAGTATTTGCAATATATGCAATTTATTGTCAGAAATTACAAAACTGACTATCTCCTAAGTAGCAAATGTGGCCAATATCCTTTGAAAAACTTCTTCATATTTCATAAATTTTATGCTTAATCTGCTCCTGAAGGCAACACTCTCAAGTTATAACGAGCAAAGCACATTTGATGTTTTTAATTGAGTACTTTTGTAGCACTCAAACATAAACACTCACCCGCACAGCCAAGGATAGAAGCCCACATATACTCAGGAGATGACGACGTGTTTGACATCTGCAAGGATATAAGTAGAGGCAAACACAATGGCACTTTTGAGGGTTGTTGACACTTTTTTGTAGCTTTTATCTTCCTTGATGTTTAGCAGCACCATTTACTCATTTCATTGCACTTAATCATGTCTAACAGCCCCGACTCGGCCCGACTCTCAACTATAATGAGTTGCACTTTGACGTTCCTTCAAGTGCCGCCAAAGTGTTGAAGCATCAACAAAAGAGACGAGCAGATGAGCTTTATGCGGAAAACGGTCGGTAAAACACACACACGCAAGTAAATAAAACATCAAAAAGCCAGTGAGTTACAATTTGTTGGCCATTTAAAGGTCTCATATATCCTGAAAACCTTGCTTCATATTTGTTCTAAATTAAATTGCTAAGTCGTCAATATATGTGGTACTAAACAATTAAATGGACTTTTCTACTCTCAAGACTTAGCTGGACTTAGCTGTTTCCATGTTATAAACGATAGCGTCATTATAAATGATTTGCTTGCCGCCAAATGCACTAAATCAGAAGGTACGTACCTTTAAAGAATATAGGGGTTTCAGAACAATACACTGTCGCTTAGCGTGTGGTGCAAAAACTGGCACGTCAAAGTAGAAAATGTAAAAATATGCTCTGTGGCACATATAATTTTATTATTGCGTTCATGAACATTTTCAAAAATAAATATCCATATCCGGTAACCCCGTAGGACACATACCGAATAGACACATCAGAGAAATGTCATATGTTGTAACTTAACCGTGAAAAAACCAAGCTAAACATGCAGAAAACGCTCAGCGGAAACAGAGGCTAAACATGAGTCACTCTCTAGAATCGTACGATGAGTCAGACAGCAGGGTCACTAGTACACACAGAGGACTCGTATAAAATAGTAACACGTTCAAAGGAAAGTACGAATTTGGATACGCTGTCATACACCTACTTGAGCAAATAGGAACTATTAGATCTAGGGGGGCGCGACTAAAGTATATCCTATACTTAGAAGTCTAGCTTGTTTTTAGGCATATATATACAATTAAAATAAATTTGTTGGCATTTGACTGTTCGTTAATTTTATTTTTTCCGTAAAGAAATTGGTATGTACTTTTATTTTTACTTCTATATTTTGAGTTTTGTATGTACAGCTTATAAAAGAAATATATTCATTTCACCTTAGCCAAAATCGTGCCGCAACAGAGCTTGCAACAGAAGCAGCTGGCACAAGTGAAGCGCCGTTTTTAATAAATTTTGTTGTGACTCACTAGAGGTGTGAGTATGTGGGGGTGTGTTTTGTGCGTGCCAGGGTCTACCCTTGCGCGCCTCACTGCTTAAAACTAAACTGACGGCTATGGAGACTGTTGCATGTTTTTGGCTTTGCGATTGCCGTTGCTGTTGCCGGAGGCAACCCCGAAGCGCCCACCCGAACGGGCACATAGTCAAAAAGGGTATTTCTCTAAATAAGTACTAAGGTGTGGCACACATACATATACTTAGCAAAGTCTACCGTCTGTTTGCATAAATGCCAATGTTGAGCGCGGGTTAGGTGCCACGCCCTCTGAGGAGGCAGGTGGTAGGCAGAAACACAAACATTTTTAGCTACGGTGGCCGCAATAAATTTTCATTTGTTTACCGTGTGTAATTAGAATATTAAAGCCCAGTTTATATGCCACCACCAGCAACGCAGGCAACCACAACAGCAACATGGACATTAGCAAGGAAAACATTAGTAGCCAGCAGATAGTCACCAAGTGACTAGCAAAAGCAGCGTCTTGGCGTGGCCTTGTTTATGGTATCACTCTGTGTGCCATTGTTGCCGCTAGGGTTGCTTAAAATATTCAATAAAAGTGAAAAGTAGAAAAGCAGTAGGTGCAAAACCCTTAAATAAATTGTCAATCTTAAATTTCAAAATGTATAACTTTGAACTATGGTGGATAACAGTTTGTACCTCACTTGGTTCACACCGGAAAAGGAGATTGTGGCAACCACATAAATATTCATTTTTCAACTCCCTGCTTTTATGGCGCCCTTGTTACACACAAATGAAAATGGGAGTGCAAATTTTTATGCGTGAGCACGTCGCTAAAAATAACCACTGCCTCGCCTGCAAAAAAAAAGCTTGGCGATAGAAGCCAAATGTAAAATGCAATGAGTAATAAAAGAGGTCGCTGCCTGACATTTGGAATACTTTTTGTATTTTTAGTTACTTTGTTCATTTTTCCGATGCAATAAACAATAAGCAAATAACGAGTTAAAACACCAAAGTCTATAGTTATCAAAACGATGATATTATTTCGGCATTATTTATTATAATTTCTATCATCGTTATTGTTATTTTTAATATTATCATTTTTATTATAATTATTATGTGTTTCACACTTCTCTGAAAATCCATTCCCCTTTGATATAAATGGGGCTCAAAAAGTTGGTTTCACATTAAAATTAATTTCAGTGTTTTCGCAATTTTCCAGCTTTCTTTATGTTTCATTCAATTTTCGGGTACTGTCTGAAAAGTTTATAAATAAATAGTTAAGTACAAAAGCAAGGCCATTAGTCATTTAATGCTCTATAACTGCAAACAAATACTATATATATATATATATTTTCTTTAAATTCTTAATTCTTAATTCAAATCCTAATTTACCCGCAAAATGCACTCAATATATAAATGAAAGAACTAAATTTAAATTGCCTACAGGACAGCAAGCAGGAAAAGGTGTTGAGATTGTATATATTCTTGCTGCCAGCCTTTGCGGGTAGCACCCTTTAGTATGATTGTATTTTTAACAAAGCCTACCAAACTCCACACATTTCTTGGCTTACCATGTCTATCAAATGTTCTTTTGTCTCTTAATGATCAACTCAAGGGTGAAACATTTTTGGCAGCTTCCTCTGGTTAATACTCAAAAAACAAAATAATATATGTCTCCCTTTCACTCTTCTCCAAGCCAATGGCACAAGTTTCATTTTATAAACATTTTTCAAAATATACGTAAAATATAAGTTCGTAATCTAAATATGTGAATGTACTCCAAAGCCACTGCAATTTTAGGCTTTGGGCATAATAAGTATAAGTACTATAAGTACGGTGACACATACACACAACATTTGTTCCTTAAATGCTCATAAAATTTAAAACATGTTTATTGATTGCCGGAGTTGACATTAAACTGCAATTTGCCAAACTCCCAAAAATTCAAGTACAAGTTTTGTGATATTTTTACGTAGCCATAAACTACAATGCATACTTTAATTTCTATGAGTGACAAAACTCTAAACTCGAACTTATTAAATCACACGCTAAATAACTTCTTAAAGTTAATTCTTTCTATTTTCGTGCAGAAAAAAGTTCAGTAAGGGTATTGACTTAGGACTTAACACTTTGTTAAAACTTTTTAGACTAATGAATGGAGTGGGTCAAATTCAATCAATTACCACAAAATAGGCGTATATTTATACACTAACAATTTGATTACAAGCATTGACACATCGGTTGCCTGTTGGCGGCATTTTCTTTTTATGGTTACAACAAAACGCAAATATAGTCATTTCCAAATCTAGTTTTGAATTACTAAACATTGGACTGGGGTCACTGGAGCAGAAATATGACAGATAAACCAAATGACTGACTGACTGAGTGATTGACAGAGTGATTTTTATGCTGCAGTCACAACGAGTACAATAAACACAATACCAGAGCCAAACACTTGCCAAGCTAGAAAAGAAACCAAAATAAAGACCAAGTCTAAGTGGATAATCTTAGCATAAGGCACAAACAACAATTTTATTATTAAATATTTAACTTCAATTCTGTGACATTGCATATGATCTAAGTCCAAATAAATGTCAAATTATCTATGATAGCGCATTTAGACCCTTTAATCGAAATTAAAAAATCGGTAATTAAAAACGTTGTACAGTGAGTGAAAAAGAGCTTAACAGTTACATCGACCCTTGATGAAGGCGATGCGGCTCTACCATTCATATACCCACTATGCCTATAATGGTTTTGCAATCCATACTTGGCTTTGTTAACCTAACCACTAATGCTGATCAGCAGTCCCTCTTAATAAAAGGCAAAGCCGGCGACAGTATGGTAGCCAAACCAAACAAAACATGAAAACTGTGTCAATGAACCTAATCGAGTTGTTCTTATAGCTCGCGGTTATTATATAACTTATATAAAAAACATCCAAGGTCTGTTAAAGGCACGTTTTTGGCCTGCCAGCTCGTTAAAAATACTCACAACATCACAGAGCAACTGCATCTACGACATTTGAAAGTTGAAGGTTAATTATATAAAGAAACTAAACAGCAGGCTGAAATGCTATGCAGTCAGAATCGACTGCTCAGTTCCACTGGCTCTACTCTTACCCTGCCCAAACCATCTCAGTCTCCATTAAGAACATGACACATAGCTAAGCACGTAGCTTTGACATTCTCAACAGCACTTTGCCAGCTGCGAACTACCGCTACTATATAAGCTGAGCCGAGCCGAGTCGAGTCGATGGCTTTACACACGACGGCTGGGAAAAAACAGACACGCCTACACACAGCCCCACACAAGCAATAAGCGGATAAGCAATAAGAGTGTTTATACCCGACCACAGCAAATATTTGTTGCATACCAAATGACTTAGTAATAAATACAACAGCAACTCAGCGACGAAAATAACAAGTGTAAAAATTAGCATATGGTTGAAGTAAGCAATATTAAATTCAACATGGGCTAAAACAAACAATATAATAAAATTGCAGTTGAAAATTCTATAAGTTGAAACTATGCAGCTGTTAGTTCCTCTGTAAAATATATCTATACATAAAACACTCATTTACAGCATACAAATTTGATTTAGCTAACAATCCATGAATATTTTATTATAGGGTATTCGTACAGATATTGCATACAAATTGAATGAATTTAATCAAGGTATTATCGGATTATTTCAAGTAAAAATTAATAATATAATAAAAAAAAAAAGAAAATACTGCTTTATTCGATGCCAGATGCAGTCCACACTACCCGCTCGAGTGCTCAAGCTTTATGAAGATATATACTTGAACTGTATATTCAAGTAAAAAATAAAAATATAATAAAAAAAAAATGAAAATACTGCTCTATTCGATGCCAGATGCAGCTCACACTACGCGCTCGAGTGCTCAAGCTTTATATACTTGACTAGCACTTAAGGCTGAGAGATATGCTCTAAGAACCCGATTTTTATCGATTGCGTAGAGACGAGGACAGCTATCACTAACATGTTGTTTGGTTAGTGCAGCTATCAGCTATTTCATATACGGATAAGAGCCCAACTTGAATCGGGATCAGAAGCTACAAAGTATTCCCATTAAAAATGATGTTGGCGGCACGTGTCGCAGCATAAACGTCTCGTGTCATATTATGCCAGTTCACGGTTATGTTAACAAATATTTGTGGAAGCGTTTGCTAAAACTGATGTGGCGCAGGCTCAGCTATCGTTGCAGTTGCGTAAGAAATGAACTCCTTGTAGTCGTCGGTTATATGCAGATTCATTAACAAAAGCCAGAAAAATACTTCGACACTCTCGCCTCGACTACGAACATGCTCTGCAATTTTAGCTGACGATACAATATACAAGACATATTTATTTTCAGCTTGCCTCTGCTCTGTCATGTTACTTAATTAATTTGAAATTGTTTTAACTATGTTCAATATATGCTGCGTTAGTTTTAAAGAATGGAAAAATACCCGAAAAAAGTAGCCGCGAACAAATTTCTATCCACGTTAGCAAAGCCATCAGATGCAAGTTATGATGCAAGCTATTATGCTAATATGTGTGTTTGTACAGCTGCATCAGAGAAGCTGCATATAAATAATTCATGTGGTGGCCGCATTGCTAGTGGTCAAAAAGATTGTCCCGTCCGCTCTGCGTTTGCCTAAGTTGAATGCAGACCACCAGAGTCCAGCCCACATGTGACAGACCACGGAACTAAGGCCCCGGGGCCTTAAGATATGTATGTATGTTATGTATGTGGGTACGATAGCGCTTTCTGTTCAAGTGGGCTGCTAGAAAAATGATTTGAGCGTGCGAAAACTCACTATTGTTTAAACTCTCAACTTTCTTGAAAGTCGTATGACTTTCAAATATTGCAATTGCAATAAAAACTGCAAGATTAGGTTAGTAATTTTAGAATACGTTACGCATCCGCTATGAAAAAAAATGTCTCCCTTATGTGTGGTGTTTGACAAAACTGAGAACTGAACTTTTGTCTTCCGCTGCGCAGACGGGAAACAGACAAAACCAAAACGAAAAATAAAGAAGATTTAAAAAAAAAAAAACAATTCATTCACTCACAAAAGCTCGACAAGAAGATACCGTATACTTAATTTAATATATAAAATGGCTTTAGCTTGCTTATCTGTATATGTACATATTTATGTGTGTATGCATATATTTAACATATGTTGATTGCGTTTGCCTTTTAATCATAATACAACATTCTGGCAGTAATGTTCACCGATACCGAATCACTTTTCTATGCATGATCTTAACTTTATGACACTGTTTTAAGTATTTTTATTAGTACAGGGTATAAAAAGCTACAAAATCAATGCGGCAGTAAATATGCAATTTTGTTGTTTATTTTTAGCCTAAAAATGCAGCACCGACAACAGCAATCATTTTGTTTAGCATGGAAACGAGTTCGTCACTCGGGTTACTGGTAATTTCATAAGCACCAATAACAAAACAAAAAAAAAAAAAAACAGGTTACTTAAGCTAAAAACCTAAATTCCAGATATGATTTTATGTTGAGCTTCGATTAATTTGTCTCAGTCTTTGTCTCCTAACCCCATTGCCCGGTTGCTGTGTATTTGCTAAACCTCATTAAATGCGAGTAGCAGCACAGCAGCGCACTGTTTCTTTTTACAGCATTTATGAATGAAAACTGTAAATGTTTTTACTGCGAACAAAAAGAAGTTGCAAAGTATACAGAAAATCGACGTATGCATATTCTGTAAGCAGACTCACAGACAGAAAAATTGCGAAACAAAAAGAAACGCTTCCCGAGGCGCAGCACAAAATAAACGCGCAGGTCAGAGAATTAAATAGATTTTACAGCATGAAAACACATTAATATCAAAAATAACTACATTACTAAAGAGTGCTGTGGACGGTAGTCCTCGACTACAGCATACCAGTCGTTAGTTTATCCCATAAGTATATTTATATTTATTGCGAACTGCATACTTTATCATTAAGGTATTTTCCTTCATTCAAATTCGACTTGAGACTCACGGTGCATCAATGTTAATGCAAAATCAGCATGCGATTAAAAGGGTGCTAATTTGTAACTTAAATGCAGGGTATACAGAATTCGCACATGCCCGGTTTGCCCGTTTATTGTTATTACTGCTACAATGTGCCGGCATAGTTCAATGAACGCATATATGAATGCAGCCAGTTGCTGGCGGCCCCTGCAGTTGTTATTGCAGCTACTGTTGTGGCGTTTGTTGTTCTAATGAAAGTTAGATAAAAAGGAGCACAATGCGCGCATTGGGGTCCCGCTCTCACTCTCACAATAACATTTAGTCAGTTGCAAACAGAATGCCTGATAAACAGGCCACGAACTATAGCAATAATAATAACAACATTGCATATATATAACAATAACATATCTGACTTGTATGCGCCTTTACTTTACCTATTATTTTTGTTTTTTATTTGTTTTAAATTTTCGATAAAAAATTTAATCAATTTATTTGTACTTTAAATTCGTTCTGTCTGACTTGCTTGTTTCGCTTGCATAACGCTTATTAAGAAAACACTTTGATAAATTTAAATAAGTAGCACACATTAAGTGCATAAATTATTTACATTAATTATTATTAATAATTTAGTAGGCAATAGTAGGCAAAATGTGTGTACTTCAAGCACAAATTTTTTAATATATTAAAAAGAAAAAAAAAGAAAATTTTTATGATTTGGAAAGCCGAACACTTTTTGTTTGGTTGTGTGCGTCCCGTGACACTCTCTCAACTCCTCTACTTAGGTGCTATATCTAGCTGCTTATCTGTACACTGACTTGCTAGGCTAAGTGCCAAATTGCAAAGAAACAGGGAATTGCGTTTGACTTGAAAATAACTTAAGGCGAAATAAAACGTATTGAAAATCGAACCGCAGACATGAATAGGATGCGATGCAGAAAAAAACAGCGGCTGCAGTTTTTGTTGTGTTGATTATGGACAAAGGAGAGCAGGCGTACTTGCTGATGAGCAGTCTCAGCTTTAGCATATAATAAAGATGCTGCAACTTCGTTATGATGCTGAAGCAGAACACACACTGCCAAACTACCGAGTGCACATCAAATCAAATAGTGGAGTTTACATGGTTCATAGGGGTAGCGCCCGTTATCAGATAACAGAATATATTTAAGTTTGAGACAAAGAAACCCAAAGGTGTAGTAACAAATAACCTCTTTTAAACTTCTGACATTGACAGCCAAAGATGCGTTTTGCACAATGCAATTCGCTGCTCTAAAACAGGAAAAAACAACCAAAATAGAATTCTGTAAATGAAAATGCCTAACTACACAACTGTACCTAAGACAAAGACAACTGATGTTACATTTAAAAGATGTGTCGGTTGTGCTTTATAATTATGTAATAACTACAGAGCATTTATACTTGTTTTGTGTTACAGAGTAATGCAAAATAGCTTTTTTATAGTACAGAAGCCCCGCGGCAAAAGAATACCAAATACAATGAGAAATCTTTTTGGAGGTAGGAAGAGTCATTGTTGCTGCTGATGTCGTCGTGTTTTTGCAACGACAAGCGAGATAGCAGCAATACTTGCAGTCTCCGTGCTCATATTTCGTTTGAGTTCAGTCCTTCGCGCCCCTGGTTTGTTGTTAAAATCGATTTGACGATGGTAAGTAGTCGGTGTCGTCACTCAATTGTCAATTTGTCGTTTCCACAATGCAGACCGGTTGCCCTCTACCTCTCCTTGCATATCGATGTGGTGGGTAACAACAACAATTCCTTTGGTTCTGCTACTCTATATTCTCATAATCGCTGCACCAATCAACATCTTCAATGGACTTATCTCATTCAGCTGGTCGAACTATTGTTTAGTTGCTTAGTTGTTTCCCCTTGGATTCATTAATTCGTACAAATTAATTGTTCCTCGTGCATTTCTTGATGCGCACTCCGAAGGGTCATTCATTCGGTTTGAGCGAGCCAAATTGAAAACCGTGCAGTGTTGGATTACTCATCCTCTCCCCGGGCTGCAACTAATGACAAATAATAATTGCTTGAAATTTTTTTAATTCCACTCGAGTTTAATTACTGAATTAAATTGGACTGTAGCTTTACTTCCTCTCACACACACAATGTCTAGATAAAAATGGTAAAACTAAAATTTCGAACTGTTATGTCATGTAATTTTTAATGTAACCAAGTATGTTTCTGCAAACAAAGCTAAAATTTCCTTTTCAGAAAGAATAAGATGCTAAAGTGGAATTTGTGGGATATTTTTATTTTAATGGAGAGGTAAATTAAAATTGAGCTTTTAAAGACCATTGAAATGCTTAGGATCTTGAAAGTCCACACCATGTAGCTCAATGAGTAAATATATTTTTTACGTATCCGTTTATATGCGTATAAAAATATATGTTGTGTATATGTACTTTTTTCGTTCGTATTTTGCATACAATGCGAGCTAACTGATTGGCTGAATGAATGCTTGCTGAAATAAATGACTGAGCAGCGTACAAATTAAATTATGCCATGTCGCGACAGACACAAACACATGGAAAATTTGGGGCTCCCTTCCCCAGACCCTTTGCAAGTATTGTCGACAGCTCACAGCTAATTGAATTTCTCACTGTCGCTTGCAATTTCCATTATTACATTTTTTGAAGAGTGTGGGTGTGAGTATGTGTTTGTGTGTGACTGAATGTGTTTATATTTAGTATAATGTTTTTGCTCATTCAAGCGGAAATGGGATAATGAATAGACAACTACACCGTGAGCTAACTGACCAAGTACTTAGCTAGTTAGTTGATGACCGAGTAACCTACGCACCGCATGCATAGCCAGCAGGAATGCGTTTTGTCCACTTTTCAATTGAATCATATTGAGTAGAAAAGCGTAACTGAATAAAAAACCTTATACGGTAAAATGTTTATCTTATACCTTAATAAAATAAGTCAGAAACTAAGTCGCAAGTAAACTGGTTACTGGTCTTAACAGAAGGTCGCCAGTTAGGGCAGGCAGAATACTTGAAATAATTAAAAACCGCAAGCGTTAAGGAATTTTGTGACTAGCTTAAGACAAACCACAGAAAAGAACCACACAGTACATACAAGAGCACAATAGCTAAGAGGAAGCGAGATAAGTGCATATGTGTGGTGCGTAAAGCAAGAATAATCCACAACAGACAGGAAAAGCCTCGCAACAGTCAAGGTAAAAGATACTTGCAAGTTGGCATTTCTTCCCAGCAAGATTCATAAAAAGGGTTAATAAACAAGCAACAGGCGCAACAGGACTACACACTATGAAACCCACACAGAACTGTAGTGTTTATTTATGACACAAGATGCTTCATTATAATCAGCGCCTGACACTTGTAGAGAGCAGCAGGCAGTCTGAAGAGTAAATCGTGGGTTTAGATTGCTGCATTACAGCACGTGCAACTCAGCATATGCTCTGAAGTGCCTTAATTGAAGTGATGCTCAGGCGGCAAACTGTGCCCAGACTCATGCCCCAGCACATTCAAAGGATAGACCCCAACAGACACTTATGCAGCGTTAGCCAAGCTCTGAATTAATTAAGATCGTAACTTATCTGAAAAGGAGCAGCAACAGCAAAAAGGCCAACACTGTCAAGAGCATCTGGAAATTTTCGAATTGAATAAATTTGCTGCGCCTCGGATGACATTTTTGTTTCGTTATATATTATTTTGAAAATAACTTAAGCATTCTCCATTAACGGACCTTTATTTAATCTTTAATCGTATCATAATGTTTCATTTAATGTATAGACCTTTTAATTTTATTATTAAATGCTATAGCTATGTTGAATAAATATTTAAAGCAGTCGATAGCTATAGAATTTTTTAATTTTGTAGTGTTTCTTAGTTGAAAAATTTAAACCGTAGGCCTTTCAATTGAAAAATAAGCGGATTTTTCGGAAGTAGGTTTTGTTAATGCTTGTTCATACTTATCGTTCTCGCCTTCAGTAGAGTCATTCCTATATGCCTATTTAATTTCGTGCTGCCATCATATGCCAATTTAGAACTAAACTTTTGCTCGCATAAAATGCGTTGATGGTATTTTAAAAGAATTTTTATACTGATATACACTTGACTACACAAAAAAATAAATATAACCATCCACAAGTAATCAATAGAAGCGGCGGTGGTGGGAAAGGCAACAAAATGTCAATAACGATGCTGGGATATAAAGAACAGAAATAAATCACATCGTACCGTGAAAAAGTCGAAAGCGGCATAGTCATAAAGACAAGTATCAAAGGAAGGCACGAAGGGTAGAATCCAGTAGCAATGGATGTCCTCTTGTGCCTTGATTTGTAAAGAAAAATGTTCACGCCTTTATGGCTGAATAAATTTCTATACATATAAAGTCGCGTGCGTTTGCTACAAGCCTCCAATAATTTGAGCAAAAATGTTAGTGTACTCAATTTGTACACCACCCCAACGCACCGAAAGTAACACAGCACGTACATGAGTCAAAAGTAGAGTCTGCGAAAACAAGAAAAGTCATCAGCTAAATCACTGAACATTAACCAAAAATTGTCGAAAGGAAGCAGCTGACGTTAGAAAATTATGAGATATGTAAATTACGTATATTTTTCTAAGGAGGGCGAGAGCTTAACCAAATGCCTGGAATGTTTCTAATATGGCGAACCGAAACTAATATGTGTAAATTAGGAACATATATATAACATCTGCTAGCACAAGCTAATTTGAGTTAAAGTCGCGTGATGATTTCTGGCGAAAAATCTTAAATCTTAAGTCTCTCTGAAAGAAAAATATGAATTTTCATGTATTTAATCAACCTTCGAAACTATTTTTTTTTTGGTTGGCCTCTCAACTTTGCAGTCGCCAAGCGATTAAAACCAACAGCCGCAAAAGAGGAGTAAAAATCTGCGTTGACATCAAGAAGGGAAACTAGGGATTTGGTTAAGGCAAAAGCAATTGGGACAGGGATGACAGACAGGAAAATAAAAAGCCCAAAAACATGTCTTCTGACAGCTGCCGAAACTTTTACATGACATATATCATTGTCGCATAACAAATGAGCGACAGCAGCAGCAACAAAAACAAAAACAGCAGCAGAAGCATTGACAACAAGGAGTTAACGCTCTGCCGAAAGTTTCAGCCACCGACACACACTGGAAGACAGCAAAGACAGGCGCACCGTTTTGTGTCCACCCTTGTGTGGAAGCCCTTGTATATTGGTAAACTTCAGTAGCTCAAAGTATACCAATATTTTAAATGTTGCTTACCAGACGATTTTCTAAAAAAACCAGTTAAGAGAAAGTATTTAGGATGCAGGCGGTCCTTAAAAAAAATCATCTTTTGACTTTAGCTCCTTATCTGTGTCTCATACAGATTTTCTAATATACAAAAAAGTTATTTTTAATGCTGTGAAAGATAAAAATGTTTGTCATCGGTTTGTTTAGGTGGGCACGGCAAAAAATGCTATTTTTTATTTTATTTTGTAATAATAATAATAATTTTTTTTTTTGGTTATCTATTAGAAACTAAAGGACATTGTGAATCCTTGTGGACATAACCCTAAAGGAAATAAAGTAACAAGAAAGAAAAGTTGTCTTTGGAGACGATTTAGTACACGGAAAATTTAATACACCATACAGAAACATTTTCCCAGAAAAAAACTAGATTGCAAAACCAACATTTGTGCCTGTCAAAATACTGAACCTTGTAATGCAGACTGCAACAGTCAATGACCGACCTAAATGGGTTTGCTATACTAAAGGCTCACTTGGCTCATAAAACCATGCGTAATTGACGACAGTTGGGCGTCTTAAAGCTGCCAGACGTGCCAAATGAGAGAGCGTAAAATTAACAATTTCTTAAGTACTATAAGGAAAGCAGTCAAAACAGAGCGTATTGAACCCAAATTACAATACCCATTACTATGTGGTCACTCTGTACCATATTGAAATATAAGTCCTCACAAATCTTATAGAGCCGCGGCAGTACTACGCGTTCGACTTAGAATGACTTTTTTATATTAATGATACACAAAACAATGACTTAGATAAGTAAGAAAACAATTACAACAATGGCAAAATGCTATCTAAATAGCACTCAACGCAAACTTTAAAAATCGTAATCAATTGCCACTATTAAAATTTTTAACTACAAGTATTTCCCTAGTTTTTAAAAGGTAATCAGTTGCTATTAATGTAAATATTGGATATTAAGGACAATAGTATTATAAATTTTATAACTATGCACAGAGTGTGTCAAGTTTTAAGTGACGTAAATGTTCTTCTCTCCACTGGTCTCTCTTTCACTCCCCGGTACTTGATATTAAGCACTTTGTCATTTGTGTGTCAAAGCATGCCAGCGTGAAATGGCGATGAGACAAACACAACACAACAAACCTGAAATGGTGCTGGCAAAATTATAACGTATAAACAAATTCCAAACTGAGTGAGTGCTTCACTGACAAGCTGACGGCTACGCATGCAGAAATGGGAAGTGAAGAGTCGCTGTGGTAGAAGCGTTTAAGTAACTTGCAATGTCTAATGCGCCATGGTATATTTGATGTGAAGCACAACCTGTCAGCAATGCTGAGAACCAGTTGCAACTTGCCGCAGGGCTTTAGCAGCTCTTTTGGCCAGCAGCGCATCAATAGCAACAACAAGCAACCCCCTCAAATGTCGATCCTAACGTGGTACTTCTTAAAACCACACGCAAACTGTCTTTGCTGCAATAGCGTTTGATCGTTCCCCTTCTTCTTAGACAGGGAAGCATAACACGTTATGAAGGTAATGTATATAAAACGACAGTTGAGTTGTTGTTCACGTCACACTTTTACTATCTTAAATGTAGTGGTAAAAGTTGATGAAAGGGAGAGTCATAATTAAATTTTGGTTTAATACTTTTGTTTTCATCGTGACGTACACGGTATTTTTCAATAACGATCTCAATTAAATAAGCAATGTAAAATGCTATAGATACATAATACTAATAGTTTAATTTGCGTGTGTATTCCGCCTATATATAAACTTTCATATTTACACCACTTTCATTGCAAGTATATACTGTTGATGTCTTGTTCTTTCACTTCGCTGCGGCATTGACCAACTTTAGTCCACCTAAATTGAATCAAGTGTTTATCACTGGCCCAAGTTTTCTTGCACATATACATAACAATATCTTATCAGGAGAGCTAAGTGCAAACTTTGTTATGTCAACGCGTTGGTAGCTTCACTTTATATGTGGATATTGTGTTGTTTGCTATTTTCGTTTTCGTTAAGTTGCTTTCCATTGTTTATTTTGACTTGCCGTTAACACATAATATTTTTATAGTTGCTCAACAAACTTAACTGATATCAATTAATTAGCGAAAAAAGCGAAAGTGCTCCTCAACGATGCGATGCAACATCATACTGGTACGCATTAAGAGTAAGGGGGTAGAGAGTCCAAAGATGATAGCATTAAATATTAAATTCCAATGACTGAAGATACGTAAGGCATTAAACATTTATGGGAGTTTTGCCCAGCTTAGGTTAGGCTAGCTCATTTGAAATGCAACCGAAAATTGATGTCGCAGCGTGTCGCAGCGCATTAGGTAATGGCCACCGTTGTAAGGACCGCTTGCCACACTTAATAGGGGAGAATACCAAGCAATTCATACTCATTCCAAACTCCCAACACGCGCGCACCCACTCGCAAAATATTCATGTGGTCTAGAGTCACGTCAGAGCTGCTTTTTATGATGTTGCAGCCAAAAATAATGGGGCATATATGCAAGTAAAATCATTTTGGCTGAATGCTTATAATCGCTTATGTACGTTGATTATACTGTTTTAGGCCTGACTCTTGTCCTTTTCATTACACAGCACCGTGCTCGTGTCAATCAGCATATTTTCCAATTTTTTTAAAAAAAGGCATCTAACGAAAAATTTCGACACTCAGCCATACATGGAAAATTTAGCAACTGCCAAGACCACGTCAATTTTTTGTTGTCCTGATGCCTTTCTTTTTAACATCGCAAAGTATTTTTTAAGTAATTGAACAAATCTTATGCAAATCACATTAAATTCTTCATAACAACAACATCGATAGCAACTAAAATTGGCGGTGCAATGTGGAAAAAAACTTTTAACACAGCCTGCACTTTCATGTGGGAATAGAAAATTTAGGTTGTGCGTTATGTGCGCCTTTTAAGTACTGTCTTGGCAGGCTTCAGACATAAATTATTTGCCGGTTAAAGACTACCTTGCGTCAGATCTATTAAAAAGTAAAAATTCCCTTAAAGCACATACAGCATAAGAATGAAATACCTCATAAGCATTCAAAGTAAAGCTGTTTATAATTGCTCCTTGAGCATCTGCTTGCCATTTGTTTAAGCAATACAATTGTACTTCAACAAACCGTGTTCTCTCCTCACGGCGAAAGGAAAAGCTGGCAAAAAGAAAACTAAGCCGCGCTGCGACGTGTCATTTGCAGGGTTACAGTCGCTAGTTTGACGAAAATTGAATTTTGAGACATGCTTTAAGCAAAGAAACAACATACAAAAAGAAAATTGTAATTGAAAGGCACAGCCAACAATTATAGCAATTTTTCAACAGCAACCATAAAAATGAGCTATGCACAAGCCCACGACCGCCAGCCAAGCAACAACAGTTACCACACCGAAAAATGGCTACGCAGCAACAAAATGGCGGCTGTATAAACAGAAATCGAGTTGAGAACGGCTTGCACAACAACGGGCGATGGCGCAAAGGCGACGAACGAACGTCAAAATAAACAACTGCACGACACGAGCCGTTAATATGTTTCCGCGAGAGTGTATACGTGCGCTGTTTAGTGCCCCTACTCTACTCATATCTCTCTGTTACTCTCTATGTAGCTGCATCGCTCCATAAAGTGTCCTTGTTTTCCTTTTTTTTAACTTTACGTAAATTGCGCGCTTTTTATTATGCTACACTCTTGCTGAATCTCTCCCCATTTTCCCACCATACTCAACTCAAAAAATTACCCATAAGTGGTTTCCTTTTGCGATTGATCGCACAAAAAATGCTTGTGTACATTTCATTCAGATCAGTTCCAAATGACAGCGAATTCAAATATAATGCTCTGAAGTTTTTCTTTATATAAGAGTCGCTCTTACTTTGCCTATTATAGTACATTCTTCGAAACCATGACTTCACCATTGTATCCCTACAACTCTCTACATTACATCCTCGCCACTTCCTGGAATTTCGCCTGCAATCTATCTAATTTTCGTGCGTTTTCTCTCTTTCTCGTATTGTTTCTCTCTGCTACATTCTTTTTTCACCTCACGACTTTCCTACCTTTTCAATCGCCGATCGTCCTTTAGGGAGTGCAAATGAATGTTTGCATGACAAACGGGTTAATTTCAACTTGTTGCAGAATCAGCGTATACACGGCAGCAACATCGACTACCAACAGCACAAACAGGATTTTTATAGGCAGAATAACTGCTGTCGGATGATGATGCAACCACAAGAGTTACAGGCACGCCTGTTAGCTAGTTATGACGTGGGCGGTTTGTCGACGCTAATAGCAAACATTGTAGAATCCATTCCCTGTAGATATATACTTTATATTTAGTTCTTTTTTGGAAGTATTTGTAGATTTTTTTATGATTTTATACAGCTTCGAAAAACAGAATATGACAAGGCCCGATTCTGGGCAGTCGAGAATAATGTAATATAGTCAAACGGTGGCTGACTAACCATATTATATAGTCGAGGGGAGTTGACAAAACATAAGATATAAAATAATTTAAATTCGCATAATTCGCCCAGAATTCATCATTACCAATAATGAACTGCAAGTCTAAAATGCATAGAGCTTGACGGACGCTGACTACTAGTTAAGCTCAGATGGTTAGTGCAAGTAAAAATGAATATTATACTGAAGTCATTTATGTTTGGAATCTTTAGCATTTTGCGGATTGCTTAGCGTATCCAAATGCATTACTTTCAAAGAAAGCATGTACCACGCTGCAAGCTTGTTTGAATTGTGTTTTCATTAGCTAAACACAAATTGAAGCGACACGTTTTCTTGGGTCGAACCAGACAACAAAAGGAATAATGCCGAGCTATAAGAGTTGCATGTCTTAAAAACATAACACTTAAAACAAACATAAAAAGGCAACGTAAACGTATGTGGCAGAGAGTGAGAAAAATCAATATTAACTACTGTTTAAACATGGCTTACAAAAAATATAAACTGTCTATTGTTGTCCACAAACAGTGCCTGGCGGCACCGAAGACTATTCAACAATCGATCTGCATTCCTCAGAAAAAAAAATATCTACAACTACAGAACCTTGAGCCAAAAGCAGATATTTAATAAATTCAATTGCAACAGCTGTTACGAATTACCTACCTTTAGCTTTCACTTTTCTAACTGACAAAAAATTATCAGTATCCATTTTCACTTGCATCTACAAAATATTAGATCACTCACAGAAACATTATCTTTAAAACTCAAAATATAATTGAAATAAATTCTGAAAAATAAAATTTTTCATCCAATATGTGCAAAAGAAATTCACAGAAACCGAATAAGGTATTAATATTGTTCCTCTTTGCATTTGCTATTGTTCTGAAATTGGCCATAATTATTCTGGAATTCGTAGTTTGAACTTACCCGAACAAACTGACAAATATAAAATATGGAAGGAGAAGAAACCCCAATTTACCTGCAATGAAAGAAAGGTTGAAGAAGCTATTATTTCTGCTATGCTGTGTTTATATATATTTATTAAGTGAATGTTAAGTAAAGTAAAACACAAGACAATTCTTAAGCAACCTGTTCCTGTACAAAGTAGGCAGATACCTGTACGTGCAGAATGGGCACAGTATCTTTCAACGACCTTCTACACAACCTAAAAGGTGCGTGTGTCGCACTTGACATATTCGGTAACAAAGGGCGCTTATTGGTCTATTTCATATTTGTCCCTTAACTTTTGTTGACTTCTGGCGTCATCGCCGCTTTGCTTTGATATTGTAATGCTTGTCTTTTACAAGCACAAACATATTTTAGCTGCTGTGCACTACAAAATCACAGCAAATAATGGCAGCGTTAGCCCAAAAAAAAAATAAACAAAATATAGGTTGTTGGGTCGCTTATCATAGCCGATTCCAAATTGAAGTTTCTCAAATCCTCCGTTCATGTTTAAATGTCATTGACATATGGCTTGAAGTATGAAATCATTTTTTTTGCCGAATTTTATGGTCTAATGGCAAGCGTCAAAAGTTCAAGTAGTACTTTGAAGCTCTCAAACAATTATTAAATATTTTTAGGAAGAAAAAAAGAGTTTTTTTTATTGACATTAACTTGGACATTATCTTTTTACTCCGCAAATTAACTTGAATAAGATTACTGATAAACGCTGGAATCTTTTTGACCACCTTAATTAATGTAATATAATATCTTGTCCTACAAACTAATAGCTAAATGAAACATAAAAGTCAAATGCACAGCATTTTTGTGTGGCTTGTGGAATCTTAATTGAGTTTGATTAATGAAGAATTTGTACTGTATATTTGTATAATCTGTTAGGTAGGTTAGGAACTAAGAAGTCTGAACATGTCGCAAATTCCCAAACACTGTGCCAAAAACCAGCTTCACAGTGAAGGTCTACCTTTGCCAGGAATCGCAGCATCATTAATTACGAAAACCAATAAATGTATCGGACACCGTTTAAGTTAGGAAAGTCAGCCGCAGGCCGAAAATAAGTTGTCATCATTAGTTTCAGTTACGCATACAATTTCGTCATAGTAACCAAGCCTGGAATAAATTTGAAAAAGAGGGCCCCAGAAGAATACTTGCGTGTCAGATGGTTGAATGACAAGCACTAAAACAACGAAGGCATCTCAACTAATTTAATGTTTATGTTTTTAAACACATCTCAAAAACAACCCTTATTAAAAAAGCTCTGCCATTAATCATTATTGTATAAACATCAATTGGTATTTAAAGTGTAGCAAAAACAGCACGCAAGAATAGTAAACGTTAGTCCTGGGTAGAACGCCTTACACAATCAATGGGCCGCTCCGTCGAAAAGACGTAAAATTGAAAATTAGATTTTTCGTGAAAAAAATGATCAAGTATAGAAATGCAAGCCTTTTCAATCAGCCACTCAGGGAAAAGTACATACCTTGTATATTGCAGAATGCTTTGATATGTTATTGCTAACATAGTATAGTCAAGGGTGAAGAGATAAATACTATTCTACATATACATTTTTTCATTTCCAAAACCATATATTATCTCAAAGTTATGTCTTATTGTGGGTTGATTGGCTTTGTACAAAGAAGTCGTATCGTCCATGCCCTTCAAGACCGGTCGCTTGCGACCATTAATAATTTTTAGCCTCAGATGTATCTTTGACTTAATATTATCCAACTCTACATTTTATTTATAAACATATACATTGATAATTTATTTTATTCAAGTGTTCAATGTTTCCATTCGCATTGGTCCGTCATTGTTGTTTTTTTATTATTGGCTAATGTCTTTTATAATTTCCAATAATTCTAAGCTCTCCCTGTAAGCGTAATATGCATATAAAATCAAATTTTTTTTACACATATTCGGTAATGTTAATTTAAAGTTTAGATTCATTGTGGTTATGTGGCGGCTATGTTGCGCTTTCATGATGGCGCACACAAATTTTTAAGTTGTACTTTTTATGAAAAATGTCGATTTAAGAACCCACATTAATTGGGAGACTGCTCTGTGGAAATTATCAATTTATTTAATGCAATTTAGGGCAGCTAAGAGCGTCGAGTCAATTGATGCTCTTAGGCACAAAATCTCGCACGAATAAAAGATTCAGAAACAAAGGGTACACAAGTGGACAGACACAGTGGCGTGTGTAAATTGATTTCAGGGCACGCCTTTGCACCCAGCTAACAGTGTGAAATAACTCAAAAGTCGACATGATGGGGAGACAATCCCAAAAATATGTTTGGAACCAACATTGAGGGGTGCCACTGTTTCTGCTTTCAAAATGCATTCCCAGGCCAACAAATACACAACACACATTCTTGAGCTGGCAGCTTGGAGTGTTATGTGAGTCTGAAAATTTTGTTTGGATGGGTGATTAACATATGGTGAGGGCAACAACACACAAACACTTTGTTTCTGTTGCTTAGCTTATGTAGTCTTTTTGGAAAATTGTATATAACACTAAGTGAGGGGTGCGCTGTTTTATAACAGGCAAGACAAGTTTTAATTTTTCTATAAATAATAAGAAGTATTTTTACAACAAATTAAATTAATATATATATATATAATAAAGCGCAGACCGTGACGAATGATTCAGCCCATCTCTGAATCAGCCCAAGGAGTCATCGTCATTAATATTCGCTTATCACAGCTGCATGGTAACATATCAGACGCCACAGGAAGTTAGCCACAATGATCCTCGGTTCAGTTTTAATCTTTTCGTTCTGATAGCGGCTAATGTGGCACGCCCATATCATTTATGAGGCGTCGAATGGCTCACAACAAATATATAAACAGCCAGTGAAAATAGTGAGAAAGATTGTTGGCTGAATGGGAAAGCAATATCATCTCGCCAGCATTTGCTGATTGTAAGCAAGTGTCAATACAGCAGCCGCCATATGTTAACAGCCGGTTTGATTTTGATTTCGTAAGTGGGTCTATTAGTTGAGCGGGTGCGTCTGCAAAACAATTTGCTTTTATTAAAGTGGGCACAGTATTTCCATCCATCGCCTTTACTATGCGTCCATTTGTGATATTCAAAAATGAAAATCACAGCTCTCGCTCTTTTTCGCCTTTTTGCTGTGACATAATGAAAAAGGCATTATTGGAAAAAAGGTTCTTGCATAAATCGTTGACTGACCACAGTATTTATTGATTGCAATCTTTAATTTTCCGTGGTTGAAAAATATAGGTTTTCAGCCCCGATTTGAAGTTCTGCGCAAGGTATCTTCGAGTCGAACACCATCCCAAGCACATTCTTCAGTTCTATTTTATTTTTTAATTTCGACATGCTTATATACCATTTTTCATTTTAGCGCGCTTGCTCTCGATTTGTAATTAATATGTAAGTACTATGGACTTGATGTGTATGCCAGCCAAATAGTTTACTCCGCCTCACGTCGTGGCTTAATTACAGCCAGTTAGGCAGGTGATTAAAGAACTAGCATCGGAAACATGTTGACAACTGTCAACTGTTTTAACATTGAGCTGCTGTTCTAAACCACAGCACACAAATAAACGCATTTCCCTGTTTATGCCTCTGTCCCTCAGCACCCTAGTAAATAAGGACTGTCAGATGAGCAGGGCCACTGTCGCCGCTATGTCTAAACATGAAAAACAACCCCGTAGGTCCCCTTCTTATGCGTCTGCCATTAAACCAGGCAGTAAGCCCCTCGCTTACCATTCAAAGTACGACGCATTTACTTCTTGATAAATAATGTACACGATATATATACATTTATATATTATGGGGTCGTACGTATGCGTACCATTTGGGTTTGTTTTATGATGCAAATTAGACAAAATGGCAAGTGTGCCAAATTTAAAATAAAAATTCTACATTTTTAAAGAGAAAAAAGTTTATTATAGAAGGCTGTTACGTGTTGTTTCTTTTTTCCCATCTCTTGCGCAAACATTTGCACAAGACGCTTGCACAAGTGTTGTTTGCGCAGAGAAATAAAAAACAATTTGTATTTATTTACAATTTACATAAAAATAAAACAATAACTGTGCAATTGGCTGTACAATAAAATTGTCTATTTGTACATTTTTGTTTCTCTGTCTACGTTTTTCGCTTAAACGACTCGTATATACATATATTCACATACGTATGTATACGGTTGCCTGTGTAACCAGCACGTGGCGCCTCAAAATGTGCAAATTAGTTGTCAAACCGAGTCCGGTGTGAATATTTGTTAATTGAAAAGGATTAGTTACTGCCACAAGAATGCTAATACATCGTAGCAGTAAGTTCTCTGCACATTTTGGGCCAAATAATAAATATTTTTAGTGTATAATAGGGAGAAAAGAGATAAGCAGAATCGAACGAGAAGTCAAAGATTCCATAAAAAATTGACTGTAACACAACAACATAGAAAAGGATTCATTAGCTTCATATGCACACATGTATGTATGTATTCTATGACTAACTGATAAGAAAAATTACTCGAGGAAATGAGCAGCAAACCACTTAGCACACGCGTACACAACCAAACCCATATCCGCCTTGGTTAGCAAAAAAAAAAAAAAACAATCTCTGAGAAAAAAACACAACTGTAATTAATACGAAACATATTCACTCATTACCAGGAGACTTTATCAACGAACCCAAATCCTTGAGCACGAAAAGAACATGAGGACAAACCACAATCGTTGACGGTGACTGCTGACTACTGATAAAAGCGATTCTCTCATCCCACCAGATATACATACCTTCTGCATCTGTTTTTATCCAGAAGAAACATACTAACGTAGCTGAATGCTCCGCATAATAAGGCGTGGGAGCTGTCAACTTGATTTATGACTCTAATAAATACAAGTTTATCGTCTAGCAACCGAGCATACATAATTGTACAACCAATTAGGAACGCATATAATTCAAACTTAAAGCATTAATTTAAAGAAATATTTTAGCAAAAAATCGCATGTACACACATGTATATTTCTAGGATTTAGCTGAATCTCGAGGCTCGACTTGGCAGCTATAAATTCCTACCTTTTCAAAATCAAAAGGATGCTTGTATGAGAGAAGTAAGAATCAATATTAGAAGTGTTAGCTGTGTGTCCTTGTGTTTAGCTTAGCACTGGTACTAGATGACAGTTGCTGCAGCTCCCAACGGCCACTTTTGCATATGAGCGGTAATTGCAATTCAGTTTTGTGCAATTTCTGAGTTAACAGTATGGAACTGAACCATGTCCATATTGAACTTGAGATTCGTTTTAATTCAGTAGTAGGTTGAATATTGAGCTTTTGGTGTAGCATAAGGGCTGTTGATCCGTGTGGGAATTGTATGTCGCCCCAACAACTGTACAAAAGCGCGAAGTTTTAAGTTGTGCCAGTGCTGGTGCTTTTGCTGTTTTTAACTGCTCTTAAGTTTGTTAACTCAAACACATACCATTGCAAAAAACGGACCAATGTGGCGTAATGCTTTTGGTTTAATTTGCAACCCAGTTAATGAGTAACACAAATGCACATACGCACCTCAAATCTGCAAATAAGTATGTACACACATGTTTCAGCATATGCATAAAACGGAACACTGCTACGTTCACAATAACTGCCTAGGCATCCACACAACTATAAAAGACAGGTCCCATACGCACAAGCACACGAACACATTCAGATAGTGTATATATGAGTGTGCATATTTGATGATTAATTGCAGCCAACATGATAAATGATTAGGGGTGATAAGAGTAGCAACGGCAAGCGCCACTCAAAGAAGTATATAGAAGCTAAGGGTAGGTAGTAGCACGCGTGTTTGGAACTATCTCGGGTATCTGGTTTGCTTCTAAGATGTCGTAGCAGTGGCAATTCAGACTGCTGAGTTTAGCTGCCTTGCAAGTATTTAAGGCGCACAGGCGCATAGCCCTCACGTTTTGGGCCACGTTGAGAATATTTTTCGCAATTGCACGTATTTGGGATTGCCTTTTCTTTGTATTTGTTGGTTTGGGTTGCCTCTGATGTTCAAATAAAAAAAAAAAGTTGCCTCGTATTCGTTAGGAACCAAAGGACTGCTCGACATCCAAGAAGGAATTCGTCGGCGACGTGTTAGTCAATGATGTGGGTGCTGAAGTTGTTGCTGCCTTTAGCTTATTATCTTTACGCTTATATGTGTGTGTCACATAATATGTGGGCATCTGTCTTCATGAATTTAACATTTCCAAAGCCCAGCATTTTTCTCTCCCTTATTTAAGTTTCTTCCTCTTTTTTTTTTTTTCTAAATTGGTACGTGCTATTTTGAGTTTGTTACATTTTTGGTGTGTAAAAAGTTAACTGCTGATTGCATATTGTGTGTAAGGATGGATGGGGATAGGATGTCACAACCAATCGCAGACTGATTTCGACACTTGTCTGCGCCAAAATGGAAAATAAAAGAACATCGAAATGAATTTATAATAAAATAAGGCTACACAACTCACGAGATATTTCTAAACGTTCACGGTGAAGCAGAATTTTCTTACAAGTTGTTGGCATATATTTAAATTATTCCCTAATGCGATGTTTTCTTGGATGCATGTGTGAACAAAGCATAATTTTACAGTTACACAAATAGGTGCGGATGTTTCTTTGCATACAGATAATGATACATATTTAGCTTATATTGTTTATCTTTGCCACAGTTAAAACAACTGCCAGCTGTCTAATTGCAGACAAGTGTCCGAGACAAATAGCTGCGTCCAAATATCGCAGCGTACATATCACAAACAATTTGAATAGAATACAAACACAGCAAACGCACCAAACGGAAGTACTCGGAAGTCAACGGGAAATAAGCAAAACATCCGTCGTATGCAGTATATTAATTACAAAGCGATTCCTTTTGGTGAAAATTGCTTCAAATGCTTTTAATTTTATTTTAATTTCCAAATATTACCAAGCGGGAGAAAAATGCATTTAACTTTGTTGCATTATTTACCTGCGTAGCAATTACGGATAGGATGCATGTAAGCATATGAAGTATACACAATCATGCACATAGTCTAGATTCATATTTCAACTTAGACTCGAGAAAAGAATGTTCAAAATTTTTCGAAAGTGTTTTCAGCAGTTTTCAACGCATCGAATTGTTTAAAAATAGTTGTGAATTCAATGAGGCATCTGAAAATAATTAAAATAAATTTTATAATCAAATAAAATGTTTGAACTATGTTACGAATGTGCTATATAGAATGTAAACAAATTCAGGAAAAGAAATGTGGTACGTTGTTTAAATACCAAAATTTAAAAGCTTAACTTTTTTCTAAGATATACAACAGTGAGCGCTGGTGGAAGGCATTAAACAGTATCTGCCTTATCTCTTTGCATGCCAATGAATTACGACTAGTGTTTGACATAGCCCACAAACGGTCAAGCAATTTTTTTATGCGTCACATGATGATAAGGCAGTCAACTTAACATTTTTGCAAAACAAAAATAAATATAAATGCAAACAAAAATAAATATAACAAGCCGAACCGCCAAGTCAGCTGTGGCTTCTGATAATTCAAAGTTTTGGTGATCGGCTTTATCACAGCAGGGATAAATGTTAAGAGCGAAGTTAAATTCATACATTAGCACAGTAATTCATACGTACATATATAAATGTGTATGTGTGTACATACATATTTTTTTTATATTTACATATAATTCAATATTTGCCAAATGCTTATGCACCTACGTATAATACACATGCGTAATTGTATATATACTCAAATGATAACCGACAGCGGCGGCGTCTGTTTATTTATGATCTATCTATCTATTATCTATTTTTTTAATGATTTAATTTTTTGCATATTGTTGAAATATTTGTATAAAGCAAATGCATTGACTTATATAAATATTGTTTATACATATTATGCATATAATATTTCTGTGCCGTATACACTGCTTTAATTTTTTTTTTCATTTAAAGTAATGGCGTAATCATAATTAATGTTATTTTAAACTCACCCACAAGTAGAAACAATTGCTCAACATATAATTCCCCCCGTAAAGACCTTCAAAACCAAAGATAAAATAGCTGCTCCTAAGGCATTAAATTTAGGTATGTATATAAATTATTAGCACATGTAGGTTTGACGTCAATTATAAAAATATAGGAAAATCTCACGTATAATAGACACTTATGCATTACATTTATACGGCGAGCTTCTATAATTTGCAATTTGCTTAAGCAAATATTTGTATATGGAGATTAACGAGTCTCGCTAAAACATATACTTTGAAATCGTTTCGATTTTTTGCTCTTAATATTGCAATGCTTATAGTTATCAAAAAACTGTATTTAGTATGGGACACACGATTGTCAGGAAAATAATAATAAATAACAATATAATAATCCTTTTTATTTTACATCTTCACTCACCTGTTGCCATTGATCCTCAATCGATGGCTGCGATGAGAAATAGCCAGTTGTGCAAATGCGCTCCAGTTCGTTGAATATATTCCCACTCGGTAAAATATCCATCTCGAGATCGTCGTCCTCAGTGGAAAAAAACTCCAAAGACTCCGTGATGAAGCCGTCCTGGTTTCTCTTTAGGGTACAAAATAAAACCAATATTGAGTACGCTATCGCGCTGACTCTGCGACTTTCTGTCGTTAATTATAAACGACGACAAATTCTTTTGCAATTTTTTGATTCGCACTCGATGCTAAATATATATATTTTGAATATTTTGATTTAAATATTGATTTGATTAGAGGTATTTCTGCATGACAATTGGCTTGGCTTTTACTTGAGCTACACTTGACAGCATCTTAACACACGCACATACAAAAAGATAATGATACAGATAACAAATATTTTGACACCTATTAATTTTGTATTGAGGTTTTTTGTATTTTTTTATAATTATTTTAGCAAATTTTTGCACATCATTTTTCTGGAATATTAAAGCGAAAACTTTTTTCAAATTTATTTGTGCTATTTTTTAATACATTTTTTAATTGCACACAATTTTGAATGGGTATTCCACAGTTGCAGTTGCTTGGAGCTGTAATATAAAAAAGACAATAATTATAATAAGTATTATTATTAATGATTAATATGCAGATAATATAAGGAATTGAAAAAAAGTGTTAATTCTCTCAATCATATCTATTTAATATCTAACTTAAAAAGAAAACACAATTTGTTTCTAGAATATACATTTTTCTGTGTGTAAAAACCAAGTAAACGAAACCAATAGTCATTTTCCCTTCCAATGAATTACCCTTGCATAAATTGTATGAGAATACTGTTAACATACATATATACATATGTATAGCCCACGAATAAGCATGAACCAAAATATTAAAGTGTACAGTGTTTTTTTTTTTTTAAGTTATAGTTTTTCATAGCTATTTAGTTTTATAGTATAGTTTATATAGTTATAGTTTTACCTATGCTCAACAGTTTTCACTATCATAACCAAATTTTAGGTCAGTAACCCCATTGACTGGCATACGCATACATACATGTTGGGACTGTCGCGTTGCGGCTCAAATTATTAGTGTTGTCGTCAACAGTACGGAGCACCAGGCACCGGCCTGAAACCCTGAAAGGTATCTGCTGGTTTATTAGCCTGGATCGAGTCGTTTCGGTTTTGGTTTTGGTTTCGAGTTTGGGTTCGAGTTCGGCCTCTTCTATATGTTGTATTTTACTTTAATTTCTAAGCGCTTTGTTCGTTTCTCCCTAGCTGAGCAACAAAATACGGCAACATTCGTGGCTCGTTTTGTTGTCGACTTTTTTTTTACCTGTTTTTGTTCGCTCTTTTATAACGTATCTCTCTTTTTTTCTCGTGTTAACTGAAAAAGAACGAACGCGCAGTTGAAGTGGCTAGCAACCGTTTGAGTTGATTTTAGTACAGTTTTGTGTTTTTATTTTGTGTCTGGTTTTGTTTTTTTTTTGAACTACAGCGCATGGCTTACAACGCCGAACGACTCTGGGCCTGGTCACTCAATTTGGGCATGGAACTTAAGATGCATTTTATGATCGAAAAGCAGATTTATTTACTGTCGTTGCTTTTTAAATTTTGTGAAAACTTGGGTAACCGTCGCTCTAATTTACACATTCTCCGGGTGAGTGCCCTCCAAAATCAAAAGTACATTTTTTTTTCATATTTTCCTCAATTTTGTTTGATACTAAAAAAAAAAAAAAAAAAAAAAAAATATTTTGAAAATATAAGGCTACTACGTTTAGTTTTTGGGCCCATTCATAAGACTCGTCTTGCCATGTAGGCCCTGTGCATTCGCCTTGTTGGTGGGCAGCTGATAACCCACTTTCAGTTTTCTTCAGCGAAATCAAAGAAAGGTATTCGTCGCCTATTAACTTTTCAGATGAAGGGTTTCAACACAAACAATAACTATTTCTATAACTACTTACAACTTAACAAACATTTAAATTATCATACCCACGCGTTAGCACCAAAGTATTTATTGCCCACATGTTTTAAACTTGCACGCAGACTTTTACACAGGTTTTCCAACAGACACGCATACACAAACACTCACAAATGCAGCCTCACACGCATTTCGATGCTCTTCTCGTATACCCTTCAATCAGCAACTTAACATGAAAAATAGCGGCGCGACGGAGGCAGGGTTACGCTCACGTCCGCTTGCAGCCTACGTGTGTTTTAATATACTTCTCCTCTTGCTGCTGATGCAGCTTTGGCTATTATGATTGAGCAACAGTAAGTATCGTCAGCGACGTAGCAATTTTCACGAACCTGGCCCTTATTATACCCTTTGCACCTTTAACTTTACTCATTTTAATATAAAGGGTGTTATTTTAATAGCACAGTCCGACAGTGGTAAACGTGATCTTGACGGCATATCCAACCATATTAGGTCTTCCCAACGACAACAACAGCATTAACACCATTTACACGAAATTTGTTCTCTGAGCTTGATTTGTATGGTATGCCACTGCTATGCCCACTTGCATTTGGACTCTCCTTATTTCTCCTTATTTCCCTATGCATTTAAATTTTTTTTATATGTTGTTCGCTCCAATATAACTCTTTCACATTGTTTCACCGCTGCGTAATATTTCCTGCTCAGCTCATTTTTACCCTGGGGCAATCCCGTGCTGTCCTCCCCCACACAACATACATATCAACACTTTGTTCATTTCACACGTGAATTGCCTTAAAATAAAAAAAGAAAACTAATGGAAGCAAATATTCATTGCTGCCTATTTTTACGGACCTTTTGCTTGTTGCTGACTGCCTGTTTGTTTGTTTGTATTGCATTTTTAGTGGAATTTTTCCAAAGATAAACCATCCAACCCATAATACAAATCTTATAACCATCGCAATGTAAAATATCGGCTATAGAATATTATATTCCAATGCTATCTCTTAACGCGGAGTATTTTCTCCAGTATTTTCTGACTTGAAATGATACCATTCATTGCTGAAAATGTGTTTAACCGCTCTAAAGCCAAATTCTTTTAAAGTATTATTATATTCGATGTGAATATACATATCTTAAAATTTTGAAATTGTCTACACAAAAGATATTCAAGAAGTGTGTATTCTGTCTGCAACATGTAGAGCCTAAGACTACCCGGACGTATGTATATATATGTATACATTGTATAAGTATCTTTCGCGTCATTTATTTGTAGTTGCCAAATTGTGTGTGTTTATAAACAAAAGGTTATTTGTTTTCAATTTTATTTTTGGTACAGTCAAATAATATTAATAAAGACCACACGTTAAATTAGGCGATAGTTGCTGAATTTGGTTTGCGACCAGCGAATTATATTGGTATTGTTCTTGCTACTGTTCTCGGAAAATACACCGTTTAAATGTTATTAATAGTACCCAATCTGCATTATAGCCTATAGCGCACGCTTGACAAATCGAACTGTAATTTTACAAGCAGGTGCAAATTACTAGGAGTGCAATATTGGTGTCAGTATCTATATCAGAATATACTTGTAGTACCAGGAACCTCTGATATTATTTGTTATTTATTTTTGATTGAATGTAAAAAGAAACCGCCTGCAAGTTGAGCCCAACACAAGCAACGGTTGATATAATCATAAAACAAATGTGGCACTTGTTTTGCCAGATATACCCCATAAGCATTGTATATAAGCATATAAGAATATTATATATACATATGTACTTATTTATTTTACTGCGCTTCAACAGCCGCACAAAAATTGAAAAGAAAAAAACTGCTGGTGGCATGAATCAACCGCATTTTATATTTTCTGCCTTCGCTACGTGATTTAATATTAGCAAACTACCGAGTAGTTCATGCAAATTGCAAAGTTTTTTTTTCTTACAATAATGAAACAACAATAACAGCTTGAGAAGTTAGTTATGGTTGTATGGCAAATGATTAAACGCTGGGTCTGAGGCTCCTAATATTTTTAGCGTGAGTTTCGCGGTCTATCCGCTGAGTCACTGTGCGGTGGTGGGAGGTTGTAAGCACTGCTGATGGAAAGAGATGCAAACACTAATGCATGCTCAGCTCTTTAACCAGTAAATGTGCCTTAAATTTGTACTCTTTCCATGAGATTTAGTTTTGCGTACCTCTTGAAGTTGTTGTTATGGTAGTCGTTGCTGCTGCAACACTTGTTACTTTGACGCACTTTTGCGCAAAACTTGTTTGCACACAAATACACTGCGGCACACACACACATCAAGGAGACGAAGATTTGACACAGCGAATGCCGAATGCCGACAAACAACAACAAACTCCGCGAATCGTTTACACTGCAGACTTTAAGCGAGGAAATGGCGATAAGAATTTAGTTTGCGTTAACTTTGCAATTATTATTTATCCATTTTGCCTTGCGATCCAAGTGTCGACGAATTTTTCGCTATTTATGTGATTTTCTATTTACACTGCAAACGTTTTCACTTTTTATTTGCTTTTTACTGGTGTTACTCTTCTACAATGATAGTTGCATGTATCACCGTATAGTCATAGCTGTTAAAATTGTCGTTGTTGCTGTCTGTTTTATCAAAACATGTTGTCGTTCACTTATTTCTTATCAAAACTTTGTTTACACCACGCACACAAATAACCCATACGGAGCGACGCATTAAATCCGCTATAAGTATAAAGCACTGGCTATTTTCCGATCTTCACGTTTCTAGCAACTGCACAAGTGTATTTCGTTTTGTATGCACTTGCTGCTTGATGAAAAAGACGCTGCTGCTACTGTTGCGGCGACGGATGCGGCTGCTGTTGTTTGTGATAACTGCGCTTGCGATTCCGACGCACGCTGAACCGTTAACGTAACCGGTAAAAATTAGACTGTTGCTGCTGTTACTCTCAGAGAACCACAAGTGCAAGTTAAGCGACTATTAACAGTGGCATGTTAAGAACAGAGAGTCAATCTGTAAGTTAGCAGAGCACATAAGGCGCTCAGAGACTACAATTGTACTCTTGGTCTCTCTACTGCGACGTACGTAGCAGTGAGCAAACTCACCACAGCAGCGAATTTAATGTCGGACGTAATCGTCAGAAATAAAAATTCAAGAGTGAATACAAGCGAAGTGGTGAAATTGATAACAGTCAGTTAATATTAACATTCGCTGCTAAAAAAATTGTGCGTTATACATACAAATGGGACCGCTGAAAAAAACATAGCAGACTATGCTTTCATTCTTGATCATCTTAAACATCAAAGTCGATCTAGCCTTGTTTAAATCTGGCTACTTAGTTGAAATATGCTAAGGACTTCGTGTACAGCGCTCTTTCGTGTACAGCTTTTTTTGCATTAATCAGAACAACAAATGAATAAAACCTAATAAAATATCATCCACCAACAATACGCAATTAACCTAACACAACCAATCCACATAAATTTAATTATTGATAAACATATATGGTTTACGACGGGAACTGTATGGCCATGTGGGCTACGCACTGTCGTACATATCCTACACTCTCCAAAAACGATGACAAGCACAATGTTGAGACAAATGGCAGTTGGAATTATTGCAAATAAACTATACGTGCATTGACGATTTGACATATTGTTGTTGTGCCCTTCTCGGCGGAAGTCGCACAAATCCGTAAATGGCACAAATTATGGCATGCCAAAGCGCGCAGCCATAGCTTCAACCCAAGAGCCATGTAAGGAACACATCGGCGTGCAGAATTGTCTATTATCGGAAACGTGCAGCCGAGTTCCTATGCCTTATAACACGAGACCGGTCAAAATATTTATGAAGATATTTGTAACATATGCGATAACGGTTTTCCTCTCACTTTGCCGGTGACTTAATATGAACCACACTAACCTGACATTCTTCCGATCGAATGCCGATGGCCAAAATAAGAAATAAAATAAAAGTTATATTAATATAAAGATGGGCTACGTGAAAATCCACTTGCCTTTTAAATTAAAAGGTTTTGTTTCACATTTGTATATAAAGAAATTCAACTGCGCTTAAATAAAGATTTAGCCGTTAAAGAAATTAAAAATTCCAGGAAAAAAAAATAAAAAGGAATGTTTCAGTCGGAGTTGAATGATTTTCCGATTTTGTGCGACTTTCGGCACTAATTCGATAAATATATTTATAAGACTTTGGGAATATCGATTTTCGTGTTATATATTTCCCTTGCTTCTAGAACATTTAGACACTATATCTAGCTACGATTGAGACCAGAAAATAAATGTGTTTACAACAGACAACTGCATCCCTTTTCAGGCAAAATCAAAGGCCCAAAAGAATAAGATAATTGAAGTCTACATTTTTTAATAAAGAAGATCATTTGTTTGTAGGCAATTGATTAAAATAACGGGCATGCCATTTTGATAGAAATCAAACATTTCTACAATAATTAAACTAGTTGCAGGATGTCTCATTACCTACCTATTTATTTTTTTGTTCTAAAGCTGGTCTTACGGACAAAGCGAAAAACTTTTTATGCATGTAAAGTAGCACACAAATGGACGGAAACTTTTGCATGCCAGGGACTCATCGTAGAGCGAGAGGTACAAGGAAAAAACGGCTAGCGTTAATACCATACCTTTCAATTTATTTATAATTTACGTGGTAATATTTTTGGACCAAAAAATAAAGCAAAGACCAAAAGGGAATAGATGAAAGCATAATACATCCAAGGGGAAGGCGGAAAGTGTAAAAATGGCAGAGGCAAGTGGCAACATAGCACATAGCACAAACAACAGGCAGATCACAACGGCAACGAGACGCATATGAATTGGAAACTAATCGTGGAATCTATAAAGAGCATAATTATTTTGCATCTCACAATAATCATTATGGCTATGTGCGCATAAAGTAGGCGAGGGAAAGAAAAATAAATAGAAATATGACCGGGAACAGTTTCAAATTTATTTACATATATGTTTATGTATTTGGTGGAACGTAAAGATATTATGAATCCTTTTATTCTGTATAGCTTACAACTTTTTGTTTTAGTATTAAATGTATTGAGAAACATCACTCACTAGCAAGACACTATGATGACCTTGGTTAAATTGAAATTATGAGGCCATGCACCCCAAAATTGTTTAAAATGGGAGACAAAGTCCCTGGATGCTAACCGGGGGTAACCAATGACTAAATGCCAATACCTTATAAGTTTTAAATATTTAAATATTAATTTTTGATGTTGCTGTATATTTTATATCAATGCACCATGTCGATACATGCAACCCAACCCCCTCATTTAATACCGAGACTCTTTTTTATATTTACTCAAAATTTAGAGTCTTAATTACTTTTAATGGCCATTAATTTATTACGTTTGCAATGCTCACACTCAGGGTGTTCTTTCGCCGTTGTTTGATGTTTGTTGTTGAAGCCCCTTCTGCTAGTAAGCCTGTAAGTCATATCCCCTAAAAGAGAATACTCAACATGAGCGTTTGCTAAAAGTTACACTTTCTTCTGTCTTCACTTATATATTTCAATTAAAGTAGGAATTCAAGTCTATAAACAAGAAATATCTCTATCTCTTTAAAATGTCAAACCAACCTGCTTTTAATTGCGTGTAGTTAAATGTCGCGAACACAAGCGAACAAAATTTAAAGACAACACATGCTGAGGACAGCAAAACAGTTTGCAACACCTAAGGACAGTAGGTGCGTGACTTTGGCAGCTCTGGTAACCCTGATAGCAGAATTAGGAAGTTAGCTATGTGACAACTATTGGGTCATTATTTTGCGATTTTGTTATTCGAGCTGCAAAAAATTTCAACAGTCGACATGTCCAAAAATGCAGTAAAGAAACGATGAATAAGAATGGAAAGGTCAAATGGAATTTTAATGATATGAAATAAGAAGAAGCGTGCCACCTATCAGGATATTGTTAGGTAGATGAAATGCCCCCATCGTAGCACAACCGGCACTTGAAGTTCACTGCATGCTTATTTTTCACTCATTCAATATATTTTGGCTTACGGCGCAGGCGGAGTATCACGAAGAGAGAATTATAGAGAAGAGCGCGTGCTAAAACCGGCAAAGAAGTTAGAGGATAGAATGTACACAAAACAGTTTTACGAACCTTTCAAACTGAAATCAGCCCACCGAAAATACCAGATATAAAACGTTGCTTGATTTTCATAGCGTACATCACGTGTTTGGAGGCTCAAAATTATAAACAAAAAAAAAAAACAGCTCAGCAGCTATGCACACTCACTTCTACAAACTGCTGGGCCCACATTGTTTGATTACGGCGCCTGTTGGTATGCAACACAGTGTATGTGGGCTTAGCTTGTTTGTTTGCATGTGTTGATTGGCCAACTGAATGCAACGCACAGCGCAATGACCTGACCCGACGTATTCAAACGCTGACTCGTTTCTGTTTAGTGTAAACTCTGGTCGATACCTGATGACGACAGAAACACGAGAGGAGGTAATCCACGAATGTTTTTACAGATGCTGGCCATTGCCGATGACGTTGTTGGCAACTCGTTATATTTTGGCTCGAGTTGGACACTCGCAGTCACTCTACTTCGCTCTCCTTTTTGCGGGAGCTTAATTCACCGCAAAATCCTCGATATGAGCAGCTAAATTACGAGTTCCTTCCTTAATTGCAAACAGGAAGAAGCAGGAGACATTTTCGAGTTGAGTTGCTGTTGCAAGTACTCTTTCAAAATATCTTGTATAACAGTCAATGTCTCTTTAGCATATCTCTTTGAAAACTCTCTTAAATGTTTGCGATTTTTTATGGTACACACCGCGAGTACAGGTGACGTCACCTGCATGTTGACGCACACGCCGGTAGTGTAAACAAAACATAAAATATATCAATGGGTGAGTGAATTGTGGATAAAACAATAAGGACGGGTATGTGTATGTTATTCTGGCGGGCTTGATGAATGAAAATTTTGACAATGTTACGCTTGTTACTGGCTTTTTACTATGTGTATTACAAGCTACAGATTAGAATATATTTTATCAATCGTCCTAATATTTGAGAAAACTTGGCTATGTTCGAAAATTCAGATGAATCATATAAGTTTCCTTTTGTGTTTCAATACGCAAGTTTATATAATGCTTTATCATGATATCATAATATATACCTATATATATATAAGTCGAAAATATATATATAGAGGGTATACACGGGGCTTTGCTTGTGGTACGTAAAAAATAAATTCTCTAAAGATTTTTGAGAATCAATAAGTACTTAGGTAGAGCTTCCTAAAACAAGAATAATATTACCAGACTTAGATGTCAAATTGATCTAGAGGCCTAGCAATGAACAATGACCTAATCCTCGTGTCTATATAGTATATTTAAGTTTCCTATTTCCACATGAATTTTGGTTATCTAAAGAGTCAAGCCATGAACAAAAAGCCAAAGCTTATAAAAATCAGATGCGCTTTGACCGAGTTATGAAGGTGGGAAATTTTGATGTACAACATAAAAGGATATTTGAAAGTATTATTTTGACATGAATTTCGACCAAAAATAATGTTGCCAGATTTTGATACCAAATTGATTAAGAGGCAAAACCATGATAAAAAAGCTAAACTTTATGAAAACCGGTTAAGTTTTGACCAAGTTATGGGGTGGAAGTGTTGACCTATTTCTATATAGGATGATTTAGGGTAAAATTTTCATATGAATTTTGACTCAAAACAGTGTTTTCATACTTAGATGCCGAATTGATCTAGAGGACAAACCATGACTAAAAAGCCAAACCTTATAAAAATCGGTTCAGTTTTGACGAAGTTATGGGGTGTTATATGCTGACCTATGTCTATATTGGATATTTGAGGGTACAATTTTCACATGAATTTTGACTTAAAATAGTGTTGCCAGATTTAAACGCCGAATTGATCTAGATGCCCAATAATGAACAAAAAGCCAAACCTTATAAAAATCGGTTCAGTTTTGACGAAGTTATGGGGTGTTATATGCTGGCCTATGTCTATATAGCATATTTGAGGACACAATTTTCATATGAGTTTTCACCAAAAAAAGTTTATCCAGATTTAAATGCCGAATTGATCTAGATGCCCAATCATGAACAAAAAGCCAAACCTTTTGAAAATCGGTTGAGTTTTGACCGAGTTATGGGGTGGGGAACCTTGCCCTATGTCTAAATAGGGTATTTGAGGTTACAATTTTCATATGAATTTTGACTCAAAATAGTGTTTCCAGACTTGGATGCCAAATTGATATAGAGGCCAAACCATGAACAAAAAGCCAAACCTTATAGAAATCGGTTGAGTTTTGACCGAGTTATGGAGTCGGAAACGTTGAGCCACGTCTATATAGGATATTTGAGGGTACAATTTTCATATGAATTTTGACTAAAAATAGTGTTGCCAGATTTAATCGCCAAATTAATCTAGAGGACAAACCATGAACAAAAAGCCAAAGCTTATAAAAATCGGTTGAGTTTTGACCGAGTTATGAGGTCGGAAACGTTGACCTATGTCTATATAGGATTTTGAGGGTACAATTTTCATATGAATTTTGACGCAAAATAGTGTTTTCAGACTAAGATGCCGAATTGATCTAGAGGACATGAACAAAAAGCCAAACCTTATGAAAATCGGTTGAGTTTTGACCGAGTTGTGGGGGAAATTTGTTGACCTATGTCTATATAGGATAATTGAGGGTACAAATTTCACATGAATTTTGAGTTTCTACCAAGTGCTCTTCTCCTCGATTCTCAAGAATTCAACTAGGCTTTGCAGGCTTTCATGATGAGCTAGTAGAGTAGTACGTTTTTTTTTTTTTGGTAGAAATGTTTTTGTTTTTTTTTGGCGTGCATGTATAAATGTTTGTGTCTATTTTTTGTTGTTAGCGTGTATGTATGTATAAATGTATGTATGTATGTATGTTTGTATGTATGTATGTACGTATGTATGTATGTATGTTTGTATGTATGTATGTATGTATGTATGTATGTATGTATGTATGTATGTGTGTGTGTATGTATGTGTGTATGTGTGTGTTTGCATATAAACATACAAACATGCAGACAAATATATACAAGCATTTCATTCATACATACAGTATGTCAATAAAGTGTTTTTACTAACAAAAAAAAACTAATTTTTTGGGTTTAGTTGAAAATAAATGTACCTAAAAGTGAGAATTTTTTTTCAATTCTAATTTATTTCGATTCTATATTTTTCCTAGAACTTAATGGCAAAAAGAATTGTTAAATAACATTACCCAAACATTTTATAAAATTAAAAAACTAAAAACATTCAAATTTTATGCTGTCAATAAAGTGTTTTTACACGAAACTTTATTACTAAATAACAATGTTAAAAAAACAGGAATATTTTTTTTTAATACTTTGTGTGGCTGCCATTAGCGTCACATACAGCCTGCAATCGCCGTTTCATTGAAACAATAAGGTTTTGTATGTATGTTTCTGGAATCTTCTGCCATTCTTCCAGTACAGCAGCTTTTAAATCAGTTTTTGATTTTGGACTCCGCTTTGCGACTTTTTTTTTCAAATATGACCACACATTTTCTATTGGATTCATATCTGGACTTTGTGGTGGAGTGTCTAACACCTTTCCACAGTTGTACAACAGCCAAACTCTTACCATATGAGCTTTATGCTTCGGGTCATTGTCCTGGTAAAATTTAAAAATTGGCTTATTGTCCTCATAGAATCCAAATTTCTGTGCACTACTGACGAGATGTGTCTGTAAAATGCTCAGATATTGTCTAGCATCCATGGTATTCTCAATGAAGGTCAAATCTCCTACACCCTTGCTCGAAATACACCCCCACACCATCACTGATAGTTTTCCGAATTTAACGGTTGGAATAATATTGCGGTTTTCCAACGCTGTTAGTGGCTTTCTCCAGACTCTGGATGGCCCATCGTTGTAGAATAGCATCATCTTGCTTTCGTCACAGAATATGACGTTACTCCAAAAATCGTTCGAACTATTTACATGGACTTGAGCGAACGATAGCCGCTTCAAAATATTCGCCGCCGATAGTAGAGGTTTTTTCCTGGCAACTCGTGATGTGTAGTCATTGGAATTCAGTAATTTTCGGACAGTTTCATGTAACACATCAACACCACTTTCTTCCTTGAACTCCTGAGCAATATCCCTAAGCGAAATTTGTGGATTTTTCTCAATTTTTCTCAGAATTTTTCGCTTATCTCTGTCAGAAATTTTGCAGGGTCGACCACATACTGGCTTTGCCTCTAGCCTATCTTCCTTATTGGCTCTGTTTAATATGTTGTATATCGTTGCTTTTGATAAATTAAACATATCAGCCAGTTCCGAGACTTGACGTCCCATCTGATGGTTATAATACACCAGCTGAGCGACTTCAAAAGTTGTTCTTTTTCCTGGCATTTTATTTTTCATAAAATTAAAGCAAAACGTTATAAATTGCAATAGAAAATGACAAGAAAAGTCGAAGACACAAGAGAAGCCAAAACGCATGGGCCCAAATCTAACGGGATCACCCAAAAGAGAACGGCAAAACAATTTACCGTAGCTGTAAAAACACTTTATTGACAGCATAAAATGTGAATGTTTTTAGTTTTTTAATTTTATAAAATGTTTGGGTAATGTTATTTAACAATTCTTTTTGCCATTAAGTTCTAGGAGAAATATAGAATCGAAATAAATTATAATTGAAAAAAAATTCTCACTTTTAGGTACATTTATTTTCAACTAAACCCAAAAAATTAGTTTTTTTTTGTTAGTAAAAACACTTTATTGACATACTGTATGTATATATGTATACATGCTACATATATATACACATGTGTGCATGCATATATTTATACATATATGCAAAAATGCATGCATACATATGTACATGCATGTATATATGCTTATCTATGAACATATGAATGTATGTATGTATGTATGTGTGCATATATATAAGTATTCGGATATTCATTCATACATGTACGCATGCATAACATAAGATAACTATAGTGAAAGTTTCAGCTTCCTAACTCTTACGGTATGAGCTGTGCGTTAATCACCAATCAGTCAGTAAGTTAGTGAATCAGCATATGTAAATATATATAATATATATATATATATATATATATATATATATATATATATATATTTAGCTATAAAACTGTTTGTGTCTATATATACTTATATAGAATATATATGTACAATATTTTAACAAAATTTAAGTTTAGAAGCGTTAATCTAAAAAATAATTTGTGAATGATGGTCATTCGCTGCTGAGAGATGGCAATGCTTCTCTGTGAAATCGACATAGAAATTAACTTTTCTACAACAATTTTAAGAATGGACAAATGTTTGTGGGAGGGATTCCACACTTCATGAAGAGTAAATAGCTATTGAAAGCAATTGACAGGCAAGTCAAGAAATGGCAGCATCGCATTTAATTTGAATTCTTTGTATTTTAGGCACAAAGTCAAACGCATATTACCATCATGAATTAAGTTTTTTGACAAGAATCCGGTTGAAGAATTTCTATTTTCGAATTTGTCATATTTTCGCCTTACACAGTCCAAGTCGATAAAATATATTATTCGACTAAGTGTGGGGTATCACAGGGGCTGAGATGTGCAAATATGCGAAAGCGAAACGTCAGAGCAACCCCTTTTTGGTGTAAAGTTTTCAGCGCTTATCTTAAGTCGCGTTGACAGGCAGCAGTCAAGACAAAGAAATACATAGAGAAGTACACGTTGAAGATGAGCCGAGGCTGGACCAACGACAAAGGACATAGCAGTCGGGCAAACGTCAAGCAATAGAAATTGCTGCGGGTAAAAAATTGCGTAAAAAAAAAATTAAAGACCATGCTCCACTCTTTCCTCGGGAGTCTGGTTGACAGTGAGTGATTTGACCGTACCCTCATTTGCGTGCAGCCAGCAGGCAACACAGCAAAACTAGCAGGATGAAGCAGCACCAAATGGATTAATGTGCAAGGATGCGGCTCCACGGAAAGACATCCAAGAAAATTACGTCAACTACGCACTGGGCAGGCATGAAAATATATATACCGAGAGATGGGAAAGCAGTAAGCGTAGCTCATTTACGCGCTGCACTCGAGTTACACGCAGCATCCAGAAACAAAGCAAAACTTTCAAGAGCTATTTTCTGCGCCCAAATGGCAGCGCAATGTAATAATGAAAAACTTTTTCTTTGTCAATTTGATAAGTACAAAAATTTGTATCCAAAAATAAATAAAAAACGAACCACCGTTCTGTTATGTGAGCAAGAAACATAAAACTTCAAAGTGTGAAAGCGAATAAACCTCAACGTGATTCCAAAACCTTAAATACTAATCCATATAACTCTATGCGTTAAGAAAACAAGTCCAACACCAGTCTTAAAACTTAATCAATTCTTGATTAGGGAGACACTTTATATACTTTCATATTAATTTCTTTTAGTTTATTAGTTTATTAAAATTAGTTCATTGAAAAGTTACAGGGTACAAGTCAAAATATATTTGTATATAATTCTTATGTATAATATATACATTATATATAATTCTTATATATAATATATACATTACATATATAATATATACATTATAAATAAGAATTATATATATATTATATTATATAATATATACAGTATATATTATTTTAAAGAGCCATTCAACAAATGTTTTGTGTTCCACAGTTGTGGTGGTTACATTTCTTTGTAAGCCTGGCAGGCTGCCCAGTACCAACCACACGTTCTACATTTTTACTTTGTTCACTATAGTGCTTGGGGGACACTGTAGGAGCAGGCCCCCAATAGCTTCGAAGTCAGCGGGAATTGTGGAATTCATAAGCTATGTGTGTTACACTGCCACCGTAGAACACTCTTTGTGCAAAAAGCATTTTTGCTGCGTGAAACGCTATCCCGAATCCACCTACCCCCGGCACAGGCAGGCATGCCATTAACCCACTCACAAAAAGTGTAAAATCGCTTAAATTATTGTTACAAGCTGCCTAGCCGTTACCCACAAGAGCAACAATCGCCACTGAGCAACTGGGAAACAACAACAATGTTCAACCGTTTGAGCTTTGACTCGCATTGCTTTGAGTACTGGTTAGCATAGCTCCAACAGCCGCAAGCGAAATATTCTGCGAGCGGCTCTGTGCAAGCATACTGTGTATGTATATGTGAAAGTGAGCGCATGTGCGTGTCAGTGAGGGCTGGAAAGATTAAGAAATATTTACAACTCTCCAGTGATGTGACTCTCTATGCATGCAACGAAAAATGAAAAGTGTCCTTGCCTGCATTAGCTGCATGTTAAACATGTGCCAGCCAAGGCAGTAAATTGTTTATATGTAGATAGGTTTGGAGTCTTGAATAGTCAATAGATTTGGTGTTTGCAGTTTCGGGTTAAAGTTCATTTCCAAGGATCTTTATAATTAATATAATTAAGTTCAGGCTTTAACCCACTATTTGCAGAATCCGAGCTTCCTAGGCGAAAAATGCAGATCAATCATTTTTTGGACGAAGTTGAATTTGCTACAACTAGAAAACTAGGGCATTAACATCAAAGTTCTCTTATAGTACCGCTTCATAGATGCTAACATCGATTCTTCGTTGCAAATATACATTAATAATGCTGATCAAGAAATATAATGATAATATATGCATACACGTATCATAAAGGGATGCCTAGTGAAAATGTCTTAAAAGTTGACAACCAAATCAAGTGCTTGCCTCCGACAAAGCCCTCGACATGCCTGCACCACCCCTTTTAAAACCAGTGAGAACATATGTGGTTACGGTTCTTTTTCCACGCCATGTTAGTTGTATGGGCACGTAACGAACAAATTTCGTCTCATGCTGCGGTTTCCAGCCATCAAATGCAGAGCTAGTCTAGAACAAAAAGTAGATTGTCAAAATCTGTCACCGGTGAAATTATAAACATACAAACACATTCACCTACTTTAACACCTAAGCCTCTCGACCCCTGAAAAGCTTACACCTCGACAAAGAGCTGTCAACAACGAGTAAACAACAACTGGCCTAAAGCAGCCACAAGATTATGTCGACATTTTGGCTACCTGTGCAGAGAACTTTTCGACCTGTATCCAAGGTCGAAATGTTAATATTAAAGCACAAGGTTAAGAAGTGAACTATTCTGGATCTGTGTATACTATAAGAGAGTCTACATTCCAATATTAGTGTCTCCAGCTATTGTAAGCTTCTAGATGTACGCAAATAACGGTATTGAGATATCGATTTTTATCAATTTCATGGAAACGGCAAGTTATCGACGATTTGAAACAAACTCGTACTGCGCAGGCAAAAACCATTATACCCTTTTTAACCACTTAAAATTGGTTTAGGGTATAAAAACAGCAACAAGTTGCCCGCATAATTGACATGTTAGATAAGCAATATACAGTTGCATTGTGATATTAATTAAATTTTAATAAGCACTAACACTCAGTCACTATGGTAGTCCCGTATAAGTCAGCAATTACATTTATGCTTTGGTGACCGTATGACCAGCACTCATTAATTTTTAATTTGTTGAAATAATAATTGCCAAACCCATATCTAGTGAAACTTCGTACAGCCGCTCAATTGGACCAATATATGCCGCATGTGGCATATGAAGCATTAACATTAACACCCCGGAGACATGACTAAGCCCAGGCACAACACACAAAATTAACCTCTTCAATTGACCGACCAGCCACTGTGTAAAATGAGTATGTGTATCTCTTTGTTCAAATATGTTTGTGTGTTGACCTTCATGACGTCAAATGCATGAGCCACATGTGTGAAACGGGGGACTGGGAGCATATTGTTGCCCGCATACCCTGTAGGGGATGACTGTCATTTGAGCAAATTGAAAAACCATTCTGTTTTACCTTATACCTTTAAATTCAGCATCATATGATGCTGGTTAACTACTTAAAGTCAATGCTAAAAAGTAGTTATAATATATATAAAACAAGTAAGAGGTTCTAGTCGGGAGCTCCCGACTAGGCGATACCCTGAACCCTCTTCTTCCAACATCAAATGCATACATATATTCTATTTTAGAAGCTATATGTCAAGTTTGGTGACTCTACCTCTTATTATTTACCAAAATTGCCCAAAAAAGAGGATATCGATATCTATTTTGATCGATTTCTTGAAAACGGAGCAATTTATCGATTATCGGAAACAAACTCGATCTGCGCGGGAACTAGGAGCACCTACATCTAAAATTTCAAGTATCTAGCTCTTATAGGTTCTGAGATCCTTGCGTTCATACATACGGACGGACAGACGGACATGGCTAGATCGACTCGGCTATTGATGCTGATCAAGAATATATATACTTTATGGGGTTCAGGGTATCCCCTAGTCGGGAGCTCCCGACTAGAACCTCTTACTTGTTAATAGATTTAAATGCGTTAATTCTGATGCATAAAAGTCGAAACAATATAAACTGAAGAGTCTATATAACTTAATTTGACATTTTCGGATTAGGCGCTCTATATTTACTAGAAAAGAATAAGTTAAGTTCAAATGCCAATGAAGCAAGAATGTTTTGAATCAACGATGGAGCTGCCAGCAATTTGTGGGGCTCAAGTGTCAAGGGCCAAAGGAGAGAGAATTTAATTAATTTACGACACAATTTAACTTTTTACCATTAATAGGGCCTGAAAGGGTGAGCTGACACATGCAAACACGTGTGTCCCATTGCCCGTTTGGTTATTATTCATTAACAGAAAAGCCACAAACTTTATGAAGCTCCTCCTCGTTGAGTGGTGCTTGATTACTGGGCGGTTTCATCAATCAAGGGCTAATAAAGAGCTCGCCCTTACCATTGAAGCCCATTTCAGTATTACTCAACTTTTTGGTTGTGTTGGTTAATTGCATTATTTCTTTAATAAAAGTCAAATTAATTGGCAGCAATGTGTCGCTTAAGATCTATTTCATATTCCCCAATCTTTTACCCTTTGAGTCATGACCAAACTATTTTCTACTTGAAATACAAGAACTTATTATTGTTTAATGGCCATTTTCACTTTGATGTTTGTTGCTCATGTTTCACGTTTAAAGCAATTTATAACGGGCATTTAATAAAATTATTAAAACTTACAATATTTAGTTGTGGCCGTCGTCAAAATGAATTCCAGTGAATGCCGACGAAAAATTTTGTGTCATAAACGTAGCTTGCTTCAAATTTCACAGCAAATAAACATTCCGTATGGCCGCATCTTTTTTTCGCTATGAGTGTCTGCAGATTTGCTTTTTGTTTTATGCACAATATTTTCATAGTTTTTCATAGTTTGTTTGACATAAATTACAGCGACCGGCAAGAGCAGCACACGTAAATTCAGTTTATCCATATTTCGCCACGACGTTTTTTTTTAGATGTTTGCAAACATTTGGCAAATTTGCATTCTTAGCTAGCAGTAGCACCAGCAAATAGTATATTTTCCATCTACGCATATATAGAATTGCAAATTTTTTGTTAACAATTTTTATTACATCTGGTTTTACTCCAAGCCCCTGGAAATTGTTTATTTTAATAGTTATTGACACCCATTCGCTTAGCTTTGAACATGACAAAGATGAGCTCTAACTGAAAAAGTTTATAATCGGAACGCCAATGATTAAACACATGTTAATATTATATAGTAACGTGAGCATTAAGACTGTGATGTTTTTAATACAAAACCATGATGGATATTAACTAACTTTGCAAAGAAAATTTAAGCAAACTTAAACGAAAATAATTCACATATATACACACATAGTGCTACTACTACTAATCCAAAGCGTCAAACAATTTACGAAAGTAATATACGTTGAACAAAGGTTAATTTAACAGACTATGAAATGTCCCCTCATTGTATGTTGGCCACTCGATTATTAATGTTTGATAAATTAAGTTGGCGTCATCCATGCAGATTTGTTGCAGCAATATCTTTACGGTAACTTTATGTGTGGTTGGTCTTGCTCCACATTGCCGTATGGGCTAGCGAGTGAACAGTCATTTGGTATACGTGACTCCTTAGAATTCAGCTTTTCCCACTGCTCCTCTTGTAAGTCGCTTTTTTATGACCTCTAGCCGAGCAAATGTACGTATGAATTGTTGCCCAGGCATTGCTGCAACGGCTGAAGAGTGGTTGAGTGGCGTTGCCTGCGTAAATCATATTTACAGTGGTACAATAATTAAATTAGGCGGCCCTAAGCACCAAGAACTCTCACTCTGCATCCACAGTTTCTTTTTCATTCTCATTGACTACAAATGAAATTTAATTAAGCGCAAATGGCCTTTTGAACTTTTATGCGCAACGCGCATTATTGACTAAAAGACGCTTTTCAGGCCCTCATACTATTCTTATAAATTCACACTTTAAACCAAATATTGGGTTTCCCTATGTATTTTGAAAGAATGATAATGGTAAAAGTGCTAATTTGTTAAATTTAAATTATCAATATTGTTCAGTAAATGAAATTAAAATTTATCATTTTGTACGCGCTATTGTAAAAAACTGGGACAAAAGCCTCATATTTTTAAGAAATTCAAACAAAACGTTTTGATTTACGTTTTAAATTATTAAATTAGTGGAAATGTAGGCAAGGCACAGCGCCTCTGACCCCATAGAGTAGAAATATATTCGTTATTAACATTAATGACCGATTAAACTAGTCATTCGTATGTTCGCTTCAACCTCAAACTATAAAAAATAGTTAGCTAAGGTTCATCTTAGTAAAGCACTCTCATCCACAATATTCATAATTGGATTTTCAGTTTTACATTTTGCTTTTGGGCGATAAAAGATTAAATACGTAAATTGTTACCAGCACTTGAATAAAAATACAAACTAAAAAGACCAATGAATTCTTTGTAGAACAAGCTTAAAAATTCAATAGATTATTTATATAGCTCTTGTTAAACTTACCTATACATAATAATATTGATAATATTTTTATTTATACTGGTTTTAGATTAAATATTCCAGTACACATTGTGGTTGTTGCACAGGCTAAAATATTTTATATCTCATTGCACAGACTAAGCCGTTTCATAACAATCAGCTTTTGCTGACTGTCTGAAATGCCTTTTTTAGTAGACCGAGTAAAATTTTGTTTTGCTATAGGTGGCGCTTTACAGCGTTGCTTCAGCTGTAGAGCGCTGCAAACGATATTTTTAAAAAAAGTGAGTACTAAAACCTTTAGCTAAGACAAAAAAATGTATTCATTTTTCAAAAAGTGCACAAATATTGACAAGTGAAAGAAAATATAAATTAATTTCTCAAGAAAAATATTGAAATATTGAAATATAATTGCAATATTTCACCCTTCGACGACTTAGAGACTCTAACTTGGAGTCCTATTTTTCAGATTAAATTAACTCAAGATTTAGAAAACTTATCTCCTTAACTTTTCAAGAAAATTTGTATTTTTATGTATTATACATTTTTATGAAATAAAGCACTACCATTAATACACAATTATGTATATACCTAAATTCATCTGGATGGCCTCATCAGAAAACAAATAGCTTATATGTCCCGAGAGTTCTCCTTTTGCACTTATATACCATTTTTTAATGAGTACAGGGTATAATAAAAACGATGAGCACGTGCTTCCCTTCGCCAAACATCATGATAAGAAAGGCGCAAACAATTTGACAATTTAATGTGGCGACATCACAACCTGCAACCGCAAACCGGCCACGAGACTTGCTGACAACATTAGCCAGTGCAGAGCAGCGAGCGAGGGAGCGGAGTCTATAATTATAATTCCATTACCATTACCAGGCGAAGGAGGCGCGAGTGTACGCCAGCATCGGCGCAGGACTTATAAAAAAAGGAAAAGAAAATTAACAGAGTGCGATTTGAAAGGTGCAGATCCTGTGTAGTCATGTCAAAGACAATTGAAGTGGCGTAATTGCTGAAAAAGCGAACGAGCTAATGATGGGCACTTGAGCACTTGCCGAGAGCGAAGGATAATGCGGGCTGAAGTTCCTATGCGCTGCTAATATGCGCGCGTCAAGGAGCAGGTGAATCAGTTGCCCTTAGTCGGATGCGGAAGTATGCGTTACTTGTTTGATTTGACGAATTGTTCACAAGCGCACCGCTGGCTCTAACTTAGTTACAGTATCTGTTCCTTATCCTCTTTCTCCCTCCAATGTCTCCCTCTCGTAACCCATGTACCAATTATAAGGACGCACTGCAGCTGCAGTCAGACTTAAATCGATCAACTTCGGTAGCACCAAACAAAGTGTACTCTTTGGTATTGCGTTATGTTCTTTTTTTTTTATTTTGGGCACACGTTTTGCACGTTGGGTCGAAGTACATACTAAATAAAAAGTGTCCTAAGACAACAGTTAACTTTTCAACTATTAAGACATAACCGATTTTGATTTTATGTTAACGAGAAACTAGTGTTAAAATCGCTGCTGGCTTAGTTAGGGGTTGTGATGATATATGTAATTTTAACCAATAGTTTGCGCCCTGCTTGTAATTCACCTTGTGCTGACAGTAGCGCACTATTCCTACGTCCTAAAGAATTTCATTGCCAACTCGGGCGACTTATTTATTTCAGTCAGAGATACCTGTCCAACGATATTGATGTCCATGTCAGTGCTTTACCAGAGTAACCTGTGCCTAGTAGGCTTGGTAGCTGTAAAATTGTTAACTTTACTTTTATGACTACAGTGTCGCCTACTGATTTTCGTTACACTCAGACCCGGGATTCAACCCAAGGGCCGGCCACGTCATTAATTTGGAGTCAAATGCAGCCGATACCCACATTAATTTTAATTATTGTCTGTTTTTGCAGGCCTTTTCAGAGGCAACTCACCTGTTTACACAGCTTACTTTATTTCCGCTTACAGATATTGTGTTCTTGTTCCATAGATCTTGCGCTTATGCAAGCGATCAACTAACAATAAAAGCTAATTATGTAAATGTCACAGTTTTTAGACACAATCGAACTATATTTCTGGAGCGCTACTGTTTCGTTCAGGGGCTATTCATCGATCCGCAGGTTTACTATTTTAATGAGCAGCCCCATGAGGAAAGCAGGAAAACATTTTTAAATTTTTATTGCTTCACATTTGGGTTTAACCTGTTGTCGAGCGTTTTAAATAAGAACATAACTGCTTCTGTTGCCGGTGGCCAATTAACCCTTTCCCGTTGTTCCTCTAGTTGTGTTGCCGCTTTTTACGGTTTAATTGTGCGCACAGCGGTCGCAGGTAGTCACAAGAAACAGAGAAATCAATCTCGAAATGTGTTGACAAGCCAGACTCGTCGCAGAGATCTCGAGTTCAAATTCGGTAGGGAGTATTTAAGTGAACCTTTAGGAAATTACCCATAAGAAATGGCCTTATTTAACAAGGGCAACGCCGAATAAAAGCCAAGCATATAAACTAAACAAGCGAAATGCACAAAATGATAAAAGTATGAAGAGAAAACTACAAATGTGAACTCATTAAATTTTGTCAAAGGTCAATAGTTTAGAAAACGCAAGACGACTAGACTTTCATATTCACCAATATAATGAAATATAATTTTCATAAAAACTATTATTACTAGAGCCAGAGTGCTTGGTTTGAGGACCTATAACAAAATAAATTATTTGTTGAAGTTATAACATTTTCATGATCAACATCAACGACCGAATCGTTCTAGCCAAGATCATCTGACTATCAGTATGTAAGCACCAATATCACAGACTGTACGAGCTAATAACAGCAAATTCGACACGCAGGTTCCGTGTACCACACGCCGATCAAGTGTATTTTGAATAATTCAAATCTAAAAAACTATACCCGGAGATATATTTTATTCTGTTGTAATCCTTCCACAAGAACGCTGAAAATACTTTAGACAATAAGCACAAGGGATATTAAAGAGTAAATAACCCATTTTTTCCTTAGCTGAGAAAAGAAGAAGCAGAGGAACACCTTTTGGACAATACTTATATTAGCGAGTGATAGACGCACCATAAAAGCTAGGAAGCTGAAAATGCGATCAGTCGTGTCTCTTTCTTTATCCTTTCCTTACTCTACCTCGTTCTCTATTTTGTTTTGTACGTGCATTTTTTGTGTAATAATATATGTATTAAATATATAAATATATATATCTCGAAGTCTATTAATATGTCTATTAAAGAATAAATGGTATTTTATAGTGTTAATGAATATGCCTCAATAATCGAATCAAATCGAAATCCAGCCGCTAATCGTGTAAAACAATACTAATACCGTCAGTAAAATATTGGTCGCATCGGTCGTTTTCTCATACACTGCAAGATATGTCGAGGTCACCTTCTCATCTTGTCCGAATCTCCGACAATATCTTGATTTATGCCGAAAACGTGCAGTAACCGCAAAAACCAAAACACAAATCAAATGCTAACAGCGCAACGAAACATTGCAATAGTTCAGCCTATACTGAGAGCAGGCTCAGTACCTTGAGCAGGTTCAGTTCCTTCAGCTAACTCAGAAATTGTTGCTCATATATCTACTGGTAACCGGTACAAAAACCTCAAACGAGCGCGAAATCCAAATGCTCAGCAAAGTGAACGGCTCGCGCGTTTTTTGTCGCGCAAAACTGTGCGAGCTGTTACAAAAACGCTTTGGATCGGAAATCGAGAGATCGAATGGAAGATGGTTACGATCCTGATGTTCCTGCTGCTGCATGCTTACCTCATTTATATTTCGAACGCGAGCGTATAAAAATATTCTGTTGTCCCGATGTGGCCTGGCCCAAAAGTGTCGCCCCCGGCTTATGATCGAGGCGATCAACGAGCAACGATCGATATGTGCGTTCAACGTAAACAGTCCAGCGTAGCAATCTGTGTTTGTTCAAAGAAGAAACTTTTTTACAGAGCCAGGCATCCAGCCTGTCAGTCATAGTCATGCCTGATCATTCCGAAGTGGGACAATCAGGCTCAGAAGTGAAGCTTGCTTTTACTGCGCTTGCGCCTGCTGGCTGGGGTGCTGGCTACTGGAAATAAGGCCTTCACACTGTGCTGCATTCCTGACCACCAGTTTTCTTGTGCGAATCCTCAACGCCTTTTAGCATTGTTTATGAAGTGCAATGCCCCCTCCTGCTTCAATCCTTGCACGTGATAAAATTATGGCAACTTTTTTGCTAATGTCTAAATGCCTTTCTTTTTTCAGACTCAAGCAGCGAAGCATACGTTTCTCGCATATTTTACGCAATTTTAGTACATTTATACTTTTCTTTAAGGCCTATCCTCTTATTAGATTTCCTTCATCCGATTGTCTTTTCCGTACTTTAAAAACATAATTGTTTTGATGTGTTTCAAAAATCTTCTTGTAAGCTCTAAATTCGGAGAGACTTTGCCTTTTAATGCAGCAACTAAAAGAAATGATCAACAAATTGAAATATTCCTTTAAAGTTAATGAAATGTAATATTCAGAGGTGGTCGGAAAACTACCTATCCTGGGAACGTTCACAACAGGCTCTTGGTTATGGTTTCATATAATGAAAGCACTTCTCACCTCCGGCCTGGGTTGTCTGTCCCCTAATAGCACCCCTGATCTTAGTTTTCTGCTTATAAATTCAGATCACAATGCAGCTACAGCAACGCACACTGCAGTAGCTCATGACAATTTCAATGTCATTGTCGCCTTACTAAGGAAGCAAGTCTCGTACAGTGGGCCAAAATCAAATTCCATCATCAAAAAAATTCAGCCTTTTCAATAATCTGAAACCTGCACAAAACATCAGATGAATTTGGTATGAAGCAAAGCGGTCACTGAAAAGTTATAAAAGTCGATTGTTACCAGTGTTCTGCAGTGTTCCATTATTTATCCATTATACAAAACCGTAAAAAAGAGGTAAAAAAATGAAAATTATCACCTAAATTTACTTTTGCCGCATGAATTGGCTGTCGGTTCACAGTGTGTTTGTTTGTCTCGCCGGTTGAGAGATGTGCGAAGAAGCGGCAGTTGCCACCACGGGCGATCGATAGTTATGGTTGTGTCAGACATCTTGTAATTTTGTACTTTGCAATGAATTGTTGTTCTTGTTGTTGGCAACTTGTTGACACTTGATTGGTGCGCAAGTTAATTAAAGAGCGCCTGGACGACGTTGCAAAAGGACAGCCCAGGGACCACCAGGTAGCACATTGATAACTAACACAAGTACAACACACTTTATTGTGGAAATAATAATTTTCGCAAGAATGTTTCAGTTAACAATGCCCGACACGGAAATAACTCGTTCAAAGTAAACAAATACGCTTATAACTGAGATTATGATGCAGCAGTAGCATTGCTTCTTCCCAAGTAAAGTATATAAGAACTTAAATAAAAATGTTATCAAACAGGCAGAGCCGGGCGGACATGGCTATATGAAATAACTTTCCCTTATACTTACAGGTATTGGAAGAATTGATAATAATAGACAATAATTTTACACGCCTAAAAAATGATTGTTTTTAAAAAACGGGTGGACACAAATAGTATTTTTTTACACTAAAATCGAATAGAAATTGTACAAGAAAACAAGTGGGTATTAATTACATTTACATAGTTCGATTGTATTTTATTTCGATTAAATAGTTATCACGAATGAGTAAACTAGCATAAACACATTAATTGTTTTAAACTGGTACTCTTACTAAACTAAAGTGAAAGCAAACATGTCGTCTTAATTAACTACCTCAACACTGCAATCTTCCTCGATATCAGCTTCTTCCAGTTGTGACCTTGTCAGTGCCGTATCTTCAGAGCTTAAGTTGCTGCTATTGCTTTCACTGGAACTGGAACTTGAACTTATGCATTCAAGATTATCACGCTTAGCCGTACATCCCTCCAAACTCGTCTGTGATTCGCTACTGAGTCGCAAACGCTTCTCAGGCTTTTTTAATAACTCCTCAATGGAATACGGATTCCGTTTGCGACTATTATGGCTGGTGTTCAGCGTATCTGTCGTAGTAGCTGTAGCTGCGCTTAACGACAGCGCCACCGGTGAGGATTTTCCCGAATCGCAATCACTCAACGGATCCCCAATGGCACAGCGTTTGGTTAGATCGATTGAGCTTTCTGATTTTGTGAAACCGCCACTAACTCCACAGCTGCTTGCGGCAACAGCAGCAACAGCCGCCATGCTGGCTGCACCATGTGGCATAAAGGCGCCACTATAAGGCAAAATCTGACCGCCCGTTGCTACTGCCTGTGCTGCTTGCATATGTGCCTGGGTATAATAGAGAAGCGAAGGATTCCATAGCCAGTGCTTGTGCAGTGCCGAATAACTTAAATCCAATCCACCCAACTGGCTGGACACACTGGCCATCCCATGACTATGACTGTTTCCATGATTCGAAGGCAGCTTCGGCGCAGGTTTGAGAGGAAGCCCATCGCTCAGCAATGCCGGCGACTGCAACGCCTTGGTAAAGCGTGAGGGCAAGCTTGATACTGTCGTTGTGGGCGGCGTGGCAGAGGCGGGTGTAACTCGTGAAGCTACGGCTGCTGCATTGCTGGCGCCTGCGTACAACTGCGTAGGCGTGGCATAACCAGTTGGAGTACCATTGGCAGAAATTTGGTGAGCCGCTGCCACTGCGGCTGCAGCAGCCGCAGCATTTTGTTGACTGGATGTCATTTCGTCTGTCCAAAGACCACTATTACGCAATATACGATTAATAGAGCTGATCGACGGAACTGAGCTAGGGTCACAGACACGCTGCTGCTGCAACTGCTCACGTATTTCCCAAGCGAACATGCCGCTGTTCTCTTCCTTTAAGCGTATAATCTTTTTTACCACAGTGGGTGTAGCCACTTGCTGTTAATGAAATTTAAAGCAGAGAGTTTGTGGGTTAGAGACTGGGAAGTGCTTGACATGTCCTGACCATTAAATGCCGTGAAATTCTATTATATAATGCAATGCACCTGCAAACAATTTCCAGATCGCCCATAAGTATAAAGCCTTAGTACCAGCCGAACACCTCGCGCTTTTGCTGTTGTTTTAATAGATATATATCAACTTGCTTTTTTTTCAGCTATATCTTGCATATTTGCTGATTCAAAAGCTGCCCAACGGAGTCGCCGCGCTTAACGTTCACGTGTGACGTGGCAATTCATTAAAAATTCATAAATACTTGAATATTTCATAAGCGCCCCTAAAAGAGCCCACATTTACATCAGAGATCTTATCGAATCGTACACACGAAGGCGCTTTGTATGACTGCTCAACTAACCCCTGCTTTGTCCTCGACTATTGTTACGCCCTCTCCTCCCTCTTTCTCCAAGTATAAGCCCACGTCACATCCCCTGGGTGACACTTCTTTATTGACATGGTGTAGGTGTTAAATGCACGTTTTGTTAGGGCAAATGAAGGCAGTTATTGAATCGCTATATCACGCGCATATTCTATGTGAAGTACACTTTACTTAGAGGTTAATTGCGAGTTATATTTAAATCTAGTGCCATCGGAATACAGTACGACGCAGCTGAACATTAATTTCACCTGGAGCCCATGCTGATATGTACCTATCCTACCTTCCTTCACTGTGCTTTGTAATTCTCTCCACGACTTTTTATCACAGCGTCAACTGTTGCTGGCGCGGTAGCCCACAGTAGCTTTACGTCGCTGATTGAGCGTGTGAAATTAAGCAACTGACTAAAGGCAGGTGATGTACCGGTGGTGACAAAAGCGTGCTATCCGCTTATCAATGCTAGCAAATGAGATTGATTTGCTGCGCTCTGCCCACACCAAAGTCTCCCCAAACAATCTATAAAAGCTGTCATCCAAAGAATATGTAAACTAGCTGCTTTATCTTTGATACTTTATGGATTTACTGCTGTGCGTTTGATTTTTATACATATAATCGTTTGTTATTTCACGGCGCACATATGCCAATATCCCACGAAGCCCACTTCCAATCCCATATCTACTTACCTTCGTTTTGCTACCACCAATAGATCCCGGTCGAATGGAACCTGTCTCATAAAAGCGCGTCAAAATTTTGGAAACGCAGCCTATCAAGTATAACAAAGCAGAAAATCCGTTTAGTTTATTTTATATAAAATCTACTCCTTGACTGCACACTTACCATGGGAGACTAATAGTTGTCTGGATATGTCACAGGGCCTTACACCGCACAGCGCCAAATCTACGATTCGGCGACGCACACAGTCTGGCAAAGGGCGTCCGTTAACAAACACCCCGCCCAACTGATTGACACCCGCCTGGCCTGCAAACAATTAAAACAAAAAAAAGGTTTATTATAAACGAATAAAAACATATATTATTTTATTACAAATTATTTTCTACTGCTTTTTTTCATATAGGACATTTATGCGTGAATCTCAAGCACAGAGCTTGTCACTTAACCAAAATAAACTCATCCCAAAGTGAACATTAAAAATATAACATATTAAAATAGTATTACTCATGATCTTTTATAAGCATTTTCTTAAGAATCAAATCGAAAAGTAATCAGCTTAGTATATCGGTTTTAAGCTGAGAAATATTCATTGAAAGACTTAGATCAATTCACATATGTAAAATAAATTATTTTCCTTTTCCTTGTTATATGCTTTGGTTAAGAGCTTGAAGATAAATGTTGTAAAAAACGAGTATAAACAATGAAATCATGCTGCTTCGCTCTAACGAAATTAGTGCATATGTGTAATTTCAATTACCGTCCAGTGAGTGCGTCTTTTCTGTTTAGGTATCACACTTTTTACCTCCTGCTATTGACAACTCCTCGGGGCGGTATTTTCGAGTTTAATGGAGTGCGAATTTTATGTTTGCTGTCTCTTTTATGAAACACAAAAGAGTTTTGCCCAAAGGGCTGCGACTACCTCTGAGGTTCATGATTATCACATCCAAATAAGTATTTTCAATTTTACTTTTGGTTTATATTTTGTTGTGATGGCATTGAACGCTTTCATTGAGGCAGTTACTGCTCATTAGTTAACCAAAAGAGGTCCGAAACTCACCTGTATGTGGCATGGTAGAAACCCGTGTTAAACTCCAATTGCCAACTATTTGAAGTGAGTAGCGTCACCTGCGTAAGCTTTGTGATAATGTTTATGGGTTTGGCTTAAAGTTTTGCTTAATTGTGGAATTCTAATCAAATTTTAGGCAAGAATCCCATTAAACCACGCGTCGAGATATTGCTGGCTGCTGCCGAAGGCGCTGCAGTTGATGGATGTTGCTGTTGAGATGTTGGTGCAAGCGATCTGAGCTGAGCAGATGGGTTTTTTACGGCTTCTCCGAAATCTCCGCACACGCTTGTCAGTCGGGAATCAGATCAGTGAAAACTAGTAAGGAAAATACATAAAACTTAATTATTTCATAAAACTTGTAAGGCAGCCACAAAAGACAATACATATGTGGTTGGTTGTAGTCCTAGTTATAAAATATTCGGCGTTTCGGGGGATTAAATGTTTAGTGGTTTATGTGCTGTGCCCAAATGCAGCGTGCTTGTATTTTTGTTGTATTTCAAATTAGCTGCTTACCAAACACATTCTTGGCGCAGCGTGAACTGGCCTATTATCAGCGCTCTGGGACTACTTAAACCACATTGCATGTTTAGCTTACTGAGGCAGATGTTGAAAATATGCAAATGCTCAAACTGGGCAACAATTAAAATAAATTTTGGCCAATTGCTCATTTGGTTAAAAACATACTGAAAATATGCAAATGCAAAGCTCGGCGACAGAAGGTCACCCCTACTTCGGTTTCCGTTTCCTGTCATTAGAATGAATGGGCAGCCAGTTTAACAGTGTACTCCCTGGTTAACCTGTCGCCAGCTTGTCAGAGGCATGAAAATGCGCGCCGAAGAACCGTATAAATCAAAATATGTAACTACCCCTTAGCTCCAAAGCCTTTGCACTTGGTCATGGCCATGTTATTATGGAATTCACATTAGATTTAATTGCCTAAAGACCTAAGGATTTGACTTTTCGGTTGCTTTTCAGCTCGTAAAATTCCGAATTGCGCGTGTGGACAGCAGCGCTGTTTTTCAAAGGCACAAAATTAAGTTGTTTTTTTTTTTTTTGTTTTCTTGTTACTTTGTTTTGGTTTAGTTTTGGAGGTACTCGTGGCAGCCGTTAAGGTCATTAAGTGCCACAGGCTTACCCACATTAGGCAGCGATAAGCATTTTTATTTGCAAGCTAACTCTTTTTAAAAGAGAAAGGGTTACTTTTTACTAGTGTGTTTTGGCGTGTTTCACTTTATTTTTCTTCCTTGAAGCAGTTGAAACTACAGAAAATCGTTTTTTAAATAAATTTTGTGCTAATAAATCCAATGACATCGTATATGAAATAAAAAAGTCTGTGCTTTAAGTTGCAATGTGTTTTTATAAAAAGTCTGATATGACCAAATCAACGGCTTTCAAAAGTCATTGGTAACATTCTTGAAATTTGTTGTGCAAAAGAGCAAAATAATATGAAAAACTATACACTACTAGGGGGAAATATGCGATCTTACAATCTTTGTTAGTATTTCGAGTAGATCAAGAAATTTATTCGATTGCTGAAAATATAAAATAGGCAACAAATGATTCGGCTCATTTTAATACTGATACACTTGTCAAGCGTAGCAAACATAAAAATTAAAAGAAATTAGTCAAACATACAATAATTTAAATGGGTACGATAGCCGAAAGTGGAACGGACAGGTTCGCCGAGCTTCTGTTCAAGCAAAGAAAACCCGCGGCGTTTAATCTAAACGTAGCTAATTAAAATAAAAATGTATATAAAACATATGCTTTACCATTTGAATGTATATAGGGGCATACCTTCTGAGTGCTGCGAGGTACAAAATGATAGACTAAGAAGGCAACGCAGAATGAACATTAGTGTAAAACAGTGGTCACCGTTTTCTACATTGCTACTTAATATGAAAACCAGCCAGAAACAATAACAAGATCAATATCGTTTTGGGTCTGATGACCACGCTTATATACGTTAAATAAGTTGTTAAGCGGCTTGTTTGGGTAGAAAGCTTTCAAAATCAATGGGTCATAATGGAAGACGGCATGCTATAGAATTAATTAACATGCGATTTTTGAATTTTGTCGTTTGTTCGTGGGAAAAAGTAGTAGCTACATTTATGAGTTATCAGAGGCCGGCGGAAACACAATTTCAATACGACTTTTCGCGACCTTTGCGATGCAAATCCGTTGGTCTCATAAAATTAAAGCAGCATCCGTTGTTTATTTGTATATTAACTTTAAATGAATAAAAGATATGTGAATAAATGTAATCCCGTTACATTGACTCACATAATAACGGTTACCTAAAGACATTAATTGCTGTGTTCAACAAAAATACAACAATACAATTTATAAAAATGTCTATCTAATGTCTTGCGCCAAAAGAATAATGTGATTTCTTGTAGTAATTATGTACTCAATTTAAATATATAAGATTTGCTAAGTTAAAGAGTTGACAACTTATTAGTATCAAGCCTAGTCATGATTACGGGTTTGCTTCACTAAAATACAAAATCGTATTCGCCGTTACTTAATGTACTCGAATTACCATTGTCTCTCTGATAAAAGTTGCTAACATAGAGTAGCAGGATAACAGATTTCGCAATTAAATATATATTAAAAAAAAAAAAAAAAAAAAAAAAAAAAAAAAAACTCAAATTACCATCGATCTGTAAGCCTCTCTTACGACCTAGATACTTAGTCTAGGCAAAATCACTTTTCTAACCAATTTTACTGAAAGTATATCAAGCTAAAGAACTGTCCATTATATATTTATTTCTTTTGGTACTTAAGGACTAGACCTATTTACAACATGTTTTCACATTTTACCTTAGCTACTTGTCTTTTTAATATCGTCAACTTTGATTACAATTCACTAGCACAAACTTTTAACTGTAAGCACAACACACGAATTTTTATTCAGCAATTTATTACGAGCGTTAGTTTTCCGTAACACTACGAATGGACTCAAGACGGCTTAAGCTTACCGATCGCGACACCGCTCACCTACTCACACGACCGTCAAAATTTCAACTAATGCCTGCGATTCGCGCTGCTAACGCACAAAGCATCAATGATCTGCTTTGCTGTTCCCGTGTCCGGTTCCCTGCCGTGTTACATCCAGCAAACTCTGGACTACTACCGCCACACGAAAAAATACGCACGCTGGCAAACGTTCACGGCCTCTCAACGGCCACAACGCAGACGAAACGTTTTTCTGGTGTAACCGGTTTCACGGAAACAGCAACAAAACCGTTTTCAAAAGCAAAAACAACAACAGCTGCAGCGACAGCCCCGGTTAAGCGTCTCACGACCAATCAACGTTCGCTGGATAATGCGCATGTGTTGTGCTAGCATAACGCGTCCTCTCATTGGTCAAAGCCATGTCTGCACATTTGATGCCCTTAAAGGTATTAAACAACCGCACCGTGGAACTACATACATCCTGCGCTGCCATAACGGATATAGTGGAGTTTAAAAATTAATTTAAATGCAAATGATCGGATCATACATCTATTAAAAAAGCAAGGTTCGGATGTTTATATTTTCAGTGCTAAATGTTAGTACGTATCACATAATCATTAAAGAGACAGTAAAATATAACTCGAGCAGCTATAAGCCTATAAGCACACGAAATCACAGGCTGGCAAGTTTGGATAAAGCACAATTAATATTCTGAAAATATAAACCCAGCCTAAGAGCTTAGAAACATACTAAGTCAGATAGTATTTAATTATGAATTTTTGCCATCGTACAACTACATATGTTGAAGCGTTGCGGCAGCCGTATCCGTAGCCGTTGCCGTCGCAGTCGCGTTCCGGCCAATCGGCAGCGTCAACGCAGCACGCGAACGCTTCTTCATGCCCACCACAATGTGGCAGTACCATAGCCAGTAATGTGTATATATGGAAGTGGGTGTGTATGGCGTAGCCGTTGCCGTGAGCGAAACAACGACGGCTGCAGTCGTGCTTCGGTCCTACCCACAGCGTGGCTACCTCTCGCTCTACTGAAGCTTCTGGAGTGGGCTGATGGGTTTTGGGTGGCGGAATTAAGAAACGCTTTGGTGGCGTAAGCGTTAATTGAATATGACAATTGTCGGTGGGCATTTCAATTGAAATTAAATTTAAAATGGACAAGGCTGGTAACGAAAGATAAAACTGTCATATTGGCTATAAAAGCACTGTTGTCTACACACGGAAAACTGCTGATTTTGAAATGTTAAATATAATTGAGACCAGAGTCTTTATGTCATATACGAAAAATCAATGAATTATAAAGCAGTACTATTCCCAAATGTCCTTCAGTTAAACAAGTGCAGTACCCTTAACTGCGTGTCGAATGAAAATCTACTTGTTGCAACAAAGACAAACAAGCAATGTTCTTAGAACTAGTATCGGTAAAAATATATATTCATGGAGTGAGACTGCTCTGAGAAAAACACCCGTCACCGAAACTTCTGCAAGGTTGAGATAAAACTGTCAAAAGAGCACAAGCCCAAGTTGGGTGTCCCACACAATGCCGCTTGCAACTGGTACTGGTACTTACATACATATCCAGCAGTACCAGCTCACAGCTGCCCCGTATTTTCTCATTCAACCAAGCGCGGAGTAATAAGATCAACTGAGTCAGCCAGGCGTATGGAAGCGACGCCCATCGAGTCCGTAGTCACCAGCCCACCCAGCACCCACTTAGCTTGTTCTGCTGTCTGTTCAGCACACAAACAACGCGATTATGTGACCATGAGCTTTTCAAGTGGTTGCAATTACCCAAACCCAGCCCAAAACACGCCCCAAATTAACGTCGGGACTCAAATCTATGTGGGAAATTTAGTGTATAATCCATTCAAAGCACAAAAAATGAGCAACCAGAAGTCAACTAAGCGCAGGGCGCCTTGCAAAAAGGGCGTCAAAGCGGCTTAACTTCTTCCAATTGAATTGGTTTTGTACGCAATGCTTATCGCGATACATATCTTTGACATTACATTCGCTTATATTGTAATAGAAATTAAAGCCACTCTCTTGCCTAAAGGATGATTCCGAATACGTAAAGTAAATATATTTCCGATCAGTTAAAAAATCCAATTAAATCCGTCTCTAAAATGATCAGACTCAGAGCTACACTGCCCCTTCATAAAGCAGGGGGAGATAAAACTATAAGGTTTGCTTGAATTGCTTCAACCAATAAAGTATATTTAAAAATATACATATTTCATTCAAGAGGTATAGTTTTTGCGAAAAGCGTGAAACATACCTTTAATTAATTTTCACAAATATCTTTGAAAACGAATTTGAGAGCGATAAAATGACAAACACAAAAGTATCACACAACCGTTTTATTCGCTTTTTTCACACCATACTATCTCGAACTGCACGTCTGAGTTTATATTTTATATAGACTTTTAAAAATGAAGTCCATGGAAAAAATAGCTAAATGTTGATATCAACGTGTTCCTCCGCCTATTTTAGTCCACAATACATACAAGAAATTCATATCAAAGAATGTTACAAAGATCTTTAAAACTTAATTACTTAAAGGCAATCGGATGGTAAACAAAAAGTTTCACTCAAACGTTTCTTGCGATTTGAGAATTTTCCAAAAGCCGTCTTAGCATGCCCAACCATCTCATAAGGTAAATACAGTCGAAATCTCGGCTTCCTAGTTCATGCGGCTTGGACGTTGATCACCAATCAGTCGGTTAGTCTTTCAGTCAGTCAGGACAACTTCCTTTATATACAGATATGTTTCTTTGCATTTTAGCTACTACTGATATACTCTTGACTGCGTGCTTATCGCTCATTGCGCATCATTAAAACCTTAGAATGAAAGCAAATTACTGCAACCCAACGTTTAATAACATTTCACATTTCTATTTTCATTTAAGAACTTTATTCAAGAATGCTCTAACTATGAAGATGTTGCCTTCATACTTTTTATTTGTATTTGATAAATACAAAGTTATTCTGACCGCTATTATTTTAATGTTATTTTTATTATATTATCTTTCATATTCAGACTCAGTGCCTTCAGGGCTCCACCCATTAAAATTATTTTTGGAAATTTGCGAGCGAATATAAAGGAAGGTAGTCTACCGAAATGACTCCAAGGCAGATTTCATGGTCATTAAAAAGAAACTGTGTGCGCTACTGTCGCTACAGTTAGTGGTTAGCTGCGCTACAGGGCTATGCAAGAATTTGCAAATTGGTCACTGTGTGAGCAGCAAAAAGTTTGCATTTGTTGCGTGGGTGCCTTAAAGCGGTCGACCAAATTAGTTGACTAGTCAGCTTTAAATTTTTTGCGACCGTCACATAAAGAGCAGGCAGACACTACACAATTTTAAATTGCAGGGGCGGTCTAATTGAGGGTTCGGTTTCGGGTTTGTGCTGGACGTTGCAATCAGCAGATGCACACACAGCGTTTCGTTCGAAACAAAGCCGGGACAGACGACGACGATTATGTGCGGGCCAAATTGGCGCAGGTTACGCATGTGCCTGAAATCATGAACATGAGGTTGCCGTTCCCTCGTAGTTGTAGTTTACACGCGACGTTCTTTTGATGGATGCAGCGCAGGCTGGCAAACAAGTTGCAGCAGGCTCTTCTCTGCACCTTGCGCCAGAGACTAAGACACGCGCCCTTGCAGCAACAATACTTTAGCGAAAGGAAGTACAAACAGACAATCATTTGAACAATTAGGTAATCCAGAAAACTATCGCCGACAAACGATAAGATAAAGTTGCAGGACCTACAACCTATGTATGTGTTAGGAGTTGCGCACTTACCAAAAATTATATTTTTGTGATGTCCGCCTACACGCGATTTCCAACTGCAATAAAAACTCAAAAATAGGCTGCCCATATCCATCGCATTGTCTATATTTCTATCTACTCCAAATAGCCAATTAATAAAAACGTAATTTCCACAGAGTTTTGCAGGCGACACCTGCTCGGGTAGGAAGGATGGGTCAGCAAATCGAGATAAGAAAATGAACAATTACAAAGGACTTTGACAGCACGTCGGCAAAATTGTAACATTCTCTCACATGAAAGGACGAAACAGAACGCACCAATAAGCACATAAAATGGCCGCCCCAGCCAAGGGTGAGCGTCTGCTTGTTTAGACAAACTTTGCGTGTGTAAAGGGGCACTTGCGATAAATTAAATGTCTGACATAATTATGTCTTAATTGAAAACTTGGATAGAGCAACTTGCTGAATGACAAAACCAAATTTTTGGGTAACGCTATAAAACGCTATAATAAAATATTAAACAACAAAAATATAAATATCATACACAATAATAACAATGCAATAATAAAAAAAAAACTGAAAAAAATTCCGCTTAATGTACAAAAATCAAGGATGCTTACGGTTGCTGTTCTCACAGTTTTTTATACCCTGAACCCATTGAAAATGGGTAAAAAGGGTATAGTGTTCTTGTGCAAATGTAAACGTATATAACAGGCAGAAAGATGCATCTCCGACCTCATAAAGAATATATATTCTTGATCAGCATCAACAGACGATAATCGATAACGTGCTCCGTTTCCAAGCAATCGATAAAAATCGATATCGAAATCATGTTTTTTGAGAAAATATGGTAAATACTAAGAGCTAGAGTCACCAAAAGGTTTATGTTTACTCCAGAATAGTATATATACATATCAAGTATCTTTCATTTTATGCCTATCGCCACCTCCCCGCTACCACATCCTAGCTATAAATAAAGTTAATAACTCAACTTGTATTGCCCACCAATTTAAGCTACAATTTTAATGAAATTAACTTTTTGAAAATATACAAATATTCTATGGTACAATATTATCTTATTGTAGAACATTTTATGAAGATCGGTTTTTGTTTTGTTTTTTGGTATTTCGACGTCGCACGTGTTTGCGATGCACATTCGAAGAGTTTCTGTATACATGTACACACACACATTCATGCGCGTCTGCTTCGACTTCGGTTGTATTGTTTTCACTGCTGCTATTTAAATTACTTTTTTTCTCAACAAAACTCAATTATAGGTGTGGCTGTTGAGTAGAGTCAGTGGCGAGTGGCGCGGTATGTCGCGAGTTCTCGAGTCCTACCGAGGAAATTTTTTTTTTTTTTTTTTGTTGGCTGATGTCAAAGGAATTTTTTTTTAATTTATCTTTATTACTACAAACGAGCGCGTAGCGCGTGCTGCATTTGGTTTTGGGATAATAGGGTTTAGGGTATCCCGACTAGAACCTCTTGTTTTGTTTTTTTTTTAAATTTATCTTTATTAATTCAAACGAGCGTGTTGAGCGAACTGCATTTGGTGTTGGAATAAGAGGGTTCAGGGTATTCCCTAGTCGGGAGCTCCCGGCTAGAACCTCTTACTTGTTTATATTTTCAAACATGAAAACTAACAAAAAACGTAATAAAAAAAAAACGATGCAAAGCTTCATACAACGCACCATATAAAATTCTTCAAGGAGGTACCAAACGCCACTACTTCCTGCTACTAGTAGCTGCTGCTGATGGTTTTCGATCTTGCGCTGCCGTAATTGAATTTTAAAGGCTCGAACGCCTCTTTAAGTCGTTTAGTGCATCATAGAAACGAATCTAATTTTACGCTTACCTATGACAAGACAGCCAGAAAACTTCGTCCCCCATCAAAGTGTTAAAATAATCGTAAAAGTTTGCCCTTTTGGTACAGCATCGTAAAAGTCAAACAGCGTTTGCGCTTGTATCTTTTGCTAAACGCAATATTTTAACGAGCCGCGCCTCTTCAAAATGCGAAACCGAATGAACCAATCTTCCTTCGGCTTGGCATCAGTTTATTAGCCTGTCTTTGGCGGCAGAAAGAAACAGAGTCGAATGCAGTAGCTCGACTAATTGAAAAATTGAAGTTGAACGACGACTTTAACATATCTGAACTGACCATTGAGGCTTAAGGAAAACATACCCATTTATGTCTGACTATTTATTCAAGTTTTAGCATTCCGTACTCCTTATGCTGAAATTTGGGAGATTGCCTTTCTAGGTGTTATTTTATGACTTTGTGCAACGACATAATTAGTATTTTGTCTGGAAAGCATTTGTTATTTTTGGGGATCAGCAAAGGAGAAGCGCCAATTCTCCGCAATATCTTAAAATCTTTGCCGGCTTCAATCCTATGTCAATATGTATATGCACATAAACCCGGCCTTCACTTAACGCTATCGACTCAGTGCTTGAGGAATTCACTCCTCCGTTTCTAGTGAACTAATGTGCCAGTCTGCACACCTTTGCAGACACGTTAAAAATGCGAAGAAAACGGCCTCGTCGGGAATCCAAAATAATCACATCAAGCTAATCAGAGGTTTGCTGGCAGCTGTATATTGTTACAGCCGAAAATCACTTCTGGTTTTTGTCGAGATCAATAAAAAGGTGGATCACTTGTTTACAATCTGGACACACGCGTTCATCGTGCGCAGCTGCTTCGCTCTCGTAATTTGCAGCTACACTTCCCCTACGGCTGGATGCCCTGCTTCTGCACTTACTCCTTCGGATCAGAAGATCTGGTTGTTCTACAGAACTGATGTTGACAAGCCATCAGTGCTCGTTGGTGAGGTGAATGCAATTAATTTGACTTTAGATTACAACTATAAAAAAAACGAGATCAACGCTTAACTTAAGAGGATTTAGGAATATCGATCCGAAATGTATTTAGATCCTTGAAAATGTGTATGCTCTCCATGTCAATCTTAAGCTGCAAGCAATAAATTACTTGATTAAATAACTAACGGCTTTTGTGAATATACAAAACTATTTACAACGTTTTGAAATTTCCTAAATTTATTGCCTTATAAACATAATCAAAATCACATCAAAACAAAAGCCAAAACACGCACGCGACATGCTGCGATGATGATGACGGCAGAATAGGAGGAAAACAAAAGATCGAGCGGACCGCAGTCAACTAGCTTCACAACCCCTAGAATTGCTTGCCATTTTTGGTCTGTCCTTGTTCCATGGTTTACGCTTGGCTAAATTCAGAAGGTGTCAGTATAGGTACAGATTGACATTATTAGAATGCGCATATGCTGCGGTGACATCCCTAAATGCATGCGGTTGTGAATTCTGATTTCATTGTTATTGTTTGCAACGTTACGTCTCATTAAATCAAGTCCTATTGTTGACATAAGCGCTGACATTTCAATGATCTGGTGTAATTGATGCGCCGAAGTAAAAAATTCGCGACAGGTGTCAGCTTTGCCAAGCTGACAGATTATGATTGCAAAGTGGTAGTGTAAGTCCATTGGTAGTTATATGTGGCATCCAGAAGCAGAAGCGGAAACTTTAATGTTCGCACATTTGCAACTCATCAGTTTCACTTATCCTTTCAGTATATCAAGTTCATTCAACTTGTTGTTTGGTCCATGCTTAGCGCCATGTTGTTGCCTTAATCACGATCAATTTGTTTTGGCCCAAGCTTTACAGCTTAAACGCTTGTCGCCCAAGCATTATGAAACTTTTGCTACTGCTGGACCCGCTGACCACCACGTTATTAAGCCATAAAATTGAAAACTTAATATAATTACATAAACGTTGGCCTCAACGCCCCAAGCGTTTGTTCGAAGCCAAAATAACAGCCGATTTTCGGGCACACGCTGCCTACATTGTGGTACTTTGCTCGGTACATATAATGACCAGAGCAAATTTTAACAGTCCTCAGCACGGCGGACAGCCAACCAGCCTGGTAACTGCCCATGGCGCAAAATGGAAATAATAAGAGACTCACACACGGGTCCGGACATGCTGCAGCAGGTTCATATTACTGTCATCGCGATCAACATTAGGTTTTGCTTTATTATTACGAAAATGTTGCATGCAAGTTAATTGTTGATACTTACATATAAGAGATATTGCGAAAACATTTCTCACCTGTCTGAGCAAGTGGTTCGTGCTTTTAAATGTAAATGATAATGGTATAAATATACATATATAAATAAAAGTGTTGGTCCTTACTGACTGACTGATTAAAACACTGCTTAGCTGAATGATTAATTGATTGGTTGGTGCTCAACAACTAAGCTGAATCAACCAAATCGTATATATTTATTTATATTTATATTTTATTGTTTTGAATATCGTCCGTATGAAAAACTATGCTACTTATCCGACTGGTATGTAATTTCTTTAATAATTATATCGAAGTTTAAGTTGAGACATAATTCGAAATTGGTATAAAACAAACTGGAACAGCAACGTTAATTATTGATGTAGCTTATACGACAAACGATGCGGCAAATCAATTATAATTGAATTCCTTTATGAATATGTGCATATTTTACTTTGTATGTATCACAGCATTAAGCCCTCGTTTTCAATATGAGTTTGATAATTGCTTGACCGCTTCTCGTCAACGCGCAAAGACCTCTTGCATTTCGACATCGATAGCTCTCTTCTGTCGGCCGCCAGTCCGGAACTGCTCCTCGATCTCCAGAAGTGTGCGTCTTCGCGTTTCAGGCAGCGCACAGTAGATGAATATCAAACCCAAGAATGACATTATACCAAAGAACACAAAGGCGTTGCTCATGCCAATGGTCGCTTTCAAATCCGGATATATTTTAATGCACAGAAAAGCAAAGAACATACCCACAGCTACAGTAAGACCTGAAGCCGGACCGCGCACTTTTTGAGGAAATAGTTCAGAAATCATAAAGAAAGGCAAGGTGTACAGTCCAAGCGTGCTAAGTACAATGAAACCCACTATTGCAATGACAGGTAGGTATGGTACGCTTTGAAGGATCTCGAACCAACCATAACAAGCCAAAAGAAGCATGGAGACGGTCATGCCGAACGTTGATATGATTCCAGCACGTCGCCGGCCCCACTTTTCGAGGACATAGCCCATGGGACAGGTTGTCAGAACTCTTGCTGTTCCAATGAGCACGGCGCACATGAACGGATCGATGGAGACGCCTGCTTCGGTGGAGATTTGCACAGCGTACACTATAACCACAAATATTCCCGACAGCTGTTGGAACGCAAACAGAGCCATCAAAATAAGCAGCGGCTTGTAGACCTCAGGCAATTTAAGGCAGCTTGAGAATGAGGGTTTCCTCTCACCATCGCGGAGTTGCAGCGACTTTTGTAAAATGTTAAACTCCTCCAATATTTCGGGATGTGTGATGTGTGCTATATTTTAAGTAAGACGTACGCAAATGATTTTCTTTTATTTTAATATATTGACTTACGCGACTTATCCAGCCCACGAAAATAGTTCAACGACTTCTTAGCCTCTTCCACACGTCTCCTAGCCAACAACCAGCTATGCGACTCTGGCAGTGGTATCACACACAGTAGCGCGGCTATCTGATAACCACAGCAAATGAGCGCAATTAGTCGAAAATCATCCCGTATAAAATAGCCAATGCTATAAAGAACCGTAATGCCCAAAGCCACTGATATAGAGGTGCCAAGTATAAGACTTCCACGTAATTTGGGTAAACTTATCTCCGCCGCATAAACTCCAGATGGTGCACTGGCTAGCCCCATGGTAATGCCTGCAAGGCCAAAAAAGTAAATCTCACAACTCTGATTTTGTTTGTTTTTCAAATGAAGTGCTCCTAAAAATGTCATTGGTAAAATGTTGAACAATATAAACACTCAACATTCAAAAATGCGTATAAAGAAGTTGACACTTACCAATAATAAATCGTGACACAAGCAACTGCCAGTAAAAATATACTGAACTTGTTGCACTTGGTGTGGCAAGCAGTGTCCAGGATGTGATACCCAGAATATTCAGTACATAAAGAGTATGTTTGCGTCCAATCCTATCTAGCAGCAGACCCGACAATAGCCCGCCCAATGGACACGACAATGTGTTGATAGAAGCAAACCAGGATGCCTGTGTGGCATTCAAATACACCGTCTCCATTTCGCTTGTCAGCTGGCGCAGTACAATTGTGGGAATAGCTAGGGCCAAACCAGTTGACAGTACGCCCATATTGGCCAGTATAACCATCAATGCCTGTCGACGTACCGCACGTGATTGCTCACCCAAGGGCTTTCTTTTCGGTAACCGATCCAAATCACTAATAATATGTGGATTTTTGTAATCCCTTTTCTTGTGATGACCCTTGTACAGCTGCTGTTGCTCCTCCTCTATTTCATGGTCCATTTTACAGATCCTCTGAAAAAATATTTTAAGATCTTCCCATTATTTCTTCACTTGTATGACCTGTTCATTTTTAGAGTTCATGCTGACTATGCTAGAGATACTGAGATACTAAAGATCATCAAGATGTTTTTACTGTAATAAATGAAGGTATTAAACTAACTTTAAATAGATAAGCAGTTAGCTCCCAATATTTGTTATAAGAGAGCATCAAAATCTTATCAGTATTTATTTCAGATAGCTGCTATAGTGTAGGTATATACCATATTGTACTTTTCATGTCAAATATATGTTTTAGCCTCTGCTTTTATACAATTGCAGTCATGCCTCTGAGTCATAGAGATGCAACATACCCGCTGATAAAACTGAGGAACAGCTTCGCTGGTCTGATATTTTTCTTTATATTCTATTTATTTATATAATGAGTATGAGGAAGTACGAATGTGTACTAAGACAGATCAGACCTGGGTATAGGGTAACTGCTGGTTGAAACCTCTAGACAAGTTTTTTTATTAGTTCGTAATATTATTATCGCTCTCGCTTGAAAATCGTTCAAGGTGAGTCGAGCCGATTAAGTATTTAATGATAACAAATTAATCAAATAAAGGTTCTCTTGTCGAGAGTGTCTGACTGGGACATATCCTGTTCCCAGTTACTCGACAGAAAGTATTCCAAATTTATACATACGAGGCACCTGGATAAATATATACAAATACAAATACCGGTGATGCCACTTGATGACTGTAATGCTAGCGAAGCATACATTTGAATAAGTTCATTATACCTTTTAAACCTATATTGAATAGGTAGGGGGATACAAGATACATGTCCGATAAAATCGGTAGAAGTACTAATAATTCTACACCTGATACACAAGATACTTTTAATGTAATGGATTTTAGTTGTTTATAAATAGCCATGGAAAAAAACAACAATTAAAGAGCCAATCAACTGAATAAACACTAATAAATAATAGACTTGCGTAAACGATTCTCTTCCGATCACAATTAACGGACACTCCAGAGCGGCATGAGTCCCAATAAATTTGTTTTTCATATGTAAAAGCCTTTAATCCAATAGAATACTTCATGTGGTAAATATTAAGTAGTCACTTTCCAAAAATCTTTAAAAACTTGTTCCCCTCAATAAAATGAGAGCTAGAAAACCGGCTTAAATATAACAACGTCACGATTACACGGACCGCACAAAAGATCACTTTTAAACATACTTGCCTGACTTTTCTGTTTTGACAAATGGCGCAGACGCAAACGCTGGCGGCAGCAAAGTATTGGCTATATCGAAAGCGCTCCTTGGCAATCCAACATCAACGAGACGTTACGAACAACTAAAATTAGCTTGCCACGTTAAACGTCTCGCGAACTATAAGTAAGATCCCTCAAATCAAGAGTATGTAGCCATAAAATACCCTACAGAAACTATAGATTGCCGCCAATTACACAAATATATATTATCTGTTCACAAACATTTTTGTTTTACAGTTAACAATTTTGTTGTTAGCAAGTTTTTTAATGTAAAACAATGTTTACAGATTTACTTTTTTGGTGGAATAAATATAGTGTATAGCCAAATATTTAGATAACTTTATACCGAATTATTTCTCCCCATTGAATCCACTTGTACAATACTATTATGCCGCTTCATGCTTTTAATGTACAGGGTATCAAATCTATCGGATTTGTATGAAAAGTTCTCTGATCCTCTCTTTTTATCTCCCGCGGTCTCTCTCTCTCTCCCCTACCGCTTTATCTCTCTCCTTCACTCGACCACAGATGCTTTGCAGCAAGCAATAAAGCAGTGTAGACGTCATCAACCATTCGATTTTTTATGTCATGATCGTTTCAATCGTCGACAAAACGTTTTATCAAAAACAAAAGTTCAATCAATTTTAAAATAAAATGTTATTTTGTAACTCTGACAGCTTTTAATATATACATGTGTATGATCCAACATACAATTGTATAGCTATTTGCTTGTGCCGGCTTATCAAGTTAGTAAAAGCTGCGACCCTCACAGGCAGTCCAAATTATATGCTAATAAATATAAAATAGACACACAAAGTAAAGTTTCCTTCATGTTGTAATATAGTAACTCACGTTATCTATTCAAAGTTATACTTAATCTGTAATAAGTTTGTATATTACACACTTATTCTTCTTCAACCTAGGCTGGCAGATGAAAATTGACTTTAAATAAACGAATTCGCTCTTATCTTTTAAAAAATAAATATAAGTATACATTTACTTGAGCGTAAATATGATAGCTAATATTAATAAAAATAAAAGGCCTGAACCTGTCAATCAACCTGTATTTTTAGTTAGATTAGATAAAAATTATTAAATTGGTCATATAATTTTCAAGTTGATTGAAAGAGCCGTTAGAAGGGCGAGTGTCATAGCAGCGAGAATAATGTGCGTAATTCTACTTATTTCAACAGAGCTGTATTGAATGTTATCGAATAAAAATACTAACTAATGACATTAGACAACACTAACGCAAGTGAAAATATTGGATGCAAATTCCCTTTAGTAGCTAAGAGAATTGCATGTTATTGAAGTCTGTGGAGAACCGGGAACGTGTACACAACACAAACGCCGCGGACACGCGACGCCATTCCAACGAATCATAAACATGGGAACCTTATCAATTCCTCTTGATAATTGCCTATGAACGTACAGACACGCGTAACTAAAAGGAGACTAAGCGGAAAATTATTAGAAAAATCATCATGTTGATTTGTTATGTGTAGTGTTGTCGCAATATTAAAATATTTCCACTTGGTGTGTAAAGAGATTTTGTTTATGTGCCGTTGTGTGTACTCGTAAGCGTGCGGTGTATAAACACATATATATGTTGTACATGCGTGTAGTCCCTCTTTGGCTCTCTGTTTGTGTCTGTCAGTATTCTGCTTAAAAGTTAACGCTAAAAATCAATACAAAAGCAGCTATAATCATATCTGCATTCTCTGCAAATATATTTTGTTATTTTATCATTAAAACTTAATTCAATCAGCGCCTTAACTAGGGCGAAAATGTGCAGTAAATCAAATGGTGTATTTTTACAGGTGTTGAATTCCAGGGCTAAGCTCATGCCTTCGTCGCCCAAATAGTAACCCATTAAATCACACACCAGCACACCAAAAGAAATTACTGTTACTTTAATGAGTAATATGTATTGCATGGCTTGAGCCTGTCAATTATTGTTATAAGTTAGATTAGATAGAAATGATTAAATTATGTGTTACTCGTTTAATGGGCGAGTGGTTGAAAACAGAAGGCTGAGTGTCACAACAACGACAGCAAGGGTTAGTTGGCCCTTGTGCGCAAAACTCTTTCAACAGCACCGCAAACGATGTTATCGAATAGTCTCCAACATTTAGGTATTAGTCAACACTAGATAAATAGAAAATAGGTTGCAAATTTCCCTTTGAAGTTGAGAGAATTGTTTTCCTCAAGTCTATGGAAACCCGGGAACTCGTGAACAACATTAAGGCCTCATACGCGCGCGTGTGAAAATCAAACATACATATATATATACACATGAACCCTAACCAACCAAACACATGGAGGCTTATCAACTGTCTGCGAAAGTAAACATCAAAACAACATAGACGCGTTTTTTACTGAGAGAGCGACTCTGCAGTTACGGCCGCTGTGTTTCATAAATAGCAAAAGCCTTATTATTCTGTTAATTTGTGTGGCACTGTTCAAGTGTTTAACAATATTAATATAGCTTTAACGATGTTAAGAAAACATCTTCCATAATTCGGCTCATTGCGTGAGTGTGCTCTGCTGTGTATAAATACCTGTATGTGTGTATGCCCCGCGTGCGGTCCTCTGTTTGTCTCAGCATCCTGCGAACAAGCTTACGGTTAAAAGCAATGCGAAAGCAGTTAAATTGAAAAGCAAAAATCTTGTACTGTCAACAATCTCTGAATTTTTAATTTTATCATCAAATGGATTGCCGACAGTGCTGAAAGTGAGCCATCCTACATAACCAAAAAAGAAACATTGTAGCTCACAAGCATTTTATGGCAGGCTCCATCTAGAGCATTCGTCACCCAAATGATATAGCCCGTTAAAACGCACACCAGCACAACACAACGAACTACTTTCAAGCGCCTTATACAGCGATTATCCCCGAGTATATGCGTGTGCAGTGAAAATTCCGATTGACAATTCAGGTGAATTTCCTCGTATATCATCAGCAACAACAAATCTAAAACAATAAATAGAAACCAACAACAACAAAAAAGAAAGCTCACTGGCAACGCATCAAAATGACTACAGATTTTTTATTTCCTAAAATTGCGGATTGCTCCTATGTGTCCTGTTACTGGTTAGTAGTACTCTTATGCTGCGTCAGCAGCCCAACCACAACAAAAAATTAAATATATATATAAATGCTTCATTTCTTAAAACTCATTAACAATGATCTCTTTTATTACAAACAAATAAAGTAAACAGTATATTTTGAACATTAGCCTTCTTCTTACATGAACATATGTTTGTATAATCTAAACTACAATATATACAATGCCATATTTTAAAATATTACGTTTTTTTTTTAAATTAAAACGTACGTCCTTTGTTTCTTACTGGGGGAAGTTTTTGTATTTTCATTATGTACCTTGTTTTGTGAGTTATCTGAGTTTTGGCATCAACATTCCAACCATCCGCCTGTTCTATGAATACTTTAATTTAACCCGTGCTCGTTTCGTGCTTTTTGCTCGTTGAAATTACTTGCTCTGCATTTGAATTTACTCATTACTCGAGTCTAACTCTCTTATTCTTCCTATCGCGGCGACGCAACCAGCTCCAAAATTAGGTCAAACGGTCATGTCCGTTAACAAAAGCAGTATCAGCGTATGAGGGTTGCATGGGTTGTAATATTGGGCTGGCCACGGAGGGATTTCGTTTGTTGCTTTTTTATTATCGCGTGTAAAAGGCGCGTTTTACCTATAAAAAGGCTACAAACGACAACAAGAAAAGCAGAAACGAATCAATACACATACATATAACACATTACTTAGTATTGTGCATAATAGTGTTCTTATTACAATTAGAAATGTAAATTGCAAAAATTGTGCGTTGGCAGGCTACAGCGCGCAACAAAATACTGTGAAGCCTTAAAACCTGTTATACATTCTTATCTACATACATACATATACTAAGCACAACATAACTATTAACGAAAAACATCAATAAAGTAAAGGTGTAATAAGGTTACATATGTATGCATATTAACATCGAATTTTCCCTAGCTCGCAAAAACAGTTTGTTAATTATTTTGTCAAATGCAAGTGTACTAACATTTGCACTCAGATTTAACAAAATTGTTTGTGTCTCATGTACAATGTTGCAATAAAATAAACACTTGCGCGCTGTCCTGCTTGTTCTTTCTCTGTCATGCGCTCTGCCTTTCTCTCTGCGGCTCTTGTGCTCTCTATTCAGCTCATTTGCTCTTTACTCTGCTCATTCTCTCTCTTGTTCTCTCACTCTCTTCTTCGCGCTATGTAAATTAGGGAAGCATTTAAATAACTTTTACAATGTGTGCTAACCATTAAACACGAGGTAAGCATGTAGTCGCCTTCTTAGATTCAAACTAATAAGTTTAAGCGTCAGCTTCCCATATTGATTTGATATCACACCCAACCTCTGAAAATTGACAGGCTATTTTGATTCTTACCGCGAAAGTAATTTTTAAACCACAGGAAATGTAAATAGCTGATTATATTACATATCTGTATTTATGTAAAATTACCCCCATCCAACTGTTGCTCATCAGTTTTACATTGGCAAGCATACAACGGCTCAATTTATTGAATATGTTTGTAAGTAGCAAATAATTTTTTTGTTTTATACCCTAATCCAAATCAATAGCGCATTCTTGCTAACTTTTGTTCCTTACCATCAAAAGTCGTGAAAATAAAAAAAAATTTTAAATATTGGAACCTTAAATGTAATACAAAAATTTACTTGTTCTACATTTTTACTGAAGAACAACTACAAAACTTCTTAGAAGTGAACGCACTGAAATACACACACACAATGTCGTCATTATCTTTGCGTATTCTATAACACGAACACACACTGCAAGTGTGCTTATCTATATTATATAAGGGTTCATTCGTTTACAGCGAGGAGAACGTTTGGAAGTTATGTGAGCAGGTTAAACGCACGCGCCCTGAGGAGTTGAGCAAATGCTATGCAGTATTTGTGTCGAATGAGGGGCGAACTGTACCGCTCTGGCGCCAAAAAGCCGGACGTGGCGATGATCAAGTTGTGATATGGGTAATTCGTCTTGCAAAACCATACATATACGTTTATACACTGCACGCTAATACTTCATTTTATTGACAGGACTATCATGTCTTCTTTATGCACAATCCCTTGCCCAACCGCTGTTTGGTATTCGATTTGGATACCACACTACCATTTCCCACATATTTTCATAAATACGTTACAGAGACTTTCCGGTCCGATCTCGCACTGCGACCGGAGCATCACAGGTAAATAATGCATAAAACTGATGCCTACTATAAGCTAAAATTTCTTATTTTTCCAGATTTTTCAGAGTCATTCCCGCAGATACATATCTAATTGAGTTCTCATCGGATCGTCGACACATGCGTCGACCAGATGGTAGCTGGATTAAGCCGCCACCCTCATATCCACCCATTCTTTCGAACAGTAAAATTATGTTCCTGTTATCACTTACACATTAATTCTAATTGTTTTTGTTTTTGTAGCTAACTTGCATTGTTTGGGTGACTTCATATGTATGAGCGCTGGTAAAGGACCAGGTGCCGTTTACAGCCTCTCTGAGTTTGTGCAAAACTTTTATAAATCGCCGCATGTTGGCGTGCAGCAGAACAAGTAAATTATCAATAACCACGTATACATATACTGACATCAGCCTAAAAAAAAGCATAACTATGTTAGAAAGTTTGTGTTAATGTCAAACTCGATGTCACAAACGATATGCATTCAATCACAAAACAGTTAATTATAAATTGCATACATATTATATATACTTATATACATATATAACAAACATATATATATAAATATAATATAATGTATTTTTATAGTCAGGTTAATATTAAATAAGAAAAATCTGTAAGTAAATAAACAATTACTCTTCCGACTCCTTCAACACCCATCTGTAACCAAATTAAATTTCACACTGATTAAATTATGCTTATACGTATTTTATTCTATGTATGTATTCAAAGGGCGAGATAAAACCTAAGAGCTAAGATTTTAATTCGTTACTTTTTTTTATGACATTCGAACAACAAAATTAAAATTAAAAATAAAATACACTATTACGATTAAAATTTAAATGTTAAAATAAATGTTCATTCATATATTCCAATTCAAAATGCATATACACACTAACTTACACTTTATAAATCAGAAATCAATCTTAAAGTAAACACAAAGCATTGGTAAACGTCGTATGTATTACCCACTAATTAAATTTAATGGTAACTCATTTTATATTTTTCAAATGGCATAGCAAATTTAATTTAAAATGATGCAAAAACAAAAGCCATCTTAAACAGTTTTTATACTGAATACGGAACATGACAGCTCAAGCACCAATTTAGCGATGCCTTAGTGTATAATTTCCTTAGTCATTTTTATATACTTTGTTGTAATTACATATTGCATACTAATTTAATATTTGTGACACGCAAAGACTGATTCATTATACGCTCTACGGTACTAGTAAAAGGTAGGCAGAGCCACCTCAATTTACAACGCAAACACCCAGTAGTGGTAAATTCACATCATCAAATCGGCAAATTCTAATTTATTACTTTTGGTTTTATTACTAAAAATAAGAACTTCCAACTCTGTGCTTAGCAAGCTTAACCCTTAAACTGTTACATTTAATAAGTTAACGATGTTCGTATTTTTATTACAAAGTAATTTTTACTCAATTTTATAAGACTCAACATAAACAAATAATAAGTAATACAACTTATATAAAAATATTAATGTATAATTCTTACATAAAATGCTGTGCAGTCTCAAAGTTAAACCTACACTTTTAATTATATAACTTAAAACAAAATATTTATTAACAAAACTATTAAAAGTTTAAAACGTCACTTGACGCTGGCAAAACTTTTGTTGCCTATGCTATGTGTAAGTAACATAGGCAATGTTTGACACTTTGCTTAACTTGCTTATCACTCTCCTATAATAAAAGGATGCAATCTTGTACAGCTTCTTTATTTCTAAACAAAATAAAAGCACAAAAAAACCTTGATAAAAATATATATGCATGAATACTATAAATATATGCTTGTATGGATTGGGCAAATTTGTAAAGATTCTTCTCTTCCCGGTTTTCAAATCCTACATAAAATATAATATTGGGAAAATATTATGTTAATATCGTTATGAAATATTATAAATGTATTCATACTATAAGCAAACACTATTAAATTGATGCGTCTTGTTACTCTTTTTATAATAATGCATATGACATAAAGTACCGCATTAAGATGCTGATGAATGTTTACAAAGTCAACATAGCCAATACTATTTTCGATCATATCATAAGCACATGTATTTATTACATATAAATTGATTTATATTGTTTTTGGTTGAACTTTTCGTGTTAGACAACGATCAGCTGAACCGGTTCTTACTACATTATATAAAAACAAAGCGTACACATATATTTGTACTATAAAAATGCATTAAAATTGTCTTACACACTTGGTTCAAATTTGTGTACACCAAAAAGCATCCTGTAGTTAGATAAATATTTTAGGGGAATAAATGAAAAGCAGGTAAGAACTTTGGGTCAAATACAACCCATTCGGCAAAACTGTTTAAAATAGTATATATAAAAAGATGCAACTTAAAGGCAGTGAGCAACGTACCGCAAGTTAAAAATCTTATAGCGGGAGTTAGCGTGAGCCAAAGTACCGATAAACAAACTGACAACCAACAAACATTGTTCAAAACCTGCGTGCATGCTTCACTTTGTGAATTAACGGTAAAAATGTGCCCAATGCATGCCGTATTATCATAATTCGTTTGCTAAATATGTGTATACACACTTTTAACATAACATAACATTAATGGCAATAGAAACGGCCGACTGTATTACATATTTAAAAATCGAGAAACAAGAATCTCAATATTTCAATAAAACCGAAATAACCTAATACATGTATTGGCTCTAGTCTGTTGTATTATTTATATGTATTATCTTACAAATTATCTATCGAACAAATCATGAATTGTACTATCGTATTATTTTTAAATATTTTTGCAAATCTGTAGTATTTATACAATTTATACTGAGTCAATGAAATGAAATTGTACTTTCTAATCTACGAAAATGTGACGCGAAAAAAATGCTAATAAATATAATTCACATTTTAAAGTTAACATACTTAACTTTAACCTTTATTTTAATATGTTTAGCTAGAAAATCATATCGTAAATAAGTAAGTTGTTTTTTTATAGTAACATGCGACGTGTTACAACCAATCCTGCACTTGGAAAACAATATTTCGTGGTTTGTTTGGTTGGTGCAACTGTCAATTTGGCATGGGAAACATACTAGCAATTAAAAATTGTAGTTTATGAATTCTGGTTACGTTCGAATTAATAGTAAGACCTATTCTAGATGTATATTGTTGGTCCTGACAACCTGACGAGATTACTATCGTACGAGGTTTATATTCCGATCGTTTCCCCATTGAGAGCATTCGATTAGTTTTTATATCGATAGTTCAACCGGCATTTAACTAGAGAAATGTATGTAATTAGCATCTCTAATTTTAATTATATTCAGTTGCCCTGCCATGGCCAGAATTTTAATAATAATGTGTACCACCTTTAAGTATCAAATATTCTTTGAGTTTTCGATTCCTCTTCAAAAACTCAATTCGACAATATACACATGGACTCGTACTATTTCCGCCTAGACAAATAATGGCATCGATAATGCTCACTACGAAGATATAAATGGCGTCCCATCTTGGACATTGTGAAATTTAAATAAGGTAAACTTACGAGTTCGCAAACATAGTTTATAAATAAGGCGGTCTCAAAGCTGTTTCCCTATGTACAGGCCGCCAAGGACAACCGGACACATTTTACTATGACGACTGGTGCAAATAAAAACGCCGCTGCTGCTGTTCATCAAAGAGCTCTTACACTGTTTTTTGCCTAGACAAACAATAGTATCGGTACTGCTTAGTCCGCATATATAAATGGCGTCCCATCTTGGTCATTGTGAAATTAAAATAAGGAAAGTTTACGAGTTTGAAAACATTGTTTATAAATAAAGCAGTCACATAACTGTTTCCCTATTGGCATAGGGCAGGCCGCCATAAGGCAACCGGACACATTTTTCTTTTTAAGTTGAGTGCATCCGAGCACAATATATGTCAGCAGTGGAATGAAATTCCTCCGTGACTTGCTTTATTCTTTTCCGTTACTTTCACTTTAGCAACATATAAGAACATTATTTGGCAACATTGTATCCTAACTCTATAAACATGTTGTTAGACACATAGAATGTGTCTGTATTAAACTTACGTACTAAATACAATAAATACTTATACTAAAATACTAAAAGTACTAATTCCCTAATAATACTAAATTGCTTTAACAACTAAAAACTGTCAGTATGGCAACACTGCATAGGTGGCAACGCTACGCAATATACAGTTAGATTTGACTACATATGCTCTGCGTATAAATTTTTTTTCCCGTCGCAACGTGGAAATCGAAAACTTTTTAACAGAGGTAAGTCGCATTTTTGCAAACATTAATTTCTTAACATATAACTAATTATAAATGTTTCTTTTTACAGATTTATATCGAATTGCTATCAGATTTGATAATTGCGCTCAGAGGTCGCGCTTTTCTATGCGCCAGACGCCGCCAGCCATGTACAGGCCGCCACACAGGCGCCGACGCATTCATTTGCTGATGCGCAATAAGCCTCGCATGGGCATTTGACCGCATCCGACGACGCCTCCGCTGGCTTATTGGATTGTGCTGCCGCTTCTCATGGACACCACTATGCAAACAGGAGTCGCTGCATATAAAAGTGTCGTGCACATGGTGTGCATTTTGGATTCCATATGGGCCGCGCTGAGTCGGCCAGTTTGGACTTCTTCGAGGCCGGAGCATGGCCATTGACCATTGCAGCTCCGTCTGCAGGGGCGCCCGCACGAGTTCCGCGTGTGCTGGGAGGCAGGTACGTGCTCTTTTCCTACATTGCGGAGTCCGTCTAAATTGCCTTTTTCTTTTTTCAGGTATGACTACTGTGAAAAACATCGGATATGGCCCGGCCATAGCCAGTGCCTCCTGGCCGATACGCTGCTGCTGCCACTGCCGCTTGTCAGGCAGCAGCTCATCTTGGAGCGGCCCTTGCAGTCGCCTCCGAATTGACGCCATTTGGTAAGTGCATCTACGTTTTGCAGGCAGCATTAAATTCTCATCCTTTCGCTTTACAGGCGTCGATTGTCGTTGCTGCAAATCATGCTCGGTCATCGATGGCGGCCGTGATGGCCCAGGCTGCCCCCGCACAGGCACCAGCTGCATTTCCAGCTCCTCAGGGGGGCCAGGCTCCATCAGCTGCTGCGTCGTTGGACATCTGTCAACCTGGCGCTCCACAATGAGCCCAGGCATATCCAGTGGCAACTGCTCGGAATTTGTATTGTTTTGCCGCCGCTCAGGAAGCGAATCAGGCTGCAGTTGCTGCTGCACCGTTGGATGGACATAGTTATGCCACCGCGGGGAAAGCGGGCCAGGCTCAGTCTCAGGCTGCAACGAGGGATGTAGATCATTTTGCCGCCGCAGGGAGAGCGGGCCAGGCTGTACTATATAGACCAGCGAGGGATATAAGTTATTTTGCCGCCGCAAGGAGAGCGGGCCAGGCTGTACTGAGTGTACCAACGAGGGATTCAATTCAGCCTTCTTCTGCAGGTAAGTTGACAAGAACAATTCAAATTCATCATTATCAAAATCACTATCATTATCATTATTTACATTGTTAGTATAAGTAGCATTTGTATTGTTAGTGCTGCTGCCGCATAGCCGTTGGCCATGCTGCATTTGCAGCTCATTTGTATTCAGCTGCACTGACTCATTGTCTGCGAGCCGCTGCTGCATTTCAATTTGAATATTATTTCCTGCAATATTGAGCGCATCATCCATCTCCTGTCCCAGTGCCTGCTCCAACATATCAAGGCTGCGCTCTAGTTGCAATTCATCGGTATCTATAGCCGATTGTATTATGGCCTCTGGGGCCGGCTCTGCCGTCCGTATTAGTTCCTGATGCTGCCGCTGCAAGTGTTCGTGCTGCAGGTCAGGTAGAATTAGTATCTGTGGTGGCTGGTTGTCGATTAGCAGCATTAAGTTTTCGCGAGTTATTGTGCCCGCTTTAAGTTTGCGACGAAGCATGTTTATTGTGCATTCATCAAAACGTTTTGGAGGCCCCATAGCTCGCCTCCGTTCCCACTCGGCAAGCATAGCGGCCCTCCTTTCAGCCTCTTGCTCATCTTCTTCTAGCTGCAACAGCGTTGGCAACCTCTCCTCAGCTACCTCTCTCTGCTGTGTTAACTGCTGCTGCCGTAGTGGCGCCATGAATCTATCCAATTGCTCCGTGTACCTGGGCCTTAGTAGCCGCACTGGTATAAATGGTTCTAGTAACAGTTTCCGAGCTTCAATGTTCGGATGACAGCTTAGTGATCGCTAGCTATCTATCGCTAGCCAACTGATATACTTCATCTACGCTTTTTATCCCATACGCATCCCTCAACGTCTTATTCCTTGTATACCAACTGGCATTCATGCATGTCCGCAAGATTTTATTCTGCATTGTTTCTATCCTTTTTATTTGCCTATTTGATACCAATGCTCCCCATACAGGAAGCGCGTATTGCCATATAGGTGCGATCAGCTGCTTATATACCACAGCCTTGCAATTTCTAGTTAGCCTACTATTTTTTCCCAGCAACCAGTCCAGCTTTTTGTGTACTCCACCCAGCCTTATGCAAAGCTGAGTTATGTGTATATTCAGTGTCAGTTTTCTATCCAATACTAAGCCCAAGTATCGGTGCCGCCCATTATTTTCGATCGTTTGTCCATTTATCTTTGGACACAGCCCTACTAGTGTCACATCCAGCCTCCGCGTGCTAAACATTACATGCGCTGTTTTGCTACTATTTATCTTTATGCACCATTTCTCTGCCCAACGCATCAAATGTATTAAGTATTTTTCATTTAAATTCACTGCCTCATCAGCATATGTTGACAGCTGCATCTTATTGGGTTCGAACGATGCATATTCTTTCATTACAAGTCTAGGTAGTGGCATGTCTGAAGAAAATATTGTATATAATATAGGCCCGAGCACACTGCCCTGGGGTACACCTGCACACACTTTTCCAGGCCTTGACTTTATGCCGTCATTGCATTTTACAATAAATATTCGCTCAGCCAAGTAGCTTTCCAGCACATTATACAGTGCAAGTGGCAGCAATTTTATTAATTTTACTAATAGCCCAGCGTGCCATACACGGTCAAACGCTTCGCTGATATCTATAAATACAGCCGAGCAATATTGTCGCTTCTCGTAAGCATTCAATATATATTGAGTCACACGAGCCAGCTGCTGCTCGGTACCATGGTTTTTTCTGAACTCAAATTGGTGGCTTGGTATAGCATTTGCAAACTCTTTGGATTCGAATAGCCTATTCAGCAGCAGTTTCTCAAACAATTTTGAGAAACCTGCTAGTAGACTAATTGGTCTATATGACGATATCTCTCCTGTATTTTTACCAGGCTTTAATACCATACTGATCTCTGCACATTTCCATTGCCTAGGAAAAAGCCCATACCTCAATATACAATTGAATATAAGTACTAAGTATATAACCGCCTTCTCAGGCAATGATTTAATAACCCTATTGTCAATATTGTCCATGCCAGGAGACTTATTTAACTCTAGCATATCTATCTCTAGCATAGTCTCGCTAACACTTATCGGGCGAAATGGCTGAACGGACATTCTATCTGTATTCTCTTCGAATTGCTCCAGCTTTTTTCGCTTTAGCTCTAATAGCTCATCTGCAATCAGGTTACGCACAACATGTGTATTTGTCAGATTTGGTGTGAAGCGTTTCTCCAAATGACATGCAAACGCCTCAGCCTTCTCCTCATTACTTCGTGTCCACGTTATATTGCCGTTTATCCTACAACTACTGCCACTAGCTATCTCTAACTTTAGCGGCCAATTTGGTTGCGGCTGCCTTTTCAAATTATTTGTTAGCCTCCATAATTTTTGCATTTTATAGCGATCCTGAACATCAATCTGCTTCAATAACTCATTCATAGTATTCACTTTTGACAAACATAGCTCTTTCTTTAGCCGATTTTGTACTTGTCTATACATTTTTCTTGCATTCGGACAACGCAAAAGCATTAATTGCCTTTTATATACCTGCTTCATCTTTATCAGCCCTCGTAAGTGCCCATTAAGCCTATATTGTCCGCTATTCGTTCGTCGGTACAGTTTATCCTGCCCATGCCGCTGTTCTTGTATTGAGTCTGCTGCTGCCTCGTATATATTCTTATTTAAAATGTCAACAGCGTCCTCTATATCGGCGCCTGATCTTATCTCAATGTTTAGCAATATGCATCGATTTAAGTACTCTTGGAACTCTTTTATGTTCGCATTCACTGGCAGCAATATTTTACGATTTCCTTTCATCATATTAACAACATTTAGCCCTTCTATGCCCATTTCAATATGAACAGGCAAGTGGTCCGAATCTTAGTCTGTCGTCGTATACGTTCTTAGTCGCGCATTTTGTAGTCCGCCATATACGGCAAAGTCAATTGCCGACGGCATTTTCCGCCTGTCATATGCTTAGCGTTCCAATCCCCACATAGCATAAAGCCAGATGAGCCATTGCATCCATCGTCTATATTTTTGAATAGCCTGCTAAATTGCTCTGAAGACCATTTAGGCTGTGGTGGGCAGTATATAGCTGCAATTATTATTATATTTTTATTCCTCTCACTACTCATCAAGGCAATTGGAGCACACTGCATAAAATTTTCCGATATTGGCTGCAAAGCGATATGCTTAATATCATTTTTAACTAAGATTGCTACACCTCCACTTTTGTAGTTATCTGGATGGGTAGCAAAGTATGTGAGGTACCCATTAATCTTCAAAACATTCGAGCTAATAATTGTATTTGCGCTAGTATTAATACGAGTCTCTATTATCATCATTATATCAATTTTATGGCGTTGCATAAACAGTTCTAATTCTAGTAACTTATTCCCCACCCCTGCAGCATTCCAGTAGGCAATCCTAAAGGGGCTGCCTACCTGATTGCCACTATATGCATCTAAGTTGCTATTAGTGGTAGAAGTTGTATTCAAATTATTAGGGCTACTATTCAGATTATTCATTATTATTCGTGTCAGTGGCTTCATACATAGTGTGACTGCCTGCCATTTGACAATCGCTATCAATAGGTTTATTTTCTACAATGGTACTATTCTGTATAGGTATGGGCATATGTAAAGGTTGGGCATTTTTAAACGTATTGGCGACAAATTTAATTAATACATTTAGTAAATTATCAATCTTTTTACCCATCTCCTCGACGATATTGGCGTTCCGCTCCAACGCTCTCATAAGCGGACAATCAATCTGTGGAGTTTGGTGTTGCTGCTGTTGTTGTGATTGCTCGTTGTGTGTTGGCACCTGTATAATTCGCGTGGGCTGTTGTTGTTGTTGGGTTTGTTGACTTGGAAAGCGCTGCTGTTGGTTTTTTTTTTTTCTTTCCTTTTTGAAAGACGCACTAATACTAAGCTTATCCCCATTTGCGCGATTTCACCTCTACCTGTCCAGCAGGAGTGGTGAATTGCACAGCTGGGGATGAGCATCTTTATTCAATTGATATCTTAAATATTATAATTGAATTTGTTGGTGCCACAATTCTGGCTCTAACTGAGCAAAACTTATACTATAAGTATACATTTTTATTAGTGTAAGGTAAGTAGTAGTAATATTAATTAATTATATTTTAAAATTGTTTTATTTTCAGCAGGATTTGAGTAGATGACCTTCAGGCTTCAAGTGGCAGAGGCAATTTTCGTTGCTCACGAGGTCACGATTGGAGGCGACCAGAAGACTACAACAGCCTTATTATGGCAGGCAGCACGCAGCATCCAGTATTTCTGTGTCCGATGTATCGGAAGGTGTGTTGCCGGCCGTATTTAGCGTTGTGGCACGTGCGGAGTGGCTAGTCGCTGCTAGTGCAGAGTTGTCTGGTGTCTGGTAAGTGACGTTGTTGTTGTTGTGAGCTGAACTTTCAATATGTTCTTCGATTGTTTCAGGTGGAATTTTTGTTGCAGGCGTTGCAGCAGGCGCAGGTCTTGGCAATGCCTGGATGCCACTGTGTCCAACAGCAGGGAGTGTCTTACTGACTGCGGGTGTCGCTAGTACTGGCGGCGCCTGATCGTTCTCCACCGTGCCGCGGTCTTCGATGGTTGTGTGAGCTGTGCCTGTCTTGTGTGTCAGAGCTGTATTAATGTTTTGTTTCCTTCTTCTTTCAGATGTATTTGGAGTCACAGACGTTTGTGCAACCAGAGGACCTGGTGCTGAGAAGCTGGCGTTGTGCTCGGGAGCCCTTGGTGCATTTACAGCCGCACGTGGCAAGATGGCTGGTAAAGTTAGTATGGCCACCGCCAGGCCAGGCGACTCAGCTACAAAGTGCGGCGACCTGTCCGGTGTAGAAGCCCGTACATCGTTGACTGCAGATGGACTCGAGTTGACAGTCGTTGCAATTGTGTGACTAGCAGCAGCGGCTGTGGAGCCTGCCGCTGTGTCCGGTGTATCGGAAGGTGTGCTGCCGGCCGTAGTTAGTGTTGTGGCACGTGCGTAGTGGCTAGTTGCTGCTAGTGCAGAATTATCTGGTGTCTGGTAAGTAACGTTGTTGTTGTTATTGTGAGCTGAACTTTCAATATGTTCTTCATTTGTTTCAGGTGGAATTATTGTTGCAGGCGTTGCAGCAGCTACAGGTGTTGGCAATGCCTGGATGCCAGTGTGTCCAACAGCAGGTGGTGCCTTACTGTCTGCGGGTGCCGCTAGTGCTGGCGGTACCTGATCGGTCTCCTCCAAGCTGCGGTCTTCGATGGTTGTGTGAGCTGTGCCTGTCTTGTGTGTCGGAGCTGTATTAACGTTTTGCTTCCTTCTTCTTGCAGGTGTATTTGGAGTCACAGGCGTTTGTGAAACCGGAGGACCTGGTGCTGAGAAGCTGGCGTTGTGCTCGGGAGCATTTGGTGCGTTTACAGCCGCACGTGGCAAGATGGCTGGTAAAGTTAGTATGGCCACAGCCAGGCCAGGCGACTCAGCTACAAAGTGCGGCGACCTGTCCGGTGCAGAAGCCCGTACATCGTTGACTGCAGATGGACTCGAGTTGACAGTCGTTGCAATTGTGTGCCTAGCAGCAGCGGCTGTGGAGCCTGCCGCTGTGTCCGGTGTATCGGAAGGTGTGCTGCCGGCCGTAGTTAGTGTTGTGGCACGTGCGTAGTGGCTAGTTGCTGCTAGTGCAGAATTATCTGGTGTCTGGTAAGTAACGTTGTTGTTGTTATTGTGAGCTGAACTTTCAATATGTTCTTCATTTGTTTCAGGTGGAGTTATTGTTGCAGGCGTTGCAGCAGCTACAGGTCTTGGCAATGCCTGGATGCCACTGTGTCCAACAGCAAGGGGTGCCTTACTGACTGCGGGTGCCGCTAGCGGTGTCTGATCAGTCTCCACCGAGCCGCGGTCTTCGTTGGTTGTGTGAGCTGTGCCTGTCATGTGTGTCTGAGCTGTATTAACGTTTTGCTTCCTTCTTCTTTCAGTTGAATTTAGGGTCACAGACGCTTGTGCAACTAGAGGACCTGATGCTGAGAAGCTGGCGTTGTGCTCAGGAGCACTTGGTGCGTTTACAGCCGCACGTGGCAAGAAGGCTGGTAAAGTTAGTATGGCCACCGCCAGGTCAGGCGACTCAGCCACAGCACTAGGAGCACATTTTCGGGTCCACATCTTTTTGTAACCCGTCGATTTTCAATTTGTTTGAATGCCAATTTAGAATAGGGATTCGTACAAATTTAAAAAGATATAATATTTGAAAATCAGACTTTATTTGCCCGAGAAACTCAAAAAAAAATCATCAAAAAAGGTTTGATTTTCGAACCGACCCCGATTTTGATAAAAAACGTGATGTAACCCCTTGCCATTTTGGCCGATTTGGGTCAAAATTTAGATTTTCTATTTTTTGATGCCAGTGGATAGTACTGATCCTTACGAGTCCAAAATGGTATAAAATTTGAAAATCGGACATTATTTGGCCGAGATATTCAAACAAATCATAAGGAAAGGTTGACCTTACAAACGAATCATTTTCGGGTCTACATCTTTTTGTAACCCGTCGATTTTCAATTTGTTTGAATGCCAATTGATAATAGGGATTCGTACAAATTCAAAAAGGTATAACATTTGAAAATCATACTTTATTTGCCCGAGAAACTCAAAAATAATCATCAAAAAAGGTTTGATTTTCGAACCGACCCCGATTTTGATAAAAAACGTGATGTAACCCCTTGCCATTTTGGCCGATTTGGGTCAAAATTTAGTTTTTCTATTTTTTGATGCCAGTGGATAGTACTGATCCTTACGCGTCCAAAATGGTATAAAATTTGAAAATCTGACATTATTTGGCCGAGATATTCAAAAAAATCATAAGGAACGGTTGACTTTACAAACGAATCATTTTCGGGTCCACATCTTTTTGTAACCCGTCGATTTTCAATTTGTTTGAATGCCAATTGATAATAGGGATTCGTACAAATTCAAAAAGGTATAATATTTGAAAATCAGACTTTATTTGCCCGAGAAACTCAAAAATAATCAACAAAAAAGGTTTGATTTTCGAACCGACCTCGATTTTGATAAAAAACGTGATGTAACCCCTTGCCATTTTGGCCGATTTGGGTCAAAATTTAGTTTTTCTATTTTTTGATGCCAGTGGATAGTACTGATCCTTACGAGTCCAAAATGGTATAAAATTTGAAAATCTGACATTATTTGGCCGAGATATTCAAAAAAATCATAAGGAACGGTTGACTTTACAAACGAATCATTTTCGGGTCCACATCTTTTTGTAACCCGTCGATTTTCAATTTGTTTGAATGCCAATTGATAATAGGGATTCGTACAAATTCAAAAAGGTATAATATTTGAAAATCAGACTTTATTTGCCCGAGAAACTCAAAAATAATCATCAAAAAAGGTTTGATTTTCGAACCGACCCCGATTTTGATAAAAAACGTGATGTAACCCCTTGCCATTTTGGCCGATTTGGGTCAAAATTTAGAATTTCTATTTTTTGATGCCAGTGGATAGTACTGATCCTTACGAGTCCAAAATGGTATAAAATTTGAAAATCGGACATTATTTGGCCGAGATATTCAAAAAAATCATAAGGAAAGGTTGACTTTACAAACGAATCATTTTCGGGTCCACATCTTTTTGTAACCCGTCGATTTTCAATTTGTTTGAATGCCAATTGATAATAGGGATTCGTACAAATTCAAAAAGGTATAACATTTGAAAATCATACTTTATTTGCCCGAGAAACTCAAAAATAATCATCAAAAAAGGTTTGATTTTCGAACCGACCCCGATTTTGATAAAAAACGTGATGTAACCCCTTGCCATTTTGGCCGATTTGGGTCAAAATTTAGTTTTTCTATTTTTTGATGCCAGTGGATAGTACTGATCCTTACGAGTCCAAAATGGTATAAAATTTGAAAATCTGACATTATTTGGCCGAGATATTCAAAAAAATCATAAGGAACGGTTGACTTTACAAACGAATCATTTTCGGGTCCACATCTTTTTGTAACCCGTCGATTTTCAATTTGTTTGAATGCCAATTGATAATAGGGATTCGTACAAATTCAAAAAGGTATAATATTTGAAAATCAGACTTTATTTGCCCGAGAAACTCAAAAATAATCATCAAAAAAGGTTTGATTTTCGAACCGACCCCGATTTTGATAAAAAACGTGATGTAACCCCTTGCCATTTTGGCCGATTTGGGTCAAAATTTAGTTTTTCTATTTTTTGATGCCAGTGGATAGTACTGATCCTTACGAGTCCAAAATGGTATAAAATTTGAAAATCTGACATTATTTGGCCGAGATATTCAAAAAAATCATAAGGAACGGTTGACTTTACAAACGAATCATTTTCGGGTCCACATCTTTTTGTAACCCGTCGATTTTCAATTTGTTTGAATGCCAATTGATAATAGGGATTCGTACAAATTCAAAAAGGTATAATATTTGAAAATCAGACTTTATTTGCCCGAGAAACTCAAAAATAATCATCAAAAAAGGTTTGATTTTCGAACCGACCCCGATTTTGATAAAAAACGTGATGTAACCCCTTGCCATTTTGGCCGATTTGGGTCAAAATTTAGAATTTCTATTTTTTGATGCCAGTGGATAGTACTGATCCTTACGAGTCCAAAATGGTATAAAATTTGAAAATCGGACATTATTTGGCCGAGATATTCAAAAAAATCATAAGGAAAGGTTGACTTTACAAACGAATCATTTTCGGGTCCACATCTTTTTGTAACCCGTCGATTTTCAATTTGTTTGAATGCCAATTTAGAATAGGGATTCGTACAAATTTAAAAAGGTATAATATTTGAAAATCAGACTTTATTTGCCCGAGAAACTCAAAAAAAAATCATCAAAAAAGGTTTGATTTTCGAACCGACCCCGATTTTGATAAAAAACGTGATGTAACCCCTTGCCATTTTGGCCGATTTGGGTCAAAATTTAGAATTTCTATTTTTTGATGCCAGTGGATAGTACTGATCCTTACGAGTCCAAAATGGTATAAAATTTGAAAATCGGACATTATTTGGCCGAGATATTCAAACAAATCATAAGGAAAGGTTGACCTTACAAACGAATCATTTTCGGGTCTACATCTTTTTGTAACCCGTCGATTTTCAATTTGTTTGAATGCCAATTGATAATAGGGATTCGTGCAAATTCAAAAAGGTATAATATTTGAAAATCAGACTTTATTTGCCCGAGAAACTCAAAAATAATCATCAAAAAAGGTTTGATTTTCGAACCGACCCCGATTTTGATAAAAAACGTGATGTAACCCCTTGCCATTTTGGCCGATTTGGGTAAAAATTTTGATTTTCTATTTTTTGATGCCAGTGGATAGTACTGATCCTTACGAGTCCAAAATGGTATAAAATTTGAAAATCTGACATTATTTGGCCGAGATATTCAAAAAAATCATAAGGAACGGTTGACTTTACAAACGAATCATTTTCGGGTCCACATCTTTTTGTAACCCGTCGATTTTCAATTTGTTTGAATGCCAATTGATAATAGGGATTCGTACAAATTCAAAAAGATATAATATTTGAAAATCAGACTTTATTTGCCCGAGAAACTCAAAAATAATCATCAAAAAAGGTTTGATTTTCAAACGGACCCCGATTTTGATAAAAAACGTGATGTAACCCCTTGCCATTTTGGCCGATTTGGGTCAAAATTTAGTTTTTCTATTTTTTGATGCCAGTGGATAGTACTGATCCTTACGAGTCCAAAATGGTATAAAATTTGAAAATCTGACATTATTTGGCCGAGATATTCAAAAAAATCATAAGGAACGGTTGACTTTACAAACGAATCATTTTCGGGTCCACATCTTTTTGTAACCCGTCGATTTTCAATTTGTTTGAATGCCAATTGATAATAGGGATTCGTACAAATTCAAAAAGGTATAATATTTGAAAATCAGACTTTATTTGCCCGAGAAACTCAAAAATAATCATCAAAAAAGGTTTGATTTTCGAACCGACCCCGATTTTGATAAAAAACGTGATGTAACCCCTTGCCATTTTGGCCGATTTGGGTCAAAATTTAGATTTTCTATTTTTTGATGCCAGTGGATAGTACTGATCCTTACGAGTCCAAAATGGTATAAAATTTGAAAATCGGACATTATTTGGCCGAGATATTCAAAAAAATCATAAGGAAAGGTTGACTTTACAAACGAATCATTTTCGGGTCCACATCTTTTTGTAACCCGTCGATTTTCAATTTGTTTGAATGCCAATTTAGAATAGGGATTCGTACAAATTTAAAAAGGTATAATATTTGAAAATCAGACTTTATTTGCCCGAGAAACTCAAAAAAAAATCATCAAAAAAGGTTTGATTTTCGAACCGACCCCGATTTTGATAAAAAACGTGATGTAACCCCTTGCCATTTTGGCCGATTTGGGTCAAAATTTAGAATTTCTATTTTTTGATGCCAGTGGATAGTACTGATCCTTACGAGTCCAAAATGGTATAAAATTTGAAAATCGGACATTATTTGGCCGAGATATTCAAACAAATCATAAGGAAAGGTTGACCTTACAAACGAATCATTTTCGGGTCTACATCTTTTTGTAACCCGTCGATTTTCAATTTGTTTGAATGCCAATTGATAATAGGGATTCGTACAAATTCAAAAAGGTATAACATTTGAAAATCATACTTTATTTGCCCGAGAAACTCAAAAATAATCATCAAAAAAGGTTTGATTTTCGAACCGACCCCGATTTTGATAAAAAACGTGATGTAACCCCTTGCCATTTTGGCCGATTTGGGTCAAGATTTAGATTTTCCATTTTTTGATGCCAGTGGATAGTACTGATCCTTACGAGTCCAAAATGGTATAAAATTTGAAAATCTGACATTATTTGGCCGAGATATTCAAACAAATCATAAGGAAAGGTTGACCTTACAAACGAATCATTTTCGGGTCTACATCTTTTTGTAACCCGTCGATTTTCAATTTGTTTGAATGCCAATTGATAATAGGGATTCGTGCAAATTCAAAAAGGTATAATATTTGAAAATCAGACTTTATTTGCCCGAGAAACTCAAAAATAATCATCAAAAAAGGTTTGATTTTCGAACCGACCCCGATTTTGATAAAAAACGTGATGTAACCCCTTGCCATTTTGGCCGATTTGGGTCAAAATTTAGTTTTTCTATTTTTTGATGCCAGTGGATAGTACTGATCCTTACGCGTCCAAAATGGTATAAAATTTGAAAATCTGACATTATTTGGCCGAGATATTCAAAAAAATCATAAGGAACGGTTGACTTTACAAACGAATCATTTTCGGGTCCACATCTTTTTGTAACCCGTCGATTTTCAATTTGTTTGAATGCCAATTGATAATAGGGATTCGTACAAATTCAAAAAGGTATAATATTTGAAAATCAGACTTTATTTGCCCGAGAAACTCAAAAATAATCATCAAAAAAGGTTTGATTTTCGAACCGACCCCGATTTTGATAAAAAACGTGATGTAACCCCTTGCCATTTTGGCCGATTTGGGTCAAAATTTAGTTTTTCTATTTTTTGATGCCAGTGGATAGTACTGATCCTTACGAGTCCAAAATGGTATAAAATTTGAAAATCGGACATTATTTGGCCGAGATATTCAAAAAAATCATAAGGAAAGGTTGACTTTACAAACGAATCATTTTCGGGTCCACATCTTTTTGTAACCCGTCGATTTTCAATTTGTTTGAATGCCAATTTAGAATAGGGATTCGTACAAATTTAAAAAGGTATAATATTTGAAAATCAGACTTTATTTGCCCGAGAAACTCAAAAAAAATCATCAAAAAAGGTTTGATTTTCGAACCGACCCCGATTTTGATAAAAAACGTGATGTAACCCCTTGCCATTTTGGCCGATTTGGGTCAAAATTTAGATTTTCTATTTTTTGATGCCAGTGGATAGTACTGATCCTTACGAGTCCAAAATGGTATAAAATTTGAAAATCGGACATTATTTGGCCGAGATATTCAAACAAATCATAAGGAAAGGTTGACCTTACAAACGAATCATTTTCGGGTCTACATCTTTTTGTAACCCGTCGATTTTCAATTTGTTTGAATGCCAATTGATAATAGGGATTCGTACAAATTCAAAAAGGTATAACATTTGAAAATCATACTTTATTTGCCCGAGAAACTCAAAAATAATCATCAAAAAAGGTTTGATTTTCGAACCGACCCCGATTTTGATAAAAAACGTGATGTAACCCCTTGCCATTTTGGCCGATTTGGGTCAAAATTTAGTTTTTCTATTTTTTGATGCCAGTGGATAGTACTGATCCTTACGAGTCCAAAATGGTATAAAATTTGAAAATCTGACATTATTTGGCCGAGATATTCAAAAAAATCATAAGGAACGGTTGACTTTACAAACGAATCATTTTCGGGTCCACATCTTTTTGTAACCCGTCGATTTTCAATTTGTTTGAATGCCAATTGATAATAGGGATTCGTACAAATTCAAAAAGGTATAATATTTGAAAATCAGACTTTATTTGCCCGAGAAACTCAAAAATAATCATCAAAAAAGGTTTGATTTTCGAACCGACCCCGATTTTGATAAAAAACGTGATGTAACCCCTTGCCATTTTGGCCGATTTGGGTCAAAATTTAGTTTTTCTATTTTTTGATGCCAGTGGATAGTACTGATCCTTACGAGTCCAAAATGGTATAAAATTTGAAAATCTGACATTATTTGGCCGAGATATTCAAAAAAATCATAAGGAACGGTTGACTTTACAAACGAATCATTTTCGGGTCCACATCTTTTTGTAACCCGTCGATTTTCAATTTGTTTGAATGCCAATTGATAATAGGGATTCGTACAAATTCAAAAAGGTATAATATTTGAAAATCAGACTTTATTTGCCCGAGAAACTCAAAAATAATCATCAAAAAAGGTTTGATTTTCGAACCGACCCCGATTTTGATAAAAAACGTGATGTAACCCCTTGCCATTTTGGCCGATTTGGGTCAAAATTTAGAATTTCTATTTTTTGATGCCAGTGGATAGTACTGATCCTTACGAGTCCAAAATGGTATAAAATTTGAAAATCGGACATTATTTGGCCGAGATATTCAAAAAAATCATAAGGAAAGGTTGACTTTACAAACGAATCATTTTCGGGTCCACATCTTTTTGTAACCCGTCGATTTTCAATTTGTTTGAATGCCAATTTAGAATAGGGATTCGTACAAATTTAAAAAGGTATAATATTTGAAAATCAGACTTTATTTGCCCGAGAAACTCAAAAAAAAATCATCAAAAAAGGTTTGATTTTCGAACCGACCCCGATTTTGATAAAAAACGTGATGTAACCCCTTGCCATTTTGGCCGATTTGGGTCAAAATTTAGAATTTCTATTTTTTGATGCCAGTGGATAGTACTGATCCTTACGAGTCCAAAATGGTATAAAATTTGAAAATCGGACATTATTTGGCCGAGATATTCAAACAAATCATAAGGAAAGGTTGACCTTACAAACGAATCATTTTCGGGTCTACATCTTTTTGTAACCCGTCGATTTTCAATTTGTTTGAATGCCAATTGATAATAGGGATTCGTGCAAATTCAAAAAGGTATAATATTTGAAAATCAGACTTTATTTGCCCGAGAAACTCAAAAATAATCATCAAAAAAGGTTTGATTTTCGAACCGACCCCGATTTTGATAAAAAACGTGATGTAACCCCTTGCCATTTTGGCCGATTTGGGTCAAAATTTAGATTTTCTATTTTTTGATGCCAGTGGATAGTACTGATCCTTACGAGTCCAAAATGGTATAAAATTTGAAAATCTGACATTATTTGGCCGAGATATTCAAAAAAATCATAAGGAACGGTTGACTTTACAAACGAATCATTTTCGGGTCCACATCTTTTTGTAACCCGTCGATTTTCAATTTGTTTGAATGCCAATTGATAATAGGGATTCGTACAAATTCAAAAAGGTATAATATTTGAAAATCAGACTTTATTTGCCCGAGAAACTCAAAAATAATCATCAAAAAAGGTTTGATTTTCGAACCGACCCCGATTTTGATAAAAAACGTGATGTAACCCCTTGCCATTTTGGCCGATTTGGGTCAAAATTTAGATTTTCTATTTTTTGATGCCACTGATCCTTACGAGTCCAAAATGGTATAAAATTTGAAAATCGGACATTATTTGGCCGAGATATTCAAAAAAATCATAAGGAAAGGTTGACTTTACAAACGAATCATTTTCGGGTCCACATCTTTTTGTAACCCGTCGATTTTCAATTTGTTTGAATGCCAATTTAGAATAGGGATTCGTACAAATTTAAAAAGGTATAATATTTGAAAATCAGACTTTATTTGCCCGAGAAACTCAAAAAAAAATCATCAAAAAAGGTTTGATTTTCGAACCGACCCCGATTTTGATAAAAAACGTGATGTAACCCCTTGCCATTTTGGCCGATTTGGGTCAAAATTTAGAATTTCTATTTTTTGATGCCAGTGGATAGTACTGATCCTTACGAGTCCAAAATGGTATAAAATTTGAAAATCGGACATTATTTGGCCGAGATATTCAAACAAATCATAAGGAAAGGTTGACCTTACAAACGAATCATTTTCGGGTCTACATCTTTTTGTAACCCGTCGATTTTCAATTTGTTTGAATGCCAATTGATAATAGGGATTCGTACAAATTCAAAAAGGTATAACATTTGAAAATCATACTTTATTTGCCCGAGAAACTCAAAAATAATCATCAAAAAAGGTTTGATTTTCGAACCGACCCCGATTTTGATAAAAAACGTGATGTAACCCCTTGCCATTTTGGCCGATTTGGGTCAAGATTTAGATTTTCCATTTTTTGATGCCAGTGGATAGTACTGATCCTTACGAGTCCAAAATGGTATAAAATTTGAAAATCTGACATTATTTGGCCGAGATATTCAAACAAATCATAAGGAAAGGTTGACCTTACAAACGAATCATTTTCGGGTCTACATCTTTTTGTAACCCGTCGATTTTCAATTTGTTTGAATGCCAATTGATAATAGGGATTCGTGCAAATTCAAAAAGGTATAATATTTGAAAATCAGACTTTATTTGCCCGAGAAACTCAAAAATAATCATCAAAAAAGGTTTGATTTTCGAACCGACCCCGATTTTGATAAAAAACGTGATGTAACCCCTTGCCATTTTGGCCGATTTGGGTCAAAATTTAGTTTTTCTATTTTTTGATGCCAGTGGATAGTACTGATCCTTACGCGTCCAAAATGGTATAAAATTTGAAAATCTGACATTATTTGGCCGAGATATTCAAAAAAATCATAAGGAACGGTTGACTTTACAAACGAATCATTTTCGGGTCCACATCTTTTTGTAACCCGTCGATTTTCAATTTGTTTGAATGCCAATTGATAATAGGGATTCGTACAAATTCAAAAAGGTATAATATTTGAAAATCAGACTTTATTTGCCCGAGAAACTCAAAAATAATCATCAAAAAAGGTTTGATTTTCGAACCGACCCCGATTTTGATAAAAAACGTGATGTAACCCCTTGCCATTTTGGCCGATTTGGGTCAAAATTTAGTTTTTCTATTTTTTGATGCCAGTGGATAGTACTGATCCTTACGAGTCCAAAATGGTATAAAATTTGAAAATCTGACATTATTTGGCCGAGATATTCAAACAAATCATAAGGAAAGGTTGACCTTACAAACGAATCATTTTCGGGTCCACATCTTTTTGTAACCCGTCGATTTTCAATTTGTTTGAATGCCAATTGATAATAGGGATTCGTACAAATTCAAAAAGGTATAATATTTGAAAATCAGACTTTATTTGCCCGAGAAACTCAAAAATAATCATCAAAAAAGGTTTGATTTTCGAACCGACCCCGATTTTGATAAAAAACGTGATGTAACCCCTTGCCATTTTGGCCGATTTGGGTCAAAATTTAGAATTTCTATTTTTTGATGCCAGTGGATAGTACTGATCCTTACGAGTCCAAAATGGTATAAAATTTGAAAATCGGACATTATTTGGCCGAGATATTCAAAAAAATCATAAGGAAAGGTTGACTTTACAAACGAATCATTTTCGGGTCCACATCTTTTTGTAACCCGTCGATTTTCAATTTGTTTGAATGCCAATTTAGAATAGGGATTCGTACAAATTTAAAAAGGTATAATATTTGAAAATCAGACTTTATTTGCCCGAGAAACTCAAAAAAAAATCATCAAAAAAGGTTTGATTTTCGAACCGACCCCGATTTTGATAAAAAACGTGATGTAACCCCTTGCCATTTTGGCCGATTTGGGTCAAAATTTAGAATTTCTATTTTTTGATGCCAGTGGATAGTACTGATCCTTACGAGTCCAAAATGGTATAAAATTTGAAAATCGGACATTATTTGGCCGAGATATTCAAAAAAATCATAAGGAAAGGTTGACCTTACAAACGAATCATTTTCGGGTCTACATCTTTTTGTAACCCGTCGATTTTCAATTTGTTTGAATGCCAATTTAGAATAGGGATTCGTACAAATTTAAAAAGGTATAATATTTGAAAATCAGACTTTATTTGCCCGAGAAACTCAAAAAAAAATCATCAAAAAAGGTTTGATTTTCGAACCGACCCCGATTTTGATAAAAAACGTGATGTAACCCCTTGCCATTTTGGCCGATTTGGGTCAAAATTTAGTTTTTCTATTTTTTGATGCCAGTGGATAGTACTGATCCTTACGCGTCCAAAATGGTATAAAATTTGAAAATCTGACATTATTTGGCCGAGATATTCAAAAAAATCATAAGGAACGGTTGACTTTACAAACGAATCATTTTCGGGTCCACATCTTTTTGTAACCCGTCGATTTTCAATTTGTTTGAATGCCAATTGATAATAGGGATTCGTACAAATTCAAAAAGGTATAATATTTGAAAATCAGACTTTATTTGCCCGAGAAACTCAAAAATAATCATCAAAAAAGGTTTGATTTTCGAACCGACCCCGATTTTGATAAAAAACGTGATGTAACCCCTTGCCATTTTGGCCGATTTGGGTCAAAATTTAGTTTTTCTATTTTTTGATGCCAGTGGATAGTACTGATCCTTACGAGTCCAAAATGGTATAAAATTTGAAAATCTGACATTATTTGGCCGAGATATTCAAAAAAATCATAAGGAACGGTTGACTTTACAAACGAATCATTTTCGGGTCCACATCTTTTTGTAACCCGTCGATTTTCAATTTGTTTGAATGCCAATTGATAATAGGGATTCGTACAAATTCAAAAAGGTATAATATTTGAAAATCAGACTTTATTTGCCCGAGAAACTCAAAAATAATCATCAAAAAAGGTTTGATTTTCGAACCGACCCCGATTTTGATAAAAAACGTGATGTAACCCCTTGCCATTTTGGCCGATTTGGGTCAAAATTTAGAATTTCTATTTTTTGATGCCAGTGGATAGTACTGATCCTTACGAGTCCAAAATGGTATAAAATTTGAAAATCGGACATTATTTGGCCGAGATATTCAAAAAAATCATAAGGAAAGGTTGACTTTACAAACGAATCATTTTCGGGTCCACATCTTTTTGTAACCCGTCGATTTTCAATTTGTTTGAATGCCAATTTAGAATAGGGATTCGTACAAATTTAAAAAGGTATAATATTTGAAAATCAGACTTTATTTGCCCGAGAAACTCAAAAAAAAATCATCAAAAAAGGTTTGATTTTCGAACCGACCCCGATTTTGATAAAAAACGTGATGTAACCCCTTGCCATTTTGGCCGATTTGGGTCAAAATTTAGATTTTCTATTTTTTGATGCCAGTGGATAGTACTGATCCTTACGAGTCCAAAATGGTATAAAATTTGAAAATCGGACATTATTTGGCCGAGATATTCAAACAAATCATAAGGAAAGGTTGACCTTACAAACGAATCATTTTCGGGTCTACATCTTTTTGTAACCCGTCGATTTTCAATTTGTTTGAATGCCAATTGATAATAGGGATTCGTACAAATTCAAAAAGGTATAACATTTGAAAATCATACTTTATTTGCCCGAGAAACTCAAAAATAATCATCAAAAAAGGTTTGATTTTCGAACCGACCCCGATTTTGATAAAAAACGTGATGTAACCCCTTGCCATTTTGGCCGATTTGGGTCAAAATTTAGTTTTTCTATTTTTTGATGCCAGTGGATAGTACTGATCCTTACGAGTCCAAAATGGTATAAAATTTGAAAATCTGACATTATTTGGCCGAGATATTCAAAAAAATCATAAGGAACGGTTGACTTTACAAACGAATCATTTTCGGGTCCACATCTTTTTGTAACCCGTCGATTTTCAATTTGTTTGAATGCCAATTGATAATAGGGATTCGTACAAATTCAAAAAGGTATAATATTTGAAAATCAGACTTTATTTGCCCGAGAAACTCAAAAATAATCATCAAAAAAGGTTTGATTTTCGAACCGACCCCGATTTTGATAAAAAACGTGATGTAACCCCTTGCCATTTTGGCCGATTTGGGTCAAAATTTAGTTTTTCTATTTTTTGATGCCAGTGGATAGTACTGATCCTTACGAGTCCAAAATGGTATAAAATTTGAAAATCTGACATTATTTGGCCGAAATATTCAAAAAAATCATAAGGAACGGTTGACTTTACAAACGAATCATTTTCGGGTCCACATCTTTTTGTAACCCGTCGATTTTCAATTTGTTTGAATGCCAATTGATAATAGGGATTCGTACAAATTCAAAAAGGTATAATATTTGAAAATCAGACTTTATTTGCCCGAGAAACTCAAAAATAATCATCAAAAAAGGTTTGATTTTCGAACCGACCCCGATTTTGATAAAAAACGTGATGTAACCCCTTGCCATTTTGGCCGATTTGGGTCAAAATTTAGAATTTCTATTTTTTGATGCCAGTGGATAGTACTGATCCTTACGAGTCCAAAATGGTATAAAATTTGAAAATCGGACATTATTTGGCCGAGATATTCAAAAAAATCATAAGGAAAGGTTGACTTTACAAACGAATCATTTTCGGGTCCACATCTTTTTGTAACCCGTCGATTTTCAATTTGTTTGAATGCCAATTTAGAATAGGGATTCGTACAAATTTAAAAAGGTATAATATTTGAAAATCAGACTTTATTTGCCCGAGAAACTCAAAAAAAAATCATCAAAAAAGGTTTGATTTTCGAACCGACCCCGATTTTGATAAAAAACGTGATGTAACCCCTTGCCATTTTGGCCGATTTGGGTCAAAATTTAGAATTTCTATTTTTTGATGCCAGTGGATAGTACTGATCCTTACGAGTCCAAAATGGTATAAAATTTGAAAATCGGACATTATTTGGCCGAGATATTCAAACAAATCATAAGGAAAGGTTGACCTTACAAACGAATCATTTTCGGGTCTACATCTTTTTGTAACCCGTCGATTTTCAATTTGTTTGAATGCCAATTGATAATAGGGATTCGTGCAAATTCAAAAAGGTATAATATTTGAAAATCAGACTTTATTTGCCCGAGAAACTCAAAAATAATCATCAAAAAAGGTTTGATTTTCAGACTTTATTTGCCCGAGAAACTCAAAAATAATCATCAAAAAAGGTTTGATTTTCGAACCGACCCCGATTTTGATAAAAAACGTGATGTAACCCCTTGCCATTTTGGCCGATTTGGGTCAAAATTTAGTTTTTCTATTTTTTGATGCCAGTGGATAGTACTGATCCTTACGCGTCCAAAATGGTATAAAATTTGAAAATCTGACATTATTTGGCCGAGATATTCAAAAAAATCATAAGGAAACGGTTTGACTTTACAAACGAATCATGTTCGGTCCACATCTTTTTGTAACCCGTCGATTTTCAATTTGTTTCAAAAAAAATCATTTTCGGGTCCACATCTTTTTGTAACCCGTCGATTTTCAATTTGTTTGAATGCCAATTGATAATAGGGATTCGTAGCAAATTCAAAAAGGTATAATATTTGAAAATCAGACTTTATTTGCCCGAGAAACTCAAAAATAATCATCAAAAAAGGTTTGATTTTCGAACCGACCCCGATTTTGATAAAAAACGTGATGTAACCCCTTGCCATTTTGGCCGATTTGGGTCAAAATTTAGATTTTCTATTTTTTGATGCCAGTGGATAGTACTGATCCTTACGAGTCCAAAATGGTATAAAATTTGAAAATCTGACATTATTTGGCCGAGATATTCAAAAAATCATAAGGAACGGTTGACTTTACAAACGAATCATTTTCGGGTCCACATCTTTTTGTAACCCGTCGATTTTCAATTTGTTTGAATGCCAATTGATAATAGGGATTCGTACAAATTCAAAAAGGTATAATATTTGAAAATCAGACTTTATTTGCCCGAGAAACTCAAAAATAATCATCAAAAAAGGTTTGATTTTCGAACCGACCCCGATTTTGATAAAAAACGTGATGTAACCCCTTGCCATTTTGGCCGATTTGGGTCAAAATTTAGATTTTCTATTTTTTGATGCCAGTGGATAGTACTGATCCTTACGAGTCCAAAATGGTATAAAATTTGAAAATCTGACATTATTTGGCCGAGATATTCAAAAAAATCATAAGGAACGGTTGACTTTACAAACGAATCATTTTCGGGTCCACATCTTTTTGTAACCCGTCGATTTTCAATTTGTTTGAATGCCAATTGATAATAGGGATTCGTACAAATTCAAAAAGGTATAATATTTGAAAATCAGACTTTATTTGCCCGAGAAACTCAAAAATAATCATCAAAAAAGGTTTGATTTTCGAACCGACCCCGATTTTGATAAAAAACGTGATGTAACCCCTTGCCATTTTGGCCGATTTGGGTCAAAATTTAGATTTTCTATTTTTTGATGCCAGTGGATAGTACTGATCCTTACGAGTCCAAAATGGTATAAAATTTGAAAATCGGACATTATTTGGCCGAGATATTCAAAAAAATCATAAGGAAAGGTTGACTTTACAAACGAATCATTTTCGGGTCCACATCTTTTTGTAACCCGTCGATTTTCAATTTGTTTGAATGCCAATTGATAATAGGGATTCGTACAAATTCAAAAAGGTATAATATTTGAAAATCAGACTTTATTTGCCCGAGAAACTCAAAAATAATCATCAAAAAAGGTTTGATTTTCGAACCGACCCCGATTTTGATAAAAAACGTGATGTAACCCCTTGCCATTTTGGCCGATTTGGGTCAAAATTTAGATTTTCTATTTTTTGATGCCAGTGGATAGTACTGATCCTTACGAGTCCAAAATGGTATAAAATTTGAAAATCTGACATTATTTGGCCGAGATATTCAAAAAAATCATAAGGAACGGTTGACTTTACAAACGAATCATTTTCGGGTCCACATCTTTTTGTAACCCGTCGATTTTCAATTTGTTTGAATGCCAATTGATAATAGGGATTCGTACAAATTCAAAAAGGTATAATATTTGAAAATCAGACTTTATTTGCCCGAGAAACTCAAAAATAATCATCAAAAAAGGTTTGATTTTCGAACCGACCCCGATTTTGATAAAAAACGTGATGTAACCCCTTGCCATTTTGGCCGATTTGGGTCAAAATTTAGATTTTCTATTTTTTGATGCCAGTGGATAGTACTGATCCTTACGAGTCCAAAATGGTATAAAATTTGAAAATCGGACATTATTTGGCCGAGATATTCAAAAAAATCATAAGGAAAGGTTGACTTTACAAACGAATCATTTTCGGGTCCACATCTTTTTGTAACCCGTCGATTTTCAATTTGTTTGAATGCCAATTGATAATAGGGATTCGTACAAATTCAAAAAGGTATAATATTTGAAAATCAGACTTTATTTGCCCGAGAAACTCAAAAATAATCATCAAAAAAGGTTTGATTTTCGAACCGACCCCGATTTTGATAAAAAACGTGATGTAACCCCTTGCCATTTTGGCCGATTTGGGTCAAAATTTAGATTTTCTATTTTTTGATGCCAGTGGATAGTACTGATCCTTACGAGTCCAAAATGGTATAAAATTTGAAAATCTGACATTATTTGGCCGAGATATTCAAAAAAATCATAAGGAAAGGTTGACTTTACAAACGAATCATTTTCGGGTCCACATCTTTTTGTAACCCGTCGATTTTCAATTTGTTTGAATGCCAATTTATAATAGGGATTCGTACAAATTCAAAAAGGTATAATATTTGAAAATCAGACTTTATTTGCCCGAGAAACTCAAAAATAATCATCAAAAAAGGTTTGATTTTCGAACCGACCCCGATTTTGATAAAAAACGTGATGTAACCCCTTGCCATTTTGGCCGATTTGGGTCAAAATTTAGATTTTCTATTTTTTGATGCCAGTGGATAGTACTGATCCTTACGAGTCCAAAATGGTATAAAATTTGAAAATCGGACATTATTTGGCCGAGATATTCAAACAAATCATAAGGAAAGGTTGACCTTACAAACGAATCATTTTCGGGTCTACATCTTTTTGTAACCCGTCGATTTTCAATTTGTTTGAATGCCAATTGATAATAGGGATTCGTACAAATTCAAAAAGGTATAATATTTGAAAATCAGACTTTATTTGCCCGAGAAACTCAAAAATAATCATCAAAAAAGGTTTGATTTTCGAACCGACCCCGATTTTGATAAAAAACGTGATGTAACCCCTTGCCATTTTGGCCGATTTGGGTCAAAATTTAGATTTTCTATTTTTTGATGCCAGTGGATAGTACTGATCCTTACGAGTCCAAAATGGTATAAAATTTGAAAATCTGACATTATTTGGCCGAGATATTCAAAAAAATCATAAGGAACGGTTGACTTTACAAACGAATCATTTTCGGGTCCACATCTTTTTGTAACCCGTCGATTTTCAATTTGTTTGAATGCCAATTGATAATAGGGATTCGTACAAATTCAAAAAGGTATAATATTTGAAAATCAGACTTTATTTGCCCGAGAAACTCAAAAATAATCATCAAAAAAGGTTTGATTTTCGAACCGACCCCGATTTTGATAAAAAACGTGATGTAACCCCTTGCCATTTTGGCCGATTTGGGTCAAAATTTAGTTTTTCTATTTTTTGATGCCAGTGGATAGTACTGATCCTTACGAGTCCAAAATGGTATAAAATTTGAAAATCTGACATTATTTGGCCGAGATATTCAAAAAAATCATAAGGAACGGTTGACTTTACAAACGAATCATTTTCGGGTCCACATCTTTTTGTAACCCGTCGATTTTCAATTTGTTTGAATGCCAATTGATAATAGGGATTCGTACAAATTCAAAAAGGTATAATATTTGAAAATCAGACTTTATTTGCCCGAGAAACTCAAAAATAATCATCAAAAAAGGTTTGATTTTCGAACCGACCCCGATTTTGATAAAAAACGTGATGTAACCCCTTGCCATTTTGGCCGATTTGGGTCAAAATTTAGATTTTCTATTTTTTGATGCCAGTGGATAGTACTGATCCTTACGAGTCCAAAATGGTATAAAATTTGAAAATCGGACATTATTTGGCCGAGATATTCAAAAAAATCATAAGGAAAGGTTGACTTTACAAACGAATCATTTTCGGGTCCACATCTTTTTGTAACCCGTCGATTTTCAATTTGTTTGAATGCCAATTGATAATAGGGATTCGTACAAATTCAAAAAGGTATAATATTTGAAAATCAGACTTTATTTGCCCGAGAAACTCAAAAATAATCATCAAAAAAGGTTTGATTTTCGAACCGACCCCGATTTTGATAAAAAACGTGATGTAACCCCTTGCCATTTTGGCCGATTTGGGTCAAAATTTAGATTTTCTATTTTTTGATGCCAGTGGATAGTACTGATCCTTACGAGTCCAAAATGGTATAAAATTTGAAAATCGGACATTATTTGGCCGAGATATTCAAACAAATCATAAGGAAAGGTTGACCTTACAAACGAATCATTTTCGGGTCTACATCTTTTTGTAACCCGTCGATTTTCAATTTGTTTGAATGCCAATTGATAATAGGGATTCGTACAAATTCAAAAAGGTATAATATTTGAAAATCAGACTTTATTTGCCCGAGAAACTCAAAAATAATCATCAAAAAAGGTTTGATTTTCGAACCGACCCCGATTTTGATAAAAAACGTGATGTAACCCCTTGCCATTTTGGCCGATTTGGGTCAAAATTTAGATTTTCTATTTTTTGATGCCAGTGGATAGTACTGATCCTTACGAGTCCAAAATGGTATAAAATTTGAAAATCTGACATTATTTGGCCGAGATATTCAAAAAAATCATAAGGAACGGTTGACTTTACAAACGAATCATTTTCGGGTCCACATCTTTTTGTAACCCGTCGATTTTCAATTTGTTTGAATGCCAATTGATAATAGGGATTCGTACAAATTCAAAAAGGTATAATATTTGAAAATCAGACTTTATTTGCCCGAGAAACTCAAAAATAATCATCAAAAAAGGTTTGATTTTCGAACCGACCCCGATTTTGATAAAAAACGTGATGTAACCCCTTGCCATTTTGGCCGATTTGGGTCAAAATTTAGTTTTTCTATTTTTTGATGCCAGTGGATAGTACTGATCCTTACGAGTCCAAAATGGTATAAAATTTGAAAATCTGACATTATTTGGCCGAGATATTCAAAAAAATCATAAGGAACGGTTGACTTTACAAACGAATCATTTTCGGGTCCACATCTTTTTGTAACCCGTCGATTTTCAATTTGTTTGAATGCCAATTGATAATAGGGATTCGTACAAATTCAAAAAGGTATAATATTTGAAAATCAGACTTTATTTGCCCGAGAAACTCAAAAATAATCATCAAAAAAGGTTTGATTTTCGAACCGACCCCGATTTTGATAAAAAACGTGATGTAACCCCTTGCCATTTTGGCCGATTTGGGTCAAAATTTAGATTTTCTATTTTTTGATGCCAGTGGATAGTACTGATCCTTACGAGTCCAAAATGGTATAAAATTTGAAAATCGGACATTATTTGGCCGAGATATTCAAAAAAATCATAAGGAAAGGTTGACTTTACAAACGAATCATTTTCGGGTCCACATCTTTTTGTAACCCGTCGATTTTCAATTTGTTTGAATGCCAATTGATAATAGGGATTCGTACAAATTCAAAAAGGTATAATATTTGAAAATCAGACTTTATTTGCCCGAGAAACTCAAAAATAATCATCAAAAAAGGTTTGATTTTCGAACCGACCCCGATTTTGATAAAAAACGTGATGTAACCCCTTGCCATTTTGGCCGATTTGGGTCAAAATTTAGATTTTCTATTTTTTGATGCCAGTGGATAGTACTGATCCTTACGAGTCCAAAATGGTATAAAATTTGAAAATCTGACATTATTTGGCCGAGATATTCAAAAAAATCATAAGGAACGGTTGACTTTACAAACGAATCATTTTCGGGTCCACATCTTTTTGTAACCCGTCGATTTTCAATTTGTTTGAATGCCAATTGATAATAGGGATTCGTACAAATTCAAAAAGGTATAATATTTGAAAATCAGACTTTATTTGCCCGAGAAACTCAAAAATAATCATCAAAAAAGGTTTGATTTTCGAACCGACCCCGATTTTGATAAAAAACGTGATGTAACCCCTTGCCATTTTGGCCGATTTGGGTCAAAATTTAGAATTTCTATTTTTTGATGCCAGTGGATAGTACTGATCCTTACGAGTCCAAAATGGTATAAAATTTGAAAATCGGACATTATTTGGCCGAGATATTCAAAAAAATCATAAGGAAAGGTTGACTTTACAAACGAATCATTTTCGGGTCCACATCTTTTTGTAACCCGTCGATTTTCAATTTGTTTGAATGCCAATTGATAATAGGGATTCGTACAAATTCAAAAAGGTATAATATTTGAAAATCAGACTTTATTTGCCCGAGAAACTCAAAAATAATCATCAAAAAAGGTTTGATTTTCGAACCGACCCCGATTTTGATAAAAAACGTGATGTAACCCCTTGCCATTTTGGCCGATTTGGGTCAAAATTTAGATTTTCTATTTTTTGATGCCAGTGGATAGTACTGATCCTTACGAGTCCAAAATGGTATAAAATTTGAAAATCGGACATTATTTGGCCGAGATATTCAAAAAAATCATAAGGAAAGGTTGACCTTACAAACGAATCATTTTCGGGTCCTACATCTTTTTGTAACCCGTCGATTTTCAATTTGTTTGAATGCCAATTGATAATAGGGATTCGTACAAATTCAAAAAGGTATAATATTTGAAAATCAGACTTTATTTGCCCGAGAAACTCAAAAATAATCATCAAAAAAGGTTTGATTTTCGAACCGACCCCGATTTTGATAAAAAACGTGATGTAACCCCTTGCCATTTTGGCCGATTTGGGTCAAAATTTAGATTTTCTATTTTTTGATGCCAGTGGATAGTACTGATCCTTACGAGTCCAAAATGGTATAAAATTTGAAAATCGGACATTATTTGGCCGAGATATTCAAAAAAATCATAAGGAAAGGTTGACCTTACAAACGAATCATTTTCGGGTCCTACATCTTTTTGTAACCCGTCGATTTTCAATTTGTTTGAATGCCAATTGATAATAGGGATTCGTACAAATTCAAAAAGGTATAATATTTGAAAATCAGACTTTATTTGCCCGAGAAACTCAAAAATAATCATCAAAAAAGGTTTGATTTTCGAACCGACCCCGATTTTGATAAAAAACGTGATGTAACCCCTTGCCATTTTGGCCGATTTGGGTCAAAATTTAGATTTTCTATTTTTTGATGCCAGTGGATAGTACTGATCCTTACGAGTCCAAAATGGTATAAAATTTGAAAATCTGACATTATTTGGCCGAGATATTCAAAAAAATCATAAGGAACGGTTGACTTTACAAACGAATCATTTTCGGGTCCACATCTTTTTGTAACCCGTCGATTTTCAATTTGTTTGAATGCCAATTGATAATAGGGATTCGTACAAATTCAAAAAGGTATAATATTTGAAAATCAGACTTTATTTGCCCGAGAAACTCAAAAATAATCATCAAAAAAGGTTTGATTTTCGAACCGACCCCGATTTTGATAAAAAACGTGATGTAACCCCTTGCCATTTTGGCCGATTTGGGTCAAAATTTAGTTTTTCTATTTTTTGATGCCAGTGGATAGTACTGATCCTTACGAGTCCAAAATGGTATAAAATTTGAAAATCTGACATTATTTGGCCGAGATATTCAAAAAAATCATAAGGAACGGTTGACTTTACAAACGAATCATTTTCGGGTCCACATCTTTTTGTAACCCGTCGATTTTCAATTTGTTTGAATGCCAATTGATAATAGGGATTCGTACAAATTCAAAAAGGTATAATATTTGAAAATCAGACTTTATTTGCCCGAGAAACTCAAAAATAATCATCAAAAAAGGTTTGATTTTCGAACCGACCCCGATTTTGATAAAAAACGTGATGTAACCCCTTGCCATTTTGGCCGATTTGGGTCAAAATTTAGAATTTCTATTTTTTGATGCCAGTGGATAGTACTGATCCTTACGAGTCCAAAATGGTATAAAATTTGAAAATCGGACATTATTTGGCCGAGATATTCAAAAAAATCATAAGGAAAGGTTGACTTTACAAACGAATCATTTTCGGGTCCACATCTTTTTGTAACCCGTCGATTTTCAATTTGTTTGAATGCCAATTGATAATAGGGATTCGTACAAATTTAAAAAGGTATAATATTTGAAAATCAGACTTTATTTGCCCGAGAAACTCAAAAAAAATCATCAAAAAAGGTTTGATTTTCGAACCGACCCCGATTTTGATAAAAAACGTGATGTAACCCCTTGCCATTTTGGCCGATTTGGGTCAAAATTTAGATTTTCTATTTTTTGATGCCAGTGGATAGTACTGATCCTTACGAGTCCAAAATGGTATAAAATTTGAAAATCGGACATTATTTGGCCGAGATATTCAAACAAATCATAAGGAAAGGTTGACCTTACAAACGAATCATTTTCGGGTCTACATCTTTTTGTAACCCGTCGATTTTCAATTTGTTTGAATGCCAATTGATAATAGGGATTCGTACAAATTCAAAAAGGTATAATATTTGAAAATCAGACTTTATTTGCCCGAGAAACTCAAAAATAATCATCAAAAAAGGTTTGATTTTCGAACCGACCCCGATTTTGATAAAAAACGTGATGTAACCCCTTGCCATTTTGGCCGATTTGGGTCAAAATTTAGTTTTTCTATTTTTTGATGCCAGTGGATAGTACTGATCCTTACGAGTCCAAAATGGTATAAAATTTGAAAATCTGACATTATTTGGCCGAGATATTCAAAAAAATCATAAGGAACGGTTGACTTTACAAACGAATCATTTTCGGGTCCACATCTTTTTGTAACCCGTCGATTTTCAATTTGTTTGAATGCCAATTGATAATAGGGATTCGTACAAATTCAAAAAGGTATAATATTTGAAAATCAGACTTTATTTGCCCGAGAAACTCAAAAATAATCATCAAAAAAGGTTTGATTTTCGAACCGACCCCGATTTTGATAAAAAACGTGATGTAACCCCTTGCCATTTTGGCCGATTTGGGTCAAAATTTAGATTTTTCTATTTTTTGATGCCAGTGGATAGTACTGATCCTTACGAGTCCAAAATGGTATAAAATTTGAAAATCGGACATTATTTGGCCGAGATATTCAAAAAAATCATAAGGAACGGTTGACTTTACAAACGAATCATTTTCGGGTCCACATCTTTTTGTAACCCGTCGATTTTCAATTTGTTTGAATGCCAATTGATAATAGGGATTCGTACAAATTCAAAAAGGTATAATATTTGAAAATCAGACTTTATTTGCCCGAGAAACTCAAAAATAATCATCAAAAAAGGTTTGATTTTCGAACCGACCCCGATTTTGATAAAAAACGTGATGTAACCCCTTGCCATTTTGGCCGATTTGGGTCAAAATTTAGAATTTCTATTTTTTGATGCCAGTGGATAGTACTGATCCTTACGAGTCCAAAATGGTATAAAATTTGAAAATCGGACATTATTTGGCCGAGATATTCAAAAAAATCATAAGGAAAGGTTGACTTTACAAACGAATCATTTTCGGGTCCACATCTTTTTGTAACCCGTCGATTTTCAATTTGTTTGAATGCCAATTGATAATAGGGATTCGTACAAATTAAAAAGGTATAATATTTGAAAATCAGACTTTATTTGCCCGAGAAACTCAAAAATAATCATCAAAAAAGGTTTGATTTTCGAACCGACCCCGATTTTGATAAAAAACGTGATGTAACCCCTTGCCATTTTGGCCGATTTGGGTCAAAATTTAGATTTTCTATTTTTTGATGCCAGTGGATAGTACTGATCCTTACGAGTCCAAAATGGTATAAAATTTGAAAATCGGACATTATTTGGCCGAGATATTCAAACAAATCATAAGGAAAGGTTGACCTTACAAACGAATCATTTTCGGGTCTACATCTTTTTGTAACCCGTCGATTTTCAATTTGTTTGAATGCCAATTGATAATAGGGATTCGTACAAATTCAAAAAGGTATAATATTTGAAAATCAGACTTTATTTGCCCGAGAAACTCAAAAATAATCATCAAAAAAGGTTTGATTTTCGAACCGACCCCGATTTTGATAAAAAACGTGATGTAACCCCTTGCCATTTTGGCCGATTTGGGTCAAAATTTAGATTTTCTATTTTTTGATGCCAGTGGATAGTACTGATCCTTACGAGTCCAAAATGGTATAAAATTTGAAAATCTGACATTATTTGGCCGAGATATTCAAAAAAATCATAAGGAACGGTTGACTTTACAAACGAATCATTTTCGGGTCCACATCTTTTTGTAACCCGTCGATTTTCAATTTGTTTGAATGCCAATTGATAATAGGGATTCGTACAAATTCAAAAAGGTATAATATTTGAAAATCAGACTTTATTTGCCCGAGAAACTCAAAAATAATCATCAAAAAAGGTTTGATTTTCGAACCGACCCCGATTTTGATAAAAAACGTGATGTAACCCCTTGCCATTTTGGCCGATTTGGGTCAAAATTTAGATTTTCTATTTTTTGATGCCAGTGGATAGTACTGATCCTTACGAGTCCAAAATGGTATAAAATTTGAAAATCTGACATTATTTGGCCGAGATATTCAAAAAAATCATAAGGAACGGTTGACTTTACAAACGAATCATTTTCGGGTCCACATCTTTTTGTAACCCGTCGATTTTCAATTTGTTTGAATGCCAATTGATAATAGGGATTCGTACAAATTCAAAAAGGTATAATATTTGAAAATCAGACTTTATTTGCCCGAGAAACTCAAAAATAATCATCAAAAAAGGTTTGATTTTCGAACCGACCCCGATTTTGATAAAAAACGTGATGTAACCCCTTGCCATTTTGGCCGATTTGGGTCAAAATTTAGATTTTCTATTTTTTGATGCCAGTGGATAGTACTGATCCTTACGAGTCCAAAATGGTATAAAATTTGAAAATCGGACATTATTTGGCCGAGATATTCAAAAAAATCATAAGGAAAGGTTGACTTTACAAACGAATCATTTTCGGGTCCACATCTTTTTGTAACCCGTCGATTTTCAATTTGTTTGAATGCCAATTGATAATAGGGATTCGTACAAATTCAAAAAGGTATAATATTTGAAAATCAGACTTTATTTGCCCGAGAAACTCAAAAAAAATCATCAAAAAAGGTTTGATTTTCGAACCGACCCCGATTTTGATAAAAAACGTGATGTAACCCCTTGCCATTTTGGCCGATTTGGGTCAAAATTTAGATTTTCTATTTTTTGATGCCAGTGGATAGTACTGATCCTTACGAGTCCAAAATGGTATAAAATTTGAAAATCGGACATTATTTGGCCGAGATATTCAAAAAAATCATAAGGAAAGGTTGACCTTACAAACGAATCATTTTCGGGTCTACATCTTTTTGTAACCCGTCGATTTTCAATTTGTTTGAATGCCAATTGATAATAGGGATTCGTACAAATTCAAAAAGGTATAATATTTGAAAATCAGACTTTATTTGCCCGAGAAACTCAAAAATAATCATCAAAAAAGGTTTGATTTTCGAACCGACCCCGATTTTGATAAAAAACGTGATGTAACCCCTTGCCATTTTGGCCGATTTGGGTCAAAATTTAGATTTCTATTTTTTGATGCCAGTGGATAGTACTGATCCTTACGAGTCCAAAATGGTATAAAATTTGAAAATCGGACATTATTTGGCCGAGATATTCAAACAAATCATAAGGAAAGGTTGACCTTACAAACGAATCATTTTCGGGTCCTACATCTTTTTGTAACCCGTCGATTTTCAATTTGTTTGAATGCCAATTGATAATAGGGATTCGTACAAATTCAAAAAGGTATAATATTTGAAAATCAGACTTTATTTGCCCGAGAAACTCAAAAATAATCATCAAAAAAGGTTTGATTTTCGAACCGACCCCGATTTTGATAAAAAACGTGATGTAACCCCTTGCCATTTTGGCCGATTTGGGTCAAAATTTAGATTTTCTATTTTTTGATGCCAGTGGATAGTACTGATCCTTACGAGTCCAAAATGGTATAAAATTTGAAAATCGGACATTATTTGGCCGAGATATTCAAACAAATCATAAGGAAAGGTTGACCTTACAAACGAATCATTTTCGGGTCTACATCTTTTTGTAACCCGTCGATTTTCAATTTGTTTGAATGCCAATTGATAATAGGGATTCGTACAAATTCAAAAAGGTATAATATTTGAAAATCAGACTTTATTTGCCCGAGAAACTCAAAAATAATCATCAAAAAAGGTTTGATTTTCGAACCGACCCCGATTTTGATAAAAAACGTGATGTAACCCCTTGCCATTTTGGCCGATTTGGGTCAAAATTTAGATTTTTCTATTTTTTGATGCCAGTGGATAGTACTGATCCTTACGAGTCCAAAATGGTATAAAATTTGAAAATCGGACATTATTTGGCCGAGATATTCAAAAAAATCATAAGGAACGGTTGACTTTACAAACGAATCATTTTCGGGTCCACATCTTTTTGTAACCCGTCGATTTTCAATTTGTTTGAATGCCAATTGATAATAGGGATTCGTACAAATTCAAAAAGGTATAATATTTGAAAATCAGACTTTATTTGCCCGAGAAACTCAAAAATAATCATCAAAAAAGGTTTGATTTTCGAACCGACCCCGATTTTGATAAAAAACGTGATGTAACCCCTTGCCATTTTGGCCGATTTGGGTCAAAATTTAGTTTTTCTATTTTTTGATGCCAGTGGATAGTACTGATCCTTACGAGTCCAAAATGGTATAAAATTTGAAAATCTGACATTATTTGGCCGAGATATTCAAAAAAATCATAAGGAACGGTTGACTTTACAAACGAATCATTTTCGGGTCCACATCTTTTTGTAACCCGTCGATTTTCAATTTGTTTGAATGCCAATTGATAATAGGGATTCGTACAAATTCAAAAAGGTATAATATTTGAAAATCAGACTTTATTTGCCCGAGAAACTCAAAAATAATCATCAAAAAAGGTTTGATTTTCGAACCGACCCCGATTTTGATAAAAAACGTGATGTAACCCCTTGCCATTTTGGCCGATTTGGGTCAAAATTTAGAATTTCTATTTTTTGATGCCAGTGGATAGTACTGATCCTTACGAGTCCAAAATGGTATAAAATTTGAAAATCGGACATTATTTGGCCGAGATATTCAAAAAAATCATAAGGAAAGGTTGACTTTACAAACGAATCATTTTCGGGTCCACATCTTTTTGTAACCCGTCGATTTTCAATTTGTTTGAATGCCAATTTAGAATAGGGATTCGTACAAATTTAAAAAGGTATAATATTTGAAAATCAGACTTTATTTGCCCGAGAAACTCAAAAAAAATCATCAAAAAAGGTTTGATTTTCGAACCGACCCCGATTTTGATAAAAAACGTGATGTAACCCCTTGCCATTTTGGCCGATTTGGGTCAAAATTTAGATTTTCTATTTTTTGATGCCAGTGGATAGTACTGATCCTTACGAGTCCAAAATGGTATAAAATTTGAAAATCGGACATTATTTGGCCGAGATATTCAAACAAATCATAAGGAAAGGTTGACCTTACAAACGAATCATTTTCGGGTCTACATCTTTTTGTAACCCGTCGATTTTCAATTTGTTTGAATGCCAATTGATAATAGGGATTCGTACAAATTCAAAAAGGTATAACATTTGAAAATCATACTTTATTTGCCCGAGAAACTCAAAAATAATCATCAAAAAAGGTTTGATTTTCGAACCGACCCCGATTTTGATAAAAAACGTGATGTAACCCCTTGCCATTTTGGCCGATTTGGGTCAAAATTTAGTTTTTCTATTTTTTGATGCCAGTGGATAGTACTGATCCTTACGAGTCCAAAATGGTATAAAATTTGAAAATCTGACATTATTTGGCCGAGATATTCAAAAAAATCATAAGGAACGGTTGACTTTACAAACGAATCATTTTCGGGTCCACATCTTTTTGTAACCCGTCGATTTTCAATTTGTTTGAATGCCAATTGATAATAGGGATTCGTACAAATTCAAAAAGGTATAATATTTGAAAATCAGACTTTATTTGCCCGAGAAACTCAAAAATAATCATCAAAAAAGGTTTGATTTTCGAACCGACCCCGATTTTGATAAAAAACGTGATGTAACCCCTTGCCATTTTGGCCGATTTGGGTCAAAATTTAGTTTTTCTATTTTTTGATGCCAGTGGATAGTACTGATCCTTACGAGTCCAAAATGGTATAAAATTTGAAAATCTGACATTATTTGGCCGAGATATTCAAAAAAATCATAAGGAACGGTTGACTTTACAAACGAATCATTTTCGGGTCCACATCTTTTTGTAACCCGTCGATTTTCAATTTGTTTGAATGCCAATTGATAATAGGGATTCGTACAAATTCAAAAAGGTATAATATTTGAAAATCAGACTTTATTTGCCCGAGAAACTCAAAAATAATCATCAAAAAAGGTTTGATTTTCGAACCGACCCCGATTTTGATAAAAAACGTGATGTAACCCCTTGCCATTTTGGCCGATTTGGGTCAAAATTTAGAATTTCTATTTTTTGATGCCAGTGGATAGTACTGATCCTTACGAGTCCAAAATGGTATAAAATTTGAAAATCGGACATTATTTGGCCGAGATATTCAAAAAAATTATAAGGAAAGGTTGACTTTACAAACGAATCATTTTCGGGTCCACATCTTTTTGTAACCCGTCGATTTTCAATTTGTTTGAATGCCAATTTAGAATAGGGATTCGTACAAATTTAAAAAGGTATAATATTTGAAAATCAGACTTTATTTGCCCGAGAAACTCAAAAAAAAATCATCAAAAAAGGTTTGATTTTCGAACCGACCCCGATTTTGATAAAAAACGTGATGTAACCCCTTGCCATTTTGGCCGATTTGGGTCAAAATTTAGAATTTCTATTTTTTGATGCCAGTGGATAGTACTGATCCTTACGAGTCCAAAATGGTATAAAATTTGAAAATCGGACATTATTTGGCCGAGATATTCAAACAAATCATAAGGAAAGGTTGACCTTACAAACGAATCATTTTCGGGTCTACATCTTTTTGTAACCCGTCGATTTTCAATTTGTTTGAATGCCAATTGATAATAGGGATTCGTGCAAATTCAAAAAGGTATAATATTTGAAAATCAGACTTTATTTGCCCGAGAAACTCAAAAATAATCATCAAAAAAGGTTTGATTTTCGAACCGACCCCGATTTTGATAAAAAACGTGATGTAACCCCTTGCCATTTTGGCCGATTTGGGTCAAAATTTAGATTTTCTATTTTTTGATGCCAGTGGATAGTACTGATCCTTACGAGTCCAAAATGGTATAAAATTTGAAAATCTGACATTATTTGGCCGAGATATTCAAAAAAATCATAAGGAACGGTTGACTTTACAAACGAATCATTTTCGGGTCCACATCTTTTTGTAACCCGTCGATTTTCAATTTGTTTGAATGCCAATTGATAATAGGGATTCGTACAAATTCAAAAAGATATAATATTTGAAAATCAGACTTTATTTGCCCGAGAAACTCAAAAATAATCATCAAAAAAGGTTTGATTTTCGAACCGACCCCGATTTTGATAAAAAACGTGATGTAACCCCTTGCCATTTTGGCCGATTTGGGTCAAAATTTAGTTTTTCTATTTTTTGATGCCAGTGGATAGTACTGATCCTTACGAGTCCAAAATGGTATAAAATTTGAAAATCTGACATTATTTGGCCGAGATATTCAAAAAAATCATAAGGAACGGTTGACTTTACAAACGAATCATTTTCGGGTCCACATCTTTTTGTAACCCGTCGATTTTCAATTTGTTTGAATGCCAATTGATAATAGGGATTCGTACAAATTCAAAAAGGTATAATATTTGAAAATCAGACTTTATTTGCCCGAGAAACTCAAAAATAATCATCAAAAAAGGTTTGATTTTCGAACCGACCCCGATTTTGATAAAAAACGTGATGTAACCCCTTGCCATTTTGGCCGATTTGGGTCAAAATTTAGATTTTTCTATTTTTTGATGCCAGTGGATAGTACTGATCCTTACGAGTCCAAAATGGTATAAAATTTGAAAATCGGACATTATTTGGCCGAGATATTCAAAAAAATCATAAGGAAAGGTTGACTTTACAAACGAATCATTTTCGGGTCCACATCTTTTTGTAACCCGTCGATTTTCAATTTGTTTGAATGCCAATTTAGAATAGGGATTCGTACAAATTTAAAAAGGTATAATATTTGAAAATCAGACTTTATTTGCCCGAGAAACTCAAAAAAAAATCATCAAAAAAGGTTTGATTTTCGAACCGACCCCGATTTTGATAAAAAACGTGATGTAACCCCTTGCCATTTTGGCCGATTTGGGTCAAAATTTAGAATTTCTATTTTTTGATGCCAGTGGATAGTACTGATCCTTACGAGTCCAAAATGGTATAAAATTTGAAAATCGGACATTATTTGGCCGAGATATTCAAACAAATCATAAGGAAAGGTTGACCTTACAAACGAATCATTTTCGGGTCTACATCTTTTTGTTACCCGTCGATTTTCAATTTGTTTGAATGCCAATTGATAATAGGGATTCGTACAAATTCAAAAAGGTATAACATTTGAAAATCATACTTTATTTGCCCGAGAAACTCAAAAATAATCATCAAAAAAGGTTTGATTTTCGAACCGACCCCGATTTTGATAAAAAACGTGATGTAACCCCTTGCCATTTTGGCCGATTTGGGTCAAGATTTAGATTTTCCATTTTTTGATGCCAGTGGATAGTACTGATCCTTACGAGTCCAAAATGGTATAAAATTTGAAAATCGGACATTATTTGGCCGAGATATTCAAACAAATCATAAGGAAAGGTTGACCTTACAAACGAATCATTTTCGGGTCTACATCTTTTTGTAACCCGTCGATTTTCAATTTGTTTGAATGCCAATTGATAATAGGGATTCGTGCAAATTCAAAAAGGTATAATATTTGAAAATCAGACTTTATTTGCCCGAGAAACTCAAAAATAATCATCAAAAAAGGTTTGATTTTCGAACCGACCCCGATTTTGATAAAAAACGTGATGTAACCCCTTGCCATTTTGGCCGATTTGGGTCAAAATTTAGTTTTTCTATTTTTTGATGCCAGTGGATAGTACTGATCCTTACGCGTCCAAAATGGTATAAAATTTGAAAATCTGACATTATTTGGCCGAGATATTCAAAAAAATCATAAGGAACGGTTGACTTTACAAACGAATCATTTTCGGGTCCACATCTTTTTGTAACCCGTCGATTTTCAATTTGTTTGAATGCCAATTGATAATAGGGATTCTTACAAATTCAAAAAGGTATAATATTTGAAAATCAGACTTTATTTGCCCGAGAAACTCAAAAATAATCATCAAAAAAGGTTTGATTTTCGAACCGACCCCGATTTTGATAAAAAACGTGATGTAACCCCTTGCCATTTTGGCCGATTTGGGTCAAAATTTAGTTTTTCTATTTTTTGATGCCAGTGGATAGTACTGATCCTTACGAGTCCAAAATGGTATAAAATTTGAAAATCTGACATTATTTGGCCGAGATATTCAAAAAAATCATAAGGAACGGTTGACTTTACAAACGAATCATTTTCGGGTCCACATCTTTTTGTAACCCGTCGATTTTCAATTTGTTTGAATGCCAATTGATAATAGGGATTCGTACAAATTCAAAAAGGTATAATATTTGAAAATCAGACTTTATTTGCCCGAGAAACTCAAAAATAATCATCAAAAAAGGTTTGATTTTCGAACCGACCCCGATTTTGATAAAAAACGTGATGTAACCCCTTGCCATTTTGGCCGATTTGGGTCAAAATTTAGAATTTCTATTTTTTGATGCCAGTGGATAGTACTGATCCTTACGAGTCCAAAATGGTATAAAATTTGAAAATCGGACATTATTTGGCCGAGATATTCAAAAAAATCATAAGGAAAGGTTGACTTTACAAACGAATCATTTTCGGGTCCACATCTTTTTGTAACCCGTCGATTTTCAATTTGTTTGAATGCCAATTTAGAATAGGGATTCGTACAAATTTAAAAAGGTATAATATTTGAAAATCAGACTTTATTTGCCCGAGAAACTCAAAAAAAAATCATCAAAAAAGGTTTGATTTTCGAACCGACCCCGATTTTGATAAAAAACGTGATGTAACCCCTTGCCATTTTGGCCGATTTGGGTCAAAATTTAGATTTTCTATTTTTTGATGCCAGTGGATAGTACTGATCCTTACGAGTCCAAAATGGTATAAAATTTGAAAATCGGACATTATTTGGCCGAGATATTCAAACAAATCATAAGGAAAGGTTGACCTTACAAACGAATCATTTTCGGGTCTACATCTTTTTGTAACCCGTCGATTTTCAATTTGTTTGAATGCCAATTGATAATAGGGATTCGTACAAATTTAAAAAGGTATAATATTTGAAAATCAGACTTTATTTGCCCGAGAAACTCAAAAAAAAATCATCAAAAAAGGTTTGATTTTCGAACCGACCCCGATTTTGATAAAAAACGTGATGTAACCCCTTGCCATTTTGGCCGATTTGGGTCAAAATTTAGATTTTCTATTTTTTGATGCCAGTGGATAGTACTGATCCTTACGAGTCCAAAATGGTATAAAATTTGAAAATCGGACATTATTTGGCCGAGATATTCAAACAAATCATAAGGAAAGGTTGACCTTACAAACGAATCATTTTCGGGTCTACATCTTTTTGTAACCCGTCGATTTTCAATTTGTTTGAATGCCAATTGATAATAGGGATTCGTGCAAATTCAAAAAGGTATAATATTTGAAAATCAGACTTTATTTGCCCGAGAAACTCAAAAATAATCATCAAAAAAGGTTTGATTTTCGAACCGACCCCGATTTTGATAAAAAACGTGATGTAACCCCTTGCCATTTTGGCCGATTTGGGTCAAAATTTAGATTTTCTATTTTTTGATGCCAGTGGATAGTACTGATCCTTACGAGTCCAAAATGGTATAAAATTTGAAAATCTGACATTATTTGGCCGAGATATTCAAACAAATCATAAGGAACGGTTGACTTTACAAACGAATCATTTTCGGGTCCACATCTTTTTGTAACCCGTCGATTTTCAATTTGTTTGAATGCCAATTGATAATAGGGATTCGTACAAATTCAAAAAGGTATAATATTTGAAAATCAGACTTTATTTGCCCGAGAAACTCAAAAATAATCATCAAAAAAGGTTTGATTTTCGAACCGACCCCGATTTTGATAAAAAACGTGATGTAACCCCTTGCCATTTTGGCCGATTTGGGTCAAAATTTAGAATTTCTATTTTTTGATGCCAGTGGATAGTACTGATCCTTACGAGTCCAAAATGGTATAAAATTTGAAAATCGGACATTATTTGGCCGAGATATTCAAAAAAATCATAAGGAAAGGTTGACTTTACAAACGAATCATTTTCGGGTCCACATCTTTTTGTAACCCGTCGATTTTCAATTTGTTTGAATGCCAATTTAGAATAGGGATTCGTACAAATTTAAAAAGGTATAATATTTGAAAATCAGACTTTATTTGCCCGAGAAACTCAAAAAAAAATCATCAAAAAAGGTTTGATTTTCGAACCGACCCCGATTTTGATAAAAAACGTGATGTAACCCCTTGCCATTTTGGCCGATTTGGGTCAAAATTTAGAATTTCTATTTTTTGATGCCAGTGGATAGTACTGATCCTTACGAGTCCAAAATGGTATAAAATTTGAAAATCGGACATTATTTGGCCGAGATATTCAAAAAAATCATAAGGAACGGTTGACTTTACAAACGAATCATTTTCGGGTCCACATCTTTTTGTAACCCGTCGATTTTCAATTTGTTTGAATGCCAATTGATAATAGGGATTCGTACAAATTCAAAAAGGTATAATATTTGAAAATCAGACTTTATTTGCCCGAGAAACTCAAAAATAATCATCAAAAAAGGTTTGATTTTCGAACCGACCCCGATTTTGATAAAAAACGTGATGTAACCCCTTGCCATTTTGGCCGATTTGGGTCAAAATTTAGATTTTTCTATTTTTTGATGCCAGTGGATAGTACTGATCCTTACGAGTCCAAAATGGTATAAAATTTGAAAATCGGACATTATTTGGCCGAGATATTCAAAAAAATCATAAGGAAAGGTTGACTTTACAAACGAATCATTTTCGGGTCCACATCTTTTTGTAACCCGTCGATTTTCAATTTGTTTGAATGCCAATTTAGAATAGGGATTCGTACAAATTTAAAAAGGTATAATATTTGAAAATCAGACTTTATTTGCCCGAGAAACTCAAAAAAAAATCATCAAAAAAGGTTTGATTTTCGAACCGACCCCGATTTTGATAAAAAACGTGATGTAACCCCTTGCCATTTTGGCCGATTTGGGTCAAAATTTAGAATTTCTATTTTTTGATGCCAGTGGATAGTACTGATCCTTACGAGTCCAAAATGGTATAAAATTTGAAAATCGGACATTATTTGGCCGAGATATTCAAACAAATCATAAGGAAAGGTTGACCTTACAAACGAATCATTTTCGGGTCTACATCTTTTTGTTACCCGTCGATTTTCAATTTGTTTGAATGCCAATTGATAATAGGGATTCGTACAAATTCAAAAAGGTATAACATTTGAAAATCATACTTTATTTGCCCGAGAAACTCAAAAATAATCATCAAAAAAGGTTTGATTTTCGAACCGACCCCGATTTTGATAAAAAACGTGATGTAACCCCTTGCCATTTTGGCCGATTTGGGTCAAGATTTAGATTTTCCATTTTTTGATGCCAGTGGATAGTACTGATCCTTACGAGTCCAAAATGGTATAAAATTTGAAAATCGGACATTATTTGGCCGAGATATTCAAACAAATCATAAGGAAAGGTTGACCTTACAAACGAATCATTTTCGGGTCTACATCTTTTTGTAACCCGTCGATTTTCAATTTGTTTGAATGCCAATTGATAATAGGGATTCGTGCAAATTCAAAAAGGTATAATATTTGAAAATCAGACTTTATTTGCCCGAGAAACTCAAAAATAATCATCAAAAAAGGTTTGATTTTCGAACCGACCCCGATTTTGATAAAAAACGTGATGTAACCCCTTGCCATTTTGGCCGATTTGGGTCAAAATTTAGTTTTTCTATTTTTTGATGCCAGTGGATAGTACTGATCCTTACGCGTCCAAAATGGTATAAAATTTGAAAATCTGACATTATTTGGCCGAGATATTCAAAAAAATCATAAGGAACGGTTGACTTTACAAACGAATCATTTTCGGGTCCACATCTTTTTGTAACCCGTCGATTTTCAATTTGTTTGAATGCCAATTGATAATAGGGATTCTTACAAATTCAAAAAGGTATAATATTTGAAAATCAGACTTTATTTGCCCGAGAAACTCAAAAATAATCATCAAAAAAGGTTTGATTTTCGAACCGACCCCGATTTTGATAAAAACGTGATGTAACCCCTTGCCATTTTGGCCGATTTGGGTCAAAATTTAGTTTTTCTATTTTTTGATGCCAGTGGATAGTACTGATCCTTACGAGTCCAAAATGGTATAAAATTTGAAAATCTGACATTATTTGGCCGAGATATTCAAAAAAATCATAAGGAACGGTTGACTTTACAAACGAATCATTTTCGGGTCCACATCTTTTTGTAACCCGTCGATTTTCAATTTGTTTGAATGCCAATTGATAATAGGGATTCGTACAAATTCAAAAAGGTATAATATTTGAAAATCAGACTTTATTTGCCCGAGAAACTCAAAAATAATCATCAAAAAAGGTTTGATTTTCGAACCGACCCCGATTTTGATAAAAAACGTGATGTAACCCCTTGCCATTTTGGCCGATTTGGGTCAAAATTTAGAATTTCTATTTTTTGATGCCAGTGGATAGTACTGATCCTTACGAGTCCAAAATGGTATAAAATTTGAAAATCGGACATTATTTGGCCGAGATATTCAAAAAAATCATAAGGAAAGGTTGACTTTACAAACGAATCATTTTCGGGTCCACATCTTTTTGTAACCCGTCGATTTTCAATTTGTTTGAATGCCAATTTAGAATAGGGATTCGTACAAATTTAAAAAGGTATAATATTTGAAAATCAGACTTTATTTGCCCGAGAAACTCAAAAAAAAATCATCAAAAAAGGTTTGATTTTCGAACCGACCCCGATTTTGATAAAAAACGTGATGTAACCCCTTGCCATTTTGGCCGATTTGGGTCAAAATTTAGATTTTCTATTTTTTGATGCCAGTGGATAGTACTGATCCTTACGAGTCCAAAATGGTATAAAATTTGAAAATCGGACATTATTTGGCCGAGATATTCAAACAAATCATAAGGAAAGGTTGACCTTACAAACGAATCATTTTCGGGTCTACATCTTTTTGTAACCCGTCGATTTTCAATTTGTTTGAATGCCAATTGATAATAGGGATTCGTACAAATTTAAAAAGGTATAATATTTGAAAATCAGACTTTATTTGCCCGAGAAACTCAAAAAAAAATCATCAAAAAAGGTTTGATTTTCGAACCGACCCCGATTTTGATAAAAAACGTGATGTAACCCCTTGCCATTTTGGCCGATTTGGGTCAAAATTTAGATTTTCTATTTTTTGATGCCAGTGGATAGTACTGATCCTTACGAGTCCAAAATGGTATAAAATTTGAAAATCGGACATTATTTGGCCGAGATATTCAAACAAATCATAAGGAAAGGTTGACCTTACAAACGAATCATTTTCGGGTCTACATCTTTTTGTAACCCGTCGATTTTCAATTTGTTTGAATGCCAATTGATAATAGGGATTCGTGCAAATTCAAAAAGGTATAATATTTGAAAATCAGACTTTATTTGCCCGAGAAACTCAAAAATAATCATCAAAAAAGGTTTGATTTTCGAACCGACCTTTAAATTGCTGCGCATGCGTGCGCTACGGCGAACTTCTAGCGATTAAGCTAGTAGTCGCATTTTATTGTCTTTTTCATTGCTTAATTCTAGTTCACAATGCAATATATGAGACAGAATTGGAACGAAATAGGTCTAATTGTGAAACGGACTAGCTGACAAATTACTGGCATGTATGACATATTTTAACAAAATTTTACATGCATATCACAACATAAAAGAAAATTGTGACGAATTACGATAAATAAACATTTAACAATTATTTTTTACATTTAACATTACTTAATACTATGCTTGGCAGGCTTATTTGAATTTTTAGCAGTTGGCGGTACTATTTCTGTTATTAACAGTGCCTCTGTTAACGTTATCAGGGTTGTTGGCGATTGCGTTCAGAACAGTTGAGCAATTACTCAATTGGTTCTGTTATTAACATACCTCTGTTAATGTTATCAGGGCTGCTTTCGATTGCGTTATGAACAGCTGAGTTAACATATTGATTGAGTTAAATTGTAAACATAGTTTGCCAGAGGGGCGAATTTAAGGATTTGTTGGAATTTATAATTCTAGTTGGTGCAAATTTACTTATTATTTATCTATTTCAGGTCTCATGGATTAATATGTTATACGGCCTGGCCTTCCTGTGTGTTTGCCGCCCGCAATTGGACCATCGACGTTGGAGCCGCTGCCAGGAGTGCCACGGGCGCCTTCTGGCAATTTGGAGGTGTCTGCCGTTCGTCGAGGATTGACCGTAGTCTGCTGGAGGTGCCCACACAAGCTTCTGGGGCACCTTATGGTGTGTTTGCATGCCAAAGCAGGAGAGTAGGAGCCATATTCCCAGCCTGTGGGGCATTTGCAGCTGCCATGTACCCAGCCGTGTTCTGCGAAGGCATGCTTGACGTTGTTGCTGCTGTTGCACGAGCTTCTGGCGCTTTGGAGGCCAGCAGTTGTGTTGAGCTGGTCCCCCAGAGTGCCTTTTGCCGAGTAGAGTGTGGAGTTGCCGCTGTTGCTGGTTGTCAGGAGCTGCAGGTGAGCGTCTTTTGGGTTCAATACAGCTTGTTGAACTGCTTCTTCTTCTTTTAGCCCCCCTGACTGTTGACTGTGCGTTGTTGCTGCTGGGCGCCTCCACTACCTCCCGTTGTTGCTGTAGGTGCTGCTGGTGAAGGTTCGAGTGCTGCTGGCGGAGCTGTTGTGTGGTTGTGGGCTGATTTTGTTGCCAAGGAGCATCTGTGGCAATGTTTATGAGGCTGTATGGGGCTATTATTATGCTCTGTGAAATAGAAAAATTTGTTATATTGGCACAGACTGAGTTGCTTGGATTAATATTTGTATTTTTATTTTCAGCTAAGGCTATTGTGTGTTGCTGTTGGTTTGATTGCTGCTGCTCTGGTGTTCGCTGTTGTTGAGTTGGCTCGTTATTTGCAGCCTCGTCCATCTCGCGCTCAAGTTGCTGCCTGAGTCTTTCAAGTCGGTGCTCAAGCTGCTGCTCGTCCTCAGTTAGCCGTTGCTGTTGTAAATTGGCTTGCTGAGGTTGTGGAAGTGGCCGTTCTAGTTGTTGCTCTTGTTGCTGCTGTGGTGTATCTAGCACTATTTCGACGTCAGGCGACTGATTTGGCTGATGCTGGAGTCCCTCGAGCTGTTGTTGCTGCTGCTGTATTTGCTGTTGTTGCTGTTGCTGATGCTGCTGTTGGTACTGGTGTTGCTGCTGCTGTTGTTGCTGCTGCTCTTGTTGCTGTTGCTGCTGCTGTTGCTGCTGGTGTTGTTGCTGTTGCTGCTGCTGTTGTTGCTGTTGCTGCTGCTGTTGTTGCTGTTGCTGCTGCTGTTGTTGCTGTTGCTGCTGCTGTTGTTGCTGTTGCTGCTGCTGTTGTTGCTGCTGGTATATTTGAATAGCCAGCTCGCGAGGCAGTACTAATTGCTGAATCACCAATGGCTGTTCCCTAATTGCTAGTTTTAGCTCTTCGAGCGTAATTCGTCCCTCTCTGTAGTGCCTTCTTAGCGAATTTATCCTCATTTCGCTGAATCTGGCTGGCTGTTGTTGTGGGGTCTGCTGTTGCTGCTGCTGTTGCATTCTGAGCGAGTTTGCTTCTTCTTCTTCAAGCTCCATGCGAAGCAGAGTTGGCAGCTGTTGTTGTTCTTGCGATTGCTGCACTAGTTGCTGTAGAGGGCGAACATGTTGTTGTAGTTGCAGACTATACCTTTGCCGATCAAGACGAATTGGAACATACGGACTTGTGATTAGCTTACGAGCGTTGGCATTAGGATGAATAGCAAGTGAGTCGGCGAATCTTTTGCTTGTAGTATGGAATATTTCGTCCACTGTGCCTATGTCGTAAGTATCACGTATGTCTTTGTTTCTAGTCCACCAGGAGGCCTTCACTATCTTCCTTAGAATCCAGTTCTGTGTGGATTCTATTCGGCGTAGCTGTGTGTCAGAGATCATGGCACCCCAGATCGGCAAAGCATATCTCCATATCGGCGCAATCATCTGCTTGTAGATAGTGATTTTGCATTCTACAGAGAGTACGCTTTTGTTTCCTATTAGCCACTCTAGTTTATTATAGAGTGCTTTAAGACGGCATCGTAGCTGCGTAACATGGTGTTGCATGTGGAGCTTTCGGTCCAGATGGACACCTAGGTACTTTTGCCTTGGTTTAGAGGGGATTTCTTGCCCATTGAGTCGTGGAGTCAGGTAATTCATTCGGCTGTTTAAATTGCGTAGAGTATGTACTACATGAGCTGATTTGCTGTCATTAATTTGGATGCACCAGCGATTGCACCAAATGGTGAATTGGCGCAGATACGTTTGATTTGCACTGTATGATGTTTGCAGTATGTCAGCAGAGCTCATTATGACTGTGTCATCGGCAAACGTTGACAGTAGCATGCTGCAGTTGTATGGGTTAGTTATGGACGTTTCTGTATTTGTTATTGTTGCTGCTGTTGTTGTTGGATTGGGAGGTGTTGCAATGTGTGGTAATGGCATATCTGATGTGTAGATGATATATAGAATTGGCCCAAGTACGCTCCCCTGGGGCACTCCAGCGCTAACTTTGCCTATTCTAGATTTAATGCCCTCGTTTCCATGTACGATGAATGTGCGATCAAGTAGATAGCTCTTGAGAACATTATACAGCCTATTAGGCAGTATCTTGCCAAGTTTCAAGAGCAATCCTTCGTGCCATACTCGATCAAATGCTTCGCGTATATCGATATAGACGGCTGAGCAGTATTGTTTCTTTTCAAATGCACTCAGGATGAATTGGGTTACCCGTGCTAGTTGCTGCTCAGTGCCATGATCTTTGCTTTTCCTTTATATTGACAGAGCACTTACAGATACCTACATTCAGATGGAAGCGAGTGGGTGAAAGGAATATGAGTGAACACACAGGAGGAATTGGTTCCCACTTGACCATGGTGCAGCAGCATATTCCAAGCATACCCGCTCCACATCCATATGTAGGCAGCCAAGCTTTGTCCGGATTTATTTAGGATAGATGTTTACAAATTCCAGTTAACAAAATTTGAAGCTTAATATAATCACAAAGTTTTGATATGGTATAGTTAAGGGTTTTATCCCGATATGATATTGCAAGTGTAATTATGTTTGTCTCATTTCTTCTTTGTAATTGATTGTGATTAATTGAGCATGACATCTTTGGACTGAAAGCGACGACAGCATTACTAGTATTTGGCATGCCATAAGCCGGCTGTTTTGATAACGTGCTGTGAGGGAGAGGATGTGACGTAGATGGCAAGAGTGCAGGGCAACGCTAGGTGAAACATATCTGCTTGAGACAAAAGGCAGAATGAAAAACACATCGAATACCCTGCTGCTACAGTGCCAGGTATGATAAAGTAATTTAACTGGTTACCATGCTAGTCGTTTGAGTGTCTCTCCTCTCATAGAGACTGACAGTCATGGATTTTTAATGTATAGAGTAAGTTTATTTATGGGTAATGTTGTGTGCTTGTGCAACTGGATTAATGGCTGGGGCATCAATTGTATGGTGCAAAAGTTTAGTGGAAGTGGACGATTGTAATATGAACAGGTTGTCGTCAGCATAACAAGAACATACACGGTTGCGGTCTTGGCATTGTCTCTATTCTGGTATGCAAAGCGGGATACTTGAGCATATTGAATGATTTACAATGTATTAGGAAAACTTATGGGAATAGTCTAATTTAGCAAGTTAACATCATGGAATTTTAATATGAACATGCTGCCATAAGATACAGCTCTGGTGTAAGGGATCGTTAGAATAGTTATGAAAGGTTTCTTATACTGAGGATATATATTGAGGACACTTATAAGAAGCTTGAGGATCATCTGCATGATAGGCATAGTGAGTTAGAGTCGAGTCTGTTTGCTCACCTAGGCTGCACATGGTTTTAAACAGGGCCCCCGGTATACGAGGCAAACATGTCCTGTTCGTTGTTTTGGATAGTATAGTCAGTTTGCTCACCTAGGCTGCACATGTTTTTAGGCAGGGCTCCCGGTATACGAGACAAACTTGTACCGTTCGTTGTATTGCATATCAGCAGAGATGCACATGAGAGAGTTGTATTACTTGAAGTGAGATTTAGGAGGAAGGCTAATTTTCCTTTATATTGACAGAGCACTTACAGATACCTACATTCAGATGGAAGCGAGTGGGTGAAAGGAATATGAGTGAACACACAGGAGGAATTGGTTCCCACTTGACCATGGTGCAGCAGCATATTCCAAGCATACCCGCTCCACATCCATATGCAGGCAGCCAAGCTTTGTCCGGATTTATTTAGGATAGATGTTTACAAATTCCAGTTAACAAAATTTGAAGCTTAATATAATCACAAAGTTTTGATATGGTATAGTTAAGGGTTTTATCCCGATATGATATTGCAAGTGTAATTATGTTTGTCTCATTTCTTCTTTGTAATTGATTGTGATTAATTGAGCATGACATCTTTGGACTGAAAGCGGCGACAGCATTACTAGTATTTGGCATGCCATAAGCCGGCTGTTTTGATAACGTGCTGTGAGGGAGAGGATGTGACGTAGATGGCAAGAGTGCAGGGCAACGCTAGGTGAAACATATCTGCTTGAGACAAAAGGCAGAATGAAAAACACATCGAATACCCTGCTGCTACAGTGCCAGGTATGATAAAGTAATTTAACTGGTTACCATGCTAGTCGTTTGAGTGTCTCTCCTCTCATAGAGACTGACAGTCATGGATTTTTAATGTATAGAGTAAGTTTATTTATGGGTAATGTTGTGTGCTTGTGCAACTGGATTAATGGCTGGGGCATCAATTGTATGGTGCAAAAGTTTAGTGGAAGTGGACGATTGTAATATGAACAGGTTGTCGTCAGCATAACAAGAACATACACGGTTGCGGTCTTGGCATTGTCTCTATTCTGGTATGCAAAGCGGGATACTTGAGCATATTGAATGATTTACAATGTATTAGGAAAACTTATGGGAATAGTCTAATTTAGCAAGTTAACATCATGGAATTTTAATATGAACATGCTGCCATAAGATACAGCTCTGGTGTAAGGGATCTTTTTGTTTACCGTTCGACACAAGGGAACAAACGCAATGTCGGTCTGGATTCCAGAGCCCAGCTCCATGCCTGGTTGACAGACAGAGAAGTGGGGACTGGGATCCAGACTGTTTTTTTATTCATTTAATACCCAGAGTATTTACAATGAATTAAGTGACATGTTATATACAAATCAAGTGAAGTTGCCCAGCCTTGGCATGGGGATTGCTGTCAAATTATTATTTGAGGACTGGGAAAATTCCCAATTGTCTGGAAGCTACCCAGTCTGATAGCCGTTGCATCTGAATAAGCTGGAGTCTCCAGCGTGACCACTGTTGATCCTGTCGCCAGATGCCATTAGTATGGGTGCTTGAGAAACGAAGCATCAAGGCCTTTTTCCATTGTATGGGATGTCGCAGTCTAAATTTCTGTAAGTAGGCAACCCTTTGACAACGAGTTGTATGGAGCCATCTGAGTGGTTCGTTAGCGTAACGCGATCTTTGTTTTATCTGCCTTTCAGCCATTCGCAATTGGATGAGTTGCCGTGTCCTGCAAATAGTCCTAGTCTTAGGCCCTCGCTGTGGTACTAGTACATAGAGGTTGGCTGCCATAATGAATAGTGTAGCAAGTGTGCACATGGTGTTGCACACTGCTTCATGATTCGCACCGGTGGCCACGTCCCGCTGCGTCTGTGGATTTGGATGCGAGCTTGGTGTCTCTGGACTGGGAGGAATGAGGGCTCCTGGCCTTGTAGGGGCAGCGAGAGTTGAGCACAGCTGCATATGAGACGGGCTGCTTCGTTCATCCTGGAGGTTGTTGGGCTGCACCATTGTTTGACTCAGCAGTTCTTGTATGTCAAATACAAGGTAGTATCTGAGGCTGGGTGGGCGTTGGAGCGGACCTGACTGCCCTTGAGAAGGTAGTTCCTGCTGCTGGACCTGCTGTGATCGCTGCTGCTGTGCTAGGCGACCCAGAGGTAGGTGTTTCCGAAGCATTTCAGCGTATCTTCTTCTGACACCTAGGTGACGTTGTGGGAGTCTTGCTTTAAGGGCAATATTTTTGGCTTCTTCGTTGCTGTGGTTGCTGAGCCGAGCCCAGTACCTGGAGCAAGCATCCTGGTACACTTTTTCCACCGGCACGACCTTCAGATCAGTGTGGATGCTTTGGTTCCGCACGTACCAAGGTGCTCCAGCAATGGTTCGCAGTATCTTATTTTGCGCAACTTGAATACGTTCAAATTGGCCTTCGCATAGAAGTGATCCCCAGACCGGAAGTGCGAACTGCCATATTGGGGCTATGAGCTGCTTATAAAGTGTTACCTTGCATTTTAATGGCAGCTTGCTCCTTTCTGATATTAACCAGTGCAGCTTTTTGGCCCTGTCTCTAACCCTGGCGACAATGGTGGTGACGTGGCTGCTCAAAAGAAGCTTTTTATCGACTTGTACTCCCAGGTATGAGATCCTTTCTTCTGTGGTAAGCCGTTGATCCAAAATTCTTGGGGAAAGAATTGGCATCTGCAAGTTTCTCCAAGTGTGCATTATGTGCTTGGTTTTGGTAATGTTGATGCTAATGCTCCACTTTTGTGTCCATGTTGTTATGGTGGTAAGGAACAAATCCAAATTGGCAATGGCATCTTCTTGCGAGTTTGCCGATGACAAGATGGCCGTGTCATCTGCATAAGTTGCCAGCATCAGTTTATGACGTAGCGGTGCAGGTAGGGGCATGTCGGATGTGTATAGGGTGTACAATACAGGCCCTAGAACACTACCCTGCGGAACGCCGGCGCAGATTTCTTTTAGGCTGGAACGTGTACCTCCACAGCAGTCCACAATGAATGTGCGTTCGCTTAGATAGCTGTTCATAACTCGGTAGAGGACTTCCGGCAATAGTTGTTTGAGCTTGAATCGCAGTCCGTCATGCCAGACACGATCAAACGCCTCCTGTATGTCCATATAGACCGCAGAGCAGTATTTATTGTCTTCATACGCTTCTAGTATAAACTGCGTAACTCGACCCAGTTGTTGTTCAGCAGCATGCTCACGTCTGAAACCGAATTGGTGGCTCGGAATTGCATTGATGATGTTCTCCAATTGGAACATCCGGCGCAGCAGCAGTCGTTCAAAGATTTTTGAAAAGCCAGCAAGCAAGCTTATTGGTCTGTATGATCCAAGCTGATCAGAAGGCTTGCCTGGCTTTTGAATCATTGTTATTTTGGCACATTTCCACTTGTAAGGAAAGTGTCCAAAGCGTAGGATACCGTTAAAAATAAGCATTAGGTACATTACAGCTGACTGTGGCAGTTCCTTGATCGTGCGATTATCGATTCGGTCAATCCCCGGAGACTTTTTTGTTTGCAATGTTTTGATAATAGTTTGTACTTCCCCTAGCGTGACTGTAGGGAAGCTGAGTTCACCTTGGGCTAGCGGTAGCGATACTTGCATCTCGATATGGCTCTTGTCAGAGGGCAGTGTGGTGATCATTGGCCTAAACCTTTGTTCAAGGTGCTGCGCAAAGGCTTCGGCTTTTTCTTCGGTGGTCTTGCACCACTGGGAAGCCCCAGTTCCCTCAGTGTGCTTCCTCACTGGTAAATTAGGTGCAGGCTGCCTTTTGATGTTCCCCGTTAGCCGCCATAACTTTTGCATACTGTATCTATCTCTTGCATCGATAGATTCCAGCAATTCATCAAGTCTTCTTGCCTTGGCCTGCTTGATTTCGCTGCTAATGCTGTTGGCTAATCTGTTGTGTGCTTGCCTAGCAGCCGGGTTGTGGTATGCCTGTATGTGGCGTTTAATCAGCCGCTTGGCCTCAATCATTTGTTGAATGCGCCTGTTGATTGTGTAGTTATACCTTGGTTGTCCTCGGCGAGGCTGGTGAGTTAGGTTTGTTGCAAATTTCGCTGCAGAGTGGATATTATTTTCCAGTATGTCTACCGCTTCGTCAATATCATCGCCACAGTGAAGCTCAGTGTTCAAATTGATGTGCATGTTTAGCCACAATTGAAATTTGGGTATGCTCGCATTTGCTGGAAGAAGATGACACTTGGGTTCGCCTTCTGCTGGCTTACTCAGTAGTTCAATCTGCAGCGGCAAATGATCTGATCCTAAGTCATTGGAGGTACTAATTTTTAGTAGACTATACTGCACACCTTTATATACTGCGAAGTCAATGGCTGTCGGGGACTGGCGCGCATTATTTGGGAAGCGCGTTGACGAGCCAGTTGCCAGGATGTCAAGATTCTGCTGCTGCACACTTTCAAGGAGTAGATTGCCCCTGCGATTTGATCTGCTGTTGCCCCACCAATAACTTCTGGCATTCCAGTCGCCAGCAGCAATGAATTTAGCACCAAGCTGTCTAAATACGTAGTTGAAGTCTTGAACCAGCCATTGTTCCCGCGGGGGGCAGTATATGGCCGCAACATTAATGACTGAGCCATTTAGCAATGTAATTGCAACTGGCGCACACTGAATTTTCTCCAGGGTTGTCGGCGTGAGCGCTATGTGTTGGATAGTGCGCTTTATTAGGATGGCTGCACCTCCACGCCGATTGTTAGATGGGTGGTTTGCCAGGTAAGTGTGGTATCCCCTTATGTCAATAGTTTCTGCATCCCGTAGGTAGCTTTCAGCTATTAACATTACGTCGATTTCGTTTTGCAGCATAAATAACTCCATCTCTTCCAGTTTATTATGTAGTCCTGCTGCATTCCAGGCTACAATTTTAAGGCCGTTGGTGTTGAGTCTGGCATACATGTTATGCCCATTTCTCTCTGAGGAGGAAGTGATGGAGTTGGCGTCGTAGCTAGACATTTTGGTTACCATTGACGCGCTCTATGGTAGTCATGAGAGTGCTTACGGTAGCCATCATACTCGTCATTAGATCAACTAATCTGTCAATTTTACTTTCCAGGTTGCTGTTATTGGCAGGGGCAGTTGGGCTCCTTCGTTGTTCAACCATTATGCTGATCAGCTGATCAAGTTTTCGGCTGAGGTCATCTCGCGGGTATGCAGTTCGCGGTGAACTGCGGCTGCGGCTCCTGTGTTGCTGGCGCGTTTCTGCAGGATGTACTATTGCTTGCCGAGTTTCTCGCTCCTGATAGTGCACATGCTGGTGGCTCTGAGGCGGCTGATTGTTGTGCTGCAATCTCGAGTTATGTTGCTGTTGTTGGGGCTGCTGACGAGTTGTTTGGCGCTGTGCGGTCTGCTTCTGCACTTGGGAGCGCTCATCTGGCAGGCCAGTTTTAAGGGCGGCTGCATAGCTGCTTGCAACTTGAGGCATAAGCTGCTGGTGTTGCACTTGCTGACGGAATGGGTTGTGTTGCTGCTGCTTCTGCTGTTCAGAGGGCCGCTGTGGTTGCTGCTGTTGTGTCTGCTGGTGCTGGACAATTGGATGCCGAAGCGGTTGTTGCTTTGGTCTCCCCTGTTGCCTACTAGAGCTAATTGGGATGGTGGGTTCTCCAAGCTGAAATAGTAAATTGTTTGCTCTTTGTAGGACGGCAGGTTCCCTCTTTTTAGCGTTGTTCTTGAAGAAGATACAGCCCCTGTAACTGGCTACATGTGGGCCCTTACAATTAGCACATTTCGCTTCTGCGCTAGGCGCCTTTTCACATAGTGTTGATGGGTGCTCTTGTCCGCACTTTACGCATCTGAATATGCGGCGACAGTAATTTTTCGTGTGTCCAATCTGTTGGCAACGGTGGCACTGTACCACATCCGTATTTCTTCTTGGCTTTTCGACCTTGACTCGTTGGCCTCCCAAGACTGTTAAGTCGAAAATTTCGTTATTGTTCTTTTTAGGCTCAAGCTCAACTTGGAAGAGATCAAGAGGCTCGCCAGTGAACCGCTTCTTGATAACGTTTACAAATCGGACATTGTGTCCCTTTTCACTAAGCTTCTGCTTGATCCAGTCATTAGGTGTAGCTCGATGAAGGTGTCTAATTACTACTCTGAAGCCACGGTCACTGCTCAGTTGGTAGGTATGGGACTCAACATTACTTTCTTCAAAGAATCTTACTAGTGCGCGGTATGAGCTAATGTCGTTGCACTGGATACGAAGTCCGCGATCCGAAGTCGGTTTGGTGTGGTAGTTGCCCTCTCCAATCAAGTCATCAATGTCCTTTAGGAACGGGACAATATTTCCGTTAAGTCCAGGCACGTAGAGCGGCTCAGGCCTGATCTTAATATTGCTGGCAACGTCTGGAACATTTGGTTCTGCGTTAGAGTTATTGGTAGGCATAAGTGGGGGTATATGCTGAGGCTCCTCTGGCCTGGCATTCATATTGATAGTAGCGATGTCCTCAGCATCTGCTTCAGGATTTGGGTTCATAATCGGTTGAGGGGTGGCGTCCATTGCTTCAACGTCCACATCTTCATCTTCCGAGGACACAGTTTCAACAACATTTTCATCTTCATTGGCTTTTTTCTTCTGTGTCCTAGGGCTTTCACCACCAGTGACACGACGTTTTCGCTGCACTTTTTGACAAGTCTCCTGTTGTCGTGCTTTTAGATAGCTTTCTCTAAGTGACGATGTCTTGCTGGAGCTAGCCGACACAGAGGCATCTGCTCCACTCGCGACGGCCTGAGCGTTTGCAGCACCAAGTCTCCTTATGAACTCGTCGTCGTCCCAGTCAGAGGAACTCCCAGATTTCACGTTTCTAATTTCTTTTAGCTTGACACCCATGCTTTCTCCTTTTGGAGAGGTGCGGGGCGGGGGCGGATTGCCCGTATGTAGCGTCGGCAAAATTTTGTTGACTTTTGTATTTAGAATATTTATATTTTTGTTTTTCAGATTTTGTTTTTTGTTTTGTTTGTTTTTGTTTTTTGTTTGTTTTTTGTTTACCGTTCGACACAAGGGAACAAACGCAATGTCGGTCTGGATTCCAGAGCCCAGCTCCATGCCTGGTTGACAGACAGAGAAGTGGGGACTGGGATCCAGACTGTTTTTTTATTCATTTAATACCCAGAGTATTTACAATGAATTAAGTGACATGTTATATACAAATCAAGTGAAGTTGCCCAGCCTTGGCATGGGGATTGCTGTCAAATTATTATTTGAGGACTGGGAAAATTCCCAATTGTCTGGAAGCTACCCAGTCTGATAGCCGTTGCATCTGAATAAGCTGGAGTCTCCAGCGTGACCACTGTTGATCCTGTCGCCAGATGCCATTAGTATGGGTGCTTGAGAAACGAAGCATCAAGGCCTTTTTCCATTGTATGGGATGTCGCAGTCTAAATTTCTGTAAGTAGGCAACCCTTTGACAACGAGTTGTATGGAGCCATCTGAGTGGTTCGTTAGCGTAACGCGATCTTTGTTTTATCTGCCTTTCAGCCATTCGCAATTGGATGAGTTGCCGTGTCCTGCAAATAGTCCTAGTCTTAGGCCCTCGCTGTGGTACTAGTACATAGAGGTTGGCTGCCATAATGAATAGTGTAGCAAGTGTGCACATGGTGTTGCACACTGCTTCATGATTCGCACCGGTGGCCACGTCCCGCTGCGTCTGTGGATTTGGATGCGAGCTTGGTGTCTCTGGACTGGGAGGAATGAGGGCTCCTGGCCTTGTAGGGGCAGCGAGAGTTGAGCACAGCTGCATATGAGACGGGCTGCTTCGTTCATCCTGGAGGTTGTTGGGCTGCACCATTGTTTGACTCAGCAGTTCTTGTATGTCAAATACAAGGTAGTATCTGAGGCTGGGTGGGCGTTGGAGCGGACCTGACTGCCCTTGAGAAGGTAGTTCCTGCTGCTGGACCTGCTGTGATCGCTGCTGCTGTGCTAGGCGACCCAGAGGTAGGTGTTTCCGAAGCATTTCAGCGTATCTTCTTCTGACACCTAGGTGACGTTGTGGGAGTCTTGCTTTAAGGGCAATATTTTTGGCTTCTTCGTTGCTGTGGTTGCTGAGCCGAGCCCAGTACCTGGAGCAAGCATCCTGGTACACTTTTTCCACCGGCACGACCTTCAGATCAGTGTGGATGCTTTGGTTCCGCACGTACCAAGGTGCTCCAGCAATGGTTCGCAGTATCTTATTTTGCGCAACTTGAATACGTTCAAATTGGCCTTCGCATAGAAGTGATCCCCAGACCGGAAGTGCGAACTGCCATATTGGGGCTATGAGCTGCTTATAAAGTGTTACCTTGCATTTTAATGGCAGCTTGCTCCTTTCTGATATTAACCAGTGCAGCTTTTTGGCCCTGTCTCTAACCCTGGCGACAATGGTGGTGACGTGGCTGCTCAAAAGAAGCTTTTTATCGACTTGTACTCCCAGGTATGAGATCCTTTCTTCTGTGGTAAGCCGTTGATCCAAAATTCTTGGGGAAAGAATTGGCATCTGCAAGTTTCTCCAAGTGTGCATTATGTGCTTGGTTTTGGTAATGTTGATGCTAATGCTCCACTTTTGTGTCCATGTTGTTATGGTGGTAAGGAACAAATCCAAATTGGCAATGGCATCTTCTTGCGAGTTTGCCGATGACAAGATGGCCGTGTCATCTGCATAAGTTGCCAGCATCAGTTTATGACGTAGCGGTGCAGGTAGGGGCATGTCGGATGTGTATAGGGTGTACAATACAGGCCCTAGAACACTACCCTGCGGAACGCCGGCGCAGATTTCTTTTAGGCTGGAACGTGTACCTCCACAGCAGTCCACAATGAATGTGCGTTCGCTTAGATAGCTGTTCATAACTCGGTAGAGGACTTCCGGCAATAGTTGTTTGAGCTTGAATCGCAGTCCGTCATGCCAGACACGATCAAACGCCTCCTGTATGTCCATATAGACCGCAGAGCAGTATTTATTGTCTTCATACGCTTCTAGTATAAACTGCGTAACTCGACCCAGTTGTTGTTCAGCAGCATGCTCACGTCTGAAACCGAATTGGTGGCTCGGAATTGCATTGATGATGTTCTCCAATTGGAACATCCGGCGCAGCAGCAGTCGTTCAAAGATTTTTGAAAAGCCAGCAAGCAAGCTTATTGGTCTGTATGATCCAAGCTGATCAGAAGGCTTGCCTGGCTTTTGAATCATTGTTATTTTGGCACATTTCCACTTGTAAGGAAAGTGTCCAAAGCGTAGGATACCGTTAAAAATAAGCATTAGGTACATTACAGCTGACTGTGGCAGTTCCTTGATCGTGCGATTATCGATTCGGTCAATCCCCGGAGACTTTTTTGTTTGCAATGTTTTGATAATAGTTTGTACTTCCCCTAGCGTGACTGTAGGGAAGCTGAGTTCACCTTGGGCTAGCGGTAGCGATACTTGCATCTCGATATGGCTCTTGTCAGAGGGCAGTGTGGTGATCATTGGCCTAAACCTTTGTTCAAGGTGCTGCGCAAAGGCTTCGGCTTTTTCTTCGGTGGTCTTGCACCACTGGGAAGCCCCAGTTCCCTCAGTGTGCTTCCTCACTGGTAAATTAGGTGCAGGCTGCCTTTTGATGTTCCCCGTTAGCCGCCATAACTTTTGCATACTGTATCTATCTCTTGCATCGATAGATTCCAGCAATTCATCAAGTCTTCTTGCCTTGGCCTGCTTGATTTCGCTGCTAATGCTGTTGGCTAATCTGTTGTGTGCTTGCCTAGCAGCCGGGTTGTGGTATGCCTGTATGTGGCGTTTAATCAGCCGCTTGGCCTCAATCATTTGTTGAATGCGCCTGTTGATTGTGTAGTTATACCTTGGTTGTCCTCGGCGAGGCTGGTGAGTTAGGTTTGTTGCAAATTTCGCTGCAGAGTGGATATTATTTTCCAGTATGTCTACCGCTTCGTCAATATCATCGCCACAGTGAAGCTCAGTGTTCAAATTGATGTGCATGTTTAGCCACAATTGAAATTTGGGTATGCTCGCATTTGCTGGAAGAAGATGACACTTGGGTTCGCCTTCTGCTGGCTTACTCAGTAGTTCAATCTGCAGCGGCAAATGATCTGATCCTAAGTCATTGGAGGTACTAATTTTTAGTAGACTATACTGCACACCTTTATATACTGCGAAGTCAATGGCTGTCGGGGACTGGCGCGCATTATTTGGGAAGCGCGTTGACGAGCCAGTTGCCAGGATGTCAAGATTCTGCTGCTGCACACTTTCAAGGAGTAGATTGCCCCTGCGATTTGATCTGCTGTTGCCCCACCAATAACTTCTGGCATTCCAGTCGCCAGCAGCAATGAATTTAGCACCAAGCTGTCTAAATACGTAGTTGAAGTCTTGAACCAGCCATTGTTCCCGCGGGGGGCAGTATATGGCCGCAACATTAATGACTGAGCCATTTAGCAATGTAATTGCAACTGGCGCACACTGAATTTTCTCCAGGGTTGTCGGCGTGAGCGCTATGTGTTGGATAGTGCGCTTTATTAGGATGGCTGCACCTCCACGCCGATTGTTAGATGGGTGGTTTGCCAGGTAAGTGTGGTATCCCCTTATGTCAATAGTTTCTGCATCCCGTAGGTAGCTTTCAGCTATTAACATTACGTCGATTTCGTTTTGCAGCATAAATAACTCCATCTCTTCCAGTTTATTATGTAGTCCTGCTGCATTCCAGGCTACAATTTTAAGGCCGTTGGTGTTGAGTCTGGCATACATGTTATGCCCATTTCTCTCTGAGGAGGAAGTGATGGAGTTGGCGTCGTAGCTAGACATTTTGGTTACCATTGACGCGCTCTATGGTAGTCATGAGAGTGCTTACGGTAGCCATCATACTCGTCATTAGATCAACTAATCTGTCAATTTTACTTTCCAGGTTGCTGTTATTGGCTTTTCTGTTTTAGGTTGAGCAGGAGACCGGGTCGGATGAGACGAATGGGAAACGGGATCGAGGACACCGAGCATCGTGTACCGAGTACCGAGTAGCGAGCGTCGGGCATCGAGCATTCGCATCGCACAGAGAGCGAGCGAGTGTTTGAGTATGCATGGTCGTGGTGGCCTGGAGGGCTCGAGACATGGCGAGGCAGCATTAAAGGTGCCTACTAGCTCATGCTCGTCAACCGCTCCAAACCATCACCATCACATGCATACCGCACACCCACACACAGGCCACTATCCTGTAGCGGTACGAAGTATCCCCCTTCCCACCGTCACACACCGAACCAATCCCCCCTCCAGAGTTTATTGATATATACTTCCTTAATTCTATACATTTTAAATTTTTGTGTTTTGTTTTTTTTTTTTTTTTTTTTGTAGTATACACTGGTCTATTACTCAGTGCATACGGCTGGTGGTCCAGATCCATGTGATGGCTAGGGTCTGGGCAAGTTTACCGCACTGCGCCGCTGAGCGGACCACGCGGAATCGGTCGTTGTTTTGGGAGGCGGTTGTTGGTTCTGCAGAGTAAGGCTAGGTGTAGCCTTTGTTTTGGCGCTTGGTGGACTGTTCAGGTTAGAGGTTGTTGTGCTTGGTGTAGTATTTATTGTTTTATAGGTGGTCAATATGCAATTGGGGCGTTGGTGGTTAGCTTGGAATGTAGAGCATATTGTGGTTGTTAGTTGTGGTTAGTATGCGCGCCTGCTTGAGGATTAGTAATAGATTAGTTGTTTAGGTGTGATGTCTGGTGAGGTAGTTCAGGTTTTTTATGGTTTTTGGGCTGTTTGGCATAGGAGTTGAGCCGGCTAGCATTGATTTGTAGGGTGTTCTTGGTCACTGCTCACTCACCTGGTTTACACATGTCCAGGAGGACAGAGCTCCAGGTACCCAAGCAAAGCAGTTTTGGCACTGGTTATTGTGCAGATTGTGATTTATCACTGCTCACTCACCTGGTTTACACATGTCCAGAAGGACAGAGCTCCAGGTACCCAAGCAAAGCAGTTTTGGCACTGGTTATTGTGCAGATTGTGTTTTATCACTGCTCACTCACCTGGTTTACACATGTCCAGAAGGACAGAGCTCCAGGTACCCAAGCAAAGCAGTTTGGTAGTCTGGTAAGTCTATTTTGGCATTGGTATATTGAGGTGCAGATACTTTGTTGCTGCTTACTCACCTGGTTTACTCGTGCCCGGAAGGGCAGAGCTCCAGGTACCCGAGCAAGGCAGTTTAGTAGTCTGATTTGACTATTTTGGGCATTGGAGTTAAGGTGGTGCAGATGTTGGATGGTTATTTTGTTTGCTTTTTATTGGGGCATTATTGGTGTGCATGGGTCTCCTGTTGCTGTTGGCCGAATTGGGTTTGTTTTTAGTTTGTCTGGTGAGAACGTTAATATGCAACTTGGTTGTCGTCTGTATATCTTTGAACATACACTTTAGGGTCTCTTCTCAGTCTCTATTCCGATATACAGAAAGGCTTGCATATTAATGGGGTTATGTGGGTTGTAAGTATTGGGATTGGTTATAATGTAGTTCTGGCATTGTATATTGGTTGTGTAGATTATGCGTTTGCAAGTGTACAATTTGGCTGGTTTAATTGGCTGAGCAACCTGGTGAGTGTTGTACATTTGTATGGGTTTTTGTGCATTATTACTTTGTTATTATTGTTATTATTAAATTGTTATTGCATATTTGTCTAGGTAATTGTATATTCTTGTTATTATATTATTATTATTATTATTGTATTATTATATTATTATTATTATTGTATTATTATATTATTATTATTTTAGTTATTATATTATTATTATTACATTATTGTTATTATATATTATTATTATTGTTATTGTATTATTATGTGGTTGTTTAGACTTGTGTTGCTGGTAAGTGAGGGTTATTGTATGTATTTATTGGTGGTGTTCTGGTTTTTTTTTTTTTTTTTTTTTTTTTTTTTTTTTTTTTTTTTTTTTTTTTTTTTTTTTTGGTGTTTGTGGCTTGGTATAGCTTGGTATCTATGTATATTGGTGTATGCCATGTTAGTGGTTTGGCTAGCAATATAAATTAGTTTCGCTTGTACTAGCTCTTGTATGGATGATCTATTGGATTTATGTTGGTTAGTGGCTCATGATGGCTGAGCTTAGGGGAGTTTGCTAGGTGCATTTGGGCACTAGATTTCATGCATTGATTAGTTTGGTGTCGTAGGTTAAGTATGCATTCATAGGGGGCATGTTGGTTTGACTCACCTTATGAATTTGTTGTATTTGTTGTGGCTCATGTTGGGTGAGCAGTTAGTATTTTGATTGGTTGTTAGTTAATGTGATTCTATGTTGTGTATTCTTGTTGGCCATAGAGCTTGGGTCAGCAGTGTCAGAGATAATGATATTGTTAGCGTGATATGCTTGTATCATTATATTTCATCACTATGTGCTGACCCACTCGGCTAGGCAGTTTTCTTAGTTTGTTACTATTGTGCTACTGGTGGGTAAGAGTTTATGTTATTGGTTGAGTTTGCCATGTATAATTGATTAGGCTAGGCAGTTTTGTTGTATCACTGGTAGGTGTGGTTTGGTGTTATTTGGATTAAGTATAGTATACTTATTTGTTGAATGTTGTTTTTACAGTTAATATTGGTTAGTTTATAGTGTTAGTGGTAGAATATAGTCTTGGGAACTATGGGCTGGTTGAACTGAAGTATGTTGGGGCTGTGTAAGTAATTGTTCCTGCTGTTGAGGTGCACTATCTGCTTGTGGTGTCAGGGATGAAAGGAGTCTTTCAGTTTCTTTGAGTTCGTTGTTGAGGGTAAGTAGGTCTCGATTGATGCTATTCATTTCATTGACACTCATTGGGAAGCGGAGCGTGAAGGTTCTTTCTGTGGTGTCTGGGTCAAATGGTAATCTAGCACGTAGTTCGCTGATTTTTTGAAGTAGGCTACGTTTTTTATTTTGAATTTTTTTTTTTTTTTTTTTGTAGTATACACTGGTCTATTACTCAGTGCATACGGCTGGTGGTCCAGATCCATGTGATGGCTAGGGTCTGGGCAAGTTTACCGCACTGCGCCGCTGAGCGGACCACGCGGAATCGGTCGTTGTTTTGGGAGGCGGTTGTTGGTTCTGCAGAGTAAGGCTAGGTGTAGCCTTTGTTTTGGCGCTTGGTGGACTGTTCAGGTTAGAGGTTGTTGTGCTTGGTGTAGTATTTATTGTTTTATAGGTGGTCAATATGCAATTGGGGCGTTGGTGGTTAGCTTGGAATGTAGAGCATATTGTGGTTGTTAGTTGTGGTTAGTATGCGCGCCTGCTTGAGGATTAGTAATAGATTAGTTGTTTAGGTGTGATGTCTGGTGAGGTAGTTCAGGTTTTTTATGGTTTTTGGGCTGTTTGGCATAGGAGTTGAGCCGGCTAGCATTGATTTGTAGGGTGTTCTTGGTCACTGCTCACTCACCTGGTTTACACATGTCCAGGAGGACAGAGCTCCAGGTACCCAAGCAAAGCAGTTTTGGCACTGGTTATTGTGCAGATTGTGATTTATCACTGCTCACTCACCTGGTTTACACATGTCCAGAAGGACAGAGCTCCAGGTACCCAAGCAAAGCAGTTTTGGCACTGGTTATTGTGCAGATTGTGTTTTATCACTGCTCACTCACCTGGTTTACACATGTCCAGAAGGACAGAGCTCCAGGTACCCAAGCAAAGCAGTTTGGTAGTCTGGTAAGTCTATTTTGGCATTGGTATATTGAGGTGCAGATACTTTGTTGCTGCTTACTCACCTGGTTTACTCGTGCCCGGAAGGGCAGAGCTCCAGGTACCCGAGCAAGGCAGTTTAGTAGTCTGATTTGACTATTTTGGGCATTGGAGTTAAGGTGGTGCAGATGTTGGATGGTTATTTTGTTTGCTTTTTATTGGGGCATTATTGGTGTGCATGGGTCTCCTGTTGCTGTTGGCCGAATTGGGTTTGTTTTTAGTTTGTCTGGTGAGAACGTTAATATGCAACTTGGTTGTCGTCTGTATATCTTTGAACATACACTTTAGGGTCTCTTCTCAGTCTCTATTCCGATATACAGAAAGGCTTGCATATTAATGGGGTTATGTGGGTTGTAAGTATTGGGATTGGTTATAATGTAGTTCTGGCATTGTATATTGGTTGTGTAGATTATGCGTTTGCAAGTGTACAATTTGGCTGGTTTAATTGGCTGAGCAACCTGGTGAGTGTTGTACATTTGTATGGGTTTTTGTGCATTATTACTTTGTTATTATTGTTATTATTAAATTGTTATTGCATATTTGTCTAGGTAATTGTATATTCTTGTTATTATATTATTATTATTATTATTGTATTATTATATTATTATTATTATTGTATTATTATATTATTATTATTTTAGTTATTATATTATTATTATTACATTATTGTTATTATATATTATTATTATTGTTATTGTATTATTATGTGGTTGTTTAGACTTGTGTTGCTGGTAAGTGAGGGTTATTGTATGTATTTATTGGTGGTGTTCTGGTTTTTTTTTTTTTTTTTTTTTTTTTTTTTTTTTTTTTTTTTTTTTTTTTTTGGTGTTTGTGGCTTGGTATAGCTTGGTATCTATGTATATTGGTGTATGCCATGTTAGTGGTTTGGCTAGCAATATAAATTAGTTTCGCTTGTACTAGCTCTTGTATGGATGATCTATTGGATTTATGTTGGTTAGTGGCTCATGATGGCTGAGCTTAGGGGAGTTTGCTAGGTGCATTTGGGCACTAGATTTCATGCATTGATTAGTTTGGTGTCGTAGGTTAAGTATGCATTCATAGGGGGCATGTTGGTTTGACTCACCTTATGAATTTGTTGTATTTGTTGTGGCTCATGTTGGGTGAGCAGTTAGTATTTTGATTGGTTGTTAGTTAATGTGATTCTATGTTGTGTATTCTTGTTGGCCATAGAGCTTGGGTCAGCAGTGTCAGAGATAATGATATTGTTAGCGTGATATGCTTGTATCATTATATTTCATCACTATGTGCTGACCCACTCGGCTAGGCAGTTTTCTTAGTTTGTTACTATTGTGCTACTGGTGGGTAAGAGTTTATGTTATTGGTTGAGTTTGCCATGTATAATTGATTAGGCTAGGCAGTTTTGTTGTATCACTGGTAGGTGTGGTTTGGTGTTATTTGGATTAAGTATAGTATACTTATTTGTTGAATGTTGTTTTTACAGTTAATATTGGTTAGTTTATAGTGTTAGTGGTAGAATATAGTCTTGGGAACTATGGGCTGGTTGAACTGAAGTATGTTGGGGCTGTGTAAGTAATTGTTCCTGCTGTTGAGGTGCACTTTTTTTTTTTTTTTTTTTTTTTTTTGTAGTATACACTGGTCTATTACTCAGTGCATACGGCTGGTGGTCCAGATCCATGTGATGGCTAGGGTCTGGGCAAGTTTACCGCACTGCGCCGCTGAGCGGACCACGCGGAATCGGTCGTTGTTTTGGGAGGCGGTTGTTGGTTCTGCAGAGTAAGGCTAGGTGTAGCCTTTGTTTTGGCGCTTGGTGGACTGTTCAGGTTAGAGGTTGTTGTGCTTGGTGTAGTATTTATTGTTTTATAGGTGGTCAATATGCAATTGGGGCGTTGGTGGTTAGCTTGGAATGTAGAGCATATTGTGGTTGTTAGTTGTGGTTAGTATGCGCGCCTGCTTGAGGATTAGTAATAGATTAGTTGTTTAGGTGTGATGTCTGGTGAGGTAGTTCAGGTTTTTTATGGTTTTTGGGCTGTTTGGCATAGGAGTTGAGCCGGCTAGCATTGATTTGTAGGGTGTTCTTGGTCACTGCTCACTCACCTGGTTTACACATGTCCAGGAGGACAGAGCTCCAGGTACCCAAGCAAAGCAGTTTTGGCACTGGTTATTGTGCAGATTGTGATTTATCACTGCTCACTCACCTGGTTTACACATGTCCAGAAGGACAGAGCTCCAGGTACCCAAGCAAAGCAGTTTTGGCACTGGTTATTGTGCAGATTGTGTTTTATCACTGCTCACTCACCTGGTTTACACATGTCCAGAAGGACAGAGCTCCAGGTACCCAAGCAAAGCAGTTTGGTAGTCTGGTAAGTCTATTTTGGCATTGGTATATTGAGGTGCAGATACTTTGTTGCTGCTTACTCACCTGGTTTACTCGTGCCCGGAAGGGCAGAGCTCCAGGTACCCGAGCAAGGCAGTTTAGTAGTCTGATTTGACTATTTTGGGCATTGGAGTTAAGGTGGTGCAGATGTTGGATGGTTATTTTGTTTGCTTTTTATTGGGGCATTATTGGTGTGCATGGGTCTCCTGTTGCTGTTGGCCGAATTGGGTTTGTTTTTAGTTTGTCTGGTGAGAACGTTAATATGCAACTTGGTTGTCGTCTGTATATCTTTGAACATACACTTTAGGGTCTCTTCTCAGTCTCTATTCCGATATACAGAAAGGCTTGCATATTAATGGGGTTATGTGGGTTGTAAGTATTGGGATTGGTTATAATGTAGTTCTGGCATTGTATATTGGTTGTGTAGATTATGCGTTTGCAAGTGTACAATTTGGCTGGTTTAATTGGCTGAGCAACCTGGTGAGTGTTGTACATTTGTATGGGTTTTTGTGCATTATTACTTTGTTATTATTGTTATTATTAAATTGTTATTGCATATTTGTCTAGGTAATTGTATATTCTTGTTATTATATTATTATTATTATTATTGTATTATTATATTATTATTATTATTGTATTATTATATTATTATTATTTTAGTTATTATATTATTATTATTACATTATTGTTATTATATATTATTATTATTGTTATTGTATTATTATGTGGTTGTTTAGACTTGTGTTGCTGGTAAGTGAGGGTTATTGTATGTATTTATTGGTGGTGTTCTGGTTTTTTTTTTTTTTTTTTTTTTTTTTTTTTTTTTTTTTTTTTTTTTTTTTTTGGTGTTTGTGGCTTGGTATAGCTTGGTATCTATGTATATTGGTGTATGCCATGTTAGTGGTTTGGCTAGCAATATAAATTAGTTTCGCTTGTACTAGCTCTTGTATGGATGATCTATTGGATTTATGTTGGTTAGTGGCTCATGATGGCTGAGCTTAGGGGAGTTTGCTAGGTGCATTTGGGCACTAGATTTCATGCATTGATTAGTTTGGTGTCGTAGGTTAAGTATGCATTCATAGGGGGCATGTTGGTTTGACTCACCTTATGAATTTGTTGTATTTGTTGTGGCTCATGTTGGGTGAGCAGTTAGTATTTTGATTGGTTGTTAGTTAATGTGATTCTATGTTGTGTATTCTTGTTGGCCATAGAGCTTGGGTCAGCAGTGTCAGAGATAATGATATTGTTAGCGTGATATGCTTGTATCATTATATTTCATCACTATGTGCTGACCCACTCGGCTAGGCAGTTTTCTTAGTTTGTTACTATTGTGCTACTGGTGGGTAAGAGTTTATGTTATTGGTTGAGTTTGCCATGTATAATTGATTAGGCTAGGCAGTTTTGTTGTATCACTGGTAGGTGTGGTTTGGTGTTATTTGGATTAAGTATAGTATACTTATTTGTTGAATGTTGTTTTTACAGTTAATATTGGTTAGTTTATAGTGTTAGTGGTAGAATATAGTCTTGGGAACTATGGGCTGGTTGAACTGAAGTATGTTGGGGCTGTGTAAGTAATTGTTCCTGCTGTTGAGGTGCACTATCTGCTTGTGGTGTCAGGGATGAAAGGAGTCTTTCAGTTTCTTTGAGTTCGTTGTTGAGGGTAAGTAGGTCTCGATTGATGCTATTCATTTCATTGACACTCATTGGGAAGCGGAGCGTGAAGGTTCTTTCTGTGGTGTCTGGGTCAAATGGTAATCTAGCACGTAGTTCGCTGATTTTTTGAAGTAGGCTACGTTTTTTATTTTGAAGCGTGGCAATATATTCTGGTTGAAGATTCTGTGTAGGTCTCCTTGTTATTGGGAGTGGTACTATGGTGCGCTGTATTGGCCTGACGTGTTTATTAAGTTGTTCCATATATCTGGCTCGACTTCTGGCTAAACGAAATGGGACGTATGGGGTGGCAACAAGCTTTTTTGCTTCGATGTTTGAATGATTGCCAAGTCTTTTGGCATAGTTGGCAGAGAGTTTGTCGAATGTATCTTCAATTGTGTTTATTTTGAGTTCGTTATAGATTGTGCTATTTCTGGTGAGTGGTGGGGGGTTGATGATGGTGCGCAGTGTAGTGTTTTGGAATACAGTGATTTTATTGATCTGAGTTGCACTGGTGAGTGCACCCCATATTGGGAGGGCGTAGTGCCATATTGGGGCTATCATTTGTTTGTACAGTAGGGTTTTGCAATTTAACGTAAGTTTGCTGTTGTTATTTATAAGCCAGTCAAGTTGGGCTCTTCTGGCTTTTAGTTTGGTTGTAAGGGCTGCAATATGCTTGCAGAAGTTTAATTTCTTGTCAAGATTCACGCCCAAATAAGGGTGGGAGTCTTTAGTGACAATGGGTTGGCCCATTATTTTTGGGGAGATTCTGGATGGTATGAATTCATTGTTTTCTTTTATATGGAAAAGTATGTGTGCTGTTTTGCTGGCATTAATTTTAATGCACCATTTATTGGTCCAGTTAGCTAGGGTTTCAAGCATTATGCTTACTTGCTGAATAGCTGTGATGGATGATTCGTCGGCAAACATGACAACTGTATCATCAGCATATGTTGCCAGTAGGGCTGTTGTGTTGCGTGGGATATTGGTGTAGACTTTGTCTGGGGTGGGCATGTCTGCTGTGTAAATGGTGTATAGAATTGGTCCCAAGACGCTGCCTTGTGGCACTCCGGCAGAGATATATTTTGTGGTCGATCTGGCACCTTCATGGCATTCAACCATGAATGTTCTGTTTGTTAAGTAGTTCCTAATGACGGCATATAGGGCGTGTGGGAGTATGGGCTTGAGTTTGAAGAGGAGTCCTGGATGCCAGACTCGGTCAAAGGCTTCTTGTATGTCTATAAAGACGGCGGAACAGAATTGATTTTTTTCATAGGCTCTAAGTATAAATTGGGTGACTCTTGCTAGTTGTTGTTCGGTGTTATGCTCGTAGCGAAATCCGAATTGGTGGCTTGGAATATATTCTATGAAAGTTTTGACTTTGAACATTCGGCTTAATAGTAGTTTTTCTAATATTTTTGATAGGCCTGAAAGTAGGCTAATGGGTCTGTATGAGGCAAGCTGATCAGTTGGTTTACCTGGCTTGAGTATCATTGTGACCACAGCCATTTTCCATTGCTGTGGAAAATGGCCGAGTCGAAGTGAGTTGTTGAAGATTAGTATGAGATATATTAGTGCAGGGTCTGGTAAGGCTTTAATGGTATAATTATCAATTCTGTCTAGTCCTGGGGCTTTATTATTAGGTAGTCTCTTGATTTGGGCTTTGATTTCTGCTAGGGTAATTGGTTTGAATATGTGGTTATTAGGCATTTGCTGGGATGCAATTTGGTTTTCAATAAGTGATCTTTCTTCTGGGCTATTGATAAGGTTTGGCTTGAATCTAGTCTCTAGATGTTGGGCAAATGCTTCTGCTTTTTCTATGGTTGTTTTACACCAGCTACTTTGTTTGTCCGGTGTATTTGTGTTAGTTTGTACTGTAAGTCGTCTTACAGGTAAGTTTGGCATTGGTTGTCTTTTTATTTGTTTGGTAAACTTCCAAAGCTTCTGTAGACTATATCGATCTTTGGGATCTATGGCTAGAAGTGATCTATCTAGGCGTTGTGCTTTCCTATGTTGGAGTGCTTTTTTGACTCTATCAGATGTTAGCTTATGGGGTCTTTTGGCTGAGTTATCTCTTAAAACGAGGTGATTGTATTTGAAGTATCTTTTAACGATTAGCATATTTTGGATGCGTCTATTTGGGGTGTGATATGTGCGAAAACGGCTATTTGTTGGAAGATTTGTGGGGACGTTTGCTGCATATTTAGCAGCTTGGTGGATGTTTCTGGTTATTATATCGACCGCATCATCTATGTCTTGACTAGTTGTTATCTCAGTGTTAAGATGAATACATTGGTTTAGCCAGTGGTGGAATTTTTTAATATTGGCATTTGGTGTTAAAATTGGTTTCTTATGGGAGACTATCACTGGTTTATTTAGTAGGTGGATACAGAGTGGGAGGTGATCTGAATCTAAATCAAGTGAGGATTCGATTTGTAGACGATTGTTTTGTATTCCACAGTATATGGCAAAATCAATAGCAGAAGGTCTTTTTTGCTGATCATAGGGGTAGTGAGTGGGTGAGCCAGTGGCCAGAATGTTATAATTATGTGTCCTAATGCAGTTGATAAGTTCATTGCCTCGTCTGCAGGCACGGTCATTGCCCCACCAGCGGTGTTTGGCATTCCAGTCACCGGCTAATATGAATCTAGGTTCGAATAGTTTAAATATTGTTTCAAAAGCTTTGGAAGTTAGGCCCTTCAATGGTGGGCAATAAATGGAAGCTATATTGATTAGCGGTTGATCTTTAAGGGCGACGCTGATTGGAGTACATTGTATGGCCTGTGTGGTGATTGCTGGTAAGGCAATGTGTTCGATATTTCTATTGACTATGACAGCAGAACCTCCTCTTCTCCGGTTGGTTGGATGATTGGCTATATACAGGTCGTATCCTTCAATTGTTATTGTATCTATATCCGAGTCGATTAGATGGGTCTCTGATATTAAGACTATATCAATGCTATTTTGGTGGATGTGGGCTTCTAGTTCAGAGATTTTGTTAAGAATTCCAGCTGAGTTCCAGCTGATGATTCTAAGGTCGTGGTTCTGTATGTTATTGGACATGATGTTGTGTAGTTGGCTTTTATTGATTATTTCCAGGATTGTAGGTAAGTCTGTTTTGGGGGTAGGAGATATAGATATATAGATGTATGTAGTGAGGCAGTATAGGAAAAGTATAATTTTGGAACATTAATGTTTTTACTTTGAGTGAGTAGTGTGCATGTAGATTATTGATTGATTTTTTTTTTTTTTTTTTGTTTTTTTTTTTTTTTTTTTTTTTTTTTTTTTTTTTTTTTTTTTTTTGTAGTATACACTGGTCTATTACTCAGTGCATACGGCTGGTGGTCCAGATCCATGTGATGGCTAGGGTCTGGGCAAGTTTACCGCACTGCGCCGCTGAGCGGACCACGCGGAATCGGTCGTTGTTTTGGGAGGCGGTTGTTGGTTCTGCAGAGTAAGGCTAGGTGTAGCCTTTGTTTTGGCGCTTGGTGGACTGTTCAGGTTAGAGGTTGTTGTGCTTGGTGTAGTATTTATTGTTTTATAGGTGGTCAATATGCAATTGGGGCGTTGGTGGTTAGCTTGGAATGTAGAGCATATTGTGGTTGTTAGTTGTGGTTAGTATGCGCGCCTGCTTGAGGATTAGTAATAGATTAGTTGTTTAGGTGTGATGTCTGGTGAGGTAGTTCAGGTTTTTTATGGTTTTTGGGCTGTTTGGCATAGGAGTTGAGCCGGCTAGCATTGATTTGTAGGGTGTTCTTGGTCACTGCTCACTCACCTGGTTTACACATGTCCAGGAGGACAGAGCTCCAGGTACCCAAGCAAAGCAGTTTTGGCACTGGTTATTGTGCAGATTGTGATTTATCACTGCTCACTCACCTGGTTTACACATGTCCAGAAGGACAGAGCTCCAGGTACCCAAGCAAAGCAGTTTTGGCACTGGTTATTGTGCAGATTGTGTTTTATCACTGCTCACTCACCTGGTTTACACATGTCCAGAAGGACAGAGCTCCAGGTACCCAAGCAAAGCAGTTTGGTAGTCTGGTAAGTCTATTTTGGCATTGGTATATTGAGGTGCAGATACTTTGTTGCTGCTTACTCACCTGGTTTACTCGTGCCCGGAAGGGCAGAGCTCCAGGTACCCGAGCAAGGCAGTTTAGTAGTCTGATTTGACTATTTTGGGCATTGGAGTTAAGGTGGTGCAGATGTTGGATGGTTATTTTGTTTGCTTTTTATTGGGGCATTATTGGTGTGCATGGGTCTCCTGTTGCTGTTGGCCGAATTGGGTTTGTTTTTAGTTTGTCTGGTGAGAACGTTAATATGCAACTTGGTTGTCGTCTGTATATCTTTGAACATACACTTTAGGGTCTCTTCTCAGTCTCTATTCCGATATACAGAAAGGCTTGCATATTAATGGGGTTATGTGGGTTGTAAGTATTGGGATTGGTTATAATGTAGTTCTGGCATTGTATATTGGTTGTGTAGATTATGCGTTTGCAAGTGTACAATTTGGCTGGTTTAATTGGCTGAGCAACCTGGTGAGTGTTGTACATTTGTATGGGTTTTTGTGCATTATTACTTTGTTATTATTGTTATTATTAAATTGTTATTGCATATTTGTCTAGGTAATTGTATATTCTTGTTATTATATTATTATTATTATTATTGTATTATTATATTATTATTATTATTGTATTATTATATTATTATTATTTTAGTTATTATATTATTATTATTACATTATTGTTATTATATATTATTATTATTGTTATTGTATTATTATGTGGTTGTTTAGACTTGTGTTGCTGGTAAGTGAGGGTTATTGTATGTATTTATTGGTGGTGTTCTGGTTTTTTTTTTTTTTTTTTTTTTTTTTTTTTTTTTTTTTTTTTTTTTTTTTTTTTGGTGTTTGTGGCTTGGTATAGCTTGGTATCTATGTATATTGGTGTATGCCATGTTAGTGGTTTGGCTAGCAATATAAATTAGTTTCGCTTGTACTAGCTCTTGTATGGATGATCTATTGGATTTATGTTGGTTAGTGGCTCATGATGGCTGAGCTTAGGGGAGTTTGCTAGGTGCATTTGGGCACTAGATTTCATGCATTGATTAGTTTGGTGTCGTAGGTTAAGTATGCATTCATAGGGGGCATGTTGGTTTGACTCACCTTATGAATTTGTTGTATTTGTTGTGGCTCATGTTGGGTGAGCAGTTAGTATTTTGATTGGTTGTTAGTTAATGTGATTCTATGTTGTGTATTCTTGTTGGCCATAGAGCTTGGGTCAGCAGTGTCAGAGATAATGATATTGTTAGCGTGATATGCTTGTATCATTATATTTCATCACTATGTGCTGACCCACTCGGCTAGGCAGTTTTCTTAGTTTGTTACTATTGTGCTACTGGTGGGTAAGAGTTTATGTTATTGGTTGAGTTTGCCATGTATAATTGATTAGGCTAGGCAGTTTTGTTGTATCACTGGTAGGTGTGGTTTGGTGTTATTTGGATTAAGTATAGTATACTTATTTGTTGAATGTTGTTTTTACAGTTAATATTGGTTAGTTTATAGTGTTAGTGGTAGAATATAGTCTTGGGAACTATGGGCTGGTTGAACTGAAGTATGTTGGGGCTGTGTAAGTAATTGTTCCTGCTGTTGAGGTGCACTATCTGCTTGTGGTGTCAGGGATGAAAGGAGTCTTTCAGTTTCTTTGAGTTCGTTGTTGAGGGTAAGTAGGTCTCGATTGATGCTATTCATTTCATTGACACTCATTGGGAAGCGGAGCGTGAAGGTTCTTTCTGTGGTGTCTGGGTCAAATGGTAATCTAGCACGTAGTTCGCTGATTTTTTGAAGTAGGCTACGTTTTTTATTTTGAAGCGTGGCAATATATTCTGGTTGAAGATTCTGTGTAGGTCTCCTTGTTATTGGGAGTGGTACTATGGTGCGCTGTATTGGCCTGACGTGTTTATTAAGTTGTTCCATATATCTGGCTCGACTTCTGGCTAAACGAAATGGGACGTATGGGGTGGCAACAAGCTTTTTTGCTTCGATGTTTGAATGATTGCCAAGTCTTTTGGCATAGTTGGCAGAGAGTTTGTCGAATGTATCTTCAATTGTGTTTATTTTGAGTTCGTTATAGATTGTGCTATTTCTGGTGAGTGGTGGGGGGTTGATGATGGTGCGCAGTGTAGTGTTTTGGAATACAGTGATTTTATTGATCTGAGTTGCACTGGTGAGTGCACCCCATATTGGGAGGGCGTAGTGCCATATTGGGGCTATCATTTGTTTGTACAGTAGGGTTTTGCAATTTAACGTAAGTTTGCTGTTGTTATTTATAAGCCAGTCAAGTTGGGCTCTTCTGGCTTTTAGTTTGGTTGTAAGGGCTGCAATATGCTTGCAGAAGTTTAATTTCTTGTCAAGATTCACGCCCAAATAAGGGTGGGAGTCTTTAGTGACAATGGGTTGGCCCATTATTTTTGGGGAGATTCTGGATGGTATGAATTCATTGTTTTCTTTTATATGGAAAAGTATGTGTGCTGTTTTGCTGGCATTAATTTTAATGCACCATTTATTGGTCCAGTTAGCTAGGGTTTCAAGCATTATGCTTACTTGCTGAATAGCTGTGATGGATGATTCGTCGGCAAACATGACAACTGTATCATCAGCATATGTTGCCAGTAGGGCTGTTGTGTTGCGTGGGATATTGGTGTAGACTTTGTCTGGGGTGGGCATGTCTGCTGTGTAAATGGTGTATAGAATTGGTCCCAAGACGCTGCCTTGTGGCACTCCGGCAGAGATATATTTTGTGGTCGATCTGGCACCTTCATGGCATTCAACCATGAATGTTCTGTTTGTTAAGTAGTTCCTAATGACGGCATATAGGGCGTGTGGGAGTATGGGCTTGAGTTTGAAGAGGAGTCCTGGATGCCAGACTCGGTCAAAGGCTTCTTGTATGTCTATAAAGACGGCGGAACAGAATTGATTTTTTTCATAGGCTCTAAGTATAAATTGGGTGACTCTTGCTAGTTGTTGTTCGGTGTTATGCTCGTAGCGAAATCCGAATTGGTGGCTTGGAATATATTCTATGAAAGTTTTGACTTTGAACATTCGGCTTAATAGTAGTTTTTCTAATATTTTTGATAGGCCTGAAAGTAGGCTAATGGGTCTGTATGAGGCAAGCTGATCAGTTGGTTTACCTGGCTTGAGTATCATTGTGACCACAGCCATTTTCCATTGCTGTGGAAAATGGCCGAGTCGAAGTGAGTTGTTGAAGATTAGTATGAGATATATTAGTGCAGGGTCTGGTAAGGCTTTAATGGTATAATTATCAATTCTGTCTAGTCCTGGGGCTTTATTATTAGGTAGTCTCTTGATTTGGGCTTTGATTTCTGCTAGGGTAATTGGTTTGAATATGTGGTTATTAGGCATTTGCTGGGATGCAATTTGGTTTTCAATAAGTGATCTTTCTTCTGGGCTATTGATAAGGTTTGGCTTGAATCTAGTCTCTAGATGTTGGGCAAATGCTTCTGCTTTTTCTATGGTTGTTTTACACCAGCTACTTTGTTTGTCCGGTGTATTTGTGTTAGTTTGTACTGTAAGTCGTCTTACAGGTAAGTTTGGCATTGGTTGTCTTTTTATTTGTTTGGTAAACTTCCAAAGCTTCTGTAGACTATATCGATCTTTGGGATCTATGGCTAGAAGTGATCTATCTAGGCGTTGTGCTTTCCTATGTTGGAGTGCTTTTTTGACTCTATCAGATGTTAGCTTATGGGGTCTTTTGGCTGAGTTATCTCTTAAAACGAGGTGATTGTATTTGAAGTATCTTTTAACGATTAGCATATTTTGGATGCGTCTATTTGGGGTGTGATATGTGCGAAAACGGCTATTTGTTGGAAGATTTGTGGGGACGTTTGCTGCATATTTAGCAGCTTGGTGGATGTTTCTGGTTATTATATCGACCGCATCATCTATGTCTTGACTAGTTGTTATCTCAGTGTTAAGATGAATACATTGGTTTAGCCAGTGGTGGAATTTTTTAATATTGGCATTTGGTGTTAAAATTGGTTTCTTATGGGAGACTATCACTGGTTTATTTAGTAGGTGGATACAGAGTGGGAGGTGATCTGAATCTAAATCAAGTGAGGATTCGATTTGTAGACGATTGTTTTGTATTCCACAGTATATGGCAAAATCAATAGCAGAAGGTCTTTTTTGCTGATCATAGGGGTAGTGAGTGGGTGAGCCAGTGGCCAGAATGTTATAATTATGTGTCCTAATGCAGTTGATAAGTTCATTGCCTCGTCTGCAGGCACGGTCATTGCCCCACCAGCGGTGTTTGGCATTCCAGTCACCGGCTAATATGAATCTAGGTTCGAATAGTTTAAATATTGTTTCAAAAGCTTTGGAAGTTAGGCCCTTCAATGGTGGGCAATAAATGGAAGCTATATTGATTAGCGGTTGATCTTTAAGGGCGACGCTGATTGGAGTACATTGTATGGCCTGTGTGGTGATTGCTGGTAAGGCAATGTGTTCGATATTTCTATTGACTATGACAGCAGAACCTCCTCTTCTCCGGTTGGTTGGATGATTGGCTATATACAGGTCGTATCCTTCAATTGTTATTGTATCTATATCCGAGTCGATTAGATGGGTCTCTGATATTAAGACTATATCAATGCTATTTTGGTGGATGTGGGCTTCTAGTTCAGAGATTTTGTTAAGAATTCCAGCTGAGTTCCAGCTGATGATTCTAAGGTCGTGGTTCTGTATGTTATTGGACATGATGTTGTGTAGTTGGCTTTTATTGATTATTTCCAGGATTGTAGGTAAGTCTGTTTTGGGGGTAGGAGATATAGATATATAGATGTATGTAGTGAGGCAGTATAGGAAAAGTATAATTTTGGAACATTAATGTTTTTACTTTGAGTGAGTAGTGTGCATGTAGATTATTGATTGATTTTTTTTTTTTTTTTTTTTTTTTTTTTTTTTTTTTTTTTTTTTTATTATTTTAATTCTATTTTGGCTTACATGTCAGTTGTTTATTTCATCATGGTTTAGGTAGGTGTTACTGGTGAGTGATATATAGTAATATAGTGTAACATAGTATAGGTAAGTAAGGATAGTTTATGTATTAAGATAATATAATGTAGGGTAATTGTAGTATAGTGTATATGTATGTGATATTATATAAATAAATTATAAATTTATAAATTTTTATGCATATTCATTTTGCATTATGTGTTAAGAAAATTAAAGTTGTAAATTGGGTTTGTGATGCTTAAGTTATAAAATTAAAATTGTAGTTTGATTTGAAAATTAAGTGAATTGTACTTGGGGATGTTTGTAGTTATTGTTCAATTTATTTTATTTATATTAATTCCCCAAGTATGTTAGGTTTCCACTTGTTCTATTTATTTTTTTTTTTTTTTTTTTTTTTTTTTTTTTTTTTTTTTTTTATTTATTATTGGTTATGGTTTTGATTTTGGTTTTGGTCCCAGTTTTGCTGATAGTGTTTCCTTTGATTAGTCATGTTTTCCATTCCAGGCTCCATCATGGTGAAAGTTTGGGTGGCCATGTTCATCGGTATGTAGTTTTGGGGAATTGGTATTTTGTACCCTACTTGTGCTGGCCAGGGGGCACTGTATTGGTATGTTGGGACATATGGACTAAGATTATCTCTGCTTGGTCTTGTTATTGGAATGTATTGTGGACAGGGCCTTTCTGGCTGGTTGTGGGTGATATTGGTCATTACGTTCCTGAATATTGGTTCATTACTCCAATTGAGGGATTCCAATGCTTGTGAGGCTCGCTTTGTGAAGCTATTGGTGAGTTTTTTGAGCGCTTCCCTATAGGTTGGGCAGCCTTTAAAGGTAGCAACATGATTGTCCCCACAGTTAGCACACTTGCCGTCTATATTTCTTGGTTTGGTGCATTCGCTGGATGAGTGGGATCCGGCGCATTTAAAGCAAGTGGGGGTTTTAGACCTGCAGTTTTCGTATAGGTGTCCAAAGCGTTGGCAATTATGGCATTGCTGGATTCTGATGGGGCGAGTTGGTTGTTCAATTTGGACTTTGTATGTTCCTAGCATGGTGATTTTGAGGATGTCCTTGTTGTTGTTGCTAGGGTCCGAGAGTAGGTCAACTTTGAACGAGTTAGTTGGGGTTTTGGAGATGTGCCCAATTATATTGTTTACATGGCATGCAGTGAAGCCTAGTGTAGCTAGTTGTTCAACGATCCAGTTTTTGGGAGTGGACGAATGTAATCCTTTTATGATAATTTTATATCTGGATTCATTTTTGCTTTGAGTGCGAGCGTTGCAGTTGAGTTCTGTAAAGAGTTCAAGTAGTTGTTTTTGTTTTGTAATTGTTTGGCATTCGAAGATTATTCCTTTTCCAGCATTGGCACTGGTAGTGAAGGATTCGATTCCAATAGTGTCTATTGCCTTTTTGATTAGTTCATTGGCGTCATTGGTTTCTGGGACCAGTACGCGATATGGCTTTTGCTCATTTGGGGGTAAATTTTCATTCGGGTGTATTTGGTTGTCGCTTTCATGGGATATTACTGATATTTCTTCATCGCTGTCCGTATTGGAATTGTTATTGGTAGCTGGGCTGTTAATTAGATTGGTTTTTGTAGTTGTTGTTGGTTCAGTTGTGTTGTTGTTGTCGTTGCTCAGACCTAGTGTAGCTGGGCTTCTGGTGATGGGTGTCGAGTTTTGTAGTGATTTATATATTTGTGCTTGTTTTTCAATGTCTTCAAGCACCTTTTGAGCCTCATCGGTGTTGGGTGGACATATTTGCTTATTTGCAATTATGACAATCTTTTCTGGTGGCGAGCTTGTTGGGGTTATTTCTTTGGCCTTATTTTTGGAAGGCGTTGGTTTTCTCTTAGTTTGCTTGCTCATTTTGGTTGTAGCTGTTTTTATTTTTATATATATGTCTCTATATATATATTTATATATATATATATATATATATATTTTTTTTTTTTTTTTTTTTTTTTTTTTTTTTTTTTAATGTTTGGGGAGATGCTGGGGGGAGAAAGAATATGAGAGATGGTAACTGATAAGTTAAGATTATTTTGCTGGTGGTTTGATGCATTATGAATGCAGGTATCAAATTGGTAGATGCTGTTTAGGCGGAATAAGGGTCTAGGGCTTGGGTGACATGTGCTGTTATCTAGGAGTAATGGACTCTAGGGTGCTTGATGAAAAGACTGATTTTGGTTTTTATTATTATTATTATTATTATTATTGTTTTTTTTTTTTTTTTTTTTTTTTTTTTTTTTTTTTTTTTTTTTTTATATTTTGATATAACTTCAGGTTTTATTACAGGTATTAGGTATCTGTTAACTTACTTTAATGCGTAGTTTAGTTGGTTAGTTAGTTGGTTTTTTTTTTTTTTTTTTTTTTTTTTTTTTTTTTTTTTTTATTATTATTAATATTATTATTATTATTAATATTATTATTATTATTAATATTATTATTATTATTAATATTATTATTATTATTGTTTTTATTATTATTATTATTATTATTATTGTTATTGTTATTATTGTTATTGTTATTGTTATTAGTTCTGGGTTTCCCTGTGTGCTTCGTTTAAGTCCTTCAAGTTTTTTTCGAATATTTTCAGTAATTCTAGCTGTTCCAGTAGGTCATATTGTCTTCTGGGTGCGTTTTTGGGCCTTGGTGGTGATAGTAGTGGAGTAGCATTGTTCATTTGGTTGTGGCTTTGTTTTTTGGGTGTGCTGGGTTGGGTCTCGTAGTTTTCAAGTGCTTCTTTATAGATTGGGCATCCTTGGTATGTGGCAATGTGGTTTCCGCCACAATTTGCGCATTTCCCTTCCTTTTCTCTGGGCTTTGAGCATTCTGCCGAGTGGTGCTTGCCTGCACATTTATAGCAGACGAATTCACGGCTCTTGCAGTCTTCGGTTTGGTGGTTGAATTTTTGGCACTTGTGGCATTGTTTTATTATGCTGGTGTGTGCAATAGATTTTTCAATATTTACTATGTAGGTGCCGATTTTATTAATGTCCATTATTTCGTTATTGTTTTCTTTGTATTCAAGGTCAACTCGAAATGTATTTGTTGGGGTTTGTGACTTTTGGCCAATTAAGTTTTTGCAGTATAGTACTGTATGTCCATGTGCTGCGAGTTTGTACTTTATCCAATCTGGGGATGTGGATGAATGGAGTCCTTTTATGATTTTCCTTTATATTGACAGAGCACTTACAGATACCTACATTCAGATGGAAGCGAGTGGGTGAAAGGAATATGAGTGAACACACAGGAGGAATTGGTTCCCACTTGACCATGGTGCAGCAGCATATTCCAAGCATACCCGCTCCACATCCATATGCAGGCAGCCAAGCTTTGTCCGGATTTATTTAGGATAGATGTTTACAAATTCCAGTTAACAAAATTTGAAGCTTAATATAATCACAAAGTTTTGATATGGTATAGTTAAGGGTTTTATCCCGATATGATATTGCAAGTGTAATTATGTTTGTCTCATTTCTTCTTTGTAATTGATTGTGATTAATTGAGCATGACATCTTTGGACTGAAAGCGGCGACAGCATTACTAGTATTTGGCATGCCATAAGCCGGCTGTTTTGATAACGTGCTGTGAGGGAGAGGATGTGACGTAGATGGCAAGAGTGCAGGGCAACGCTAGGTGAAACATATCTGCTTGAGACAAAAGGCAGAATGAAAAACACATCGAATACCCTGCTGCTACAGTGCCAGGTATGATAAAGTAATTTAACTGGTTACCATGCTAGTCGTTTGAGTGTCTCTCCTCTCATAGAGACTGACAGTCATGGATTTTTAATGTATAGAGTAAGTTTATTTATGGGTAATGTTGTGTGCTTGTGCAACTGGATTAATGGCTGGGGCATCAATTGTATGGTGCAAAAGTTTAGTGGAAGTGGACGATTGTAATATGAACAGGTTGTCGTCAGCATAACAAGAACATACACGGTTGCGGTCTTGGCATTGTCTCTATTCTGGTATGCAAAGCGGGATACTTGAGCATATTGAATGATTTACAATGTATTAGGAAAACTTATGGGAATAGTCTAATTTAGCAAGTTAACATCATGGAATTTTAATATGAACATGCTGCCATAAGATACAGCTCTGGTGTAAGGGATCGTTAGAATAGTTATGAAAGGTTTCTTATACTGAGGATATATATTGAGGACACTTATAAGAAGCTTGAGGATCATCTGCATGATAGGCATAGTGAGTTAGAGTCGAGTCTGTTTGCTCACCTAGGCTGCACATGGTTTTAAACAGGGCCCCCGGTATACGAGGCAAACATGTCCTGTTCGTTGTTTTGAATAGTATAGTCAGTTTGCTCACCTAGGCTGCACATGTTTTTAGGCAGGGCTCCCGGTATACGAGACAAACTTGTACCGTTCGTTTTTTTTTTTTTTTTTTTTTTTTTTTTTTTGTAGTATACACTGGTCTATTACTCAGTGCATACGGCTGGTGGTCCAGATCCATGTGATGGCTAGGGTCTGGGCAAGTTTACCGCACTGCGCCGCTGAGCGGACCACGCGGAATCGGTCGTTGTTTTGGGAGGCGGTTGTTGGTTCTGCAGAGTAAGGCTAGGTGTAGCCTTTGTTTTGGCGCTTGGTGGACTGTTCAGGTTAGAGGTTGTTGTGCTTGGTGTAGTATTTATTGTTTTATAGGTGGTCAATATGCAATTGGGGCGTTGGTGGTTAGCTTGGAATGTAGAGCATATTGTGGTTGTTAGTTGTGGTTAGTATGCGCGCCTGCTTGAGGATTAGTAATAGATTAGTTGTTTAGGTGTGATGTCTGGTGAGGTAGTTCAGGTTTTTTATGGTTTTTGGGCTGTTTGGCATAGGAGTTGAGCCGGCTAGCATTGATTTGTAGGGTGTTCTTGGTCACTGCTCACTCACCTGGTTTACACATGTCCAGGAGGACAGAGCTCCAGGTACCCAAGCAAAGCAGTTTTGGCACTGGTTATTGTGCAGATTGTGATTTATCACTGCTCACTCACCTGGTTTACACATGTCCAGAAGGACAGAGCTCCAGGTACCCAAGCAAAGCAGTTTTGGCACTGGTTATTGTGCAGATTGTGTTTTATCACTGCTCACTCACCTGGTTTACACATGTCCAGAAGGACAGAGCTCCAGGTACCCAAGCAAAGCAGTTTGGTAGTCTGGTAAGTCTATTTTGGCATTGGTATATTGAGGTGCAGATACTTTGTTGCTGCTTACTCACCTGGTTTACTCGTGCCCGGAAGGGCAGAGCTCCAGGTACCCGAGCAAGGCAGTTTAGTAGTCTGATTTGACTATTTTGGGCATTGGAGTTAAGGTGGTGCAGATGTTGGATGGTTATTTTGTTTGCTTTTTATTGGGGCATTATTGGTGTGCATGGGTCTCCTGTTGCTGTTGGCCGAATTGGGTTTGTTTTTAGTTTGTCTGGTGAGAACGTTAATATGCAACTTGGTTGTCGTCTGTATATCTTTGAACATACACTTTAGGGTCTCTTCTCAGTCTCTATTCCGATATACAGAAAGGCTTGCATATTAATGGGGTTATGTGGGTTGTAAGTATTGGGATTGGTTATAATGTAGTTCTGGCATTGTATATTGGTTGTGTAGATTATGCGTTTGCAAGTGTACAATTTGGCTGGTTTAATTGGCTGAGCAACCTGGTGAGTGTTGTACATTTGTATGGGTTTTTGTGCATTATTACTTTGTTATTATTGTTATTATTAAATTGTTATTGCATATTTGTCTAGGTAATTGTATATTCTTGTTATTATATTATTATTATTATTATTGTATTATTATATTATTATTATTATTGTATTATTATATTATTATTATTTTAGTTATTATATTATTATTATTACATTATTGTTATTATATATTATTATTATTGTTATTGTATTATTATGTGGTTGTTTAGACTTGTGTTGCTGGTAAGTGAGGGTTATTGTATGTATTTATTGGTGGTGTTCTGGTTTTTTTTTTTTTTTTTTTTTTTTTTTTTTTTTTTTTTTTTTTTTGGTGTTTGTGGCTTGGTATAGCTTGGTATCTATGTACAGTATGTCAATAAAGTGTTTTTACTAACAAAAAAAAACTAATTTTTTGGGTTTAGTTGAAAATAAATGTACCTAAAAGTGAGAATTTTTTTTCAATTATAATTTATTTCGATTCTATATTTCTCCTAGAACTTAATGGCAAAAAGAATTGTTAAATAACATTACCCAAACATTTTATAAAATTAAAAAACTAAAAACATTCACATTTTATGCTGTCAATAAAGTGTTTTTACAGCTACGGTAAATTGTTTTGCCGTTCTCTTTTGGGTGATCCCGTTAGATTTGGGCTTGTTGTTTACCGTTCGACACAAGGGAACAAACGCAATGTCGGTCTGGATTCCAGAGCCCAGCTCCATGCCTGGTTGACAGACAGAGAAGTGGGGACTGGGATCCAGACTGTTTTTTTATTCATTTAATACCCAGAGTATTTACAATGAATTAAGTGACATGTTATATACAAATCAAGTGAAGTTGCCCAGCCTTGGCATGGGGATTGCTGTCAAATTATTATTTGAGGACTGGGAAAATTCCCAATTGTCTGGAAGCTACCCAGTCTGATAGCCGTTGCATCTGAATAAGCTGGAGTCTCCAGCGTGACCACTGTTGATCCTGTCGCCAGATGCCATTAGTATGGGTGCTTGAGAAACGAAGCATCAAGGCCTTTTTCCATTGTGTGGGATGTCGCAGTCTAAATTTCTGTAAGTAGGCAACCCTTTGACAACGAGTTGTATGGAGCCATCTGAGTGGTTCGTTAGCGTAACGCGATCTTTGTTTTATCTGCCTTTCAGCCATTCGCAATTGGATGAGTTGCCGTGTCCTGCAAATAGTCCTAGTCTTAGGCCCTCGCTGTGGTACTAGTACATAGAGGTTGGCTGCCATAATGAATAGTGTAGCAAGTGTGCACATGGTGTTGCACACTGCTTCATGATTCGCACCGGTGGCCACGTCCCGCTGCGTCTGTGGATTTGGATGCGAGCTTGGTGTCTCTGGACTGGGAGGAATGAGGGCTCCTGGCCTTGTAGGGGCAGCGAGAGTTGAGCACAGCTGCATATGAGACGGGCTGCTTCGTTCATCCTGGAGGTTGTTGGGCTGCACCATTGTTTGACTCAGCAGTTCTTGTATGTCAAATACAAGGTAGTATCTGAGGCTGGGTGGGCGTTGGAGCGGACCTGACTGCCCTTGAGAAGGTAGTTCCTGCTGCTGGACCTGCTGTGATCGCTGCTGCTGTGCTAGGCGACCCAGAGGTAGGTGTTTCCGAAGCATTTCAGCGTATCTTCTTCTGACACCTAGGTGACGTTGTGGGAGTCTTGCTTTAAGGGCAATATTTTTGGCTTCTTCGTTGCTGTGGTTGCTGAGCCGAGCCCAGTACCTGGAGCAAGCATCCTGGTACACTTTTTCCACCGGCACGACCTTCAGATCAGTGTGGATGCTTTGGTTCCGCACGTACCAAGGTGCTCCAGCAATGGTTCGCAGTATCTTATTTTGCGCAACTTGAATACGTTCAAATTGGCCTTCGCATAGAAGTGATCCCCAGACCGGAAGTGCGAACTGCCATATTGGGGCTATGAGCTGCTTATAAAGTGTTACCTTGCATTTTAATGGCAGCTTGCTCCTTTCTGATATTAACCAGTGCAGCTTTTTGGCCCTGTCTCTAACCCTGGCGACAATGGTGGTGACGTGGCTGCTCAAAAGAAGCTTTTTATCGACTTGTACTCCCAGGTATGAGATCCTTTCTTCTGTGGTAAGCCGTTGATCCAAAATTCTTGGGGAAAGAATTGGCATCTGCAAGTTTCTCCAAGTGTGCATTATGTGCTTGGTTTTGGTAATGTTGATGCTAATGCTCCACTTTTGTGTCCATGTTGTTATGGTGGTAAGGAACAAATCCAAATTGGCAATGGCATCTTCTTGCGAGTTTGCCGATGACAAGATGGCCGTGTCATCTGCATAAGTTGCCAGCATCAGTTTATGACGTAGCGGTGCAGGTAGGGGCATGTCGGATGTGTATAGGGTGTACAATACAGGCCCTAGAACACTACCCTGCGGAACGCCGGCGCAGATTTCTTTTAGGCTGGAACGTGTACCTCCACAGCAGTCCACAATGAATGTGCGTTCGCTTAGATAGCTGTTCATAACTCGGTAGAGGACTTCCGGCAATAGTTGTTTGAGCTTGAATCGCAGTCCGTCATGCCAGACACGATCAAACGCCTCCTGTATGTCCATATAGACCGCAGAGCAGTATTTATTGTCTTCATACGCTTCTAGTATAAACTGCGTAACTCGACCCAGTTGTTGTTCAGCAGCATGCTCACGTCTGAAACCGAATTGGTGGCTCGGAATTGCATTGATGATGTTCTCCAATTGGAACATCCGGCGCAGCAGCAGTCGTTCAAAGATTTTTGAAAAGCCAGCAAGCAAGCTTATTGGTCTGTATGATCCAAGCTGATCAGAAGGCTTGCCTGGCTTTTGAATCATTGTTATTTTGGCACATTTCCACTTGTAAGGAAAGTGTCCAAAGCGTAGGATACCGTTAAAAATAAGCATTAGGTACATTACAGCTGACTGTGGCAGTTCCTTGATCGTGCGATTATCGATTCGGTCAATCCCCGGAGACTTTTTTGTTTGCAATGTTTTGATAATAGTTTGTACTTCCCCTAGCGTGACTGTAGGGAAGCTGAGTTCACCTTGGGCTAGCGGTAGCGATACTTGCATCTCGATATGGCTCTTGTCAGAGGGCAGTGTGGTGATCATTGGCCTAAACCTTTGTTCAAGGTGCTGCGCAAAGGCTTCGGCTTTTTCTTCGGTGGTCTTGCACCACTGGGAAGCCCCAGTTCCCTCAGTGTGCTTCCTCACTGGTAAATTAGGTGCAGGCTGCCTTTTGATGTTCCCCGTTAGCCGCCATAACTTTTGCATACTGTATCTATCTCTTGCATCGATAGATTCCAGCAATTCATCAAGTCTTCTTGCCTTGGCCTGCTTGATTTCGCTGCTAATGCTGTTGGCTAATCTGTTGTGTGCTTGCCTAGCAGCCGGGTTGTGGTATGCCTGTATGTGGCGTTTAATCAGCCGCTTGGCCTCAATCATTTGTTGAATGCGCCTGTTGATTGTGTAGTTATACCTTGGTTGTCCTCGGCGAGGCTGGTGAGTTAGGTTTGTTGCAAATTTCGCTGCAGAGTGGATATTATTTTCCAGTATGTCTACCGCTTCGTCAATATCATCGCCACAGTGAAGCTCAGTGTTCAAATTGATGTGCATGTTTAGCCACAATTGAAATTTGGGTATGCTCGCATTTGCTGGAAGAAGATGACACTTGGGTTCGCCTTCTGCTGGCTTACTCAGTAGTTCAATCTGCAGCGGCAAATGATCTGATCCTAAGTCATTGGAGGTACTAATTTTTAGTAGACTATACTGCACACCTTTATATACTGCGAAGTCAATGGCTGTCGGGGACTGGCGCGCATTATTTGGGAAGCGCGTTGACGAGCCAGTTGCCAGGATGTCAAGATTCTGCTGCTGCACACTTTCAAGGAGTAGATTGCCCCTGCGATTTGATCTGCTGTTGCCCCACCAATAACTTCTGGCATTCCAGTCGCCAGCAGCAATGAATTTAGCACCAAGCTGTCTAAATACGTAGTTGAAGTCTTGAACCAGCCATTGTTCCCGCGGGGGGCAGTATATGGCCGCAACATTAATGACTGAGCCATTTAGCAATGTAATTGCAACTGGCGCACACTGAATTTTCTCCAGGGTTGTCGGCGTGAGCGCTATGTGTTGGATAGTGCGCTTTATTAGGATGGCTGCACCTCCACGCCGATTGTTAGATGGGTGGTTTGCCAGGTAAGTGTGGTATCCCCTTATGTCAATAGTTTCTGCATCCCGTAGGTAGCTTTCAGCTATTAACATTACGTCGATTTCGTTTTGCAGCATAAATAACTCCATCTCTTCCAGTTTATTATGTAGTCCTGCTGCATTCCAGGCTACAATTTTAAGGCCGTTGGTGTTGAGTCTGGCATACATGTTATGCCCATTTCTCTCTGAGGAGGAAGTGATGGAGTTGGCGTCGTAGCTAGACATTTTGGTTACCATTGACGCGCTCTATGGTAGTCATGAGAGTGCTTACGGTAGCCATCATACTCGTCATTAGATCAACTAATCTGTCAATTTTACTTTCCAGGTTGCTGTTATTGGCAGGGGCAGTTGGGCTCCTTCGTTGTTCAACCATTATGCTGATCAGCTGATCAAGTTTTCGGCTGAGGTCATCTCGCGGGTATGCAGTTCGCGGTGAACTGCGGCTGCGGCTCCTGTGTTGCTGGCGCGTTTCTGCAGGATGTACTATTGCTTGCCGAGTTTCTCGCTCCTGATAGTGCACATGCTGGTGGCTCTGAGGCGGCTGATTGTTGTGCTGCAATCTCGAGTTATGTTGCTGTTGTTGGGGCTGCTGACGAGTTGTTTGGCGCTGTGCGGTCTGCTTCTGCACTTGGGAGCGCTCATCTGGCAGGCCAGTTTTAAGGGCGGCTGCATAGCTGCTTGCAACTTGAGGCATAAGCTGCTGGTGTTGCACTTGCTGACGGAATGGGTTGTGTTGCTGCTGCTTCTGCTGTTCAGAGGGCCGCTGTGGTTGCTGCTGTTGTGTCTGCTGGTGCTGGACAATTGGATGCCGAAGCGGTTGTTGCTTTGGTCTCCCCTGTTGCCTACTAGAGCTAATTGGGATGGTGGGTTCTCCAAGCTGAAATAGTAAATTGTTTGCTCTTTGTAGGACGGCAGGTTCCCTCTTTTTAGCGTTGTTCTTGAAGAAGATACAGCCCCTGTAACTGGCTACATGTGGGCCCTTACAATTAGCACATTTCGCTTCTGCGCTAGGCGCCTTTTCACATAGTGTTGATGGGTGCTCTTGTCCGCACTTTACGCATCTGAATATGCGGCGACAGTAATTTTTCGTGTGTCCAATCTGTTGGCAACGGTGGCACTGTACCACATCCGTATTTCTTCTTGGCTTTTCGACCTTGACTCGTTGGCCTCCCAAGACTGTTAAGTCGAAAATTTCGTTATTGTTCTTTTTAGGCTCAAGCTCAACTTGGAAGAGATCAAGAGGCTCGCCAGTGAACCGCTTCTTGATAACGTTTACAAATCGGACATTGTGTCCCTTTTCACTAAGCTTCTGCTTGATCCAGTCATTAGGTGTAGCTCGATGAAGGTGTCTAATTACTACTCTGAAGCCACGGTCACTGCTCAGTTGGTAGGTATGGGACTCAACATTACTTTCTTCAAAGAATCTTACTAGTGCGCGGTATGAGCTAATGTCGTTGCACTGGATACGAAGTCCGCGATCCGAAGTCGGTTTGGTGTGGTAGTTGCCCTCTCCAATCAAGTCATCAATGTCCTTTAGGAACGGGACAATATTTCCGTTAAGTCCAGGCACGTAGAGCGGCTCAGGCCTGATCTTAATATTGCTGGCAACGTCTGGAACATTTGGTTCTGCGTTAGAGTTATTGGTAGGCATAAGTGGGGGTATATGCTGAGGCTCCTCTGGCCTGGCATTCATATTGATAGTAGCGATGTCCTCAGCATCTGCTTCAGGATTTGGGTTCATAATCGGTTGAGGGGTGGCGTCCATTGCTTCAACGTCCACATCTTCATCTTCCGAGGACACAGTTTCAACAACATTTTCATCTTCATTGGCTTTTTTCTTCTGTGTCCTAGGGCTTTCACCACCAGTGACACGACGTTTTCGCTGCACTTTTTGACAAGTCTCCTGTTGTCGTGCTTTTAGATAGCTTTCTCTAAGTGACGATGTCTTGCTGGAGCTAGCCGACACAGAGGCATCTGCTCCACTCGCGACGGCCTGAGCGTTTGCAGCACCAAGTCTCCTTATGAACTCGTCGTCGTCCCAGTCAGAGGAACTCCCAGATTTCACGTTTCTAATTTCTTTTAGCTTGACACCCATGCTTTCTCCTTTTGGAGAGGTGCGGGGCGGGGGCGGATTGCCCGTATGTAGCGTCGGCAAAATTTTGTTGACTTTTGTATTTAGAATATTTATATTTTTGTTTTTCAGATTTTGTTTTTTGTTTATTTTTTGTTTGTTTTTGTTTTTTTTTTTTGTTGTTTGTTTACCGTTCGACACAAGGGAACAAACGCAATGTCGGTCTGGATTCCAGAGCCCAGCTCCATGCCTGGTTGACAGACAGAGAAGTGGGGACTGGGATCCAGACTGTTTTTTTATTCATTTAATACCCAGAGTATTTACAATGAATTAAGTGACATGTTATATACAAATCAAGTGAAGTTGCCCAGCCTTGGCATGGGGATTGCTGTCAAATTATTATTTGAGGACTGGGAAAATTCCCAATTGTCTGGAAGCTACCCAGTCTGATAGCCGTTGCATCTGAATAAGCTGGAGTCTCCAGCGTGACCACTGTTGATCCTGTCGCCAGATGCCATTAGTATGGGTGCTTGAGAAACGAAGCATCAAGGCCTTTTTCCATTGTGTGGGATGTCGCAGTCTAAATTTCTGTAAGTAGGCAACCCTTTGACAACGAGTTGTATGGAGCCATCTGAGTGGTTCGTTAGCGTAACGCGATCTTTGTTTTATCTGCCTTTCAGCCATTCGCAATTGGATGAGTTGCCGTGTCCTGCAAATAGTCCTAGTCTTAGGCCCTCGCTGTGGTACTAGTACATAGAGGTTGGCTGCCATAATGAATAGTGTAGCAAGTGTGCACATGGTGTTGCACACTGCTTCATGATTCGCACCGGTGGCCACGTCCCGCTGCGTCTGTGGATTTGGATGCGAGCTTGGTGTCTCTGGACTGGGAGGAATGAGGGCTCCTGGCCTTGTAGGGGCAGCGAGAGTTGAGCACAGCTGCATATGAGACGGGCTGCTTCGTTCATCCTGGAGGTTGTTGGGCTGCACCATTGTTTGACTCAGCAGTTCTTGTATGTCAAATACAAGGTAGTATCTGAGGCTGGGTGGGCGTTGGAGCGGACCTGACTGCCCTTGAGAAGGTAGTTCCTGCTGCTGGACCTGCTGTGATCGCTGCTGCTGTGCTAGGCGACCCAGAGGTAGGTGTTTCCGAAGCATTTCAGCGTATCTTCTTCTGACACCTAGGTGACGTTGTGGGAGTCTTGCTTTAAGGGCAATATTTTTGGCTTCTTCGTTGCTGTGGTTGCTGAGCCGAGCCCAGTACCTGGAGCAAGCATCCTGGTACACTTTTTCCACCGGCACGACCTTCAGATCAGTGTGGATGCTTTGGTTCCGCACGTACCAAGGTGCTCCAGCAATGGTTCGCAGTATCTTATTTTGCGCAACTTGAATACGTTCAAATTGGCCTTCGCATAGAAGTGATCCCCAGACCGGAAGTGCGAACTGCCATATTGGGGCTATGAGCTGCTTATAAAGTGTTACCTTGCATTTTAATGGCAGCTTGCTCCTTTCTGATATTAACCAGTGCAGCTTTTTGGCCCTGTCTCTAACCCTGGCGACAATGGTGGTGACGTGGCTGCTCAAAAGAAGCTTTTTATCGACTTGTACTCCCAGGTATGAGATCCTTTCTTCTGTGGTAAGCCGTTGATCCAAAATTCTTGGGGAAAGAATTGGCATCTGCAAGTTTCTCCAAGTGTGCATTATGTGCTTGGTTTTGGTAATGTTGATGCTAATGCTCCACTTTTGTGTCCATGTTGTTATGGTGGTAAGGAACAAATCCAAATTGGCAATGGCATCTTCTTGCGAGTTTGCCGATGACAAGATGGCCGTGTCATCTGCATAAGTTGCCAGCATCAGTTTATGACGTAGCGGTGCAGGTAGGGGCATGTCGGATGTGTATAGGGTGTACAATACAGGCCCTAGAACACTACCCTGCGGAACGCCGGCGCAGATTTCTTTTAGGCTGGAACGTGTACCTCCACAGCAGTCCACAATGAATGTGCGTTCGCTTAAATAGCTGTTCATAACTCGGTAGAGGACTTCCGGCAATAGTTGTTTGAGCTTGAATCGCAGTCCGTCATGCCAGACACGATCAAACGCCTCCTGTATGTCCATATAGACCGCAGAGCAGTATTTATTGTCTTCATACGCTTCTAGTATAAACTGCGTAACTCGACCCAGTTGTTGTTCAGCAGCATGCTCACGTCTGAAACCGAATTGGTGGCTCGGAATTGCATTGATGATGTTCTCCAATTGGAACATCCGGCGCAGCAGCAGTCGTTCAAAGATTTTTGAAAAGCCAGCAAGCAAGCTTATTGGTCTGTATGATCCAAGCTGATCAGAAGGCTTGCCTGGCTTTTGAATCATTGTTATTTTGGCACATTTCCACTTGTAAGGAAAGTGTCCAAAGCGTAGGATACCGTTTAAAAATAAGCATTAGGTACATTACAGCTGACTGTGGCAGTTCCTTGATCGTGCGATTATCGATTCGGTCAATCCCCGGAGACTTTTTTGTTTGCAATGTTTTGATAATAGTTTGTACTTCCCCTAGCGTGACTGTAGGGAAGCTGAGTTCACCTTGGGCTAGCGGTTAGCGATACTTGCATCTCGATATGGCTCTTGTCAGAGGGCAGTGTGGTGATCATTGGCCTAAACCTTTGTTCAAGGTGCTGCGCAAAGGCTTCGGCTTTTTCTTCGGTGGTCTTGCACCACTGGGAAGCCCCAGTTCCCTCAGTGTGCTTCCTCACTGGTAAATTAGGTGCAGGCTGCCTTTTGATGTTCCCCGTTAGCCGCCATAACTTTTGCATACTGTATCTATCTCTTGCATCGATAGATTCCAGCAATTCATCAAGTCTTCTTGCCTTGGCCTGCTTGATTTCGCTGCTAATGCTGTTGGCTAATCTGTTGTGTGCTTGCCTAGCAGGCCGGGTTGTGGTATGCCTGTATGTGGCGTTAATCAGCCGCTTGGCCTCAATCATTTGTTGAATGCGCCTGTTGATTGTGTAGTTATACCTTGGTTGTCCTCGGCGAGGCTGGTGAGTTAGGTTTGTTGCAAATTTCGCTGCAGAGTGGATATTATTTTCCAGTATGTCTACCGCTTCGTCAATATCAT